>NC_081259.1:16468750-17200000 GCF_030490865.1 Poecile atricapillus
TAAAGCCTCATTTCATGCTTTGGAGGTCTAGTATTAACTTTTAATCATTTTAAAATCTAATATACAGAAGTGTAATATATCATACATTTTTCACAAATTACCATTTTTGGTAGACATTGTTCACACAGCAGAACCTGAATATGCAAAAACAATACCAAAACAGAGGACTAGATTATTTCACATAGGAATTGCCATTAAAATCTATTGAAATCCAACTTCCTGTACAAAGCATGTTATGCTTACTTGCCTGACTAAAGAACTCCTGAGAGTATTGCAATTTAAACTTATTATTAATTCAGCACAGATTAAGTGTATTAAAAAGTTACTTGAACTCAGGAAATCTGCACAAGTGTTTTAAGTTGCTAACAGTTTGACCCCACATACCTCCAATGACATATCAGCAGTGACCTCCATCAGTGAGGACCAGTTTTTAAGAACACCTGAAAATGTAGATTCCACTAACAATAAAGGGACAGTTCGATGTCCCAGACCACATTCCAAGGTCATCTGCACAGATTTCACTACGATGTCAAACTTCTCTTGCTTCAGAATTTGTTCACGGTCCATAAAAGTTTCTGTTGCTTCTGTGGCTATGTCAACACCAAGAAACCAAGCATTGCACTCGTCTACAGGCTTCACTTGCCACAAATTCTCAGAAACTTCTGTTGCTCCTCTAGAATCGTCCTCAGCTGTTTTGGGTTTTAGGGCAGCCATAATGGTCACGACAGTATTCAAAATTATTGGTGATATCTCAAACAAAGAAAAAAATCTTCTATTAAAATACAAGATCTATGATAAATGGAAATAGCAAACATGAAAAGTCTTTTAAGAGATGTAACTTAATTTCCAAAGAAAGGAAACCATTCATGGACTTCCTCTTGTTTTTCCTTTCCTGCAAAATATCCCAAAAATAGTGGTGGCAGCAGCAGGGGGAACAGTTACTTCGTAAGGAAGTGGTAGAAGGAATCCTAGAATCTGAAGTATTTAAATTATTCCTTTTTGGCCAAGGGACTATCAAAATAACAAACACAAAGTTACTTTTTCTAACACAGAGCAGCTCTAAAATGCAGATTTCTGGAACTAAGCTAATGGGCAAATAAAAAATATAAATAACAATATGTAAACAAAATAAAATAAAATTTTTAAAAATAACATTAATAAAAAAATAATTTAAAAAACCCACACACAACAACAAAAACCAAGCTACAGCTTAAGAAGCATGGCTGTTTTTCCAAAGACAGTTTTAATAATCTTACCTTAATAGTTAGTTCCTCTATTGTTACTGCTACAGTGTGTAACCCTGAAGTGTGCACCATATTTTCCATGACCAAAGAGCACGGCCGCAACACCTGAGTGAAAAACAATTTGATTCATAAGGTGGCTCCTTAAATCTAACCTTTTCATAATGTCTAGTGGTTTTTTCACTCCACAGGCCAAAAGGGCACTGATACCAGGAAGCAACAAAATGCTACAGAGCAAAACCATTCCATACAGTGCAACAATCCTGCACCCCAATTTGCACAAGCACCATTTTGTACTGGAAGGTTAAAAGCCAGTGAAATAAAAGCTTCTGACACAATGCTTAAAAACCAGACAAAACAAAAACCCAACACACAGACTGTGATAACATAGTAAAAAATCCCTGAATCTTTAAAAAACCTAAATGCATAAGGGAAGATAAGTACATGTGAGATGAACCACACAGGCTACCTTAGTGGCTCAGTGCTCCATTGGCAGGAATGTGAATATGATGTTCCAGACAAAAGGGTGCTCAGGACTCTACTGCAACAATGAAAACCAACAGGCAGTGGAAAACACTGCCAAAGGTTTTGGGTTTCAAAACCCCTCATACAGTTTCTTCACTAAGAAACTTTTAATGTAATTTACAAATGCACAGCACAGGTTTCAGACAGAGCTCTAAGAGCTCAAGTCCTGCACACACTGATAAAAGATTCACTTTTAAATAGCACAGGCCCTTCCTCTCTTCTGAATAATCAATGATATGAAAACTGAGAGTTTGGAGTGTTATAGATATGCCAGCTAAGGGACATGCCTGCCACCAGGTAATTCTAATTACTTTTTTCATCATGAAACACTGGTTTCCTTACCGTAGTAACATTCTTGCCTTGTTTTTCTTTGAGAAAGGCACAGGCCAACACTTTGAAGGCCTTCACTTGAGCAGTCATTCTTTGTGCAAGTTTGTCTGATGTCAGAAAAAAGTCACATTGGAAGGAAACTTTTAAGGCAGGGGCATCAGCATTGGTCAAATTAGCAACAAATACAACTTCTGGATCCATAATCACAGCTTTTACTGTCATGTTTGGCCGTACAGATATTTCTGTGAAAATAAGTTCAAAACCACACCTTGAATATGCAAACCAGAAAGAGGAAAGCTATCTACTGTATCGGTGGCCAATCTACACATTTTGAAGAATAAACTAATTTCTTTAGTCTGATACCAAAACAGGGTCTTCAAAATTTTGCGTGAGTTATTTTCAGAATGAAATCTGCAAAGGAGGGAAATGGAGGTGGGTGTAAATTGGTTTTACAGACCTGTTGCTGCCTTGGATTTCCCAGAAGCAACTTGCTTTAACTGGAACTGTGCAGATCCTTCAGCTGAAGATACTGGCATTGACTTAATGAAAAAATGTGCTACTGTCAACAAAAATTCCATACTAGCACAAATGTACAGCTTGTCGAGGACAGCAACAACTTGAGTTCCATTTTTATCCTGCTTATATCTTATATCTATCATGGAACTCTCATTTGTGTCATCTTTCTTGTCTATCATTCTGGAAAACAAGTGTAATAAGAAATATCTCAAACATCATAACACACAGATCTAGGAAAACAAAGATGCATAAATACTGCCATTTTTTCTCCCCATGCCATTTATAAAGAATTACTGCATAAGCAAGCAATAATTCTTCCAGAAATAAAAGGGTAGAGGCTTTGCTAGCAGAAGAGTAATTTCAATTTAAAACTAGTGTGCTACACTCTTGAAAGTATGCAGCACATAACAATTACACTGAAGTTTCAGAGCACACAACTCTAGCTGAGGCTGGGTGCCCTCTATTCAGCTGTTCTACAGCTTAGTGTAATACACCAGCCTCCCAGATTTCTTTCTTCTTTGGATAACAACAACAGCGTAATGAGAAATCAACATAAAAGACTAGAAATGTCTTTAACATTAATAAAATTAAACTTTTCATTGCTTTACTACAGAGTATTACAGGCCGCAACTGACAGCACTACTGAGTTTTATCAATTCCATGTGAAGCAAAGTATAGAACAAGGAAAAAGCCTTCCTCATAAGCTGGAGTTTTTTAATTTTTGATGCATTCAAATCTACCTTGCAGTCACATTCTGAATTCCTTCTCTGAGATCATCCAAGGTACATGCTTTGAGTTTAACACTGATATCCATGGAGCCATCTGAGAACATCTCTCCTGCCGATGCCATGAGATGCAGCCGGAGCTCACCAAGGCGCAATTTGTCACTATGCACCAAAAGCAGAGATTCCTACAGAAGGACAAAGTGCAGGGTTATTTATCACAGAACAAAACAAGGAGACATTTCCCTTGCTACTAGCCATGTGTATCACCATCCATGAATTGAAGGATCTGATTAGCCTGTCGCTGCCATCAGTCCTCCACTCATACAAAGGAGTTCAAGAAACTTACTGAGAAAACAAAAAACCTGCTGGGCTCCAGTGAAGTTGTTTCTGCACCACACTGACAGCAGTTGCTCAGACTGCATCACTGAAGGATAATCCATTTGAACTCTAGATCCCTTACCAGAGGATCCCTCCACTCTCATCACACTAGCACAAGAGCACCTCAGCAATAAGTGGCAATTATATGACAGTGAAATTAAAATAAAATCCCATTACAGTGTCTTTCTTCCCTGTGATGCTCATTGCACAAGAACATCTTAAAAATTATACACAAATAACATTCACTATACACAAAGACATATAAAGCAAGCACCTTCACATCTACACAAAGCAGATTTAATAAAGTCATAAAAACAATACACCATTTCACATCTTTCTCTTCTGTTTTCAGCACAGATGAAAACAGGATGCCCTTGATTGCTCACACTCGGGAATATGCAAGAGGAAATTATTGGCCATATACAACTTGGATCTACTTATCAACTCTAGAGGTACAAGACATACAACTAGCACTGTCTGAGCTAACAATTCCAGCTTCTCAAATATTCATTTTTATTTTGGGTAACTGAAATCAAAGTTTGAATGACCAAATCAAATACTGGGTGGTTTTGGTGGTTTAGTAATATTTTTAGTGTGACTTTCAGAAATGTGTACACCTTTCTTAAGGACATTGTCTGCCCAAGAAAGCTCAAAGCTCCATTAGGAAAGCATTACAAAGCCAATGCAGCTGATATAACTTCATTTTTCTGACCTGAATTCTGTCCACATGAGAAGCCTTGGCTGCCCACCCCACCTGTGTGGTTTATAAAAGCTTTGGCACAAACCTGAGTCGTGTCACTGTTGTAGAGAGTTACAGAAAGGGACTCAAAATTGAAGTCAAATTTAAGCAATGTATAACATTCCAAAGAAGACTGAACTGCAGAAACACTTTTTTGTCCAGAATCAACAAGGGCACCTGTCAGTGAAAAGGAAACATTTTTACATTTCTTTTGAACACTGGACTTGCTTTGGGTTTTGAGGTTTTTTGTTGTCGGTTGCCTTTTTTCTTTTGATTGGTTGGTTTCATGTTTGGGGCTTCCTAAATTAAGATCAGAAAATCACAAAAAGAAGGAAAGCTTTAAATCCAGAGGAGTACTCAAAATAATTCACACTTTTAATTTTGTTCTATCCAATGCATACTAAAATTATCTAGCACAGAGTGGTTTAGAACCTTAAAAGAAGCTGCCATTGGTTTACTGAAGTTCTTTGCTCACTTTAAAGAAGAGCAACACAAAGTACCAAGTCTTCTCAAGGAGTCTGCACTACTCCTTCCAGTTTCTGTTCACAGCAGAGTAATTCAACTATTGGTTAAACAGCATTTTTTTTTTTACATTGAGAATGTTAAGTTTTGGCAAAATGTTAACAGTATTTCATCCAGAGACATGCACTGCTTATATTGACACACTATTTGAATACTGATATCTTCCTCAATTATTATAATTGTGCATTAACATTCTGGGGTAGATTATTTGGCTTTTTTCTTTTTTAAGCACATGCAGTTAGAAGAGTGATTGATATAAACTGAAGAATGCTATCATATGAGAAATGAATCACAAAAAACACACCACAAAAACTTTTGACCATCAGGAGCTCACACTCCATGTAAGTGCATACATTTGTAATTTTTCATGTGTACAATATATTTGTAACAGCTAAAACTGTTCTGTTTTTGTTCTGCTTCAAAAAAATATGGTATTTGAATTTGCAAACAGCCCTCTGCCCACACATATTCAGCATTTGAATTGAACATACCCTCAGAACCACCAGATTCATGTGGAGCTTTCACTTTTTTAGGTATCTGAGTATCCTCAATATTCTCTTGCAGAGTATTTGGCTGGGAAGAAGCCCCTCCAAGGTTTTCAAGTAAAATTTTCATTATAACAGTTAGATCATCTTCACTGAGTGCAATCTGTAAAGTGATAAAACCACAAGTTCATTTTTGGTGACAGAATTTCTTCCAACACAGTATGCAAGCACTGAGGAGAAACAATGAGCTGCTTCCAGCAGAAACAAACTGGGTAATCAAAATTATCCTGTCCTAAACAACGTAAAGGATTTTCCCATTTTTCCAATATCATTTGTTACTTGTTATAAACAGGAGTTACAACAAGAAATAACAGTTCATATGATAAACACTTTCTAGACTTGTAAGGGAACTTTGCCTATTAAAAATATGGGTAATTGATAAACATAAGCACTTCCCAACAATTCAGTAATTCAAAAACATGACCAGAAAACATTAAAGCCAAGATCTGCATTGTATATAATAAAGCAACTGTGATTCAGTAGGCCTTCAAAGGCTTAATGAATATGTACCCAATCATAACATTACAAAATCATAAAAAAGCAAGCAGTACTAAGTGACAAGATTAGCCTATAGTACCCAGTGTAAGAATATTTTTCCTACATTTGGTTAATTCTGCTGGTACTCCTTCAAATCCCTTATTTCTCTGTGCTTCACCAGTGTGACATTTGGCACAGCACAGCTATAGGAATGAACAAGTAAAAGGGCTCAGGAGCAAGAAAAAGGTGCCCCAGTTAGATTTACCACCTACCCCATGCAGCTACACCAAAACTATTCATTATACAGTATCAAAATTCTAACAAATTTATAAACTGGACAATCAAATTGGAAGTCTTTCAACATGCTGTAAAGGACACAAACTGAAATGAGCTCCCAAGCTCTTAACTAAGGTGAGGATTATTCTGAGAATCCGTGTGACTTTTGATATTGCTCTTATTAGTCATGATATTACCTGCATTGGTTTTAGGTCTCCTTTGATACCAATTGTTGGGCTTTTATGATACCATGCTGATGCTAAATTTCTCTGGACCAGTAAAGTCAAACTCACAGGACGCAGAATTTCAGAATCTGGCTGTGAATCTGCAGATATAATGCACCTAAAAAAAGACAGAAGAAGTAACAGAGGAAATATGTTGACCACTTGCAGAATACCAAATAATATCACATACATCTAGCAAAATTACAGGAATAATTATGTTAAGAATAAGCTCACATGCATTACACCCATGCATGCACTCCAGATGAACTCAAGTTACTGTGCTATCATTCCCTTCTTTCCAAGATATTGTAGACCTATGTCTCTATCTAAAAGCACTCCTAAACTTAGCTTGGCAAGGTTTTTTCCATTGTTTTAGTACAGTCTCATTGCCTACCATGTTTACTAAGAGAAAAATGCTGCATACAGAACATGGGCACACTTTTCTTTACAAAGACACTTCAACTTAGGAAAAAGCTCCACGTTTACCTTGATAGTTTCAAGTGAGTCAGCTGCACATCCATGTTGTCAATGACTGGAGGAAGAGAAGATTCATCTGAAGACACCAGCTTGAATTCATTCTGAACTCTGATTAAGCCAAGATCAGCTATCAAAGCATTACATGAAGCTGAAGATTCAGGGACAACTATGACTGGAGCTTTCAAGTTGACATCCATTAGAAGGCGAAAGCTCTTTTTAGCAAAGTCCTTCATGCTGGAAGCTGCCATTTCTGCTGCCTGGACAGTGACTGCAGTCAGGGCTTCTTGTGCTGCTTGGAAATTGTTTAGGAAGTTCTATTCATAGGTAGTGAAAAAAAAGTAAGAGTTCTATGAAAACAAATAAGCTTCTCAAAAAAAGGCAAGCCCCACCCAGGCAAAATGTATATTTAAGAAAAATTAACACCTGTGGTATAAACATGAAATTCCTAATTCAACCACACTCATTTCAAAAGAGAAAAAGGTTAAAATCATGAATAAGCTTACACATTGTTTAACTGTTTAATTTTTAAGATATGTTTAAAGCTATCAGCAACATTCATTACTTCTTTTGTCATCATTCTCGTTGGTAATCTTCTGTAAAGCAGTACAACTTAAGTGGTAACTCTTCAGCAAAATACTTCTGTGTGCTTGCACATCAGCTCACCACCATGTACAGGTCAAAAAGAGCCAATTGCATTTTGTCTCATTAAAAAAAACTTTTAATGTAAAGAAAAAAATCTTTTCAAACTAATGTCTTACCAAGAGAGACATAAAGAACTTATGTAGGTAAATTATTTGGATGCAGCCCACTTTCAGAGACATTTTACCATCCACCCTTGACATATCAGTGTAGGCTTCCCCTGCAGTGGCATCTGGATAAAGTGACATGTGAAATCGAAACACTTCATCTCCCATTATGCAGACAGCCTAGAAGAATAAGTACACATGGTTAAAACCACAGGTATTTCTGAAACAAAAAACATTTCCCCAAAAGATCAATGGCAACTTATCAGCAGTACTTCGACACATGGTAGGCACAAAAGGAAAGAGCATCACCTGTTTTATAGTATATCCCTCTTTTCACTTGCTTATCTATGGCACATTTAATATTTAACCCCTGCTATTAAGAATTAAACATACCAGTGCAAATGTAATTAAAAAGAACTAAATAGTAAACGGAAGGATGTTTTGCTTCTCTGAGGTAAGGGAAATTAACCAATATATTTTGCTTATTATTACATCCTACATTGCATTCTATAACACAGCAAATTAAACTACAATGCTGTCACTAAATCACTTGAAGAACTGGGTCTCTTCAGCTGTTTACAATCTGTTCAACACATCACCTTTTTATGGATTGTTTTTGGATCAACATTTGTAATTACAATGTCCTCAAGTCTGGAGAACACTTTAATCTTTTTAGGCTTCTTAGCCACAGATGCATCCATTCCTGAATGAAACAAAAGAAAGAAGGTAATAAATGCACTTCAACAAATTTCAAAGTAAACATTTCTGCTAAAAAACAAACAAACAAACAAACAAACAAACCCCCTGAATTATTTACTACTGAATATAAAGAATAATAACAGCTTACCATCTTCTGCTATGTAACAGTGAAAGCTTGAGAGAGAAGTCAGGGCCTTACTGCACATGACAAAGTTGCCAACATAACTTGATAATAGGACTAGAGTACAATTCCCCAATCTAGATTTATCTAGATCTAGCTATTAAAAAATGCAAGTTTGTGTTACCTAAAACATAGTGCCTTCACTTCTTTTAATTTTACTACACCTAGAAATTGTCCTTGTTTTCTGGGCCAAACTTTTTTTTTCCTTGCAGATCATTTCATACAATCAAAATATATTGAAACACATGTTTGTTAGACACATCTGCAGTGCACACACTGGCCTTTTAGAAGAGAATGGAGGGAAACAGCTTATTTCTGGCTACAGCCAGCTTCATCTAATATTTAAATAAAAAACACCTTACCTTGTATTCTAATGTCTGCAATTCTACAGGTCTGATCACACACTGTAATACTGAATGCATTTAGCTTTGCAGTGAGTTTTAATTCACAGACATCATCGTGGGCTGCATCACCAGACACTGGAGAGGAAACACAAGAGACATACAAGGAATTCAAATTTAAAACAAATATTAATTAGTAGTTTTGTACATATATAAACTATTCAAAAGCAACCTGCAGTCACTCCCTGAAAGACATGATAATCCTTAATCAAAATGTGAAAGAAGTAATTTATTAACAGTTCCCTTCAGGCACAAGAACTGTCACCAACCAACACAGGCAAAAAGCTATCAAGATGATGTCTTCTCATTAACACCTAGTTTTCATGCATCAGTTGCTGAATGCAGTATACACTACATTATTTGAAACACTGTCTCACATGAGAAATGTTCCTCTCTGTGCCAAGCAGCAAAGCCAATTTAGGCATATTAACTGCAGCAACAATGCACAAACACAAAATGTAACAGCCACTGGACTCAATCCCAATAGTTTTAGGATTAGAAAACCTTGAATTTCACAAACAACACTACAAGCACATGAATCAACAACACAGGACCTGGAAGAATATCCAGGAGCTTCCATGTAAAAACTCTTCCTGTTTCAAGGTTACAAAGGCCAATAACTAAACACACCACCCCTGCCATTCAGAACTTCTCTTTGCTTCCCCAGAGAAGTATTTATTTTCAGTAGTGTAAGCACTCTTTAGAGCCCTCAGATTGAAAAACTACGTGGTTTTGACACTAAATCTTAGGAAAGGCTGCACACTGCAACATCATTTATTCAACTTTCATTATAAAAATCAGACCACCACCCAGGGAAAAGTTATATTGAGTAAGGAGATTTTGTAAAATTAAGCAACAGGAAAAATGTCTGCTGGGTTTTTTTTAATAAGATGGTTTTCTCCCCATTTACAGTTCTGTATGCTTTGTTTTCCACCAAATAGACTGCAATGCTGTCATCTGAAATAATATCCTTTGAAACTGAAGGTGAGCTGCTGTTAAGCAACAAATGTACAGCCTTTCTAATATGACACTACCTGGTCTAAAAGTACTTCCTTTTTCCTGTTCTTTCATTTGAGGCTTGTGGTCTGATGATTTATCAGTACTGGGAAGACCACCTGATGGAACTCTGAAGGTGAAGAAACTCATGATGGAAAGCAAAGCCTCTGTGTGAAGTACTATATCCAAACTTGAAAAGATGACCTAAAACGAAGGCAAGGAGACAAATAATGTTATTTAGTAACAGTTTATACCCTTACAACCCAGAGCTGCTGTCACAGAATCAAGGAAAAAAGCCTTTTGCTAAATTTCACAAGTATTTGACTCTTCTGTCTCCATCCCCTTCAACTTCACACTACACAAGCTCCAGAACAGATGAGGAAACTAGGGAAGGGATCTTAAAACAGCTACAGAGGAACTGTGCTAATCTAAAAATCGATGCCTCATGTGGTTATGCCTTTTCAGGGCACTCTCTTTAGTTCTGCTGCATTTCATTTCATTCAGCCCTTTGGTTAACAACTTCAGAACCACTTATAAAGATATTTTAGTAGATATGGTACAACAACAACAAAAAAACTCCACTAAGATTCAAAATTTGCAATCAGAACAGAAATTCCTGCCAGTATTACTTAGTGAAACCCAGCATCAGTCACTTATTCCACAAAAGGTCATCAAGAAGCAGCTTGACCCACCACTACCATTTTAAAGGAAACATGTTAAAAACAGAATGACACGCTTATTTTGGAAGTCACTGAAGCTGTCACCCTTTCTCCTTTAAAAAAAAAGATAAAGAAAAATGAAAAAAGAAAAATATTCTAACAATCAAAAAGGAAAATAAACAATGTTCTAAACAATCAAAAGGCTCCAGTTTCAGGGTGGTACATCACCCTTTTCCCATTATACAAAAACACAAAACCGAAAACCTTTTCAGTGTCTGCTTGTGGAGGGGCCATCGGGGTGATCGCTCACGTTGTCTGCATCTGAGTCATCACCTGACGGCCCATCCAATGGATGATTTTCAGTTTGGTCACAGTCTCCAACCTGCCCTTCAGCCAGATTGTTCCTCTGAGGTCTCAGGTCAGGACAAATGCACTTTGCAGGTACCCAGAGTACCCCAGTATCTCTGGATACACATGCATACCCACACCCCGAAGCGATAAGGTCATAGGGACCCTCCCACTGCTTGGTGACCAATTCCTCACTCAAACCTTGGCTCGAGGCTGAGGCATCCCATCCAAAGCCTGCAATGAAAGGTGATGGCTCAACGTGACCAGGCTATTTGAGTTCTGATTTTATTGGAGTTTTGATTGTTAGAATATTGTTCATTTTTCTTTTTCTTTTTTTTAAAAGGAGAAAGGGTGAGATGTCATCCTGAAAATTAAACCTTCTGATAATGTTTCCATCATTTTAGTTACTTTCCCATGTAAGTCCAGTAAACGTAAGTTGTTTATCACATTCCTTCTGAGAAACGTTTTTTGATGGACATTTTGAATGACCACCAGGGAAGGTGGTAACTTAATTATCCAATCCCTGGTCATTGTCAAGAATCTATAAATGCTGGAGTCAGAAAATAAAGTGATGGGTTTTTGTTCTAACACTGAAGGTAGTAGTGTGAATCATTTTGTGTCCTTTAGCGACACTGAAGCCATGGAAAATTACTCATGAATAGTTGTTTTAAGGAGAAGTAAAAGGACTAATTACACTCAAAACCCTTGAGAATGCTACTTGGACATTTCAGCTCACATCTCAATTTCACTGTTACTGTTACAAGCTCAGAAGCACAAGGCAGTAGTTTCTTTCATTGCTAAGTGTATCACTCCAGAAACAAAGCACATGCCAAAGGTCTCAGTTAAAATTCATGAGGACATTTTTCTAACTAGTAAGAAACATATAGTTTTTAGTTTAAAAAAATGAATAGAAAAAATATTTCTGAAAAAAAATCCTTTTTTCCTATCTGGATTTGTCTTTGAAGTAGTTAAATATAAAGCAGTAGGTTTTAATGAGTCAGGGCTTTGGTTTTTGTGTTGGTTTTGTTCCCTTTTTCAATGAGAAGAAAAAAGGGAGCAACTAACACAGCTGCTATGATTTGAAAAGCTTAAAAAACTAATTAATACATCCAGTACTTACATTGATGTTTTGCTTGTTGCTTTGGTAAGTAGTAACAAAGTCTGGTCCATCAGGATCAGCCTAAAGAGAAAAAAAAAAAAAAGAAAATGGACACACTCAGGCTCTACTGAATTAGCCAATAATTATTAATAATTATGAATAGTTTTATTAACAGAATTGTTTGAATTTAGCCCACACACAAGTATTATTCCAATTGCAAAAGAAAACAAAGGAAAAGGAAAGTGATGAAGCCTGAACAAACAAATTCTTCAAATAAGGCACAAGGCAAGACAACCAGAATGGGTACTCACAATGCTCTGCTCAGACATTCCATAGCACATATTTTGTGAAAATTCAACGGGCTAGTTACAAAGCTTTCTCTCATCTAGAGATTCTCTCAATCTATTTAAACTGGATCAATTTATGCTTAATACTTTGCCAGTACAAACTATTTTATTTTTCACTATGTAAATTATGCCATTCCAGATAAGAGTATTGAGGAGCCCCCTGGTTCTACAACCTATCAGATTCCCAAGTATTCATGCAATTTTGAAGGCCTTTTTTAAGCTGCCAGCATATCACTCTTCAAATATGAGTGTTATCATCTGTAGAGTCACTCTTCACTTACACAGGCAAAGACCATCGCATCTGTTCAGTTTCACAAAGGTATTCATTTGTGCTGCACACACAGAATACAAACAAATATTTGTCCTGCCAGTGATTTCAGTAAGAGCATTGACTTATGAAGCAAGCACTATATGGAAGCAGTGGAGAATTAAATGAAAATACCTGAAAAACAGGTATTTGGGAGAAGGCCTGAGTAAGTTTTAGATACAAATCTACAGGCTAAGAATGGAAGCCTTACTTTACTCCCCATGTAATTTTACTGAAAATGTATTGAAACCTTAATATATTCCATTTTCAAAAGATGTTCATCTGTCTCACTTGAGGAATTAAGAATGCAAAGAGGATCTCCTTTTGAGTCTGCAAACAAAGAAATAAAAATGTGAAGTGTTTCCACTCACACCTATGCAATGTCTCCACACTAATTCTCTGTTACATACTAATCAGATACTATTCTTGCTGAAAGACTGAAAGTAAACAGCTATTTTCACTGAGATGCTGCACATGAAGCATTATCTTGAAATGTTGTATTCACTTTATTTTAAACAAGTGAAAATTAACTTGCTCTTGAAACAAGATTCAAAATTGAAAGCTCTTTGCATTCCTGCCTTAGTGTTTTCACACTCAAAACCTTACTTTTCTACTTTGGATAAATGGCTATTTCAGTTATCACTTCACTGTCAGTTTGAATTGTTACCTGACCAACCAAAGAAGCACTTGCATTTCCAGTGCTGTCATAACTGGTCATAAAGCACAGAATCAGAAGCTCATCAGAACACACTGAACAGTTGGAATGCTTCTCAGGAGCACCACTCCTGCTCAAAGGACGCAGCTCACTCAAATACAGTAACTCTAACTCTAGCAATAGCAGTAAAACTTGGTATCAGGTAAAAGAGATTAATTCTATCTAAATTACCCTTCCCCCATCCCTCATTATTAGTTTAGGACGTGTTATTCTCTGGCTATAAATCCAATTGCACACACTCTACTGACTATCAGTTCTCTATAAGACTTACCATTTATTTCAGTGCATCTCATTGTAATTTTTTTCAGATATGCTGCTGCAGCCAATTCATGATTTCTAATTTTGGTTTTGGTTCCAAGCTGTAGCACAGTTAGAATATGTAACGGATATCTCTCCTTCTGAACCTGCTTCATCAAGGTTATTACAACCTTGAACATGGAAAGGGAAATAAGTTCAATATTTCAGTGAAGCAGTTCAGACACGGCAGGCAGTTATAAGCAGGCATTATCTCCTCAGCTAGATGTGAAACATAATATTAATCTAGACATTTTGCATTTTTATAAACAGACCCTGTAAGACCAATTTTCTAAAGACTTCCCCTGGCCCCTGCTCTGTTCCTCTTGTTTGTTTTCTTTTTGTTGCCAAATCAAACTGTTAAAATGGACTTGATAGCCCACTAGTTCTAAGAAACAGATGAGCACTGGGTTCAGATAAAATAAGGTGTACAGATGGATACATACCTCCTTGATTTCAAAGTTAAGTAGCATATTGATTACATCTTCATTTAATGTTGTTTTTCTCTTTTCAGACAGCATTCCTTCTGGAACACTCTTATCCTGTGTCAAAGCCAATCTCTCCTGCTCTTTCATTTTACCTGGAACATTCAATTTATTACTTAACTTTTCGAAATTGCCACCATGTGTTTAGCTCAAAAAACACATCCACTTCTTTTAGATGGACTACATTCACCTAAGATAAGCCAGCAACATTATCACAAGCAGAGCCTTTAACTTCAGAGCATGAAAAGGAAATAAAAACACATTCTGGCAACAAGATAACTCCAACATCTAAATACCTTGCTAGTTCCTTGAAAACTTAGCTAATACAATTACCAAATTTTGTCTTATAATGTTTCCAATTTTTTGAAGTATCAAAGCATGAACACTATCCTTGCAAAACTGAAAATAAGAGTTTACCATTTACACTCAGCTTATCACCATACTCTCAGATCTAAACTTGCTTTCCAGATAATAAATGCTTTTCCTTACTCCTGAAAGCAAACACACTTAGTATTCATGACAAATTCCATCTCTGACCTTCCTTTTGCAGTACTGATTTTGCATCCATTTGAGTTGTTTCTGCTTCACCCAGGTTTTCCATCAACACTTTGAGAAAGATATTCAAATCCTCTTGACTTAACACAACCTAAAATGTTGCAGATCACAATTCTCAGGAAAAACACATTGTTCCTTTAACTTATCATCTGCTAACAAAGCACAACAATGTTTCCTGGCAAGGAGAGTGCTTATTTACATCTATTTTGCCAGCAGAATCATCCCTTCAATAAGAAAATTAAATTCATTCAACCACTTAATGTAAAAGCCTGAGGAGGTTAAAGGTTTTGACCCCTGGTGCTGTATCAATGTACATTGCAGCATTTAATGTATCTATGCTTTTAATACATTCCTGTCAATTACATGTCCCTTCATGATGCTTTAATTTCAGTTTCACCCAAGATGTCCCTGGTACTTTCTTTCACAGTACATAAAATGCCACAAAAAACAAGTATCCCACTCAAGGATGATGGGAAGGTAGGAAGTTGGAGTTCTTAAAGCAAATATTTGCATTAATTTAAACTCCTCTCAAAAATATTCCATTTTTAAAGAAAAAAAAAACCAAAACACTTTTTAAAGAATTCTTTCTCAGAGAACTGGTCACAAAACCATTTATGTGATTCTTTCAAACCACTACATTCATCTAGGTGGGGTTAAATCCTGTTAAATGCTGAAATCCACTCCACACCTACTAAAAATTTGCAGTCTGTTGCCCCTTTGTGTCCAGAAATAACATTAAGGGCTGCTCTCACAGTAAGTACTACCACCACCTTCTCACAAGACTTACATTCATTGTATCCAGAAACCCTGTGACCTCCAGCACTGGTAACTTGTGAAACCAAGCTGCAGAGAGATTTCGTTTCACAGACAGGCTTAAATTTATTGGGTGAAGTATCTGAATATCTGGATGTGACAAATCTGTCTCCAAAGTGATCCTTGAAACACAGAAATGAAAAAAAAAGAAAACGGCAAGTTGGAAGTCACATGTTAGATTTTCAAAAATCTTAAAATCCCAAATGTAGCACCAAACACTTTCCTAAGCAGAACAGTTTCTGATATTATTACTGATCTAACTGCTCTAAGAAAACAGGCTAGCATTTTAATACCAAATATTTGACACTAGCACTAACCATGGTTTCTAGGCAAGAACACTAATGTTCTATGGAGTATTAGTCACTGTACCTTGAGAGTTTCAGTTTTGTCAGCTGCACATCCATTTTGTCAATGACTGGAGGGAGTGAACTGCCTTCTGAGGACACCAAGACAAACTGGTTCTGAACCTTAATCAAGCCAAGATCTATTACTATTGCATTGGGGGAAATGGAGGACTGGGGGATAACTATAACCGGTGCTTTCAAGTGAATGTCCATTCCAAGCCGAAAACTCCTTTGGGCCAGGTCTTTCACACTGGTAGCAGCCTTTTCTGCAGCTTGGACTGTGGCAGCACTCAGGGTCTCCTTGGCTGTCTGGAAGTTGTTCAAGAAGGTCTAGAAAAGCAGTTGAAGAGAAAAGAGAAATGTCTGTAAACAGTTTTTACTCCAGGTTACTTTCTCATTTTACATCACCATCCACCAATTATGCTGCCTACTCTATAGAATTTTCCATAGGAAAAGACAACTGAGTACCTTCTGTCATGACCTCTAATAGAGGGTCAAAGAAGTACCAACCACTGCAATCCACTTATTTTAAATTCATCTTTATTTTTCCTTCTTTCCTTAACTACAAGACTCCTTAGCTCATTAGCTTTTAAGGACACAATTTTGAAAGCCCCTCTTGCCCTCCTTGAATACTATTGAATTGCTGTTAAAGAACCTATTGAATGAGAGAAAATCCACTGGTGCTTTATTGAAAAAGCTACCATTAGGGTACTCAAGCACACTGATATTTACACTGGTTAATTTGCAGGCACCATGACACCTACCTTGAAGACTTGCTTCTAGTGTTAGCTCTGATATGTTTGTAATAAACTCAGAATTTTGCTAGGGTAGAAAGGACAGCAAACATAAAACCCCCAAACTACCTCAACAGCACCAAGCTTTTCTCTATTTCCAAAGCTGAGGGTGGGAAGTGACCCAACTGAAATTTAAACCAGTTACTTACCAAAGTTTTTAACAGTACACAGGAAAAATGAAATCCATCCCTTCTCTTTCAGAAACTGAAGCCTACCACTTGTACTGAGGGCACAGCCCAGAGGACTAATCTGAGAATGCTGCAAAAACATACAAAGGGAAACAAGACTTACCAGGAGAGAGATGAGAAATTTGTGAACGTACACCAGCTGGATGCAGCCCACTTTCAAACATATGGTACCATCCACTTTTGACATGTCAGTGTAGGCTTCTCCCTCAGTAGCATGAGGATTTAATGTTAGATTGAAACTGAAGACTTCATCTCCCACTATAGACACAGCCTAGAAAGAGAGAAACAGCAGCCACCAGCCATCAGCAGTTTCTCCAAAGGTGCTTAACAAAAAGAACTAAAAATACAATCAGCCTATCAGATTACAAATTAGATTACCAGTTTTTTCTAATCCTTTCAGACATCCATTCTTGGAATACGAAAATTATTCTTTATGATGTATCTTATTTGAAAACATGTATTCACAACAAATCAAATACTTTTACAAGAGTGGAATGTGTATTACATTTCACTTTTATATACATCAAACTAGAAACAAAGAAACAAGAAACAAATAAAAGTTAAAATCTTGTAGTTGAGTACTTTTTTATGAAGGGTCCTTGAATCAACATCTGTGACAACAATGTCTTTAAGTCGGGCAAAGAATACCGTGTGACTTGGCTGAAGGCAAAGAGATGAGTCAAGACCTGCAAAGCACAAAAATAGAAACAGAGTCTTGCACAGCAGAAGTAACTTTTGTTTTATTACTATAACAGTTATTTTCAGGGTGGGGACACCAGCAGAGGAAGTGAGGAAAAGTTACTAAACTTTAAAGTTAACTTTAAAAGTTACTTAAGCTTTAAGAACAACTGTACTACAGCTTTAACCAAAACAAAATAGAAGTACTTCTATTATGGATACTATCTCAATATCAATCATCTCTGGAAATAACTGAGCTACTATTCACAGAAAAATACTCAAACAATAATCCACTTCTTAATAAGCAAGCTATTGAATGAGTGCATTGAGATTTTATATCAGAAAAGATGTTACTATATTAAATTATTTGAATACAATACTTTTGCATACATAATCTTGTGTGAATACATTATATGATTTAGAGATGGGCAGAATAAAACTACTTTATGAACTGCAGTACTACTCTTGCATATCACATATTATTAAATATTTATAAGAGTTTGCAACTATGAGGATGGCAGTTAAAGTCAGAAGTGAAATTCCCCAAAGAATTATTGACAGCCCTTACAATGGGTAAAACTGATCAAGAAAAAAAAATCAAAACAAAGAACCCAAACAAACCCTTAGGGTTAAAAACTAAAGAAAACATTCGGAAGGGTTGTTTTTTTTTTATCCTACATAATTATTAATCTTAATAATTTTATGGATGGATAAAAATATCCAACACTTAGTACAACTTGAAAAGCCACCCATAATCAAACTCCTTCAAAGGATAAACCTAATTATCTGAGCAATAACATAGCACATATTTCTAGCTGGAGGCCAAAACATTCTGACAGACTTGAAGGCTGACTTTGAAAACAGGACTACAAGCCATTTTTGCACAGACAACAATAAATAAACAAATATATAAAAACAGATGCTGCATATTTACACCTTATTTTTTTAGTCCAATTATTAACAATTGCTTTGAAACTAAAGTACCAGAGCAGTTACTTCTAATAAAGAATATAATACCTTGGATCTTGATCTCTGCAATGTTCTTTTTTTCATCACAAATATTTAAACAGAAGGCATCCAGCTTGGCAAAAAGCTTGAAGTCAAACACATCCTTTTCCTTGGAAGGTTTAGACACTAGAAATAAGAGAAGGTGGGATTTTCAAGGTACCTAATGAGTCATATTTTCATTTTCATCTTTATTTCTATACAGCTAATTGTCTTTCTCTAGATTTGCTTTGCCAGCATGCAACACATCCCTCCAGAACTATTATTTGGATAATCACAACTACCTTTCTTCAATATAGAGTCATCTTCTTGCTTTTCTTCTTTGGATGGTATCTCTCTGCTTCTTTCACTGCCTGATGGACTAACAGCTGTTAAAAAGCTGACAGCAGACATAAGGGCCTCTGTATGCAACAGGAGATTCAATGATGAAAAAGTTACCTGTTGAAAACATGAGACTCCATGAGATCAGACAGTAACTTAGAAGTGTAAGAGTCAGACTGAGGTGCAAAAGCACCCAGTGCAACAGAACCATTCCTTAGAAACAGAAAAGCTGCATGTGTGGCCAGCAACAGATCTTAAAGGAAAAAGCTTTCTGTAAAGGGGATAAGCTTAGAAAATAAGGAAATTTAGCAAGAATCCAGCTCTTAGAGCCTTAACTGCTAACCTATAACCTCCTCAGTACAAAAACGGTGATACAAAATTAATTTTGTCAAACACAGCCTCGGGCTTGAATGTTCCTGCAATAACAGTACTACCAGCATGGGTAAATGACAGGTGGCTGATATGTAGATATTCAGAATACGGGTACTTCTCAATAAATCCACTAAGGAGTCCAGAAGGTAAGCAAGTGCCTATGGTGTGGTTTAATAAAAGTTGTCCACTTGAATGGACTTGAAACTGGAAATAGAGTCCAAATGTAATTCTTCCAGGCACAGAAATCCCATTGAAGAGCTGCAAGGCAACAGCAACTCCCTATGATGTAAAGAAAATTGAGTTCTCTTAACATTAGCACTATCCCATGTATGAAGGTAACTCAGCAGCACTGGAGTATTAGAACTCTCACTTCCTGCTGCAGCTTCAGGAACTGCATTTTGGCAAAAAGATTTCAGTAATTAAACCTCCCAGATGAAATCTATAGATGCTCTAAAACTATTAAGTAACAAGTGAAACATTTCAGTCTTCATACTAAAATAAGGCAGGCAAAATAAAGCCATAAATGTATAAAGAGGAGAAAGGACCTATCACAGAAAACACCACTCTTTGTACTTTATTTCAATAATGCCTCAAGTCACTCTTTTTTCCTGAGACTAAAATCTCACCCAGAAATATATCATTAGTGAAAAAAAAAAACCCACACTCAGACATGGATTTAGACTTCTTATAAAAGACAGCCAACAGAGTGCTGAGTATGTGGCACTCACAAATACAAATTATTTGACATGAAAGGGAAAGACTTTGTGACTCCACTATAGTTCCCCATACTGGGCCCCTGAATGTCATGATCCCTGACACATGAGAGGGTGCATTCTTCCAGTAGTTTGAACTTCATCCACATGAGCTAGATAGACAGACAATTTTTCAGCAGTTTGACAGACAAACATTCTGCTTTCAAGTGGTATAAACATTTTTCAAGTGATATAAAATTTTTCAAGGACGTTTTAACTCCTGAAATCTCCTGCTGGAAGGCAGGAAAACAGGAAAGGAAAACAACTTTTATTAATTCCTCTGTTCTGAGCAAGCAAACCAAAAGAAAATAAGCAATAAAATCTGCAAACACTCACTTGAATCATCTGTTCAGTGTTGTTAAAAATTGTTTGAAACTGTGGCCCATTTCTGTCAGCCTGAAAAGAATGATATGCATGAAGGTTAATATTAATTCCAACCAGTCACTGTCCTCTTCAGAAGATACAAAATGGTCCAACTAGGTCTGAATAGTAGGTTTAGGACTATATATTAGGAATATGTAGAAATTATTTAAAAATAATTTTAAAAAGCTTGGGGTATACCTTGATATATTCCACCTTCAGAAGGTCTAAGCCAGGCTTGTCTGAGGAACTAATTAGATGAATGGGTGCTTTTTTACCTGTAAAATACCACATGAGATAAACAAGAATTAGGATCATTTCTGTTCCTTCAGAGAACCAATTTGTGCCTTGAATGTAGGGATTAATTTTCACTACCATCTGCTAAAATACATTGCACCACCAAATACAAGTCACTGGTTTCTCTTTGCTAAGTGCAAAATGGCAAATCCCTTCTCCATCCAAAGACTGAGCTCTAAGCCATTTATTTATCTATTCCACAAGCATTATGGTGAGAGTCCAGACCTTATCAACTGTGTCAGTGGCACAAGCACTGGCAATGGACAGCTACACATTAACTGGGAAACTGGAACAAAATATGCATTTCAGTGAGCAAACGGAGGAGAGGTCGAACCAATTGCTACACACACACAAGTCCACTTCTCTGACATTGCTTATTACCTCCAATTCCATAGTAATCCAAGCTTATTTTCTTCAAGTAAGATACAGCTGCTAAATTAAAGGTTTTGACAGTAGCTTCTGTCCCAAGATGCATTACATCAAATACAAGTACTGTTTCCTCAGTTGTCTTTTGTCTGGTAAGTTCTACTAAAACCTGGATGAACAAGAAATACAGTTATGCCATCATTTCAC
Organism: Poecile atricapillus; assembly: GCF_030490865.1. Classification (NCBI taxonomy): domain Eukaryota; kingdom Metazoa; phylum Chordata; class Aves; order Passeriformes; family Paridae; genus Poecile; species Poecile atricapillus. Next base: position 16,490,055 of record NC_081259.1, read on the forward strand.
ATACAGTATCCTCACCATTTAAACCAACAACAAAAAATGTGCAAGATCAATGCCCTCCCTGCTTTGTTGGAAACATTGATTTAATTATAGATTTAAGAATATCAAATAGAAAGAAGAAATGACTGTTTAATGGTGAAAGATATAAATACAAAAAAATATTTCGGGATTTTCTCTTTACAAGGGACCTGCCTGAGTACTGACTTTGTTTCTCCAGTGCAAAATTCCCACTCCCTACGCCCCAATTATGAGTTGGTACTAATTTTTTCTACTAAAAATACTCAAATAAGGGATTTTTTTTTAAATACATCTGTGTGCACGCATCACATTTTATTTATATCCATCACATACAGAGAAGAAATATGTTATGCATAGAAATATGCATGTGTATACATGAGAGGTTTTTTGTTTGGTGATTATGCTTCTGCATCCACTAATCTGGAGAGCAGTGGTAAATGAATATTTTTTTTTAAAGTATTCTTTAGGTAGGGGAAAATAGAATTACAGACATACCTCTTTAATTTCAAACTTCAGCTGAAGATTTGTCAGTTCCTCCTCAGCAGGCTCCTCTTTTCTTAATTCTTCTCCTTTAATTACTGAACTGTCAGTCGGTTCAGAGCTTTCCTCAAAATCAAAATATTCTTCTTCACTGTCTACAGAAGCAAAATGGCATCCTCAGAAAAAATTTTTCCAGAAACAGGGCTAAATAGTCTACCTTCTCTTTCCCATTCCAATTGCATTTTTAACAGTATGATCACTTTAAATCTAACCTGACAAAATATACTTTAGATCTATACTGCTCTGTTACCCACTGGATGAGAAGTAAACAAAATTAAAGCCCTATTAAGGAGAGCACTAAAATCTAAAGGCATCATTAGAAATTCAAGAACACATAAGAAAGTAATAAAAAGAGAAGCTCCAGGAAACAAGTGTCCAGGTTCCAGTATAGAAAATTTTTTTCTAGAACAGCTATGAAAATAAATGTTGAAATCCAGTGTCAATACAATAATTTCTAAGTAATGTGTTATCCTAGTTCTCCCTTTTTAGAAAAAAGAAGAGCTTTGCTAATGCAAAACAGTCAAATACAATACAGTTGGTATTTACAATTCACTCATTTGAAGAGGTTGCTTTTGCATAATATTAGTTTTTTTAAAAAGCAAGTTTGCTTTTTAGAAAAAGCAAGTTTATTAGTCTGAGGTAACATCAGCATCTTCAATCTCCTTATGCACTTGAGAGTAGGTATGACCCATCACACTCATCTCTGTCCTTACATGTTTTAACATCAATAACAGCATGAAAATATTAGCTATTCCCTAAGTTGTGGCCTGCTACCTTTACAAAGACACATCTGTAGCTTCTTACCTGACACTATTTCTGCTAACAACTGGGGTGTATTAAGTAATCCTTTACCAACAACAGGAATTGTGGGAATAGCTGGTACCTGGAAGGAATATAAAGAGAACAAACAACACAGTATTTTAAAGCTTACATAACTTGTCATGTTAATATTTTTTACTGATGATGCTTGTTTCACAATGCTTCCCCCACATTCTTTGGCAAGGTCAGCTCAGCCAATACTTGTATTGAAACCAGGAGGACAAAGGTTCCACCACTTGTTTGAGGAAGTCCAGAATGTTCTGATTGTAAGTCAGTGAAGATACTAGTGATGTTTTTTTGCTTGTTTGGGTTTTTTAAAGTTTTCTTAGTTGTAGTCAGCTTACCTTTGTGCTTGGAACTGATATAGATGATTTCTGAGGCAGTGGAATGCTATCAATCAGATCAAAGATAGCCTTGATTTTCTGGTCAGAGAGCCTGACATGCACCAAAGGAAGTCCTCCTGACACTTTAAACCTTTTTAAAAAAAAACAATTGATTAAACCCCTATACAGAAAGGTACCAATTCTTCATTTAAATTTTACCAATATGGATACAGATCACACCACAGTAAACCCAGGAAGTCTGCATTAAAACAGAGCTTGGATTTAAGCAGTATTTAGTAACCAGCAAAGGGTTCAGGAACCACTACACAAAAAAAGATTTTGCCCATAGTAGTAACCTATTTCGGTTTCTTAGTTAATACCTTCAAATTACAAAGTGCAACTGAACCTTCAGGGAAAACACAGCCTTCTTTTCTCTGAGTACAAAGTAATTTAAACTAGTCTTTTCAACATTAATATATTACTTTGCCATCCTGGAATCTCTTTCCACCATCGATTTTGCCAACTGTACATGAATATCCATAGGCTGCAAAATGTGCAAAGTTGATGGATGTTGAAAACGAGCCTTCTTCCAGTCTTCACCTGAAAAAGTCCAGTAAATTTAGATGAAAAAACCCATTGTTTTAATTAAGGCATCACTAAAGTAATCAAATGGCACCACTAGGAGGGTAAAAAGCCCCACTCACCAATGAAAGAAACATAAAACAAATTTGGTCAAGTATTTTAAGAGCTTTTAATCCCATTTGTGAAAACTATTGCCTTAGCATCACTAAGCCCAATTCTACACTAAAAGATGTATCTACATTGACCCCTAAAAAACAAATGGGCAGACAGATAAAAGATAGAACAGCAATCTAGCATTCTGTTGATTACATGAACTTAAACTTAAGTGTAGAACTAAGGCAAACTAAAGGTGTGCCTTTCCTAAGCAGGATGGAAAATGTAACAATTCTATTCATTTACATTCATTGCTACCATCAAAGTGATGCACAAGTCCAAACAAAAAGTGAGTAGCTGTTTGAAGAGAAACTAACCAATTTTTTCAAAGTTTGGCAGCCAATGTGTATTATAACGCATTTTTTCATTATCTAAAGATTTTAGTTTGTCTTTTTTCCTTTAAAAAAACATATTTTTTTATTACAGGTAGGTAGCTGTTGACAATCTTTTGCATAAACAGCAGCTATGTTGTTTTGTTACCTGTTCTTCCAAAAAGAAGCTGCACATTTTTAATTTTCACATCAAATTTGTCATAAGCTTTGTCCATAATCTCCTCTAAAGATGAAAAGTTAGAAGCTTCACTACTGTCTTGATTTATGCTGTTCAGCTAAACACATAAAAAAAATAAAGTTAAATCTTTAAAACAGACATGTGCTATTCATTCTAGTAAAGATGAAAAGATGATTAATTCAATTAATAATTGACATTTGGACTCTTACAGAGAAAATACATTAAATCATTTCACAGTTAACTTATTCTTGCTAAGCCTTTTTTTTGCTGTTACTTCTATCAATCCACTTAATTCAAGCTATGCAAAATTTTTTTTTTTCACTAGTCTATAATTTTACTTAGGGAATACAACTAAAATAAGTATTTAATTAGTCATTACACCAAGTTAAATTATTTCAATTTTTTCATTTCATAAAAACAAGGCAATTAATTTTCAAACTTCAAGAGAAAAATTATATTCTCTTTTATTAATAAAAGGCTATCATTTTACAAAAAAGGAAACAAAAATTAATGTATTCTGTGTAGAAATGAAAGATATTAAATTATAAGGTATTACAATTATGATTATAACATTAACATGTTTTCTGGGGAGAATTGACTAGTACAAGTATGTCAAAGATAGCCTAACAACTCTGATCAAACACTGCTGACCCAAATCTATTTGGTTAGAAATACTGTAAGTCAAAAATAAATTGACACAGATGATCACCCTGCCTTCTGAAAGCAAGATGGTTCCAGACAACAGCTATGTTAAAAGAGAATATTTGCTTCCCCTGAGCTTATGAGACATCATTTATATACCTGAAATGTACCGAAGTCCAAAATCAGCAAATCTGAATTTTCATGGTAGAAACCAGTCTGTGGAACCACAAGGTAGGAAGGTTTCAGATTAATCTTCAAGTCAAGGACTTTCCGCATTTCAATAATATGAACTAATCCTTAAACAAGAAGGAAAGAGAATGGAAATGTAAATATATTCTCAAGTAAAACAATTGTGACAGTCAGCATACAAGAAGATGTAATCTGAAAGATAAAACCTCTTAAATCAAGACTTTTATAGCATTTTACTGATTTCTTACTAAACTCAGTGCTCCTTCCCACAAAACATCCACTAAATCTCCAAGCAACCAAGTGAGAAGTTAACTATCCCAGCTGAAATGAGGGCACCAACTCAAGGAAAAATCCCAATCCTACTATTTGATCATCAATCAAAACATAAGCCAAGTGCTGGGTAATCATATAGAAACATTTTAAGGGTTCAACTTCACTGAGATTTGTTCCTATCTCACCTGTAGCAGTTCTTTCCTTGATTTCTTCCAGTTTCATTAATGTGGCTGTTGTTAATCTTTCAAGATCCATTCCCTTACTTGTCTGAAAGAATTCTACCATTGCATTTATTGTTGCCTTAAAAAACCACACAAAACAAAACAAAAAAACCAAACAAGAATTAGCATTATATTACCATTATACGTATAAGTCACTCAACAAAAACTCAAAATCTGGACAGAGCCAAGAGAGTAAGAGCAGAGAAAGAGGACTCAGATACTTGAGAATTTTGGTTACTACTCACAGCATCATATTTAATTTCCACAGGCTGCGACTCAATAATAAGTCTCTGGTCAGCTGTACTGTCCTCTGGGTTAATATCAAACTCAATCTTAAGCAGAGAAGATCTGCTATCCCCTATGGAAGCCACAAGAGATGGTACAATGTTTTCTTGTCTCAGGCCTGTAACATACCAGTTTTCAAGCTTTGCTTCAACCCTAAAGAAGATGAATAGTTAAAAATACTTAATTGGGCAAGGGTTAGAATCAGTTGCAAGAGAAAAGAAAGGCAGAATATTTATGCTATATAAATAAAAAGTATAGGAATGTTTACTATTTTGTATGGATTTAAAAAGCAGATACAGACTTCTTCTGGTGCAAATGGGAATTCTGAACGGAGAGCTGCCTTGACAATAGTGTTAAGCGGAGTCTACAGGAAAACACCTTTGAAGAAAGCCACTGAACACTACCAAACCACACCAACTTCACTCATTCTTAGAAGTACCTATAACATAAAAGACTGATTTTCTGGTCCTATGCCTCCACCATTTAAATCCCTGACTTTGGGAGGCAACATATTTGGCCATATTCACTGTCATAGGCCTACCTCTATTGAGATAACTGACCTAGATTTTTTTCAGACACACAACACTTAGAAGAATATCTGTTCTACTGCTTCAGTCTTGCAAACTAAATTATATGGCATGCATTTATGTAAAATAATGTCAAAGCTCTTTTTGTTTCTGTGCAGCATTCAAGCTGCACCTTGAAAATTCCCCAGAATTGTTTTTAGCAAAAACATTTCAAGAGTCAGTGGCTGAGCTGGTGATCTTATGTATGAAGCCTAAACTGAAAGAACTGCAAATGAAAGCAAAAAAGTGCACAAATTCATTTTCCAGACACTGGAAATCTTATTCACTGACTGCATAATCCAGTAATTTTTGTTCAATATTACTGGTGTTCCCTCTCTTAAGACACAGAAGCTCTCAGTGTCTTATGATCTGGCTGATCTCCCACCTGCAGCACAAACACATAATTTTTCATTCTGTAAGCAGTAAACAACATATTCACTAGCTGGCCTGGAGTGTTTTGGTCTCACCATTTCATATGGTTTAGCTATCACTTTCCAAAAGTCATATTCAGCACTTTGACATTTACACTCAAAAAAGAGGTTGCCATTGTTCATGAAAGTTAGCAGACTGCATTCCCTTCTTCCTTCCATTCTATGTTATCCACCAAATTATATTATTTACAACAGAGTACAGATACAGAACGCACACAAATTTACAAGACAATATACAACAAGCACTACCCAAGAAAAGTTAAGAAGCTGGAGAGTGGGGTGAGGAGGGGCAGAGATGTTTCTACAAAAAGAAAATGCCAATCCAATTACTTAATGGCTTGTGCTCCTGGGCGCTGTGATATTTTGGTACTCAGATCAATTATCTGTACTTTTAAAGTTTCTGCCACATTCTTGTCTTCTTTAATTGTAAGAGAAGTGCTTAACAGCTTCAATGTCACAACATGGGCAACATACTAGTGAGAAGAACAGAGGAAACTGAAATTAGTAATCTCAATAAGAATAATTTTTCACAACTTCTCATTTTAACAAACTGAAATATGTCTAAGTTTTTCCAGTCAACTAAGATTAGACACTCCTATCTATGCAGAATGCAAAGTACAGAGTCTTTACTTTATTCAATGTTTACCAGTCATTTACCATAAAATAGTGTAATTCAACAAATGCAGAGCAAATACATTCGCACTCTTTTCAGCATTAAGGAAATTTTTTTAAACCCTGAAGCAAGGATAGCTAAACTACATTCAGTAGAAGACTCACTAGATCAACCAAAATCATTATACTTCCATGAAATAATTACATTTTAGAAGGCATAGCTTGTATGCTTTTGTTGTTCTTACTGCAAAATGTCAAGTCTTGGCCTTGCCAGGAGATGGTTCTGACTTCCCATTACACGTACCATTTTACTGGTAACTTCAGAAGAATCAAATAATATTTCCTTTCTGAATTTGAAGCCTTCATCTTTCCTCAGGGTAATGAGAGAGCTGAAGGCATTTTTATGCCTAATTTGTTGTGTAGTTTGTTTTTTTAAACCATCCCATAGGTTGCTTACCTGCTTTGGCAATGAAAGGTGATGGGAGCTGTCACTATATCCAATGGCAGTAAAAAGTTTGGCTTTTTCCTCTGGTGTCATTAGTTCATCAATAGCTAAAAACCAAAAGCCCACACAATTTTCATCTTAGTAAATAACAATTACCACTTTTCCTCACATTTGCCTCCTACTACTTAAGTTGTGCTGATACATTCCATTGATTCTTCCTATTGCACTAAATTCCAGATTGGAAAATCACAGTCTTCAAATATGGTGGTACATATGTAGTAAAGAAATCGATACATTTTTTTATTACAAAAGTATCAATAGCTCCTCACAACAAAAACAGATTTCAGGAACTTTAGGAGATCAAACCTCTAACCCAGGCAGCAAATCACCAGAAACAGTATTCCAATTGTTGCCAATTATCACTAGAGCTATAGAAGCCATATTCTTCTCCTCACAAAGATTCTGAAAAGCTCATGGCCGATTTAGAAGAAGGCCTTATTTGCCAGCTCAATATGCAGGAAGAGGTGCCATAAAATGATCAATACTGCATTGCACTGCTTATGCCATACCCTCTCCTGCATAGTAGGAAACAAAAATACTGTCACTTTCACGTATAAGAAGACATAAAATCCCTCTAGACATTAGTGCACTTACTCTCAGGTACAAGTGATTCTTCATCTTCTTTAACCCTAGATTCTCTTTTACTCCAGAAACCACCAAACCATCCTCCACTTTTCTTTTCTGCTTCAGTGCTTTTCTTCTTCAGTAATTTTTGTCCTGATCTTATTGTCTACAAACCAGAAATTAAAACAAATTGGACAAAACACATAATTTATAGTATTACTATTTTTCTGTAAATAATCCGTGTATGTATGCATGTTGAACGTGCATTTAACTACGGGACAGCAACACCACACCACAAGGAATTAAGAGCTCTTTGACTCACTAGACAAAGGCAAAAAGAGGACCAAGGTGAGGGACATGCCTCTGTATTTGTGCATGCAGACACAAGCATGCCTTACTTTTACTTTGGACAGTTTTTTTCTATGCATTTCACCAGCATTTAGACTACAAAAAGGTAAGAACCATACAAAAAGACAGTATTTAAGAGAGTACAAAAAGCAAAACCTAGCATTTAAGATGCTAGATGCTGTACCATTTAAAACTTTTGAACTTTTTTTTGAACTGTTTTCCAATTCAATTCCAAATCAAAATACTCTTGTTCTGGAAGGATAGGAAACTTTTCTTCAACCCACCTATCCTATCATGTACATCAGCACAATTTTTTAAAAAATACTATCATGACAAGACCATCCTATTTGAAGTGCTACAATATTACTTGAACAAAAATAACTCCTTACCTCAACTTGTGCTTGTTGTCTTGCTAAAATTGTATTGAAGACGTCAAGTTTTCTTTCTAGGTCCTACAAAAATGTACCATCAAATTACTTGCCACAAAAACACATTTAGGAAAGGCTCTCCACTTTAAATTTTCTATGAGCTGCTTTATATGTACACTCCAATTGATTTCTAGCTCTGCTCATTTCTATCAGAGGTATACCCCACCCCCGGCTACAAAGTTCACTAGAAGATAAAATTGATGTTAGGCAGTCTAGTTTTTTTTCTTAACTAGATTACTCTTGCACTTCATTAAATGTATCCATACTCATTAATCCTCAACCAAAGATAGACTGGTTTACATGGCACTTCACTAGTATTTTATCTTGTTTTCCACAACAGGTTACACAAAACTTCATATTAAAAAGGTATTTTCACAGACCTCTTATGCTCTTGTAAAACCATCAACCTTGATTACTACTAATTATATCTAACGAATTATTTCATAGAGGGACCAAAATATAATTCCTCCAAAGAGAAAAGACTCATACCTGAATTTGTCTCTGTGTTTCTTCTGACAGTTTACTCTGTGTTAGCTTGTTCTTGTACACGTTTTTGTAAGTTTTCAGATGCTGCCTGTGCTGTTTTATGTTACTCCAGGACCACATTCGACTATGTCTTCTGATGTGAACTTCAAGAACACTGTTACCTGCATATTTCCACCTACAATAATTCCACACTCATTAACAACTTCCCATTTAATTTGTGCATTATAACTTACAGGTTGCAAAGGTAGTTTATTAGTATGCAAACACTTTGTTCACCACTTGTGATTTGAGTAACTTGGCTTGTAAAAATTTTAATGTTTTCAACATCACTTTTGAAAAATTGAGAAAGGGCCTACATTTAATGCCTAAAGAACTACAAACTTTCATTATTGACTTCTGCATGATTGCAAATTTGGGCTGTTACAGCATTAAGTGCACTTAAGCACTTTGACTATCAGTACCAGTTAGTACTTTGAAAAAAGCCCAAAAAAAGCATATCAGTTGAAATCTTTGAAAACTACAGTTGACATACATGTTTCCCTGGTATGACATTTGCCTAGTTTTTTCTTTAGCCATTCTAAAATTACATTTTAAATTCTGGTGAGAGTATTGGTATTTTGTTCAAATTTTGGGGACTTCAGCTTAGCAAGTGAGATTTTCATCAACTAGATCTTTTGTCTCTTGAATCTAAAGGCTAAGCAAAGCTTTGTGAAAGGTGTATCAGCATGTGATCTACTGCTAAAACTAATTTTAACCATGAAGGAAAATAAAGAGACCGGAGAAGACTTCAGCACCTCCCAAAGAATGCATGAATGTACACGACTTACCATTCCCTGGCATTTTTATGGAGAGGTACGTTTGGCCTAAATCTTCTGTATGGTGCATTGCGAACCATGTAATCTATGGACTCCAGCAGGTCTATCATGCTGAGGTACTAAACACAGGAAAATGAGTTTCTTAGTAGAGGTTCAGGTTTTGTTTGCAAATAGTGCTCAAACTGCATGTAAACCATGGCCTCCAGTGTTCCTCAAATTACACAGAAATTCAAGTCCACGCATTTTCATTAGTACCTGAAAGTGGACCAACTGCATTCTTCTCAACCCATTCTCTCAAAGGACACTGCTTTGAACCCCTGCTTCCCTCCAAGAGCAACAACTTGCAGTTTTACCAGCCTGCTCAGCACAAACTCTCAGGCTTTCTCAAACCAACCATATTTGTTTGTCAATGCAGTTTCCCTCATTTTGGAGCTGCCTTTACATTAGTGAACCTTATTGGTACAGTTCTCAACCCAATATATATGTACACTTAGACATCAGCGAGAGCTAAAAAGCTCTTTAGCCAACTAACTACAAGTTATCTCTGAATAAATGAGAACACAAAATTGCTGGCCATCTAAATTAGTTCCTTGATACTTCAGCAGGCTTTGTTGCCAAAGCCAGCACACTCCATTCATTCCCAGCCCTGCTTGTACTTTGGCATCCCTGCAGTTAAAACACTGGGTTATAGTTTAGTAAGATAAGGGTTACTCATTATTGCATTCTCTAGGTGAAACAAATGCTACTGGAAGAGCTGAATACAGACCAGATGGTTCCCAGAGGGTCCACAGATAAGAGTGTTAGAGTACAAGAATCACCAGGAAGTGATTGCTACAGAGGGGAAAAGATCCTATACTTTTCCCACAGGTACTGCTAAACAGCTAAGAAATTCTACAGGCATATAAGCACACAAATCCCTAAGAAGAATGTTTTCCAGTGAAAAAACACTATAGTTCATTACAAACTGAAATGGGTGGTAAATACCAAACCAACTTGCCTGTGGCTTAGTGAATTCAATGACAATTCTCTGTACTTCTACATTACAATCAATCTTAGGAGTTTTCAGTTCTACTTCTGCATATGGGTTGATATAGAGTCTTGCAGAGGCTGACACTGGCCTGAAAACTTGAAGATAAAAAAAATTGAGATGGATTTTTTACCTAAATATAACAGTAATAGATCAACCACATCAATAGATAACGTGCATGCTCAATCCCCACAGAATCAGGATGCAATTCTTACCAACAACAATTAAGATAGCCCCGCAACAGTCAAGAAGCATACAAGCCCTAATATATTCTTTTACATTATGGTTTTTCTAAAATGAAGAGTATGGCCATGCCTGCAGGATCAGGCCAGGCTGTTGTACACTAACATGCTCAGAACAATTAAGACTCACTCACTCCTCGCTTACTTACTGTACTGGTAGTCTTCAGGCTGGTTACCATTACAAGGAATTCCTCTTTTCAGCTGATCCTGTAAAGGGATACAATACTGTCTAACAATTGCTAAAGAGCATTATTTGTTTAGAGTTTTCAAAACTTTGAGTAGACCAACTTAAGTTTTTGTTTATTTTGCAGACTTTTGCAGCTGTCAATTCAAGCTGTGTATCAATTTGTGTTTTCATTTCAGATTGAGATTCAGAGAAAAAAAAAGAAGAAAACGTCCACAGACAGGCAATGCCAAATGCACATGGATGCTCTTAATAACTGGATGGTTTTAAGCACTTCACAGTTTTGATCCAATCTTTGAAATTAGAATCAAGCTCATTGGGTTAAGTACGTATTTTGTTAAGGGCAAAATAAAACAAAAATAAAGGTATCCATAAAAGATGAGCACAAAAGAAAAAGGGACACACAGAACACCTTTATAAACATTATGGATCAAAAATATATTATGTCTAAACCCCACAGGGGTTGATAACAAATGAGGTTCACAAAATATGATTGACAATAGTGCAATGGATTAACATATGACCCTGAATACAGTGACCATAAATATGAGGAGTGGGACAGAAACCAGTGTGGTGTAGTTTTGAATACTACAAGAGCCAGAGAATATAGTAATTAATGAATTTTCTTCTACATTACCAGTATTTGTTCACGGGAGCCATGATAATACATTTTGCTGTGTATGTTCCAATAAGCACTGAGGCTGTCCAGGCACAGAAGCTGCACAGGAAAGAAAACATGCAACAAACTGCATACTCTGTATCTAACCCACTCTATGAACTTAGCTTTCCATTTGTGAAAGAACATACGAAAGCAGACTAGACAGCAAATGCCCCATTAGCATTGAGATGTATTTAATCTGACAATACTATTTGAAATTGTAATTGAATTGCAAGTTCTTAAAGCACATATTCAAGCACATCTGGTAAACATGACCCTGGGTTACAGGGGTGAAGGTTCACAAAACTGGTACTTGGCCTAATAAAGAAGCCAGGACTATTAAACCCTTCTTATTTGGTTCCTATAATTCCTTAGATTTCTATGTACTCCTTTCTGCACAGGCTCGGAGGGTAGCTCAGGAGGTGGGCAGGGAGAACAGAGAGACTTCTTAGCTCCCAGAATCCAAATTACACTGGGATTCTGGGAGCTAGGAATACAAATTAGGTTAGGAAATGGCAATTTGACAACCTCTCTGAAATCAGTTTTCACACAGGCTTCCTGTATAATGCCTTGAATAAGGGGATCAGCATTCACATTTAAGATAAATTATTTAAAGTATGGAGTCTAAGGTTATGCCTTGCATAAAAAAAGTTACTTGTGCTTAAAAATAAATTAAAAATAAAGAAAAACAGGAGAATTCAAAAAGCAAACTATCTCTCCAATTTTATTTAGAGCCCCATGTTTAGTAGTCTCCAGGGTCAGTTGCTTTCTTCACTTGTGTAAGAAAAAAACCCAAAACACATTACCTTGTATATTATTTTATCAGCTTCATTCAAAATAGAAGGTGTCCAGTTCTCGTTTGTTGTCTAAAAGTTCAAAGGGATAAAAGCAATTTTGTGCATCTGAGCTAACACATTTGTGGGTTTAGCCCATGCTACCAAACAACAAATGCATCCAGCTTCTCTGCATACACACACACATCAAGGTAACATACAAAAATTTGTCAGTTTACTTTCATACTTTGATATTCAATTCCTCATCTCACCCATAAAATGCTTAACAGCTAAGGCAAAGAGAGATTAGCTGAAATTTTCTCTCCCCACTTCTCAGAAGGTCTGGCAAAATACCAAATTCTTGATCACCATGATGCAATGTTTACCCTCATTTGTTATGCCTGGACATAACCTGACCGGTATCAAAGGTCACTCAGATCATTAAACAAATCACCAAGTCTCAGAAAGTGTGATGTTCCTCAATCCTCTTCCCTTCTGCCTGTTCATACTGCCAGTACAATTTACATGAATAAAAAGACTGTTTTCACTTCCAGCTGTATGCACACTGTATCTTACTGTATTCATTTTCCTTTCAGCTACTCCAAAGGCAAGCAAACTGAACACACAAGAACATGCAGTCACACACACATTACCAGCAAACTAAGCTCGCCCAATGTCATTCCCAAGGAAATCGGACACTTGGAGTCTGTGATCTACAAAAATAGAAAAATAACAGGTATTTATTTCTCTTACTGCAGAGAGATGTATCCCTTAAAGATGACTGAAATCCTGAACTGTTCTGAGCAATTTCCTTTGCTTTGTTAATCTTAAACATTACTGGAACACACTAAGATAGGCCAAAACTAATATGGTTGTAGTGTAAAGAGTTAGGAATTCAATTCAAAATGAAAATTTTCTTTTGGATTCTAACATCGTCATGCAGGAAAAAAAATAAAAATTAGAGTACCACATCTCAGTCAGCTATATCACTTTATGATATGCACTTCTATGACCTCTTCAGTGTCTCTGAAAACAGTCCCAAAGAAAGAGAAACAGTATTTGAGAAATACTCTTTTAACCAGTACTTTTCTTTCAAATTCAATTATCTCACAACAAACTCCTTAATTGTTTTCCTCAAGGAAGGTAAAACTAGAAATACAAGTTTGGTACATAAACATTCTTGTTTATTAAGTGCTTTCAACAGTTCATCTTCAGAGCCATTTTTAAACCCATCAGCTTCTGCCATTCTGGACTTTCCCCAGGACACTGAAAAGTTCTGTGTACCGACTTTGTATTTTATCGTATAAAGCATGCAGCAATATGTGAGAACAGACACTGCCTACATTTAGTGAGCAAGGCAGCACTGGACAAGGGGAAAGAGAACATCTGTTTCACATATCCATATTTCTGGCATTCAGTTACATCTGGGACAAGTTACTTGAAGAGGTGCAGAAGAAACCACAGCAACTTTTTCAAGGTGGCAAATACAGTTTCTCTATGGACAAGAGAACCAGAACTGCATTGAAGTCCAGTTTAAAATGAAGACAATATGTCCCAGTTACTTACATCATCTTCATATTTAACATGAATGCCTGTGATTTTGACTTGCACATTTTTTATAACTTGAGTTGCAAGCTTTTCTAAGAAAGTATCCTTCTTCTCCTCCTTTGGTTTGTCTAGAACAAGAACATTTAAAAAGTCAGTATTTAATATAATAATTGCATCTTGCATTTCATTACACCAAAAACTAGAGCAATGTAAATTTAATATGTCCTCTAAATTAACATTTCAGTTTTCACTTATTTAGATTACATATTTGTATTTTTTTCCTTTCCTGCACATCCATATTCTAAAGATGTGATATTAGCTGCCTGTGCACAATTTAACTGCAAGAAAATACACACCAAAATTTCAGACAACACAGTTTAGCTCACAGCAAGTTCTGGATTAATATAGTCCTCCCTACTCCTTCCAAGGTAAAAAGTTCTCTCTTAAAAGTCCCTTAGTGAGGGGTTTCAAGAAACAAATGAGTAAGGCAGAGTAATTTAGCACACAACAATACATACAAAGGCAAGCCATAATATTTACAATCCCTCATTATTTCACTATATGACTCTACTATCTCAGGCTGTGTTTCAGAATTTTACCTAAAGTATGGCTGGATGAGTGAGCTGCTGCCCTTACAGGCTACAGTGTTGTGTTCAGTACCCTCCCTACAACACAGTTACTCCAGCAAATGCTATTGATCAGCCTAGCAAGCTTCTACATTTTTGTTGGAAATGCTAAATATGGCTCAAGTTGAAGAAATAGTCATGGCTATAGAGAAAAATAAGGACTACAGGTTTTGACTTAGCTTACTTTAACTGTTTCTAACTTTCTACACATACAATGCATGGTGAGCAACATAGGTATCTAACATTGTACATATTGCTAAAAGAATGAGAAGTTTTCTCTAAAAGCTTTCAGAGGTTCAGGAAAGCTGCTTAAAAAGGAAGTCTTCACTACTGAACATGATATAACAGTTTTAGTCAAGAGAGCATTTAATTTCAATTGAAACAAGTTAGTCAGACACTCAGAAACAGAAACACCGTATCACTTTTGTATGCAACCCACATTTCTTCCTATCAACTGATTAAAAAAAACAAAACCAAAAAAACTTAAGTCCCTATCAAAGATTCATGACCTTTAAATTCAAGGAACCATTAACATTTTTTGCAGCCAGATGCAGCTACTAGTAGCAATTTGTGTGATACCTTCCAAAGTTTATCTTGGGTCCCCACAAGGTTTTCCCTCCAACTGCAAGAATGTGTACAGCTGCAGCTTCCCAAGACCAAATACAAAACAATAGAACTGCATGGGACATGGCAATCCATTCTTAGACACCTGCTAATGCTGAAAACCTGCATGGTTTGGTGTTTACAGACAATGATTATCCTCTTGGGGAACAACATCAATTTCATTCCTGTTTAAGTAAGTCATAGCACTAAATCAGTTATTTAGAGCAGAGAGCTAAAAGGTGATGAAAAAGACTGTTTAGAAAAAGACTTAAACTGATGCTACAGCACCAGTTTAAGGTTTTCTTTACCCGTTACTGGAATTGACAAAAATCAAACAGATGTAACTCGCACATGCAGTTTTTCCAGCAGTCACAGTGAAGTGCCACTAGTTTACAGTTCTGCTGTAAATGCTACAGATAGCTCAAGCTGAAGAACAGGCATAACTATCCAAGTAAAGAGAAACAATGACTCTTCAGTTTCACTGAATCCAGAGAACTGATAAACAGCAAAAACAGCTCTCTCCAATTTATATTCTCTCTTTCAAACAGGAGGAAAAGTTTCATTGGATGGACAGCCTGGGCTATGAAAAACTAATCCAAACAGAAAGCAAAAAGAAGCCTTAAAGTTAAAAGCAGTAACTGTTACCCACCTTTTGAGTGATCACGACCTCTAAAGGGTCTCTTAAAATGCTTTTTGTACTTTTTACGCTTACGTCCTTTTGCAATGCAAGCAATTTTTTGGAAAAAGGATAAAATTCAAGTTAGTAAAGCAGAAATGTAGGAAAGCATAAGAAAATATGGAAGAAGGTTTAGCTTGTCTTAAAGCATAATAGCTTAGAAGGTCTCACTAAAAGCTTTTCAAGATTTAAAGCAAACAATCAGATACTTCTCATAGCATAAGATATAAATCCAGAAGAGGCTTCTAGCATACAAGGACATAAGTTTCAAGGTAAAATATAGATGTATGTGGAAACCCAAAGAGCACATTTCAATAGGAGTCTCACGATAATCAACAGTATGGTATGAAAGTGCTCTGAAAGAACAAATCCAACAAACAAAAAGACATACAAAACTGATGATTCTAAAAGCTTCACATGAAATTAAATTCCATTATTTACACATCTATTACAACCCAGACAATCACAACCATTTCATTAATTAAATGATGCTTGTACTTCTCCACAATTCTGGAGAAAACCAGTTTGGTGAGTTCTATAGTTTCTTTCCCCCCTCTGGCCACCCAAGCAAATACAACTCAGCAATAGTGCTGCCTGTGCTTATCTTTATGGGGTTGGAGCATGAGAAGGGTGTATCCCACTAAAGCAAAAAGGAAGCAAGCATAAGAGTGTGCCTAACCTAACTGTGGGGAATGACTTGGTAACATTTGCAGGCCTGTTCAAACAAAGGAGGGAAGAAGCCTGCCAAGATTTCAACCTGTCTTGCAGGTAAGGTGATAGGGTGGTCACTATATAAATAAGAAAAAGGAAAAACTAGACAAATAGAAACATTTTATTTTGGATAGCTCTTTTTAACAGTACAAGTAATCCTTTATCAAGGTTACTTTATAAGGACAGCTTCCTTTACTTGTTATTGAATTTGTAGGTCTTAGGCTTTCACTCCCATGTATGACAAAACTGAAGAAACAGGACATTCCTCCTCTTCACCCACATCCACTACTATGGAGAAATTAAACATATGTTTTTAAGCCCACTTTAAACCCATGCTCAGATAACAGATCAGGCAAGCAACTTTGCCCAAGTGTACATTCCTGAAAATCTGGTTTCAGAAGTAAAAATAAAGCACATCCAACATAACAATAGTTCCCCTGAATTTCAAGGGAAGCTATTTCCTTGTCTAACTTGAGAGCAATGTAAATAAAGAGAAGTGGGGGAAAGCATGCTAATGCCTTCAATCTGCTATAGTTCATTTTGTTTGTCCATGGTTTCAAGACAGCATGAACTTCCATTATTTTAAACCCAGACACATTAAACTCTCCAAACAGCTAAAGATGTTGTAAAATTATAGTAGAACATTGTCAGCATTTTATAACGTTCTTGAGCTCAACATGACTGATGGAAATCTAAGTGGTCTCCTAATCTTCTGAAACAGCCATTCAATTAAAAAGGGACTAAGACATTGCAAGATTCCACTTGAATCCACATTCATTAAAATCTTATTTCTAGAACCACCAATATGTGGATGTTTACCAAACAAGCATTGTTTTCTCACTTCTACATTTAGTCACTTTGGAGAGGGAGATTTTTAAAAATCTAAACTGCCTGCTCATCATGCATGTATAAAATATAACTAACCATGCATACCCACCAGGCTTGGTATCCTTGTAAATGAGACTCTCCAAACCATACAAGGAATCTTGTGAATGCGTGCCTTGGTCCACATGGCAGCAAATAATCAAAAAAATGCATTTGGTTTAACAGAAGAAAATCAACTCATGACCTAATATTAAGTTCACCAAATTTGTACGACACAGCAGTATTTCCATTACAGTATCTGACAGACGAAGTCACTTCAGAATATCTAGTTTCAGTGGTTACCTACATAGAAAATTAATGCAATTTATATTTCATCTTGTAACCAACAAAAGACCTGCAGCCTCTGGTCTCTATACATGAGGTTTTATAAAGACAGACTGTACAGCTTAGAAGAAAGAAAATCGTTTCATCAGCTTGTGTCAGCAGTTTTCACTTCCTCCTCACACTACCTTACCAACACAGTGCCATGACCATTTTGCTCAGTATTTGAATAGCACATAAAAAGAAAATATCTCCAGACCTATTTATACTCTTAAAAACAAGGACTGAATCAAGATTCTAAACTTGTTAATATAAATCAAGTATTAATCAGAAAAGAAAACAGCTGAGAATTCATGAACCCTGACAACTTTCAATTCAATGTATTTCCCAGATTTTCAGCAGCTATTGTGTGCTCTTAAAAGCCTAGAGAGAGAGATTAATTTCTTAGAATTTTATGGTTCAGTAGGGTACCACGGGCTCCAAGATTTCTAGATCTAGAAAAAGCAAAGGATCTGCTCATACAGGACGTACACAAGTCCTCTAGAGTACAGCACCACAAACACAAATGGCTACCACTGAAATATGAACACAGGATAACAGAACTTCTCAAGTGAGAGCAAAAAATAATTCAATTTAAATGTTCCTCTTACTTTTCCTTCTCAAGGCTTAAAGTTTAAAACTGCAAAACATGACTAAATTTAATTCTTGTTCTTTATATAATCAGTTGAGCTAATAAGGTATCATTTTTCTACGACTTTTTTTTTCTAAAGCATTACAAACACTGGATGTACTAATTTTTTTATTGTAAAATAAAACTGCCAGAGATGCACTGACTCATTCTTAACTACATGAAGCTCCAGAACTGGAATTCCTCAATCAGTACCCATTAGGTTAAGTTCATCTTATTACACTATCCTTTCATCCTATTGCTACTGGTGCAAAGAACATGGGTTGAAACACTGCTGCTGTACAGGATTCAAGTGCTACATAACTGAGCTTAAACAAACATTCCTTCACCCTAGTATCAAGTAATGGCTGCAAAATTAATCACTGAAGTTGTCTTTGCCCTCATATATTTTCTGGTATATTAAAGACAAGAAATAAAGCAAAGCTCCTTTCTTTATTGCAGCCACATTGTCAGATTGCTGTTTGAAGGAAACTGCACATGTACCTTAAACTAGCAGAGCAGGAAAAAGGCCACAGACACTCCTGTAACTGGAGAATTAAATGAGCAAAGAGATTACAACCAAACTATCTTTTTTCCATGAGTTGAAACCATCATCTCTTTCTCAGGAACTTTTCCAGGATTTGAAGCATTACAAGTATAGCAGAAATGCATCTTAAGAACCATTACACAAGCCAAAAAATAGGTTTCAATTCAGACAAAAACTTCAGTGATAACTTTTCCCTCCAACACATATAGTTACCTATTATTAATTCTGAGCTTGGTTTTGGTCCAAACAAGCCTGACTGATACCATTATTTTATTAAAGATATTGTTTACTACAATACAAGCAAACAGAAAAAAAAAATCACCACCAGAAAACAAGTTAACGGGACTTAATTGAGATCTTAATACTTTTTATGACTTTGAGCAAAAGTTTAAGGTTCCTATGTTCATGCTCAATTGTTTTGTTGTGTCATGAATTATTTCCTGCTCACAAGAGTCTCATTTCCCAAACCAGTCCAAACTCAGTACATCATAAAAGCACAGCAGAAACTGAAACAAAAGCATTATCAATGTAATAAAATTTTACAAGCCTTACTATTCCCCTTAAAGCTCCTTTCAGCAAAGAACCACCTGCAACATGCACCTCTAAAACACACAGTCAAACATTTATTACCGAGGTGCTAAAGCAAGATAACATTATCCTCACGAAATGTACTTTCTATTGTTCTGTACGGTCCTGCTCCCTTAGAGTACAAAGGAATAAAAAATACATACCAGATGAATAAATTCCCATTTCCCATGGAAGCTGACTGGATAAATGAATGGTAAACAAATAAATAACATTTCTTTCAAGCTTTAGAGTAAAAAAGCTTTCCAAAGCATTGCAGTAAGATTAGCTAGACACTTGAAAAAACAAAATTTATTAAGTCAATTAGAAACCAGGACTTTTCTTTCACTGCACAGCCTAAGTCCTCAAATTCCAATGGAGATTTGCGTTATTAACTCAGTACCTTTTTCTGCTGCTTTTCGCAAGGCTTCCTCAATTCTTGCCAGTTCCTTTTGTTTATTATCCTGCAAATATTTTTCTTCCTTCTCTGCATCATATTTAACACCTGTAAGCCAAGTTGGGAGAGCATTAATCCTAAATCTCAAGTTATATAAATGCATTATCAAGCAATGTACACCATATACAACATTATGTTGCAAAACCTTGTTTGAGAGAAAGGCTATTCTTTTTTCATTGCTGAACATTGCAGCCAGCCTCCAAAACTGTTGTTTTTACACAATTATGCATTATTTCACAGGAAAATTTTTCCATGGAAATTCAGACTCCTAAGAGTGGTCTGTGCAATACAAGACAGATTTTTAAGTTCTTCTATGTATATATTTCATGTTCTAGGAACTTGAAAGTTTTCTTATCATATCAGAGGTTTTGATTTCAGAGGAAACTAATAAAGTTCTTTGACCCTCTTCCCTCCCCCTACAAACACTACTACTGGAATTATTACCTTTGACTGTTATCATTTAGAAGCAGATAAACAGCAAAAGAACAAAACCATGCCACAAAGCTGGATCCAGGATAAGCACGTTTTAGAGGAAACCTGGCTGCTGAATTGAACTTGGAATGAATAAGCAAGGACCTCCATAAAAGCAACAGGTGCTGTTTTCTCACACCCTTCATCTACTAACTTGCCTGCATTTGTCTAGAAATTTCCCTGAGGGAGCAGAATGTAAAAATTCTGGCTTACATGAACTACTTGCTATTATAGACTCATTTACATGGTACCCTTAGATATTTTTCTCTTCCATTATTTAACTGTTGCTGAGAAGTTTACATACTTGCTCCAGGAACTATCAGAAGATACAAGCCTTCTAGAGTTGCAACAACCGCCTCCCCATAGAGATTCTTCCAAGGAATCTTCAGAGTAAGTTTATCTAAACAAAGCAGATACATCAAAATAAACATCTCCACTGTGCTTAGTCCAAAGAACACCCCTGGCATTAAAGAGCACTAGTGCTATATATTGATGTCCAAAACACCTTAGAAGGTTAGGAGAAATCATATGAGCATGAACATTTTATAAAGCCCTTGAAGTGATAAAATACATGCAGAAGAAATATAAGCTGTAGTTTTAATCAAAAAGTTGCAGTCTGAGTCAGAATACTTCAAATCAAAACTCGAGATCATGACTGAAGTTCAATTCACCAGGACAAATATGATTTTCCCAGGAAGTAGAAGAAAAAATACAACTCATATGTATCCCCTACAAAAGTTTCTTGTGAAAAAGCAATACTGACTACCAGGGAAAGGAATTACAAAGAAAAATATCTAAGAGTTCCTAAATCTTTGGCATATTTGTCAGACAGTCCCAATCAGTCCTTTAAAAAGAAACACATACTCCATCTACACCAAACAGCTCCCCTGATCATTCATGTCTCCAGGAAGAACCTCTCAGATGTGTAAGTTTACTGTAAACTTACACAAACAGGGTTTGCCAGATAACATTGATGGCATCCATAACATCTATGCTGGTTCCAACAGTGATTATAATTACACTGAAGAAAGTTTGATAAAAGAAATTCAGGGGCAAGATTGACCTTATATTAAAATTTCCATTGAGATAATCATATTGGAACTAAAACTTACCTATCTGACCAACTTTTATTCTAAAAGGTACATCCAGTTCACTCTGTAAATGACAAAAATAAAGTATTAAACAGAAGTAGTAAAAATCAAATAAATAAATTTAAATTACATTTTCAAAGTACTGTATCAACATACAGAAATAAAAGCTACTTCTTTTCTAGTGGAAAACCTTAGAAGGAAAACAAGACAGCAGCAGACAGGCAAACTAGAGGAAAAAAGGAAAATAATTGGACCATATCATATTCCTTTGACCCCGTCTTTTTCAAGAAAGTGAAGGCTACTTCTCTAAAAGTGTTATTCACTACTGACCTTCCTTTAATAACTTTTGAGTGGAAATCTAACACATTGCAATTGTAAGGATGTCAGAACCATCCCTTATTTTATGTTCTTGACTTGGTCTTGGCTCACTCTCAGCTCTGGTCAGCCACATACATGACTTTGCATTTTTCTGTCAGAACTGCTGGAATCTGAATCAATCCCCATAAGAAGGAAAGGCGTGTACAAAGTAACACTTCCTTCCCTTTTTATCTATGAGATATGAAGATATTTGTAGCAATAGATTTGAAGTACAACAAAGCTGCCAGGAATGGATGAAATGGACAAGTAAAATATGAAACTTTAGAATAACAAAGAGAAGCCAGTGATCCAGTTGTATAAAGACACAATGTGTTTTCAGTGGACAGAAGAGTAACAGTTCTCTTTAGTGAGAACTAAATTTTGGTGCAAGATTCTCTCAGCAGTACAGATGTTCATTAGCCAAATTAAAGAACATGAAAATTAGCCAAGTCATCTGCTTTTGCAGACAAGAATATGGGAACTTAATGCAAGTTAGTTCTTGTTTTTCAACCACAACTCTTCTTTCTCTGTCCCAGTAAAATTAACAAAATTAGAAGCTGTTAACCAAGAACTTACTTCCAACAACCAGTAAAAAAGAACACAGTGTATCCTTTTGTGAGACTACAGTGAGCAATATTTTATCCTAAGTTTCAGTGTTTAGAACCATAAAACCAATTTGAAGTTATTAAGATACTTACTAATGCATTCTCCTTTATCTGTAAATTTTCAAGTGCCACATTACCTGTTTAGAAGAAAGAGATAAATATGGAAAAAATTACTTCAAATATTACTTATGTTAGAAAAAGGAACACAACCACAATCTTCCCAAGTACTTATGAATAAAATCTGAAAACTTTATTCCAGTTACAGAATAGCACAATAAACGTGTAATGTGAAAGAGCCACTAAACATGGGTTATAGACAAAATTTCAGTTGGACGAGATGATAAAAACATCACCAGCTTAGATGTCTACATGTTTCTACTCTATTCAATACACTCACAATAAAAGGAAGTTTTTCTTATTATTGACTTAGTGTGAATGACAACTACAGTTCTAGCAACGTAGGGTAGACTTGGAAAATGGTATCTTTTCACGATTTTACATAAAAGAAAAATCATGAATCACAGAACCACAAAAACACATGCCTATTTTCACAAACACATTAACTTTTCCTGATGCAGACATCATAGTAGGATTTCTAAATGAAACACTGGCACAGAATTATACCCGAGGAAAGCCCATATAATATACCGTAGTGCTTTAATGCCAGATTCCTTAGAGCTATATTCCATTTGAAGTATAGGCATTAATATTGTATAAATGTTAAAATTGAAAAATAAAAAAATATAAATGTTAAAATTGACAAGAGCAAAAATAAGGTGATGACCTAGCTACGGAAGGCACCTAAACCAGCCATCTTCCCTAGGCTGTACTTCAGCTGGTTTTCTGCACGACTACAGGGTAGTGAACGGAAATGTTTTGATACATTCACCGAGAACAGCTACTCCACGTACCCGCACTATCCCGACTGTTTAACACGCATTATTTACACCGATAATGGAAATACACGGCTCCCCAAGCACCCCATCAGTTGCACCGCCACCCGGGGCTCTGCGCCATGAGCCCGCCCACAGGTCCAAAGCACCATCGTGCTTCCACCCTGGACCCGAGAGAAGGAATAGGAGGAAAAACAGAGGGTTTATCGATGTGGGCGGTTTCCTCCCTCGTAGCGCTCCGAGGCCAGAGCAGTGCGCCCATGCCCCCGTCCCACAGCCGGGCTGAGGGAGGGGCTGCCAGAGACCAGGGGCACAGAGGGACCCACGGTCCTGCACGGGAGCGGGGACAGGGCAACCACACACCGACCCTCCGTCCGTCCGTCACGGTGGGCCCCGGCCCCGGAACTCGCCCGCTGCTCACAGGGGCCGCAAAAGCACCGCCCTCCCTCAGAGGGATCGGCGGCTCCCCGGCCCGCGAACCCCTCACAGGGTAACCGCAGCCAGCAAGACCCGCTCCCGGTCCCCGGAGACTCCGGCGGACACAGAACGACAGAGGGAAGGGGCTCCTTACCCCCCCATATGCCCAGCTTGAGCTGAGACTTGTTCAGGTTCTCCACATAGTCGCCCAGGAAGCGGTTCAGCAGATCCGCCACCACTGATTCCAGCACCATGGCGTAGGCGGCCCCTCAGCCGCGGCCGCCGGCTGGGAGGGGAGCGGAGTGCAGGGGAGGGGGCGGCGAGCGCGGCGTGACCCAGCGCGGGCGCGCCCCCGGCAGTCAGCTGACGGGGCGGAGCCCCAGCGCCTGCCGGGGTGCGGAGATGGGGAGCGCGGCGGGGCTCGGGATGGCAGCGCCGGGCACGGACGGACCCCGGGCTAAAGCGGGGAATGGCGAGCCCGCCGCCGGCGCCCGGAGCCGCGGGGCCGAAGGAGCGCGCGGGGAGGTGGGGTGGACGCGGCGGCACCTGGCGCCCCCGTGCGGCGCGGGACCGGCACCGCAGCGCGGCCTCGGCTCCCCCGGCGCTTCGCAGGGCGAAGAGACCGCGTGAGGGAGGAGCAGCTGCGGGCACCGTCCTGTTACTGGCACCGCCACCCGGCTGCTCGTCCGCAGGCACCGTCCCGTCACCGGCATGGCGCCTCGGCTCCCCAGCAGCCCTGGAGAGCCGTGCGGGCTGGGCTGGAGGCTGGCGGGGGTGCGAGGAAGGCGCCCGGCCCGGCGGCCCTCAGTCGCACCTCAGGCGGTTCCCGCCGAGAGCCGCTCGGTACTGCCCGCTCTGTGTGGGGCGTGGAGCCGCACTTGGGACCCTGCCCTGCTGATGCCGTCCCAGGGCGAAAACTCTCTCAGGTTCAGAGAATCATGTCCACACATGGACACAGGTATCTATCTGAATTCCACTGCTAGATCAGAAAACACTAATTTTCAATCCTTTCTTTATTTTAATCTCAGTTTAAAAAGCCTTCAAAATACCTAACTGTTTTTGATCCAGCTGACACCTCTAAATAGGAGTCTCCAGCACACCTTGTAGCTTGCTTGTCCATGCTGCACTTATTCTACTTACCTATATAATACCAGATTCTGTCCTGGGTAGACTCCCAGGTGTTTTGTCCCAACATGAACCATTTCTCCTTAAGACAGTCTGTGTAATTTCAATTTTTATTTTCTCTCCTCTAAAATGGATAAGATAAACCAGGATAAGATCTACACAGAGTTAAAATTAGTCAGAATAAAACAGTCAGTCCTCAGTTCAAAAACCAAGGACTGCCAAACATGGAAGATATCTCCTGATCCTCTGGAAGAAGTTGAAGTCAGCATGGAGATGCACAGCCTCCAAGCAAAAATTCAGCTTGAAAGCTGGCAAACTCTCTGGTGGGACAGTGTTCTCCTATGAGGATCAATGCAGCTGAGCACACTATTTCTGGGATACATGAGATTTTTGTGTACTAAGTATAGAGCTGGTCAGTATAAGTGCCTTTGGTGACCTGAATTTTGCTGGCTTCCTACTTCTGAAACTTGTCACCAGCATGAAAGGAGTCCATCCCCAGTCTCTCTCAGAGTTTTAAACAATCCTTCCACTGTTCTAAACTCCATAGGAACACTCTGTGTCTACTTCTGCCATTAAAATGGTTAAATCTGAAGGGGACACTACTGCTCTTGAGACCAAAAAAATATATATTTGAAGTCAGTGGAATAATAATGATTTCCATGACACAACAGTTTGGACAGTAATCACATCGAATTTTATTGACTTTGCGAATACACAATTTTGAGAACAGTCACTTTCAATTATAACAGTCTCCAAGGCAGAGATATCAAGAAGTAAATAAAAATGTTCTTTGACACATGAACATTTAAGGTACAGTAACTGAAGTGTCCTGTCACCCACACCCTTGAACTCTAGCTGGCATTTGTCAACAAAGGGATCGGCTGAGAGAATCACCATCGCCTGATTTCCCATTTCATTTTAACAAGGCAATCTGTAGGAACAGATGTATGTCTTGCCTAATGCCCTCAGTGAGCTGCTTTTACCACTGAGGTAAAAGTTATGCAGGAAGGAAAACACTGAGCAGATGGGTGTGTTTACAAGGGAGTTAAACTGTGTGTACAAGCACCACTGTTTCTGGGAATCAGTGTAGTCAGGAAAGGATAAAAGCATCTCATAATTAATAAAGGCATCAGTCAGTTCAATCATATAGGAGTTTTTCAGGCTGTGATTGGAAAAAAAGGTTTTTTCCAATTTTTTCCATAATTAATGCTAGTAAACTGTATAGAAATACATCTTTTCACTTAGAAAATATTTTGTATAACAATAGCTTTTAGAGAATATGTAAGAATCACTAAGAATATGTAGCCATAGAATTTAGACTGGGATTTGAATAGTTCAAACTCCAAATACAATCCATTTACATACCATAAAGATGAGAAATGGCAACTTAGGTATATTTACAGCAGGTTAGGTTTGTACTTTTTTTAATGAAAGAAAATGTGCTCAGATTACACAGAAACCCCAAAACTTCAGTAGATGCAGAAGAATAATCTTGACAAATACAATACAATAAATTATTACATGTTCTCAGATAAACTAAAAAATAAAAAAAAAAAAAAAAAAAGAAGAATTATTTCTCAGGTGAACTAAAAATAAAAAAAATAATTTTTCCAGTTGCCTAACCTAAAATAGATAGTTTGATTCTTTCTGAGATTTTCCTTTGTAGCATAGAGGGATGAATACCAGCTCTGAAGAGGACATAAGTTTAAAGATTTCCCTCTTGGAGAGGACTGGGTTCCACAGGTTGTGTCTGAAGTGCACAATTAACTTGACTGTTGGTCAGCACAGAAAATCAGACAGTACTGGTTTGCAGAGACAGTCCATAATTAGCTGAAAGCAAACCTCAGCTCATAATCCTGTTGATTAAATTGAAATCAAAACAGAGTGATCTGAAATTTGGCCATATTGATCTACTGTTGTTAGTCCTGAGGCTGGTCCAGAGATGAACCTTTATGAAAAACCCTTAGCAAGCTTTATGCTCATATAGGTAAAGGCAAAAAATAATGAAGGAGGGTAAACCATAGCTGTGCAACTGCAATGAAACTTACAGGAGAAAGGGTTGGAGTAGAAAATGGCAAAGGGTCTGCTTAGATCTCTGTAGTTCCTTAAGCCTGGCTAAAGAGCCTTTATTGCCTCTTACAGGCAATACCTTGCAGAGCTATGGGCTCTTAGCTCTCTGCCCACACAGAGTTGGGGGTGTGTGAGTGTGCCAGATTTCCCAGACCAACCAGCCTGCTCAGCACACAGCCACAGATAGCTCTTCTGTTACCCTCCTCCTTTCATTTCAGCCATCTGTAACCTGAGCCTGTGTCTTAAAGTACAGCAGCATAATCCTCACTCAGACTTTGGAGAAAACCACCAAATTGTGACCAGGAGCTGTGAGACTGTGTGTCAGGTGAGAAAAAGGACTTTGCAGGCAGAGGCAAGATTGTTGAGATGGAGAATTTCACTTCCTGGAAAGGCATAAAGACCTAAATCAAAAACAGGGATTCAAGGATGGCAACTCAGCTGCTTTGAGGGTGAGCCAGTACCAGGGAACAAGACAACGCTGTTTTCCCCTGCTGCTGTCAGGCCTCTGCCAGCTCTCCTTAGCCTGGGAATTTGTCAGTCTCAACTATGTCCATAAGGCAACAAATAATTGTTTTGTAGCTTAAAGGTGTGTGTATCCTGCTTGCACCACCTCTTTTTACATGCTCAGTTGCCAAAGGCAAATGATAAAGAAGAAAGGACAACTCCACTGTGCCGCAGCATGGCCAGGATACCTCACAAGCTGTCTCCCTGAATGATGGTTCATACTCTGCATACAAGCAAGGACAAAACCTGCTGGTGCTTTGACACATGCAGATAGACTGCCACTAGATGGAAAAAACAAAATCTGTTCACTTGCAGCAAATGCTTGGGGCGGGGGGGAGATGACACATGACCAAACCACAAAATTAATACAAACCACAAAATAAAAATCTGATCATCATTCACACCTAATTCTATCTGAGTATCAAGCTTTATGGCCTACCAGTTTATCAAAAAAGACCAAGAAATACCTCCATTCCTTATAGTTGGCAGCACAGAACATGGAAGCACAGACCAGGAATCCTACTGATGCTCAGCAGACACAAAGTCAAAATGAGAGCTGCTGTTTTGAAGTATGATACAACTTTTCAAAGAGGACTACAATAATCTCCCTACTTTATCTGTAAAGATCTTTATTTACCCCTGTGACTGTGGAAAGTTTGTTGCATTTATCCACAAGTCAAAGGGAAGTAGAGATTAATGTCGGGCAGAATCTGAATGTCTGCCTAAATCAACACAAACTAACTACTTTATAATCTCTCAGTAAATTAGTTTTTATGGGACTGGAGGAAATGCCAATAAGCTTAAAAACAAAAAGCTAAAAATAAGGCACCAGCAAAATGATATCATTTATTTAACACAGTAAGGAGGAAAATTCAAGAAATGTGGAGGCCATAAGGTGGCCATTTTCCCTTCAATTTGTTCCATAATTTGGATTTGATAAATTTTTCAATGAATGCATGTAATCTGCAGGCTTTCATTGCTAATCAACAGCATTCTTCAGCTTTCCTCTGACTCAAATTGACTACCTGGGCTGCCTTCCCCCATCATCCCCTGCTCTTTGACCAACAATTTCCCACTCCCAATATCCTTCAAGAATAACTTGGGAAGCTTCTGCTAAAGCAAAGATCCATCTGCTTCCTGTGATGGTAACAATTGTGTTAATGTTACACTGTTGAAATAGGTTGTTTCAAAACACCTTTCAGAAAACTCACATTAAAAAACAAATTCTATTAATCTGGGATATTTTATCCTCAAACACAAGAAACTGGTTCTGCTGCTCGAGAAACTGCTGCTATTGTTGATTTTCTTACCTTGACCAGTGCCACTACAATCCCTCCCAAATCTCCATTGCTTTACCTCTTCTGCTAGTTTGACTCTCCTCCCTCTTTTGTCTTCTCAGAGCCCCAGTTCTTTGAGCTGTTTTCCTGCAGAATCCTTGGCCAGCTGGGCTGATGCCCCCAGCTACCACTGTCTTCCCAGAGTCATTACCCACTCCTGCAGAGGGCTGCCATGTCCTACCAGCTCCCTGAGGTGACCCCTCCCTCATCTTGGTCTTCACTCCTCCTTCTTATATATCCATCATGTTCTAGCACAGGATCAATGTAAGCACAAAAAAATAGAAGCTCTGTGCTGGGCCCAGAGCAGCTTTGATGGGCAAAGTCTGACTCTGTTTGCATACGTGGGCCAAACAGGCTTAATTACTCTTTAGAGTTCATGTACACACAGCTTGATCAGAAACAAGAAAAATTAAATCATTTTCTGACTGAAATACAGTCTGAGGTTAACATCCAGGTTAGAAAACATGAGAACAAAAACTTGTGATTTGACAAAGTTATCAATGACTGAAATCCAGCTCAAATGACAAGAAATATCAAGCAACCTAAATAACCAGCTTTATGAGCTGTATTCAGCTTCCTAATGTTTCTGGAACCTGTTCATTACCTGTACTTCTCTGGAGCCATTTTTCAAGAAAAGTTATTAAAAAAAATCTGTTTTCATAGGTTATTTTTACACAGCTGTTTAGAGCATGATACGTTCACCTGGCGAAAGGATGTTAAATCAGCTTCACAAATATTTAATCAAGCTACAGCGCAACTTTGCTCCTCTCTTTCTGTAAAGACAAATAGCTGTGCCTTGTGGTTGCTGTAGTTACATCTTACTGGAGAAGCATCCAGGCTGTTCTCCCTTTGGGTTCAAGACTTCCTTTCTAGAACTGTGGGTCAGCTAAAATACTAACTATAGCTTTTTAGAGAGAAAATCTCCTCTTGTCAGGATATTTCACTGGCTTTGTGACAGAGTGTATATGGGTTTTCAGGGGTTTAAGGTGAAGTGTTGTTTGGGTTAGATTTTTGGAGAGTTTGGGGATTTTGGAGTTGGTTTTTTTGGGGGGGGGGTTGGTTGTGGTGTGAGCTTTTGGAGGGTTGGTTTGGTTTTTACAGAATATTATCTGAGAGTGCTAAAATAACTCTGTAAAGTTCATTACTATTATAATATATTCACTGAAATGAAAGGTCAGAACTTATATAATGAGATATATAGCTATTCTTCTTCTTCTTGAGGTGTAAATTTTGTTAAAGCTAATTAAAAAAAATCAGAAGAGATTTAATCACTGCATGCTGTTCCTCAGAGAGCTTTCATGTTGTTCCTCAGAGAGTCTTTCCCAAAAATATAGTGGTTTTTTTTAATTCTAGCAATGAATTCCACTCAAAGAATGGTGATGATTTGTGATTTAGGTTGCATGCATTGATGTTCAGACTTGATTAGATTGTTGACTATGGCTGCCTGGGTATCTGCATGAGTTGATTGCAAATGAGCTCTCTGCTCCAACAGACGGTGGAGTTCCAGCATGGAACTGCTGTTTCACTGCTGGGCAGTGCCAGCCCTGCAACACTGAACATGTGCCAGACTTGGAAATAGAAGGGACCTTGTTCTGCTTCAACCTCAGCCTTGTCCAGCATCATGCAGTGACACTTGGAGGTCTTTCAAGAATGTGTGTCACAAGGCCTGCTAGAGCAGATAGGAAAAATAGCATAACTACTGCACAGCCCTGTGCTGTATGAAAGCTGCTCCCATGCATGTTTACAAAGTTGCTACTGAATAATGAAAGGACATTTGAAAACATCTCTTTCTAAAGACATGTATGAAATGAATGTTTTCCCACTACTAAATGTAAGTGAACAATGCAGTAGAAGGAGTAGTAAAGATGGAATTTGCTTTAGGAGAGTACCAAGGAAGGAGGGGAAGGCAAGCAGTATCTAACAGACATGATATGCTTGTTAAACTGTTCCTGGTACTCTAATTCACTAAACCTAACTACACCCATTCTTCTGTGTCATTTCAGAGGCCACAGTCAACTCCTAAAGGGATTGCTAGGGGCTGGGTACCCTCTTTGCTGAATTGCAGCCATACAAATCCAGCTACAGGGCCAACACATTACCTGCTGCAGACAGTTGTTTGGAAATAACTGAGATAGGTAAGTAAATTATTGATGCATTAATACAGGGAAAAGTGATAAAAATAGCCTAGAATCCCTCAGGCTGCAAAGTACACCAGATGATAGAATAGACTTGTAAAATGATTGGTGACAAAAGACAGTGAGTAGGGAACAATTGTTCAGTGATTCTTCCAATGAAAGACTTGCAGATTATCAAATAAAGATAGTAGCTAATCCAAAAGAAGCCAAGACACTTTTTCACATAGTGCACAGCTAAAGTATGAAGTGGTTTGCTGCAGGAATCAAGGTTTATATAAATTCCAAGGACTCTGTGAGAAATTCTTAGAGGAGAAACCTGTCTGGGACTTTTAAACACAGTGTATCAGGAAGCCCCAAAGCAACCTCAGCTCTGTAGTCTGGGCTGTGTCACCTGAGCTGCAATATCCTGCCTCAACACAACACTGCACTACAAGAGCTTTGGGTTTCACCAGGTTTGTGGCCATTCCTGTCTTTTGTCATTTGCCTGCTGGACCATAAACCTGCCAGCAGCATTTGTGGGCAGAGCACCACCGTGGACTTGGGTTCCTTGGATGGGGAGTTCACTTGAGTGCGGTTTGAGCTCACCACATTTGTAGAGACAGGGAGACAAGCTTCTTCCTCCTGCTGTGTTTATTTCTAGCAATTTGCTCAAACATGGACTTTCACCATTGAAATGTAACAGCATGAATATGCAAATAATAAATCCCTGTCAAAAAGTAATTTAGGAAGACACCAGGTACCTTATCTCTTCTCTTCAGTTGCATTGTGACTTATCACAGTTGACATTTCAGTAGGCTGTAGTAGCAGATCCAAATTTGAATGTTTGTGGGGAGAAGATGCATTACAGCAGCTTTGATGTCAATAGAATGTCAGTCTCTGTCTGCTTCGTTCAGATTGAACTTAATTGCAGGAACTGCATTAATAGTCAACATAAGTCATCTGTTTAAATGTGTGTTTTGAAAAGAATTGCCATCTACAATAAACATGCTCAACTGTAATGACTCACATATCTATTCATGTGAAATGAGGATTTGGCAATTTCCCTGACAAAAACATTCAGTTACAGGTTACAAGTATTTTTAAATCAAGTTAGTTTGTTTTCATGGCAGGTCCAGTGATCTGCCTGTTTTGAGGCAGTCTGGGAAGTATGTTCACTGCAGAGCTGATGAACTAAACTGGCCAACCTTGCCTCAAGAACTTGTTTGGTAAGTCAAAGCTGCACCCAGAAACATCAGCAGCTCACGGCACTAAGTGGTCTTCACGACATTTGTCCAGGTGCACTTGAAGGCTGGGTACTTTGTCCCAGGTGTGAAGTAACTGTTAATTCCAAAACAAACCAAGCCTGGTGGTACTGGCAGCCTGGCTGAGTGCTATCTGTACCCACTGGGCTCATGAAAGAGATAAGCATTCACCTTGATTGTACATTATAGTGAGCCCTAATCATGCATGGGGATAACTGTTACCCTCTCCTTTGCAGGCCAAAGCTGCTTCAAGCAGCCAACACACACCTGAGCAATTATGTGGGAAAAGTCAGAAATACACAACCTCCCATTTTATCTGCCAGACTGACTAGGAAAAACAGACTTTCAGTCCTTTGTTCTTTCTTAAAAGTAACAGCTAATACGCACTTACAAGAGTGAAACAACCTGCCATTAGCTATTGTTTGTGGTGTCATTGCTAAGTAAGCTGTGTTAAATTAATCATAGCAATGCACTGGTGCCTGGATTTATTCAGCAGCAGCATAAATTATGAATCTGTTCTCATACACGCTGAGCAGGGACATAGAGTCTGCCTGTGTGCTTCCCTCTCACCTGCACAGAATAGAATTTTGTTACATTATTAGTAACACTTACTGATGCCTGTATAGAGAGACTCAGGAACTGGAAGGGATGGGGGAATAGGAGGGAGGGAAAACCCGAAATGGTCAAGGCACATCATGAATTAGCAAATCCAAAATCTTTCCTCACCTGGACAGTTAGTTTGACATCACCATGGCCTTCCCTTTTTGTTTTATTTTCACCCCTAGAACCATTTTAAAGTACTAGGAAATAAAAATAGATCTCTTATTTCCTAAACTATTCTATTGCACAAACTCCTTGTTCCAATGAGGCTCAATGCTTCATTAAATTACGAGGCTAATAATTGTGTTTTTATGATGTACTTTACTATCATCAGTTTCCTCATTAAATGTTTTCTGCTTCGTATACCTGAGCAAGTCGTGCTCTGTCAATGGATTTTGTTAATGTTTATATATAGCATTGGACATGCTATAGGAGAAACCTGTGGAACTAGAGTTCTGTGTGGTGTAATGGATTGCCCCTTTCCCCTTCATCACAGCAACGTAATGAAGACACAGAACTTTGTCTTGTCCTCCCACTAAAAAGAAGCAACTCTAAGGTTTTTCAGATTACCTTCATTCACCCTGTGCTCCTTCAGATGTTTCCTGACTTTGTACTGAAGAGGCTGAAAAAGGTAAGTAGAAAAATTATTTAGATTTAACAGAACAGATGTAAAGTGGAAAATATTGTTCAGTTCTTTCCTGTCTAGAACGTGCAATGCTTGACAAGGTCAGGTTCTCACTGTACCACTCAGGATAACTAATTTTGTAGCATTCGAATATTTATAGCCAGAAAGAGAAAAGTAGCAGGAGAAGGAATAACAAAACCAGAAGACAGAGCTGTCTGGTCAGCTGTGGTGGTTAGCTAAACAAAAAGGGCTGTGAATTCTATTCACTCCTGTTTGTTTGGACCCTTCCTCTCATCCAACTGCTGTGTTCAGTTCCCAGTACCTTGCCTCCATTGCCACCTATTACCAGAAACCTGGGCTGTAGGTATTTCTGTTTCTGACAGGAACAAAGAGCTACTGGAGGTTCTTTTCCTCTGAAAAGGGTACCCTAAATGCAAAGATGCAGCAGCACAAAACATGACTTGCTCTATCAATCCTAATGGAGGCACAAAATACTCAAAGAATGTAGATCCTTTCCTCACTCTGCAGGCAGCATAACACTGTGCACAGCCCAGGCTAAGATGTGCCTTGGGGCATCACTCCTGTGTTTTACATCAATCACCTCAGTGCAAAGAAGTTTAGGTCACAGACCCTCCACAACATTAAACTTTATTTTACCTCTGCTACAAGGACAGATTGTTCAGCATCAGCCTGTGCTTCTATGGCACTATTGATAATATTAGAGTACATTTCAGTGACAGTCACCAACATTAAGTCTGTACTGAAATGCCTTTCATTTAAATATGCAGATTAAACTTACATGCATTTTTTTGTTCAGGGCACACAGTACTCGAAAACAAATAGCATCTAATTATTCTATTCATTTTGTGAATATAAGGCTACTCTTTGTTTTAATCCTGCTGCAAAAAGCTATCAACAGGTATGAGTCATTACCTTTCCTACCCTGGCCAAATATGGCCCACAATTCAGGCACCCATGCAAGCTGGAGCTGCAGCCTGGAGGCAGGACAGCTACCCAGCTGCCAACAGCTGGAAAAGGCATGGTGAGCATGGAAGGCCCAGTGAGCACACAGCTTGTGGCATGACCTCCCCAGCAGTCCTGCAAGAAAGGTCCTCACACTGAGCAATACCATTGCACAGATTTCTCCAGGACAACTTCCCCTGCTTGGCAACCCACAGATAGGATTTCCACAGATTTATATGTTCATCTAATTGTTCTTTCATCAGTTCTCTAAGGAAACTAAGAGTTACCCACAGCAATTACTACCCAGACTAAAAAAATAGAAGTATTTTTGCCCATTAGCCCCCATCATATGCTCAGTCTTTCACCACAGTCACTATGGCTGACTGAAAAGCCAAGCCCTGGGAGCAGAAGTACCATCCTCCCCAAAAAAGAAAAAAAATCTTCTCAGATGAAGCACTTAGAAGCAGCATAGGTGCTGTGCTCAGCAGTGCCTCTCCAAAGGCAGTCTGAGAAATGGGAGCAGCTTAGAAAAAAATGATGCAATAAGCAGAATTTGATAATGCAGACACTATGGTGCCTAATCCTCAGTCTACAGATCTGTCCTGTTAGGCTTTTTATGTCACACGTATTTGCTTCCCTTGGCATTATTTCTGAATTTCACCTGAAAAGGAACTCAGTTGCAGTAATTATGTTCTACCATACCACACCTCAGTATATTGCAGCTCAAATTGTATTTGAGATAACCTGAGTGGATTGCTGGAAAGAAGAACATAAGCCTTGCTTTGCAGTAACATTTCTCCAGAACTGAAGAGGATTGCTCAAAACAACTGCCTTTGGAAAGGACAGCAAAAGTATTACTTCCAGTGCAGCTTAAACAAATAATATTTGCTTAGTTGAACATGAGCCCAGGATCTTGGTACAAAGACCTTCTTTTCATCAAACAATTGTCTTGGGTTTTTTTAAAATATAAATTGAGATGTGATCTTCCACCCAGTGAGCACCACTGAACATAGCTGATCAACTACCCAAAACAGGAGTTTTGATTGAAAGAGTCACTTATTCTCCCATATGTTCATGGTATTTTAAAAGTTGTGAAAACTTCTGAAGATAATATTTCTTAACTCTGAGTTTGCTAGTGCCAGGAAGTTGATTTTCTTCTTGCTGCTGACTCTAATACAAGCATTGAGGCATCATGAGTTTTTCCAGGCTGAAGTATCCAGTTGCCTTTTTGTTTGCTTATGCAGGTGTTTTACGTAATTGCCCCAGTAAGGCTGACGCTTACGGAAAGCAGCTGCAGCACAGGCAGCCTTGTAGGTGTTCACCACTTACAGCTTAGCTGACCTCTAAGAGCACAGGAAAACAAGTCCTATGCCCTCTAACAGTCAGGAAAATTGAAGTGTTCAAATTGGATTATGGCTTTGCAGTTAATACACCTGATAAGCCAAAACCTCAAAATGAATCAAATACTCTAAAATACAAAGAAACACACTAAAATGGGGGGGGAGCCCACCAAAATTGTTTTCCATCCAGTGTTACAGTCATGTCTAGTCTAGTCTAATGTACCTGAATGGGTGCTTAATTCAAAGTTCTTATACTGAAGAAGAAAATTATCAAGAAAAAACTCAAGCTAAATTATTTACCAGAGAAACGTAGGCTAAGTCCCTCTGTCCTTCCCAGGCTTAAACTCTGCCTTTGAATTGAGTCTGCAAGTCTTCTACTGCATTGCTTTGTCCCCCTCTAACTTGCAGGCCTATCTTCAAACATCTCTGATGAGGCTTTCTCAGAAATATATGATTTTTTTAAAGAGTCTTAAAGACAGATGAGTTTCCTTTCAACCGACCAAAGAGGTGGCCTTCACCTGTTTAAATACTTGACCAGATGAGCCCAGCTGGAAACCTATCTTCCTGTGACAGGAAGGGAGAACTTTCTTAAGGATTTAACTCCTTCCCTGCCTGATAAAAATGAGTCTTCAGAAGCACATTTATTTTACAGCAGTAACTGCACAAGAGAAGGCTCAGGGAAGATCTCATTGATAATATGAATATCTGCTGGGAGGGAATAGAGAGGCTGAACCCAGGTTTTACTCAGCAGTGTCCAGTGACAGGATAAGAGGCCATGAGAACAGACTGAAATACAGGAAATTTCACTTATGCAGAAAAAATAAAAACCTTCTCTGCTGGTAAGGTGGTAAAACACTGGACTACATTTCCCAAGCAGATTTTGGAGTCTCCATTCCTGGAGACACTATAAACCAAATATAGGACATGGTTCTGGGCAACCTGGTGGAGCTGAGCATGCTTCCAGCAGGAGTCAGGTGATATAAATACCCAAAAGCCCCTTCCCCACCTTGGACCATCCCATCATTCTGTGTCCCTGCAGGACAGCACTGGCATGGCACAGGTCACAGTGTGACTGTACATGATCCTCTGAGGCCTGTAACTGTTCTGTATTATCTCGGGCAATCTCTCCATGTGAGTATACCTGTGAAGAGTATAAACCCCCTAAACCCCAGGAACTAAGAATGTGATGGTGGATGAGTGACAAGCCTGAAGAGGGAGCCTCTGCCTTTCTTCAGGAGACCCCATGCAATAACTAATTAAATTGACTTATTTTTTTGCAACATTATTGATTCTTCCTTGAAGTCATGCTTTTTAATTTCACTTCTTCCCATTTCCTTTAAATTTTCCCTTATGGTCAATCTGCCTGGAATCAAGGATGAAAGTGACAGTGTAACACCTCCATCTGAGCAGTGTCTCAGTACATTTAATCCCTTCCCTTAGCACAAAGGGATTATCATTCCATTTTATTTCAGCTGGCTTCTGAGAATACACCCAGCTGTTCACCTGTGTGAGCTGTCCTTTGTACAAGGATTCTGTTTTTAGAAGCATCTCGCATGGGTTGGATCAAGGATTAGCAGTAGGCATTTCTGAGCACTTGTGGTCACAGTTAACATCATTTGGGCTTTTTCTGCTATCAGAAGGAGTTTTCTGCTATCCTTCCTGGAGTATTTCCATCTGAAACTGAATCAAATTATTCATTGGCCAAGGAATACCACAGTCTCCCTGTGAGCAGTCCCATGATTTGCAGACAACTACACTCTTGCCAGAATAGGCCAGAAGGAGATTCTGCTAAAATCTTTGTGAAATAGCTTTTAAGATGTGTATTTGGGCACTAGCAAGGCCCTATCTCTACAGCCTCAAAAGGAACACAAAAGTAAACCTTTGTTTTCTCTGCCCCTTGCCTACATGGATTGCTCCTCCATTAAGAATTATCTATCTTCACATAATGAAGCCTGCAACTTAGTCAAAGGAGGCAGCAACAGGCCTGGACTTTCAAGACGATTTTGCCTCCTCACACTAATTTATCCATTTTACCCAGCCCGAAGTAAACCTCATTTAAAAAAATAAAAAAAGGGAAGATGGTCTCAAGCATGCAGAAGTTCTGTACCTTTGTGTTTCCCCTGGTACTGAAGCACTTGCTTCAGCCACTCACCACCTGGTGACAGGACAGATTGATTGCAGTAATTGTATGACAATGACTTGAGCAGGGTATGCAT
Organism: Poecile atricapillus; assembly: GCF_030490865.1. Lineage (NCBI taxonomy): Eukaryota > Metazoa > Chordata > Aves > Passeriformes > Paridae > Poecile > Poecile atricapillus. The sequence continues at coordinate 16,527,781 of NC_081259.1, forward strand.
CGAGTCATTAACTGAAGCAGGAATTCAACGCTGAGATCCCAAACTGTCCTTTGCCCCTGCTGCACTGATACCTTATCTGCTCCAGCTTCAGAAAGGATTCGATAGCTGAATTGCTGAGGGCTGTAGCTCTCAGGTACATTCCTGATCAGAATACAATCACCTGGCAACTCGATTCTGTAGGCTGTGAAACCGACCATGGAAAGGTTGATGCTGACCGTGCTGCAACCTCAACCAGGCTGTTCAAGTGTTTATACTGTAGGTCTGTGTAAAGAGACCCCTGCCTCCAGTGACTTTTAGCTGTTGCTCAGAAGCTGATCTTGTTATCCTCAACAACAACTTACACGGGCTTTGGGAATCCACATCCACCTGTTGTAAAAGACTTCATTCTCCCTCCGAATACAGGGCTCATTAAAACATTAGTTTGTGCAAATGTGAGTGCTGTCAAAATGGCCCATTGAACTGATGCTGTACCAAGGAGCTGCAATAGACTTCAGGGTGTACTGTGTGCACAGACTGTTACCCACTTAGGGACCAGAAAGAGTGAAAAACACTTCCATCTGATGTTTATGGCCTGAAAGCCATAAACAAGAACAGCCTTGATCTGGAAACAGTGTAATCCTTTATCCTAAAGGCAAACTAGCCCTTCTCCCCTCTGCTGTCCAACTCTACAGGCAGAGGTCTCCTCCACAGCCACCTTTTAACACCTAATATCTCAGAGTTTGAAGTGTTAAGCAGCAAGACAAGGCACCAAGAGCATGACAGTAACACCAAGCAAGGCAATGCTTTTAAGTATTCTTAAAAAAAAACACCCCAACAACGTAAAAGTCAACCTAAAACTTTATTTAGTAGAAAACTTTCAGAAGATAATTTTTTTGACTATTTGAAGCACTACACTGACAGCATACTCATTAAAGACAATTCCCGTTCTCCTAAGGTATAATCCCGTTTCATACTGCACCCTTTATTTGTTGCTTTCATCCTGACAGAGAGGCTGTACAGCTCTTCTTCTGCAATGCTGTCAAAAAAGAAGTCCTCATTGAAGATGGGATTTCTGCTTCTCTTTATAACTGTGCTTCTCTGCTTCTGTGTTTTCCTTGGCACCAGAGAGAAGGAGATACAGCAGTTTATGTTTTTAGGCTCTACAGAGTCATCATACAAACCCTCTGCACTGATGAGGCGGATCCGCAGCCTTTCGTTCTCCGAGCAGTATTCAGCTGACAGCCTCAACACGCCTCCCTTGTCCATGACGACGATGCTCTCTCCCACCAGTCTCTCCCGACTGCAGGCCAGGTCCACTGGAAACATGGGAGAACAGGAGGTGCTAAAGCTCCGCATACCAAGCAGCCCCTCGGAGGCCCTCCTGATGGCACTGGGGCTGTTATCAGTGGAGCTGCTCTCCTCTGTAGACAGAGAATTGTTCCTGGGCATGCTGTATTTGCTCTTGTCTTTCTGTGCTTTGCAGAGCAATCCCTCCTGACTTTGTGCTTTGATCAGGGAGCAGAGTCTGGGAGGTGACCTGCTGAGAAGTGGAGAACTAAAAGGAGAGGAATCACTGGAAGAGGCAGTGTCACTGTCACAGGCGCCTTGCCTGTGCAGAGAGAGATGCTTGGGCGGCAGTCTCACAGAAGCAAAGCTGACAGCAATGGGATTAGACATACTTGCTTTGCCACTGAAGGTGTTAGCTCTGGATCGAGACAGCCTCAGGCTGGGCAGAGCACCATGTGGATCACCATGGAAGATGGACTCCTTTCTCCTGGTGTGGGGACTCTCCAGCAAAGTGCAGAAGCCATAGGAAGTGGGGGCTCTGGGAAAGTGGGGCAAGGACAGCGCTGCTTGGGACTGTGGGTCTGCATTGGTGCTTTCTTCCTCCAGGGCTGCGATCTCCTCTTCAACACTTTCCACCTGAATGAGATGTGGAAATGAGCTGGGGCTATAATCAGAGGTAAGAGCTGCATCCACCAAACTGTGATCCTGGTGGAAGCCACTACCCTTAATGGAGCCAGAGCTGGTCAGCCTGGGGGGAATGCAGAATTCAGGGATTCTGTCAGGAGTGATCACATTTGGAAAAGCAGCAGCCCTCAGTCGGGCTTTTTCTGGTAGGTTTTGGCCTTGTGGCAGTCCCAGGAAAGAAGAACTGGGGAGGTTTCCATTTTCATGTGACACTCTGATCTTCTCCAAGAACCACATCACTGTAGCTAGGCAGGAGATCCTCAAAGGGGAGAAGTTTGAAGGAGAAATCCACCTGCAGACACACAGAGAGAGAAAAGTACATGAACATCCTTCTTGGGCACACAGGGTGCTATTCAAGGCAGGACTAGCATAAGCCCCTTCAATCCCCATGTTCAAAACAGCCCCTGCCCAGAACTCTACCTTCAGCGAAGTCAAACGGTGCAAGAACGGAACTAAACCACTGAAGAGAGAAAACAGCATCGAGTTTCCTCACTAGAGGAAACGAACCTGTCGCATAACCCCTACCGTGTTTTTCCCTTAGCAGAGGACATACCTTGACAAGTGCAAGCCTTGCTGTTTCCAGCAGCCCCCAGGCGCTGTTCCCCTGTGTCCTAGGGTGTAGCAGCTGTGCTGGCTGTCGGCAGCAGGACGGCACAGCCCGGCCGAGCCGGCCCTTTTGTAGCCGTGGCGGCGCCTCCCCGCGCAGGAAGGGAAGGGAATGGGCGGGGGCTGCCGCCGCACCTCCGCCTCTCCTGCCGACTGCAGCAGGCACTGGTCCTGCAGGACGCTCTGCTGGGCACCGGGGCCATCCCCGGAGCAGCGGCGAGGGACTTGCAGAAGGGGTCTCTCAGGGGAAAGCGCTTTCTGAGCGTTTCCTTTCGTCCCCACAGGGCAGCAGATGCTCCCGGCACTCGGCGTTCGCCTGCGAGCGCGGGGGAACTGCCCGCGCCCGGACCTTTTTCATTCCCCTGCTTCCAGTTTCTTTTTGTTCATATCTACTTACAGAGGCGTCCCGAGGTGTTTCGAGATAACTAACAAACCCAGGACAAAAGCAACATGATCTTGGGGATTCTTTTCTTCGGGAGATCCTGGCAGCTTTCCAGCGGCAGAGCAGTATGAAGTGGGGATTGCGGTTTTCAAGCACATTGCTAAAGAACTTCGCTTTATTTGTGCCCACCCTCCGCTACTCGCAAAGAACACGAGACGACGGAACCCTGACACGGTGTTCTTATCACTGATACTGAGCAACAACAGAAACAGGAATGCAGATACAGCGAGAAGAAAGACAAGGCACAAAATGCTCTTGCAAGTCCCCTTGAAAAGCAGCATGTCAAAAATCCGGGCACCCGTGACGCTTAACAGACCCTGCACAAAGCCAGGTGGGATCCATGAGCTTCCTCACCAACGCGGCAGAGCCTGAACGGACCTTTCATTATTCTGCAAGCTGCAAATACGAATCTTTAATGCAAAGCCAGGAAGGCCTGCCAAACTGGTCGGCTAAATACTCATTTGAAGCCTGTAACACAGGGATAGTAGACAAATAATACTTTTCTTCCCTTTTCCACTCAAGAGTTAAAGTGCATGTTTACTGAGTGCTTGAAATAGAAGAGATGTACTCAAAGAAAACAAATCCCGTGGGCAGCAGGGGCAGGGAACATTTTGAACCTGCTGAGAGATTTGGGTAAGTTGGGTACATCTGTGTCCTGGGTGTAAGCCCTGCCTCGCTCCTGTTTGTTTCATACCAGTTAAGCTTCATTTCCATAATAATCTCCTAGTGATTAAAATCTGAGAAAGTTCTTACTGCCGTGCTTTGTAAAAAGCTTCAGGACACCCCAAATATCCCAGTGACATTTCAATTGTAGGAGCTCGTGTAGTTTACTTAGATGAACTTACTTGATGTGGGTATGCTTCAAATAATCTCCAATCTAATTTAGGGACTTCTGGAGAGGGTTAGTGCTTTCTGCAGCCAATGAGACTTTACAGCAGTGTAATAAGAGGAGTTACTGGAAATGCTGGGATGCTCTCTTTTGGGAAGCAGTATATGCACCTCACGGCTGTTACCCATTCAGACCAGGCAATACCATGTATCATGCATTACATACCGTCTAGTTTCCAAAGAGTAAGTGTGACTGTTCCAATATATGTACCTCTGCTTTTGATAACAAAGAAAAATTAAACTCTAAACATGGAGAAAAATTAAGGAAACAGCACTTTTTAGTGGAAATCTTATTGCTCACAGTAACAGATCACAGAAGTTGCTCATATACAGCAATCATGGCAACCAGCCTGAGGTATACTAAGTTTGCAGCTAGCATCAGGCAGTGATGAAATAAAATAGCTGCCCTGTTGTAGGTACGTGATTTCTCTTCAGTATCTTTACTCTTCCTCTACCACCAGGGAAAAGAGTTAGGGTTTTTCCAGAGTCTCTTGATAAGTAAGTAAGTAGTAAGTGTAAAGAGGAAGCAGGTGCCTTACACTGGATCCTCCCCTTCCTATGAAAGCCTGCACTTTATAGACATTTAAATTGCTCACGTGCTGGGAGTTCAGCAGCACTTAAGCACTTGTACCTGCCCCGTGGAAATAGGCACTCGAATGTGTATATGTAGCTTCCTGTGTTCAGAACAGATTCTCTTTCCTTGATTAGCTTCAGAGCATAATTAAAACATGCTGCCAACAAGGCTTCCTGTTGCTATAAAAAATGTGCCTACAATAATCCACTTTTAAACCGGACATAATTTGTGGCAAGTCTTTATCACAACCCCTGTACCAACAACTGGTGAAACCCCTGGCAGGGGCTGTAAAATAATGCAATCTCCTACCGACACAGGAGGAGGTCGGGAGTTTTCCTTTGTGTGTTACTGGTATTTATTTATCTCCTGCCGTTCCGGGCACTGTGGCCCGGCTCAGGAAAGGTCCACACCTTGTCCCCCTCGGGCTGCGGGTCCCGGGCAGCCCCTGCGGGAGGCCGGGGAGGTCCGGGGTAATGCATCAGAATCCAAAACATGTTGGAGCTGACTGGTTCAAGGGCCCGGAATTGCAAGGAGAACCCTTTCAGTAGCTGACAGCCCTTGGAGGATGTGCACCAGGGGAGGGGAAAACACTCTCTGCCCGGTCAAAATGACTGGAAAGACAAAAAGCTCCCAAACTTATGGCTCTGCTGTGAAAGGGGGAGATATGAATGCCAGTCCTGGATGAGACAGCACATAACAACAGCTCACCATTCTTAAAGCAACAGCAGTGGCTGTGCATTATGTTGCCTAAAATTGATTTATTAAAATATGGATATGATCTAGTAGCAATATCCAACAATGATGGACAGAGACTCTCTAATTGTTTTAATTAGAAAGTGATACCCAGTGAATCTCTAGTTGTTTATAAAAGCTTTCATCTACATTTTGACTTCAGATTTGACTGGGAAATATTCCTGCTTATCAGGAGTTAAGACCAGAAGCTACTCCAGTTGGCTTTATCTAGTCATTGCAAATTAAATATTAAAAAAGAAAACTCACCAGTAACTGAAGAATATTTTTTTTCCTCTGAAGAGTAAAATTTAGTTGAACATTTCTTCTACCTGAAGGTGGCATAGCATACTGGTGGAATTTGCCACAATATCTTGAAGGGTAGGACATGTAGTCATGAGAGTTATACCTTTAAGCAGAATACATTTCAGAGTAGTTTCTCTAACCAGCAGCATCTCATTAAGAAACAGATGATGCTTTCGGTACACTGAAGTTACACCTTCAAAACAAAGTTCAAAGGTAGACTTTTCACCCTTAGACTGTCCTTAGCATTTCTGTGTACAAAAGGACAGCTCTTTTTCTAAAATTTCCACACTTCTGGATTGTGGCTTTCTGTCCCCTAGGTTGTGTTTTTGCAGGAGTATTTTCAGTAATGAGATTGTGTTCCCCTTTTGCTTTCCATTTACAAAACAGGGCCTGCTATGGCCCTGACCTGCAAAGCTTCATACAGATGATTTATGATTACCTCCCTTATCTCAAAGCTCCTAATGCCCAGACAATATTTGGAGAACAACAATCCCTTGGACTGTAAGTGGTGGGGGGAATGAATCCATTAATTAACCTGAAAGGGGTAAAAGGAATCTGATTCCAGGAATCGATGTAAAGAGCCCTGCAAACTTCAGGCAGCCTTGGGAAAAGGCTCAGGTTTCTGTGGAGGTGCTGGTTTTGGTCTTTGGGAGCAGAAAGGGTGAAAGCAGAGAGTGACAGTTTTGTTGCCATGAAGAAATAGATTGTATGAAATTTCATTTAAATAAAAATTAGAAGAAAAGTCCCAGGATACTATAATTATATCCTGGGATAAAACAGCAGCTCTGGGGCATGTTGTGGATCACACCCCAGAACTCCCACGTTAAACATCTGCTATTAATGGTTTACAGCCAGAGATGTGTAGCAAATTAGATTAAAAGTGCTTGGAGAACAACACTGTGTCACAGCAGCAAGCAAGAACAGTGGCAGAAATGCAAGGATTTTCCTTGACAAAATTCCTTCAAACTCAGGAATCCACAGGCATGAGAAAAACTGTTTAACTACTGCTACCAAACACAGAGTTTAAACATATGGCCAGATTTTACTGCAAAAAGAAAAATAATTTGCAGTTACTGCTGTCACACTCCCATTAGAAAAGCAGAAATAAGTTCATGTGGCTAGAACAGATTCTCTGGCACTTGGTAAAAATTGTTTCATGGTGAGGAGCTTCGCTTAAGTGGGGAGGACAAAATTAAACCCTTTATTGTTTGGCTTCCTCATCCTTTCATTCCCTGAGGCAAGCCTGAACTTTGAATCCTGCCTCAGCCTCCCTCTCATCCCCCAGGGCCAGCAGGAGCAGGCAATGTGGAACACATGGCACTTGTGTTCTGGTAACCTCCTCCACCCCAAGTGCATAAAACAGGCTGAAAATTTCTTGTAGTGCATGTTTCACTTCAGTCATTAAGACACTTGTGGGGTTTTTTGCTACCCAAGCATGTAAAGTAGAAGATACTTTCCTGTTTCCTGGCACTTACAGGTATCTTTCACCATTATTTTGTCTCAATTAAAACAACAAATACATTGAAAGCTCTGGAAAATGATTCTTCTAGCACCAGTCTTACAAGGAGCTGCATAGACAGGTCGTTGAGAAGAAAGGAGGGACATGAGGGTAGGAAACCTTTTCCAGGCCATACTTGTGGGAAGGACAGCTCTTCCTTCATGATGGGCAGCACCATGCAAGGTGATTCAGCAGGTTCAGTATTTTCCTCCTATACTAATAAATTATAAACTTCCTGGGCAGCAGTCTTTTTCTATCCCTGACATTAATTTATTATGCAGATGATCAGCTGAGGGCAGGGACCAGTTCCTCTCATGTGTCTCTGGGGCAAAACACACCTGAAAGCTGCTGTTTCATAGAGAAAAATCCCATCTCTGGCCTCCAGACAGAAATTGCTCTTCTACTCTGTGCCACAACAGTGTCTGCCTCATCAGCACTCTCAGACAGTAGGGCCAGGCTCAAAAACCATCAGCTTGTCCCTGCTGCTTTTAATTAATCAGAACTCTTCAGCAAACTGCAGGCCAGCAAATGGCCCAGGCACTAATAAGCCCAGTACTCTGGCTTTGATTATTCCTGGTACTGAGCTCCATGGCAGCAGCACCCTCACTCTGTGCTGTTTGCTCTTAATTGCCATTTACTGTGATCAGTGGAAATTGGGAAGAACAACTGATCTTATCTAATTAAAATATTTTACTTGGCAATTTACTGCTCAGCAGCTTTCCTAAAGCAATGAAGATTGTGATTCATTGAATGACAAATGATTTTGATGGAAAAGACCTTTAAGATCCTTAAGTCCAGAGGCAGTTAATGTGCCAATAAGGCCAGAGGAGCTTCAGCCCCCCAGATATTTAGCCCACGTTCTCCATTCAAAGATCAGCTCTTTCAGGCAGACTAAAAGTCATCAACAGCCCAACTTCACCTGTCAACAATTTGTTCTCCTCTAAGAATATAATTCAGATCTCTTCTGCTTGTGGTTAGATCTAAGTCAAAGCCCCTTAGAAGTTGTGAGGAACCTTAGTGACCCTGGGCTTGATTAAGTTTTCTAAAGGAAGCTTGCAAAATAAGCTATAGGCTTGTAGATTTTTCTTCACAATTTTGAAGTATTGCCCTGGCAACAGAGAGCTGCTATGACACATTGGTAAAACCCTTCCAGGATGGTTTCAGAGGTACATGATCTTATTGGTACCATGCAAGAGGTATTTCACCCACTGAAAGGAGTGCAAGACAAAGGGAAAAAAAAGAACTCTTGGGCTTGTGCTATTATACTGAATGCTTTAATTTAAAATATTTTTTCAAACTGCCTTCAGTGTGCTGCCCAGTGAAATTCTGGAAAAGCATTTCCAAAATAGGTTTAAGTTAGTAGCACATGTCCTCCAGGCAAAGAAATCCTTAATGGTTTATCTGTACAGTAAGATAGCATTAAAAGAAAGACTTAACTGAGGGTTACTATCAGTGAATGGCTGACAATGAGATGGAAGATTGATGTGACCACAGAAAATGCAAACAAATTATACCTTGTGGGGGACGTCAGTGAAAAACAACATTAAAATAAATCACCATCAGACCTCTGGAGAGAAAGCAGCTGGGAATGGGCTCATACTCCCTCCTCTCAGTCATGCTGGCTTCACCTCTGAGTGATCCTGCTGACTTCAGACTTTCACTGCACAACTGAGAAGAGACTCGTGTGCCAAATATATGCCATGCTCCCTTTGACACAGCTCAGCAATTAGTTACCAGAGTTACCCACTTTAGTGTTTCTATCCATCCTGAACATTATTTTCACTGGGGCACTTGAGATCCACACCATAAAAAACCAATGCATTAAGAAAGCTCCTTCATGAGGAAATGGAAAGGGCTGTTCTGATCCTTCAAAGCGTGGTGTGGGCAGATGGACAACAGAGCGTGTCAAAGGAGAAACAGAAACGGACACACAACTGTTCCACGTGAGCCTCGGAACCATGAGCTGCATCTCACCTGACAAAGTCCATCAGGTTACTTCTGCTGAGCCATGAACCAGACATATCATCATTTCCCACTATTTCTGGCACCTACAGCCAGTTTCTCCAGACAGTGATGAGTCAAGAGGACAACATTTCAAAAGCAAAAGGATATCACAACTCACTGCTCTTACTTACATTCGTTTCTCTCCTCTATAAAGATACTAATTTCCTCAGCCAAAACTATTTTTCTTGCTTTCCCATTGTCTTTGCTCCCCTTCTCTGCCCAAATTATGATCTCACTCCTCACTATTTGGTAGATGGCTTGCAGACTGTTAGATTGCAATTAGATGTACATGCATGGTGCCACCTGCTACATGATTTTTATTTCTTTTTGGCTCTGAAACAGCTGTTGGTTTCCATTTTTGCAAATTTAGAGTAAAAGAGAAGAGGGATTTTTTTTTTTTTTTCCCCCAGATGCTTTAATTTTCTGCAGGATATCAGGGCACGTAACAAACTCAGAAGAAAATTTAAGATCATAGGGAATCAATGTTTTACATAAGTTTTGTCAGTGAAACAGTAGACATGTAATGAGTTTACTTAGAGTCCCCAAAATTATTCAGGCCCATGACCACATCTGTTTGTCTCTAGGTGTGTTTTCGAACCTTCTTCTGATTTTAACAATATTCACAAAGTAAATTTACAATATTTATCACAATATTCACAAACCAAGGAACTGGAAAATTTATAAACCAATAAATGTAACAAGAAATTATAAAGCAATCAATGCATCAAAAATCTGGCAAAAAGGTAAGTGAGATGGTAAGAGCTCACTGATCTGTTTTGAATACTTCATTTGAAAGTGAGGGAAATAGATACACACTGCATCATCTACATGATTTTTCAACTCACTGACTCTAAATCAATCTTTGACTTCAATAATGGGGCATAACTTTCTCAAAAGCATTGGTGTGTGTGAGCTCAATTGTAACATCTTTTGACAGGTCAGCTGTAGAAATGCAGATAAAAATCACAGCTTTCTACTACTTGATGATGTGAAAAGTCCAATTCTGAGTTATCACAGTGAAATGTACCTGCTATTGCAGAAGCACAGAGCTGGCCATGCTCCCTGAAACAGCAGCTGCTTCCTCTGGGGGAAACACTCCCCAGAACACAGGTCTGTTTGAAGTGTTGAACAGCAGCACAATAAACTTTGTATCCCAGTATTAAAGCCACCACAAAAACTTGAGAGCTGTTCACCTTGACATGATTTCAACTGGTGAGTATAAACAAAATGCATCTTATCTCATGGATTTTGTTTGGTATTATTTTCCCTCAAACATTCTACATGAAAAACCCCAGAATATGTGATTAGCACAGCTCCCCTCTTGGAAGGGCTGCATGACAATGTTTGGCATAGGATACTATTCCCTCATTGAATGCTTAGCAGAAGCAGTGCCTAAGCACACAAGAAACATCTGCAAAACCTGTCCAAGAGCCAAAAAGGATTTTGAATTGTGAGACTGGTAGACCCTGTTGCCCTGTGGCCAAGTTTTATGAAGCAGCATAAATTTCCTTGCAAAACTATAGAGTTGTAACTGACTCTTTACACAGCCAAAAATGCATAGAAAATCTAATGTTATGCTCTCCCTTTTCTTCCCCCTTTCCTTGTCTAATATATTTGCTGTTTCAAACTGTAACCAGTTTATAGCTGTTTTCCCAGCACTCACTGCTGTTGCACGCCTCCAGTCTCACACAACTGGGAAGCATCTTGTGATGGGCTGGACTGTACCTGTACTAAAATTCTGGAGCTGTCCCCTAGCTGGCACAGGGGGGAGGTTTGAACACCTGGTGGGCTCCAAGCTGATTGGGATTTCTGCTGTCCTTCAGTAAGACCTAAGCAAAGCAGCTCAATGAAAAGTGCTTATGGTTGTTTTCAGGTAAAGGTAAAGCACAAAGTGCCTAAGTGTGCAGTGATGGAGTTGAAAACATACTCAGTGATGGGAATAAACACTCAGTAGGCTCTCTTGAAAGGAGATTTTAAATAGCATCTGAATTATCTGACTTGTACTCGTAGCTCAGGTGCTTTTACAGTCTGCACTGCTTAAGTCTATCTACACAGACAATTCCATGCCCTCCTGAATTCAGCCCCTTGGCTATTCAATTCTCACTAAAATATAGAGCAAAACATCTACTGATTTCAGGCACACACCATTTCCCCTGACACATCTGGTCAAACAGCCAGCTCTCTCCAACCCTTTCCCCAGCTTTTAGTCAGGACACATCTCACCCAACCTCCTCCATCTGAGTATTGCAATGTGAACATCAGTACGTACTGAAAACATCCCTCACAAGCTACTGTCAACTCCAGCCACTGATCAGGGTGTGCAGAAAGTCACCAAATCTTCAGACTCTAGGCCTTGCTCTCCTTGCTATCTGAGCAGCATAGCCTTTGAGACTTAAGGAGTTAGTTGCATGGATGGGGCTCTGGTAACTGGAGATTCCAAAGCACCAGCCCTGTCAAAGCCTTTTCTCTGTCCCTAAAATGACAAGTGTTACAGGGGTAGTCTCTTCCTTAAATTCAAGTAAAAAAGCTAGTTACTAATATGGAACATCACAGACCTGAGCTGAAATTAAACTTTGGGGTGAAATTAAAAGTTGTTTTATTGATCATGACTAAACAATTTATGTTGATCACTTCAGTTTCCTTTAATTTTCAATGCAATACAACCAGATGCTATCTTGAAATTCAATTTCCCCACTAACATTAGTCCCTCACGTACTCAGAAGTACCTTCATTTTGTTCAAGCACTTAGTCACTATAGCATTTTCACTTCGCCCTCATTTCCCCTTTTTCAGTGGAAGAAGCATTTTTTCCCCATTTGGGTTTTGAAATCTGACTTATTGCTTTCTCAGATTAGTGAAAAGGGAATCCCCTTGAAGGCTGATAGATCCGGGGTGTGTGGGATGGGGAGTGAAGCAATAAGCAATGAAGATGGCTGTATTGAGGACACAATACCTATCTTACAAACCAGAATGCAATAGTGAGCCCAGCCACCAGCAGGCTGCATCCTGGATTGACCCCTTGTTACATGTCACTGTTAATTTTCTGATACCCCTTGAAACACTCACTTAAGACCTGTGCATGTGCCCCCCTGTCTGAGGCTGGCATTATCTCAGTACCTGGTAATCATTTTCCCTGTACCCTGCAGTGCCTCAACACAAAAGCACTACAGTAATGCAAGACCCTGGTTGCTCTTAATAGCTCATAACACACTGCAAGCCCAGCTTTGGAGACCTTTCAGCTGAGCAAGAGGAAATCTTACCAAAAAATCTTACCAAAAAATCTTACCAAAGTGCAAAGCACAAAATTAGAGGGAAACAAGGGTGAACATCAAGTGAGATGATTTTATATTGTGAATCTTATCATGAAAAGGCTGCTCCTACTTACAGCTAACAGGTTCTGTTACTTGAAGAGACTGAGTTCTAAAAGAAAGCTGTATCAGCTTTCTTCTATAGCTACTCACAAAGTGATAAAGCAAGTACCAGCCTCTATTTTCTGGGGAGTTTTCTTGGCCAATCCCATATGAGGCCAGTATCTGCCTCAGAGAAAGGAGATATAACCATTGCGAGCATATTCAAGAGATGCTGCCCAAACATGTCCAATTCCCAGGGTGTGAGGGAGATCCCTTTTACTCTCTCCTAGGCAAAGGTGCAGCTCTCCCTTGTGCTGTGTGTTTGGGGCATGCACATCTCTTGTTACCACTGTGGCACAGATGACCCAACATTGCAGCTACAGCTCTGCACAGCCTTCCCCTCCTTCTCCCTGTTCAACTGCTGTGTCTGAGTAACAGAAGTGCACAAAACTGCATTCATTTAGCAAGACTGTGGAAGATAAGAGCATCACAACATTTACAAAATGGATTCCAGGTTCCTAAAGCTGTACATGAAGTGCACTTATAAATTCTTTTCTCATCTGTTCCTCCTGCAGTCAGCAGTGATGAAAAAGCTCTGTTTAGGCAGGCAAGAAGCAGGAAAATCTCTCACATTTTTCCCAAGTAATTCCTTAAGTCTCTTGTCAAACAAGAGACTTATGAATTTTTTTTTCCTTTCTTCGTACCCCCAAACATGCATGATACACAAGAAGTTCCAGTCCTGTTTTTTAAGGAAAGCTTGAGATATCTGCAAAGCTTGCATGCCAGCCTCCGAGGGCAAAGGCTGGCACTGACAGGGGAAAGCACAGCTACAGAGCCTGTTCTCTTGCTGCAGGAGAGATACTTCCTCCTTCCTAGGTGGTTAAGAAATATTTAAAACATTCCAATTCTATGAGCATAAAGGAATACTAAGTAAAATTCATCAAGAACTGCTAGAGTAAATTTTTATTAGGACACAATTGAATTAAACATTTAAAGAATATAAAACATTTCTGTGCAAGCTGTGTTTCTAATTTGTGTCGTATCTCTAACTGTTGGCACTGTTCCATATTATTGAAGGAATGCCAAAATCATTCCTAAGACAGGATGCTTACACAAAGTAGTAGTGTCTAGTACTGCTTGCTGCAGTACTGCAATTGCCTAACTCTAAGGTTATCCTGGCAACCTCAGGAGCAGCAAAAGGAAAAAGCCCAGCTCACTGGGCTCATGTGTCATGAGAGTTACAGCTCCCAGTTCTCTAAAAAACCCCTGATAAAAGAGGACAATTCATCCTGTGATGTAGCCGTTGCTTCAGCACAATGCCAGCCATTTTTAAGATTCCCTAAATGCTTGCACGAGATAGAGCTGATGTCTGGCAGGCCAGGGTTCAGATCCTACCTCATCTTATGGCCTTAACTCAGCAACACCATAAGTGCCTACTGGCCACAAAGCAGGGCTCTGCCTCAGCACTTCACTGTGTACTTTCTCCCTGCCAGCACAGCAATAGCACCAGTGCTCACCAGCAAGCTGTGGGAATGCCTGATCCTGCCCCACAGATTCCAGCAGGATTTCTGCCATCAGCTTCAAGAGGTGCAGGATCAACCAGTTAAAAAACAGCTTTTTCACAGATACGACACAGACTGGCAGGACTTGAGCTGTTTCAAAATTGCAGCAGAGTTCTATTGGCCCTTTTAGGTGATGGGCTCCTTTAGAAAACTGATCCTTGCTCATTGGACTGTTTTTCCTCCAAGAAAATGGATGCCAGTATAGACCTAACCAGTTTTTCATTTTCACTGTTGCCACAGTCACAACTCTGACTGCTGCTATTGCTGAGACATTCAATCCTGAGGCTGGCTGCTGAATCAGGGCCTAGAAAAACAATCTGACACACAGAGCTTTGTCAGAGTGGCAGAAAGAGGCAATGCAAAGAAATCCTGACAAGTACAAAAGGGATCTAAAGGTGCCAATAGTTACTGAAGCTCTGTGAAAAATACATTTAACAAAGTAGGAGGTTTTTGAGTATTGTAACATGTAGATCAATTGACATTTAATTGCATGGACAAATTATCCCCAGATACTGAGTGTTGTACATTGTGACACCTCAATATCATTCCTCAAAGCACAACAGTGAGAGGAAACTCATTTTTTGTGCCTAGTATGGCAGCATTCCCACTAAATCCATCAGCTTTTGTCTCACAGAGGTGGCTGCACCTAATACGGTCTAAATAAGCCTCTATTATATTTATTTAGATATTTGGGAGAATCTACAATCTAGACTCCTACATGGAAATCCAGTTTAGTGGCCACAAAAGAGATGACACTTCTGGGCAAGGGAAGAGTATTCCATCTCAGAAATATCAGAAGGCAAAAATGGTTGTGCTGGAAGTGTGCCACTGGAGAAAGTTACTCATTGGACTGAACAACAATTGCAGACATTATTACAATATCTTCTGGAGAGAATTGTGGAAAAGTAAAGGTAACACTTATGAATGACTGATTACTCATAGACCAATTCTCTATCCCACAGACTTATTCTCTATCCCTCACCTCCTCCACCAATTCAGAACAGGCTGCTTCTAGGTCCCTTCACCAAGGCTCACAGAAGCCCAAGAGCATTCTCTGCAACTCTGACATCTGGAGCACTTTCCTGCCTTTCTACATCTTGCCACTTCTGCCTGCACACCACGTAAGAGCCCACAACTTGCTGCTTTGCTGGAACAGATGAGTTTCTCTGTTAGTCTTTCATACTTCATTTCACTTTGGGTCTAAGTATTTTGTCTGTCTGTAAATATCCATGGCTGTTTGCCACTATTCATCAATAGTTTTCCTTGACAGTTATTTTTAAAGCAGTATTGGTTGGACTTGTGAAGTGTCTAATGGGTAATTAAATGCATTCTATTTGGAAGACACAGTGAATGAAACCAACCACCAGAGCTGGTTCAAGGCTTCTTATCAGCATCAGCAAACTACGCTGTGCTGCCCTGAGGATGAAGTGCATATATTACATGCAGAGCTGGCTTTTTCTGCCCCAGAAAAGTGAACAGGATCCATCCAAAAGAGGCTCACATGACCCATTTTTCCTGAAGTAGCTGCTGTTTCATACATTCTCACCCCCTTTCCTGGCAGCTGTAGCTGCCAGGCTGGTTTTCAGGGCTTTGCCAGAGCCCATTCTGCCATTCCTATTGCTGCCTCCTTAGCCTGTGCCTGGATCTGGCTCTGCCAAGTACCGAGAGATTAGCCTCATTCAAAAATAAAGAAAAATCCCCAAATCAACTCTCAGTTCTACCTATGCATATACTTTCACCTCACTTGAAATTATTTATCTATCAATGACCTTGCCTGCAAAGCTGAAACAAAATTATGTTCAGTATTGTGTCAGTTCCCACCTTGTCTTTAGTTTAACTCTTACTGAAATCTGCTGCATTATGTTAAAAGAAAAAAAAAACCACACCTCTGCCCAAATTGCCAAGGTCACTACTAATTGCCTCTCTTTGGTAAATGAGGTAGGTACGTACATGCATACACATGTTCACAGACACCTACTGCATTCAAAAGGCAAAGAACTTGTTTTGTGCTTTATTTGAACAATTATGGATGCTGAATGTGAGAAAGCAGGCAGGGAGCACAATGTCTGGGAAACCAAGTCACATAACTTTCTCAGACTGGCCAGAGAAGTGTGGCCTGGGAAATCATAAGGAGGAATCAAAACTGTCCTTGGAGATGGAAGACACCCTTTGCAGGTGTTGTTTGTTGCCTTGTTGTTTTCTTGCAAGAAAAGGTCAAGGGGTGGTGTACCCAGCTGACCAATGATGGTGATGTGCTGGCTTAATGAGAGTTTTACCTTTCCAGACCTTCTTGGACCTGTCTATAAAAGAAGATCTGGAATAATTAAACTTGCTGTCTTGTGCAACCCAGAAGAGTCAGCATCGCGCCTTGCCGTTCCTAATATAGTGCGACAAATGATCAAATTTTTTGAAAGGACTTTAAAAAAATTACAAACTCTAAAGCCAGCTACGCACAATGCAGGGTGTAGAATGGCATGCAAAGCCTAAAAATGACACCAAGTTCCCATTAGGATGCATGCTTCAGTGAAGCCTCAGTTCATGCTTCATAATTAAAAAAGATGTGTTACACTTAAGAAATCCCTCAACACACTTCATGAGCACAAGGCTAGAGTCATATAAGAGAACCTGCACTGCTCCCTTGCTTTGGGAGACATTTTTTCTTAGCAATTGACCACAAAATGTGTAATTGTGCATGTTCATATGCAATACATTCCAACAAGTAATGCATCAGGGATTTATCCACAGAAAAGTTGGATAGTTGCAGATCTTTCATTCCCTCTTCCTGCAAGATAAGGAGGAGGAGCATATAGCACAATGAAGACTAACCCATTCCAGGAGGAACGCAGGTCTGCACTGAAACACTGAATTTTGCTCTTGAGGTCATAAATACAATCCAAGAAGAGCAAATAGTTTTGTAGAATTCATTACATCTGTGGCAAGAAATCCATGGGTCCATTTTCCAGAGCGGGGACAAGCTGGCTTAGGTCCAGCCTTGCAAAGCATTCAGCTTTGGAAAGGAAAGGGTGGCTTGGCAGGAATAGTAAAGCTGGTCAGGGAGTAAGGGAAAACTGCCAAATACACAAGCCCTGATTACAATTAGTAGATTTAAAGACTCTTCTGTTATGAGATCTCTAAAATGAAAAAGAAGATGTTGGGGAATGTTTAGCCCTGCTGTAGTGGCATAGCTGGGTACATTAGCTGCTCCAGGGCACCCCACTTCATTTGCATTACAAGCAGCAGAAAAGCAACGGACATGGCCCCTTGCAGGGAATAATGTCCCAGGAAGGGGCTTGAGGGCAGCACAGGGACTTCCTAGAGAAATACGAGGGACCTGTGCTTGAAGCAGAGTGTGGGAGAAGGAGCAGTGCCAGCCATTCTTGACTTCCCAGCACCCAGCAGGACAACTGAACACAAATGAAGCCAACCCTGAAATCTAAAATGTCCCCCAAAACCAGAAAGTCCAAGGGTGTCGCACAGCTGAGCATAAAATCTAGAGCCAGAGCTGCTGCATTTATGTTCCCCTCAGGCCTGCCAGAAGTTGTACAGTTCTCAGCACTTAGTAACTGCTGTTATAATTTTAAAAAGGCTGTTCAATCATTATTGACTTAATACATCGATTATTAATGAAGTCACAGAAAAGGCAGCTTACTTTTGAAACAGTCTAAGATAAGGATTCATAGAACACAAAAAGGATGCGTTGATCTATTTTTATAGAAATATAAATTACATGGATTATTATATTAATTATGTGCTGTCCATTATTTCATATGAAGAGTATTAATTTTTCATTTTACTAAGGGAAAATCTAATTTTCTATTCCCATGGCTAAAAAGCTGGTTATATATGAATTTGACAATCATAATAAGAAATTATTAATGACTTGGTTGAGATTGTTATTCATATAAACCTGGTGCATGAACAAAACCATGTGCTCTGATTAGAGCAGGAAGCAGAAATAACAGCACTAGCACAAATGTCTATAAAATGCCTCTGCAAACAAGAATGCCAAAAGATCTAGACATCACTTCAGTTAAATACAGGCTGTCCTGATGTGCACAGAGAATATGCACAGAGGTAGATGTTGCTTGCTCAGCACTGCCAGACAAGGACTCCGCTTGCACGCTTACCCTTAAGACACACTACACAGAATTATGAATTATGTATAATTATTGTCTCCCACTTAATGGCTGAAGTGGCTCTTTTCTTCCCACACAGACCTTGTAAAAGCTGATCTACTTCGTCAGGTTTTTGCAATGTTGCATTCTTCACCCATTTGGAGAGCATTGGATAAACTGACCTACAACTTTATTGCAGAAGACAGATTCTCAAAAAATCCACTGCCCTCTCGATGGTAACTCCTTTTATCCTACAAGTTACTGACTGCCTAGGTCTATGCAACCACTTTATTTATGGAGCAAAATTCTACCCACCTAGTGCAGTCCTTTTCAGAGCTCAAGACTACTGAAAGCATTGTCACCAGCTATGAGGAAGAAGTTTCCTTATCTTTTACACCCCCCCCTTCCCCCCCACTCCGATTTTAGTATTTGTCACCAATACAGTAAAATACCATTGAGCAAAAACACTGGCATATTTCTACCACATGAAACTTACGCTTATATGTACATATACTGCTTAATAAAAAGGAAAATAAAGATTTTTACTACTGTTTGAGTATTTGGTTCACTTAAAAAAAATCAACAAGACATCCAAAAGAAATACAAATATCTAAAAAGACACCCAACCACAAACTCAGGTGTGTGAAAAGTAACTTTAAACTAAGGCCAGTAAGTGCTGTAGCAAAAGCCCTTGGCAGGGCTTCCATCTTGCTGTGGAAAAAGCCAGAATCACAAGCCTGTGCAATAGGTGTGAGCCCACCTGCCCCTGCTCACAGCTCAATGCTCACCTTAGATCTGACTGCAGCACCCAGTCCAGTTGTTAAGCATCAAGGTACAAGGACAAGGGAAAGCACCAGGAAGAGTCAGGAAGAAACAGACTGAGGAATCAACGTAAGCAGCTTCCTGACAGCACAGACGACAAATGTCTTCCTGTCCTCTGGCCTACCACATGCCTTATCTTTGAAGTAACCATCCCAAAACACAGCTCCATCTTCCTGTGATTTCATTCCTTGGCTTTCCAGTGGAGATCAATAATCACAGCAGTGCTGGCTGCCTGCAGAAGCTTGGGGTCATGCCATGGAAATCCCAGTGCGGCCATAAAGAGAACACAGCAACTGAGTGGGAAGCAGAGGAAGGAACAAAGCTTATCTAATACTTCAGCTCCTCAAACCCCAAGTGTTATAATAAGTAAAACTTTACAAAAGGAAGGCCTTGTAAAATCATGGCTCAGGCCTGTTACTTCAGCTAAGTAGAAAAGGACTGTGGGAAAGAGACTCAGCTGAATTAGGGGTAGAAAAACAAGTTACGTAACCATCATGGATTCACATGGTGGCGTACAGCGGTTGGTTGAATTATGTTTGTTATGCTTTAAAACTATGTAACTGATAGTGGGGTAACTGCTTAAAAAGGCCTGGTTCTTGCAATAAAGCAGCTCTCCTCTGTACCTGCCTCGGGACCATGCATCACTATAGACCCTCACCCACACCCAAGGAGTGCTAAAGTAGCACTAAAGCAGCACGTGGCCCCAAAGCAGATACTTCAGGATGGTTTTGCCTGAGTGAAAAGTTTTCAAACACAAATGGATTTGGAGAGTTACACTGCTGGTACACAAGGAGTTTACCCTATGGGCCCAGATGTTAGTGTTTCATTAAACACACATTAAAGGAGACTCGCAATAAAGAATACTGTGAATGATGCCAATTTTTCTTTGGCAAAGCTCCAGGAGGAAATAATCCTTTGTCAATTATAGCTCTGTCCTCTGGTACCACACAGACTCAGACAATGCACATGTTGGATTCGTTTAAATATGCCCAAGTCTCTGTTTCACTGGTCTTAAAGACTTCTTTGTTAAAAATCATAAATAATCAGTAATTCTGAACAATAGAACAACTTGATAAAAATGAGGCACAGCTCCTGCTTGTCATTGAAGGAGATTATAGAAGGAAAAGGAAACAGTTACATGTCTTCAGACATGTAACAAATGAATTTAGATAACATGCAGTATTAGGTAAGGTGCTTACATCTCTCATTTTAAAGGTAGAGATTTTTGTCTAACACTGAATCAACCTAGTTAAAGAAATACAATAAAAATTACTCTTTATTTCAGAAACAGAGTTAACATATTGTAACATCTGGTGATCCAGGGAAACAGCAATGCATTTCCTAAAATACCTGGCATTGTTCCAGTGCTTTATCAGCATCCTGAAAATACAGACAATTGAAAAAATACCCAGTATTACTGCATGATATGAGTTTCAGACAAAGCAAAAAGTTCAGCATATTTCCATACAAGTCACATCCAATTTGGATCACACCATGTAATAACCAACAGTTTAGAAGGCTGAATTCTGTTTTCAAAACTGCAATAAAATATTTTCATGTGTAATTTGTACAGCAAACTTTATGTTCTGGATATGGACAAGAAAATAAACAGACTTCTAAAAATCAACACTAATTTAGTAGGCGTTTTTGAAAACAAACCTTGCAAAGCATGTATACTGCTACTTAGGAATACCTGGAACCCTGTATTAAAGACTCCATATTACTTACTGCTCATATTGAGAATTATCACTTAGATGGGTGTGGCTTTGTGGACAACAGCCCTCATGATCCTCCTGATCCTTTTTGCAGCATTCTTGAGCATCTGAAAGTGTTCATCAGACCAGAATGTAGCTTGGCTGCAAACACAAGTGTTAATATGTTTATAAGAAGCCACCAGAGATGTATAATGAAAAGGCAACTTGGGTCGCCTTCTGAGGGACAACATTGCAGAAAACACTGCTGTTAGGGAGTCAGAATTTTTCTAATGATACAAATCATCAGAAAATCTGGCTGCTCAAGGGCAGCCAGACGCATTGACCACAGGATCAATTTATGACCCTGCCACTGCGGGTGCTGTGTCAGACAACCATGAGGGATGGCTCTCTGGTTCTTAGCCTCCTGACCTCCAACACCACCAAACCTGTGTCCTTTGCTAGGACTGACATTTTCTATGGTAACTAGATCTGAATTAAAATCCTATCACTCATTCTCTTGTAGCTGTTCCCCTGAAGTTCAGAAACCAAAATATCCCCTTTGTTTTTTGCACTCTTGGTCTTGAGTGCTCCTTACCAATAATGTCAACCTTGTAAATTTATTTTCTCATTTAGAAATAGCTGATTGATTTCTTGCATATATAACCCCCATAAAAAGAGAAATACAGTCGCTTTTCCATATTGTATTTTGTAACCACAAAGCTAAAAAATGAATTGTACAATATCAGCTGATCCTGCTTTGACAGACAATGTGTTGTCCTTTCATCATAACTATAATTAGTAGAGCTAGGAATAATTGTTAGATCATTACAAGACTGCTACACTGTTGTGCATTCCCTAGAATACTGTAATCCTCTACCATAAGATGAGATGGACATGATTCCTTTGGTTATATATTAATATAACCAAATATATATTAATATATGAATATATTTTTAAGGACTGACATATAAAATTTTTTTTTCTAATAAAATAATTTCTGAAAGTTACTGTGCAAATCTGAAGAGTAAGATTCAGCAATGCTGTAATGCCTCTTAGTAATGACCTACTTCTTTACAGAACTGGATCTTTGGCAGGACCAGTGAAAAGTTTACAGAAAGGTTAAATTATTATAAGGCTAAAGAAGCCCATGAAAATTAAGAATATGGTTGTTGAAGCACAGTAACACTGTGGTTTTTATATAGTGTAATGGTATGGAATAAAGTGGATGTTGCCAAAAAGGTAAACAGTATTTACACCAGGCAAGCAGCAAAAGTGTCACCCAGAAATTCACTTCCCTCTCACTCATGCAAGACCTTCACTGAATGTGTTGGACACAAGATGTGGCACAGGCTATGGGAAGAAAATCAGAACCATCCTCCTTCCCCTATGCCCTGCCCCACTGTTGCACAGGGGGATTTTGCTGCCACTGCCCCTCGGCTCAGGAGGTCTTGGGATGTTGCCCAAGGAGGGCAGGGAAGAGATTGTTTTGACACTGATGAAGTCAGAAGATGGCAATAAGCCTCAAGGGAGCGAAGATAATTTGCCCATGAACTGCTCACAATACCAGGCACCATGGTACCAAGAAAAAGCCAAATCAGTACAAGTAAACACTGCAGTTTAAAACACCTGTGAGTACTGAGGAAGAGTCTGAAGAATCCAGAATGATGGGAATAATCTGAAGACATGCTCCATTGTCAGTAAACTCAGATAGTAAAGAGGGGCTCAAAGAGGAAATTAAAAGCCTAAGTACAAATAATAATTACAAATTAATCAGCTCAGTATCAGAACAGCAGAAATCAGATAGAGAGCTAACCAGATTCACAGATTAAAGCTAAAGACACTGAAGAGGGCTGCACTGGATTTTGAAAAGCATAAAGTTACAATCATTCAGAGGGGAGTACAAAAAACCCAAAGAAATTAGTAATATTTATATGAACACCTAAGTAAGTGTCAAGCAGAGCAAAGAAAAAATATTCAAACTGTGAAGTTAGAACTTCAGTAATGTAAAGTCTAGATTACAATCCACTTGTTTATTGTGACTAAAGAGAGCAGAACAAAAAGAACCCATCTAAATTAGCACGACAAACCTGGGCTGGGTCCCCACAGAAACTTCCTAGTAAGCCTGGTAGAATACCAGCAGGAGCTATACATACAATATTCCCTAGTCCAAGGACTTTAACATAAGGAAAAACAAAACAAACAAAAAAACCCCCACACAACCAAAACCACTCCCAACAAAACAAAAAAAACAAAACCCAGAAGCCACCCTACAGTACACAAACAAAAGCGATGAGACAGGTATTAGGATAGCAGACAAGCTCAACAAAGAACAAATCTCTAGAGAAATTTGCATCTTTAAAGCAGAGCCAAAAAGCCCCAGGCCCAGGACTGGTTTTACATTGAGTTCCTGGGCCAGCTGGGCAGGGGGTGTGGGTGGAGGCCCCAGGTGAGGCTGGCCAGGGCCACTGAGAGCTATGACAGAACTCAGAACCATTCCCACCTGCAATGCTAAAATAATACTGGCAGTGCTGAGCTTTGCTAAGTTTTACTTACCAAAGGTAAGTTTGACTTATTAGAAAGGTCACTTTTATAAATTTCTTCAATATATCTTCCTAAGCTATCCAATGTAATTATTAAAATAGTCGTGTCACAGACACAGAATCTAGCTTACAGGCTTGGGTATGATTTAAGCTGCATTTTAATGGACTTGTTTTGAGACAGTGATTTAAAATGCATTTGAAATGACAGATGAGAAAATTGTTCATAATGTACTTCCTTGAAGGTCTGTGCACACAGCCTGGTTCACCCCAAACATCAGTAAATATGCCAGTGCTGCCCTCATCCACAGGATGTTTTGAGGTCCAGAATGCTAAAGCAGTCGCAATACAAGGATTAACAGAGGGCTGTGAACAAGTATGACAAGTATGACAGCATTTAGGGATAGTTTGTGAGGCTGCTTCATGACTCTTTCAGGAGGTATTTAATGTCTGTCTCCTGACCTGTGGGAAAGGCAAACCACTACAGAACATCCCTGACGTTCACACACCAGACCCACTTCACTTTGAAGGACAATAGATTGTTGTAATTTTTTGTCTGATAAAACACACCCTTGAAGTTCTGGGGTTTGGTAAGAAGAAGATGGAAAGATAAAGTGTTAGAAAAGCTGGGATGGCAGAAAAAGACAACCTTAGTGTCAGGTGTCCAATAGAATGCCTTCATTCAAAAATATTCTCTGAATACAAATAAATTATGTGTAGAATATTTTCTAGAATTATTACTGAAATAACAAAATCTGAATACTCATGACAGATTGGCAGAATACCTCATTTATTACTGCTTTAGTCTTATCAAGGATTCTTGCTGTAGAATACAGGTATGTGCTCAGACCACCTTGTATTTGATATGATGCAAACACAGGAGAAAAATAAAAGCTGGTTTGCCCCAAAGCAAGTCACTAGCTGTATACTGATGCAGCTCTTTTAAGCTGATTACAAGTAAAAATAGGTACGAATTTTCAGCTAAAGCAGGTGAAATAATTTTGACTGCATGATTTTCAACCTTCGCAGTTTTACAGAGGGCCCAGTATATATGGCACTAATTCATGTAAGGGAACTAAGCTGGAGTAGGTATTTCTTCTCTCTTATTTGTATCCATATATTGGTGTGCAAAGCATTTACAGAATTCTAACAGCGTTAGAACTGGTCAAACAAGCTATGTAAGGGAAGCTCTGAGTGTCCTTTGCTGCTCCAGCAGTTCATTTGTTGCTGGTGCTGGATCCTGGCCTGTATCAGGAATGCTGTGGCCAGCAGACAAGTGATGCTTTCCCCGTCCTGCATGCTGGGGGGCCACACCTCGAGATGTGTCCCGTTCTGGGACCAGTTCAGAAAGGACAGTGAGGTGATGGGATGGGTCCAGAGAAGGGAAATAGCGCTGGGGAAGGTCTGGAGCACAGGTGCTGCGAGGAACTGCTGAGGGTATTTAGCCTGGAGGAGGCTCAGGTGTGACTTTATCACTGTTCACGATTCCCTGAAAGGAGGCTGTAGCCAGGTGGGGCTTGGCTTCTTTTCCCAGGCAACCAGTAATAGGACAAGAGGACACAGTGTTAAACTATGCCGGGGGAGGCTTCGGTTGGACATGAGGAGGAATTTCTACGTCGAGAGGGTGAATAAAGATGGAAAGTGGCGGCGCAGGGAGGTGGTGGAGCCACCATCTCTAGAGACGTTCAAGAAACGTCTGGCACCACTCAGTGCCGCGGTCTGACAAGGTAGCGTTCGGTCCTGAATCGGAGCTCGATTACGTCAGTGGTCCTTTCCAATTCCGGGGATTCCGTGAGTTGTGAGCGCTTGGCAGGGCGCTCGGCGGGCGCTGCGGATGGCTGTCCGAGCCCTCAGCTGAGGCGGACCGTGCCCCGCGGCTCCCGGGGCGGGGGGCCCGAGCTGCGGCTCCCTCACAGCCGGCCGGGCCGGGCCGGGCCGGGCGGAGGGCGGTGGAGCGGCCCGGAGTGATGACGCGCTTCCTGCCCTCCCCGCCGGGGGTCTGCGCCTGGACTCCGCAGCCGCGGCAGCTGCGGGTGGCGGCGGCGACGGAGCGGGCAAGCGGCGAGCGGGGGGAAGGACGGAAGCGAGAGAGCGGCGGGGATAAGGCGCTCCGCAATGCCACAGTAAGAGCGTTCCCGTCAGGAGCCCGCGGGGACCCTCGTCCTGCCCCGCCGCTGCACACCGCATAGAGCGTGTGGCGTGCGCGGAGCCGCCGGGGCGGGGGAGGCTCGGCGCGGGGCTGAGCGGCGGGAACGCGGAGGCGCTCGGCTGCTGAGGGGCTCTCGGTGCCGGCTGCTCCGAGCGGCGGCACCCGCTGCTCGCCGCTGCCTGCCTCTCCCGAACGGGCTCGCCCGCGGGCAGCGCTGCCCGAACAACAAGTTGCCGCTTCCAGGGAGGATAGCAACAGGCCGGCCCAGTGCCGTGCGGGCTGAGCCCCGGGCAGGGGAGAGCGGCCTCGGCTCACCTATCGTTCGCTGGGAGCCGAGCTGGGACGAGAGGGAAACAGCGGTGTGTCGGGATTTCTCTGGGCCGTGTAGGGCTGCACTAGGGGGCAGGTGCTGGGGCGGCCGGCTCCTCGCATCACGGCTGGGGGAGCGTGGCGTGGCCGAGTCGGAGGTGGGATTGCCCGCAGAACGGAGCTGTTCGCCGCAGGGCGCTATCGGCCAGCACGATGTAGGGAAAACGTCTCGGCAATACGCGGCGAAGTGACGACCTCCCAAGGACGATCCTGCCGCGTCTGCATACGCGTGGATCTCATGGCTGTGTGTGTGTCCGCATCTTCCCACGGCAGCGGTGGAGCGGGCCGGGCTGAGAGCGGCTCGCAGGGCGCTCCCCCCGGGGCTCCCGCAGGGCAGGGGAGGGCAGGACGCGGCCGCGGTGCAGCCGGGGCTGGCTGGGCGGCTGCGGGGATCCAGCGCCTCCGGGCTACCTGCCCTTGTGAGGCTTCGTGTCCAGGGCTCGGCAAAGCGCAAAACCTCCCTTGGGCGAGGCGGCGTTGTGTGCCTGCACCGGGGCTGTCCCGGGCTGCGGTCCGCCTGTGTGTTGTGATACCTCTGTTGCTCCCGTGCCCTCCTAGCACAGATCTGTCTCTGCGTGCGGTCTTGCCTCGGGTGTCTGGAGAGCCCCGGCGCAGTGTCACTGAGTGGGAACACCTTCCTGCTGGCTTTATGCTCACCTGCTGTAGCGCTTTTGTGCTGCTGACCAGCCTTTGCAGGTTTTTTAGGCTTTTTGCGTGTTAAAATGCTGCTATGATGTCTAGTTAGAGAGATTGTGGAAATGTTCATTCATTGTAAAAACCTCTCTTGTCAGATTAAACAGTTGTCCACTTCCCTCCGAATATTTTTAAATTGTGGTTCGTAGACCTACATTTTGGAGCGAAGTTTGAGCCATATTAAATTTTAAGGCAGTTCTGGGTTTGGAAGTATGTCACTTAGAGGTGTTGAGGAATTCTGCATTCTCAGAAGAGCCCAATGGCTATGGAACAATGTCCCTATGACATCTCTGAGATTGCTCTTCTGTAAAACGTGACTTATTTGTATGTTTATGGCAGGATGTTTTAAGTAGGAATGCTAGCTGCCAGTGTTATTAAGATTACCTTACAAATGGCAGTAAATGAAAAGCTTTCATATCTCCATGGTCTGATGGTCAGCCATACTTCCAACAGAATAGCTGTTAGACAAGTTAACTGTGAGTGAAGTTGGCTCAACTACCATTCCTGCTTTAATTTTCATAATGTGATATTTTCTAAGGAGATTCAAGGTTACCACACAGCTGAGGAGGGAGGGGGAGTGTCTCTCGCTTCTTGGAAGTGCATTTCATTTGTGTTTCCTAATGCCTTGTTTAACACACTGGTCACTGCAGAACTAAGGGGTTAAGTGGAATTCTAGCTTATCTATTCATGACAATATTACTGAGTTTATGTAAGATAAGAATGCTGCTTATTTCTGGTTGCCAATCTCAGTGGGTTAACTGTGGCAAACTTGAATAATATTCAAGTTCTCAGAATCAGTTCAAGAATCTCAGTATAAAGTTAGATAAAGTCTACAGCCATTTCATATGGGATACCCATTCATTTTACCATTCAGATTACAGGAGTTTATCCTGAATAATTGTCCTGTGTGTTTTTAGAGTAACATCTGTTGCATGATATCATGTAATGGAATGTAGTACAGCCTAATTTAAGTTGATTTGAAACACTGCCATTGCACTGTAGTAGTGCCTGAGAGGGCGAGAGGTTTTGTGGTACATGTGATGGATGGATGGTTAAAGGTAGACAATATTGAGAAAGATGAACTTCCATTTGAACTGCAAAGGATTAAGGAACTTTAGTCTGAGCTTGGCTTGTTTCACAGTTTCACTTAGACTTCTTTCATCATTTGCCAGCTAGTGCAATGACTGAATTCTACTTATATTAGGAAATCCATCTACAGTTATAAATAAAACTATCACTGCAAAACACCACTACAGTAGAATCAAGTCTTATTTTGGAATGGGAGGAGTAGGCTTGAAAGAACTGTCTAACTGTGGCATGGCTTGAACTGCATGATGACTTAGAAGTTTTGCTGAGAGAACTTTCTTTCATTTCGTATTGTTTCTACAAAAATTTGGCTCCACATAGCAAGGATACTCTGAGGCATTAATATTTGGATTGTCACTTTATATGCTTGCCTATATGATATGTATCCATTATACCTGTGCAAATGCAGTCTAGATGGCTTGCAAAACTGGCAGTACTTAATTAGATTAATTAATTACTAGACAGTAGTTCAAACATTTCACCTCCATTCCTTTTTGTGGCAATGTAGTGTCCGATAACTGTTGGGATATCAGCATGGTATATCTATGAAATATGAGCAATACCATTTTTTGAAGTATTCCCCCAGTCCATAATTTTAGCATTATAGTACTGAAAATACCATTTGAGTCTCAGCTGCCAGTCCTATCTGACCTTTGGAAATTTTGGTAAACTGCCAAATGTGTAGACATCTTGATTTTCTTTTTTCTTTCTTATTTTTTTTTTATTATACAGAGTTTCTTCCTAAGCAGTGTTACCCAGATGCTGCCTTTGCACCAGGCCCTAATTAGGTAAGAAGTGTGAATGTCTTTATAGACCATTGTACCAACTTTCAGAAATTCTTTTCTCCTCCCTGCTGTTGAATCTTTAAAATTTTTGGCAAGTCTGCTTATGCATGTTTCTACATACAATAGAATGCTGATGCAAATTGAGAACAGCAAGCAAAATGCTGGGTGCTGTTGCAAATGGGGGGAGGCTGTCTTAATAAAGCAGTGTTACATTTCGTTTGTTTACTTTCGGATTTTAGTGTTTCAGTTGGGACAAATGGAGGTGGAAATTGCAGTTTCAGGTAATCCTGAAGGAGAATGCAGGTTTTTGCTTCCAGAGTTCTGCTTTTGACCACATATGGCTATAAAAATACACTGTAAATTGAACTGCAAAAATTTTGGGCCAAAGGAGATGCAAATGATAAAGCAGAGAGTTTTTTCAGAGTAGTTTATCTTACAACTTCCAGAGGCTATATTAAACAAAATAATCTAGGGTTTTGCAACTCCATGGATGAGATTATGATTATGGACATCATGCTGCGTCTTAAGCTCTTTTATACTTTATTTTTACTGTTGTGATTAAAAAGACTATCCCTTTTACACAAAGAATGCCTTGAAGGTACCCTGAGCTCCTTAGATGTGTAAGTGCTGATCCACAGCATGTGGTGCAGTCCTGGGTTTGATTTGTGTTTAGAGATTTGTGCCTTTTGTCTCTGGGTGCAGGGAAGTTCCACCTTTGGAGTGAGGCTGGTTTGCTTGAGGATGAGAACATGGTAAAGAGCTCTGTGTTTAGTTTTATCACCAGACTTTTAACTGTGTACAATGAATTTTGTAGCTTTCTGCCCCTGCTAATGCTGCTGAAAACCCATTTCACAGTAGTCAGAGAACCATTTCCCTGGGTGTGCTATGTGCACACATGCTTATCTTGGAATTGAGTTTGAATTAGCCTGCATACTTGAAGCAATTGTGATAACATTTTGATATTTTCCACTTCCAGCTGCAAGCTGGAATTTCATCCCCAGAGATCCACCCCCTCGATTCTCAAAGTTCCAGCACCTTTTTACTCAAGCATCTTCATAAAGCTAGAAAATGCACTGACTGACTTCACAAGGTGAGGGTGACTATACAACAGTAAGTCTTGTCTTAAAATATCTTTACAGTATTACAGTGCTGACTTGTAGTGCCTTTACTTGGCAGCTACTGGTGGATTTCCTGCCATGATGGGCCAGGCTGGCACTTGAAACTGCCTTCCTTTCATTCTCAGTAGGTAGCTCATCTTTCTGTGTTAGGGCAGCAGGAAGAAAATATGGGCTGAAGAAAATTGTAAATGAACCTTGTGTTTTTATGGCAACTTTTGTAAGGCTGAAATTTCTTGTTTTCCTAAAAATGTGACATATAGCCCAGGAGCAAGCAGGAGACTCAGTCTTCTAACTCACAGCAACTAACAATTGTGGTGATAAAGAATCAATGGTACTAATGGGCTGATTA
Organism: Poecile atricapillus; assembly: GCF_030490865.1. Taxonomy (NCBI): domain Eukaryota; kingdom Metazoa; phylum Chordata; class Aves; order Passeriformes; family Paridae; genus Poecile; species Poecile atricapillus. The sequence goes on from NC_081259.1 coordinate 16,557,406, forward strand.
CTTTTTTGAGTTGAATAACAATTTACATTTGCCAGCTGTGGTAGATTTGTTGCTCTAATATGTTGAAGAGTTTAGTGTTTTTTCTGAAGTATTCAGTGCAGTGGTGCGAGAACCTCTTAAACAATGGCATTGTTCATTCAGCTTAAAAAGGTCTTCAGCTGTATAATCCTTTTCTTATTGCATATTTATTTTCATATAATGATCTGTCTTTACCTTTCCTGAGAGTTAAAATCTGTAATGTGGTAAGTAACTCTTTGTCTCAGTGACCTCAAGTCCAGCCTATCCTGTGGTTTGGTTTCAGTCATGTTCTGTAGTAGTGGGAAAATTCTGATTTTTCTGGAATGAGAAATTTAAACTTCGTGTATTGTTGACATAAATATAAGCATAAAACAGTTCCAAAAATTGCTGTCTTGAATTTGTACAGCTGGAAACAGTAATTAGGCTTAAAGTAATTTACAGTGAGTACCTTTTACCTTTGTTCAATTGACATGTGCCAAGTGCTGTTGCAAGAAATGGCAAAGTGGCACTTGGCAGACAGAGCAGCCTCAGGAAAAACAGGTTATCAATGTCTGACAGAAGGGATGGGGCCTGTTTAAGCAAAGACCTATGACAGTAGGAGAGGTGGTGTCAGGAATGTGATGGTGTAGGACTTATGGGCATAATCCTTAGACACAATAAATATGCTTAGATACCATGACAGAATCAAAATTTAGCAGTGGGCCTATAAAAGAATAGATGAATAAATGAAATTGTCCTGATGGGACATTTGTGGTTTGGTTCTTTTTCCCCCTTGGACTGAAGATTGATGTGAGAGAGGCAGTTTTCTCTTGTTTGGACTTGGTTGTTTATTCTTCTTTTATCTAAAGGTACAAGGAGTTATGTGCACTAAGATAGAAAGGTGCAAAATGGCTAACAAAGACATTTCTTCAAAGTTTTTTATATGTCGATTTAGCCAATTAACAAATGCCAAGTAAATTGTATTTCTTGACCCAATGACCTGACACCTGTGAACTGCACTGTGGCATTCTCTATCCAATGACTTATTATTACACAAAAACCTCTAGAAGAAGAAGGAAAAAGGACAACACCCTAATTCCTCCATCTTGCCTCTTATTTTCTAAATTAGCTTACACCTTAAACTTTCTCACCCAGTGACTTAAGAAAACTCTCTAACTTACACAAACTCTTAGTTTGTCTATTTAACAGTTGTCTCCATGGTGTTATGTGAAATTCAGTGTTTTCTTGGATGTCAGAGCCAGGTATCAAAGATAAGGGCACACACTCTGTGCTTCTGATTCTAACATGAAATAAGGAAGCTCAACTAGAATATTTCAGTTCACTGTAGCTTGCAGTTCTTGTAATTCTTTATCATTTGTGACTGAAAGATTTTCTTAGATGATTTTTTTGTTGTGGTATAAGGACACATCTGTTGACAAGGTTGTGTCAGAGCTCCCTGGGGAAAGGGCTGAGTGGGAGTCACTACTGCACAGGCAGCATGCAGGGTCAAGCAAAAGGAGGCAGTGGTGTCTCCTGGGTCAGGGTATCACCAAAGGCACTGCTACAGGGAGGAACAGATCAATGTCCAGCTTCAGTTGAAAAAAAGCAAAGGCTGTGGAAAATGAGATCACTCTGCTGTGATGTTTAAGCTACTCTTTGGAAGTGTTATGTGCAATAGCTGAGGATGTACAGACCCCAGGCAAGAACCTCAGATGTTTTAGTATGTACCTGAGGAATATTTGGGTTTTTTTAATTAAAAAATTTTAAAAAATCAGTGGCTGTGTTTGCAGTTGTGAGTAAGGTCCAGATAGGCCTGGTTGTTTGCTGGGTTTTCTGTTCAGCTGCACTGTGGTACCAATGAAACTTAAAACCAGCTGATTAGTGTAGGTGTGTGTACTGAAAACTAAAACCTGTGCAGAGAGGGTAGTTAACTTTGTCTCATGAGCTTGGGCAGACCAGACTACAGATGAAGTACAGAACAAATCCAGACATTGAAGAGGGCTTGCAGGGGAGCTCATGAGTTTTGTTTGAGGCCTTTGTATGTAGTGGACCTGGATATGTAGGGGGTCAGTTCAAATAGATCACAGGTGGTGTATGAGTGTGAAAATTTGTTCTCTGTCCTAGCCAGAGTTTTCATTATTTCATTTATTTTTAGAGTTTTCATGTCAGAGCTTGAGCTGACTCTGTAATACCACTCCCAAGGGAATGGCAGGGCTTTTAGTGATGAAGAGATGAGGCAGAAAAACCCCTTGATTGTGGTACAAGTGTGTGGTTAAGGTGAGCAAGTTATGCATTTGGAAGTTATTCAGCACAGATGAAGGAAGCCTGCAAGCAGCAGGAAGGGGAGATGTGGCCTGAGGAACCAAGCAGACCAGGATGGGAGCAACTGGGAGGCCAGGCTGTGAGAGTGGCTCAGTAATGAGTGTGAATATCTGTGTGGGAACAATGTGTTCCTGCCTCAATGCTATTATCATTCTTTTTCAGGGGTAAATTGCAGTTTGAAGCATTACAAATGCCATCTGTGTATGAGGAAAAAATCCTCAAGTACTTTATGTTGAAAAGTAAAATGAAAGCACTGTTTTCCATGTGGATCTCAGTATAATCAGCCATTGCCTTAACTTCTCTGGGCTAATATTGCCAGTCTACTGGGTCATTTAAAGCAATGGTTTTGAAATATTTTTTTTTGATCTCACACCCTTATCAGTAAAAGATTTGTGAGCACATATATGTATTATGTATAAATTTGCACACATACTACTCTGTTACTATTATACACATTTCAGAACATACACCAAAAAAAATGAAATTAATAAAGAAGACAAATAGTTAGAAAATGTGTTTTATTTTTTAACAAAACCCTTTTTTGCTTTCATTAAGGAATAATTTAGTGAGAGCTATATGATTGAACATGCCTCTCTAAATTTTTTTTAAAATGTTGGTTCATCACTTGTATACAGCCATTTTAAGGTCCATTTCTAGGTTCAGTTTATTTCAATACTTGGTTTTAATGACTTTCCTAGCTAAATAAGATGCCTCACAAAGACGGATCCAAGTGGAAAAAGCACATTGTTGGTTGTGCTTACTAAATAATACTAATTTTCCACTTCCATATGATAACTATGCAGAGATTCTTCTTGGGATTCATCTATTAATGTTCCACCTTCCCTGATGTCACTAAGTTCATGCAGACTAATGGGAAGATGTTGCATTCTTCTCTGTTCCTGTAGTTCTTCTTTTGGAAGACTTTTAAACAGTGTTGTGGTTTTAAAAAATATTTTAAAGTTTAGGAAATTATGTACAGCTTTTGAAGTTTTTTTCAGTGGAAACATTTCCAAACAACTCTTTTCTAAATGGTCATTGTAAAGCGAGTTTCTCCTGGAAAACAGTTACTCTCTTGTACGCTGTTAAAATGTCAGCTTCACCTTGAAGGGACACCTTAGGTGTGTATTTATTTGAAAATATCTGGTAGGCAGGATAATGCTGACAGCCCCTTGTCATCATAGAGTAGATCAACCAGTTTTGAACAGTTGCCTTTGTAGGAAAAAACTCACTATGTGTCAAGTTTGACAACTCTTTTAAGCCCTTTGCCACAAGATAACTAGCAAAAGTTACTGTGGGAATATGAATTTCATGGTCACTCCCCATTTTGTTACAAGGTATGCTTCTGCTTGAACACCTTATTTGTATAAAATTGTATAATCAATGACATCCTGTAGCACTTGGTGTACTTCTGCCTTCGGCATTGCTGTGTTAGTTTATCTATGAATGATGCAGTAAATGAATTTCATGTGTGGTTATGGAGTGACTGCTTTAACTGGAATAAAAAAATCAAAGGATTCCAGTGTAAAGGTTACATGTAAAATCACATAAGTGTACACTTGCACAGTTTTCTCGTAAAACATTGTTTCTGTTAAAGAAATAATTTACTATTGAGTCTACTGTGATCCATGGTTTCTGGAATGACTGGCAAAAGAGAAATTCCCAGTGTATTTCACTGCTGGAGAAATCCAACAGATACCCCGAGAGGAGGCATGTAAGGAACATCTGTAAGGTCAGCCAACAGAGTAACACACCTCCCACACTGCATAATTTCTTCTAATACTTGTTTTCTCAAATCTTCAGCTGTTTTCTGTGAGTTTTGCTGCAGTATTTGATGACAAAGGAATGTCGTATTGTCTTCTATGTTATCATTTCAGCCATTTCTTACTGCAGTAGGAAGTCCAAATGCTTCCCCAATGATATATGCCTTTGTCTCTTCTGCTGTAAAGTAAGAAACCTTAAAAAAGGCTTTTGAAGATTTGCTATTAAGTTCAGATGGTTGGGGTTTTTTTAAGTGAATTACTATATTAAGTATCACATGACTTGAAATTGTAAAGATTTGTCCTCACCTCACTGGGTATTCAATCTTTAAATGTCTTGTTAATCATGATGGCTTCGTATTATCATTATCTAATATCTCAGGGCAAAACGTGTATTTAGTTAATGGTTAATTGTTAATGGTGGTGGATGTAAATCCATATTTCAAATAGTTAGCATAATTCCAATTTTTTTGGCCAACTTTTTATCAGATCTGATTAGATTGTTGATTTTATCTCAATGTGTGTGACAAGTGGCTTTTGCTGAGAATAGGAAGTCAGTTATTGCATATGGATTTTGAAGCAAAAGGAAGATCTGTCTTGGCATCTGCGTATCTGGTGTAATAACACTCCAGAGTCTTCAGGATCAGAGGTGATTTTAGCAAGATTTGCAGCTGTAGAGGGCCCTAAAGGCCCTAAACCATTTGTGTGTTTCCCTGGTTAGAATTCCTTGCCTTCATTTGTCTCATGTTACCATACTTGAAAATAGGGTATTTAGTTCCGTGGTTCACATGTGTTGTGACAGTATGCAAATTTCCATAAGCATTCCTTTGTGAATTGTGGGCTTAGGCTGTGCCAGTTAAACTTGTAGAAATAAGCATTCCTAAATAATGGAAGTTTTGTTTTGGTGAATTTTGTTGGGTTTGGTTTTTCTTTGCATCTGGGGACTTGTAAGAAGGGATAGCAATTATTCTAGTTTGCTTATAGCAGCCAACATAGTGTAGTTACCATCCTGCCTGAGGCTACAGCAGATAAATTCCAAGTACCTGCAAAACATCTGCTATCAAGCACCGGTACTGTCTTGGTACCCACCCAAAAAGTGTATCTTTTCATGTACAGCTCTTCTTTCTGTAGCTGCCCAGGAGTGAAATACGATTTTAGCCACTGAAGAAGATGCAAAAGCAAGGTGGGATTGCAGATAATTGTGTTTTGGGTGAAAAAAGAAGATAATGCCAGGGAGTTGTTTTTAAAAAGTTGTTTGCAAGACACTTAGAAGCAAAGGAAGACATGTAGAATGAAGACAGAAAATGATAGAATAGAAAGAAAAAAAATAAAAGCATTTTAAAAACCTGCAAACTATAGTTACAGCTTTGTAAAGACTGAAGATTTCTAGTAGTATGTATTGACTAATTTTGTTTTGTTTTCTGGACTATATACTCATACTATATACTCATTCCAAATTTCTTGCTTCATGTTTACCTCTCATTTTTTTAACCAGAACTATATTACTGCTTGTCAAATACTCTGTGTTATGACCAGATGCAGAAAGCAACTGTGTCATCACAAAAACAGACCTTACAGAACAGCTGTATTTTGTATCAACATTTATTCTGATGTCTTCAATAGTTTTGCGATTTCCTTCTGAATTTGACTTGTTCTGTAAGAACTCTCTAAGTTAGCTTACTTTTATTTTTCTTTATATGTATTCAATGAGATTTAACTCTCATGAGATGTGATGAGTGAATCAGGGTGCTGGGGACTTGTGCAAGTGAAATTTGTCTTCTGGGCCTTTAGTGTTTAGTAGAAATTTTGTTTCTTCCTGGTAAGTCTGTCTACAGGTGCTTGAAATACTTGTGCTTGTTTGGAGTTGCCATTTGAATCTAAGCAATTCATACTTTAGATATCTCCAAGTAGCTTAGAATTAGAAAAGTTTTCTTCTGGAAACATTCATGGGATATGCAATAGGAAAATACTTCTTTATAAGTAAGAAGCTAATGAAAGCCTAGTATTTGTATGATCAGGCTTGCCTGAAGAGTATGACTATCTTGTCATCTTGTCAGTAGCTATTGGAGTGCTGCCTTTTGAAGCATCAGGAGACAATCTTATATTTTGGTTGGTGTGAATGACCATTGGGTAGTGAAACAGCTGCACATGGGTTGGAGGAGTTGGGGCAAGTAGGACAGGCCTGGGCTTCTCTCTTAGAGTTCTTGTTGTTAGGGAGTGCTGGCTTGAAAGCAGCTCTTTCTCCACAATGCATGCGATGCAAAATGGGGTTAAAATGAGCCATTTGCGTGAAAAAACCCACTATTAAGGCTTGGTGGAGAATGCAAACAGGTGGATCTGGGTCATTGTTAGGCATACTCTGGTTCCATAGTGGATGTCCTGGGAACAGTGAAATGAAACTCAAGTGGGATGCAGATCTTGGTGCAAGTCCCACAGTCTAGATGTGCAAGAGGTTGTTAACAAGGAACCTGTCTTCAGCAAAAAAGCTCTAGTGATATATGGAGGGCAGAAATCCTGACTAATAGTTAACTAAAGAGGGGATTTAGAAAAGATCTTGTGCAGTTCCATCATCCTTTTGTTACCTGCTTTGTCAAATAATACTTCTCTATTGTGCAAAGCTTTAAATGACCTGTTCCACACACGGTGGCCAGTAGCTGATATCTCACTGGAGGGGAATGAAGACTGACTGTGCTTAGGGTTCTCTAACATAGGCATTACACTGGAAATTAATAATGCAGTGCTGTATTTTCCTAGTGGAATGAGTAAGGAACTAAAACCCTCAAAGCAGGTATTTATTTCAGAAGAGTCTGATTGTTTGAGCTGGAAGAAATAACTTGGTATGTTGAACTGTTCTGAGATTCTGTGGCAAAGTCAGCAGGGTACTGCAACCTAATTTGTTTATACTGGTGGTTTCTAAATGTCTGTTCTTGGCTTGTTTGGTGGCAAGACTTGCAATAGTTGTTTCCTGCAACTTAACAAAGGAGCAGTGTTGAGTATTTTTGAGAGAAAATAACGTAGGCAAAAGGCAGGTAGTCGAGAAAAGGTAGTTCCCAATAGCTCAGCTTTGAAATCCTTGAATTGAAAAAACATCTTGTTTTCTCACACATACTCTCCTTTTCCCATGCATTCTCTGTTGTCCTGCTTTAGCATCTGCTTAATGATTTTAAATACATAGGAATTTAGGTTGAGTCCTACATAAAGCAACGTGTAGGCAGAAGAGGTTTGCCCACTTTCTAGATCTCTATGAGGTATGTGTTAATGTTAAATACCTTCTCACATTGAACCAGCTGATTGCATTTTCTGAGCAGTTGTTCCACATTCTTGTCCTGCTGAGATACCTGTGAGACTGCTTTGTTTTTCAAGGTGCTCTTAACAGACATACAAGCTGGAAATGTGAAATTGAGCAAGTAATAGTTTAGGTCTGCATGGTGACCATGGGATCTTGAAAACTAAGGAAGTAATATTTGACTTCCTAGGGCTCTAGGTTGCTCCTAGGCCCTATGAGTTTAGGCTTACAGTGGAAAAGCTGTTTCTTCAGGCAGTATAGAAAACTATATACAATATAGAATATAAACCCCATGTTTGTAATTATGAGAGAGACTGTGGTAGTGAGCAAGTAAAAAAAACAATAGGAAACCTTTGGGAGGTCTACAGAGATGAGTTTTACTTTACAAATTACTTCAGAAAAATTTATATACTATAAATAGTACTCTGGGCTGCCTCCATAAAGTGTCAAAATAATAAGCTTGCTGTATGACACTTACTACACTTGGAGACAATGTAAGTTATTAATAGTGAAATTGTGCTTTCTGTTGTACATACTTGATATCTTCTAATTTACTGAACCCAGATTTTCAGGTAGTTATACACAGAGGCATGAGTCAAAATCATTGAAGCACTATTGAAATCTGAGGATGGGGAGTAACATCTCTGAGGGAATGTGTCTGTAAAATAAGCACATACATGATGTGTCACATCTGTCTAAATGAGTATAAATACAGCCTGTGGCTTTGGCAGTTGATTACTTACTATAATTCAACCCTCACATCTAAATAGATTCACTTACTTAGTGCTGGTGGTCAGAAAGAATAAATATACTTTCATTTTGAAAAGTGAAAATAATGTAACTTCAAGATGGTTTGTTTGACTTTGGAAGGATAAATAGACCCAGGAGTACATGGTATTGATTTTGAGTGGTTTAGCATAGTTATTGTGAGTCAGAGACAAGGGCCAGTCTTTATGCTTCAGTGACAAAGTGTCTAGACATTGAATCGAAATCTGAACTGTTCTCTCACATAGAATGGAGTAACATATCCAGTATCAATAAATTACCGGGATCCATTTTTGTTTCTGCATTATCTTTTGGAGAAGAATGGGTTTGCTAGTTGGAGGCAGAGTTCTCCTGTCATCTGATCCGTTCCCACAGCATGGGCTCCCCAGCGGGCTCTGTGGCTCTTGGCTGTCATGTGTGCTGTGGGTATGCACGTTACAGCAGAAGGGCTCAGCTTCAGCCACAAACTGCAATTTGCAGAGAGAGCCTGGGGGAATGGTTTTTTTCCTTGCATTGCATATGAAGGCATGGCTGAACAATCAGGATTTTACCCTTCTCAGAAGCATTACAGGCATGTAATTGCTCTGTCAAAGGTAAAGGCAGAAACCTTGATGGGCAAGGGGAAAGTAACTTGATGTGTCACAGCAAATGGAGTTCCTGAGATGTCAAGTTTGGATTTGAAAATTTAATTTGAAATACTGACTTTGGAGGCATGTTCTGACCTACAGCTTGAGTTTGAAGCTTTATTAAACTTACATCCCTCTACCCTTTCTTTCTTATGCCATTCTCTAATAATATTTCATATACTCACTGAGCATGATGGAAATAATAAATCTGAGTGGCAATATTCTGATGATACTTGAGAAGCTCAGGGAATGGATGTTGCACGCCAGTATTAGTAGTGTGAAAAGTCTTTTCTTAATTTGCAAAAGCATATATTTTTTCAGGGAAAATATTCCAATTATGACATTATTAAAAATCAAAAAAATTGGCAGCAATTCAGGGAAGTCAAAAATGCTCCAGTTCCCCAGGGATACATTTATCTTTTTGTACTCAGTGTTTTAACTGACCCTAACTTGCAATGATGTGTAACTTAATTTTATTCCAGCTTTCTAAGCATTAATAACACTTCAGCTTGAAGAATTTGTGAATAGGTTTTCAGATTGTGGCTTGCTCTCTACTTGTGCCTTGTTTAGGATTTGATAAGTTGTAAGTTTGCTTAAAATTAAAACTAAGATGAACTATTAAGTGCATGATTTTAAGTTACTTGTTTGTTTCTAATGGCCAAATAGAGAAAGTGGAAAGATCTTGCTCAGCAGCTTGCACCTGGAATGTGAGCAGCCCGTTTTGGTGTGCTGTAAATATTATGCATTCTTAAAGTTAAAATAGATCCAGTCTCTTGGATTATTCTTTATCCTAAAACTCTAAACTAAGCTTCTTCAATCTTGATTATTTGATTTGGTTCTTGAATTTGTGCTGCCTTACTCCCCCACCCCATACCCCAGCTTTTTGGGCATTTTTTTCCCTCAAAGTGCTGCTATGGGAAGTATTACTGAAATACTTAGCAGCTGCATATTGAACAGCCTGTGACAGTAAAGGGGTCATTCCTTAGAAGGTGAGTATCTGTCTGCATAGCAAACCCTCATTGCTCTACCCATTGCTGGAAGTCAGTATCCCATCTTTCTATTTTGTAAAGAGGTAATCCTATTTTATTAAAATTAAGACTTTGGGGAAAACGTGTCCCTCTAGCAGGGCTTGGGTTTCAACACTTGGGATAAATACCATAAAAGTAATTTCCTGTGTCCAGCTACCACTTGCTCTCTGTAAGAAGCAGCTCTTTGTTTGAGGGTTGTCAGGTTACAGGACCGACACTTGCTTTTCTTTGGTTCCTCCTCAGCTGCTCTTAATAGGGAAAATTTTCTAGTTGCTAACACTAAAGAGAACCCTTGTTTTTAAGTGTGGGATATGTTTGGCAACAAATATCTAATTCCAAATCTGGCAAGAAGTGTTTGTTATCAGGTCACAAACTTAACTTCATTCCAGCATCACAAAGCACATCATCCATAGTGAGCAATTGTCATTAATGCTGTGTTCTTCTCAGATTTCTATTCTGTGTGAAAATAGGGATCTTATTCATGCACTGATGTTTATTGAACCTTGCATAAACCCTGCAGTCACAGCAGGTTAAGGGGTGGGATTTAGACATGCAGCAGTTGTTTGCAGAGCAGGGAGGAATCTGCCCTGCTGTGGGTGTGGCATGCAGTGTGTGCACATGGGAAATGCTGTGGAGCTGCAGATGCTGGGTCACTTCTCATCCTTTAAGTACAGTTTTTGAAAGACTTGGGGCATGTTAACACTCCACAAGAGGATGTTAATTCAACTAATGTCAAGCTTCCTGACCCCTAATCTGGGTTTGACTTTGGAGCTGTGTTTGAAAGAGAATCTCATCAACCAGTAGTATAATTTCATATGCATTTTGTTCTGGAAACCCTTTTGTTTCATTCCAAGGAAAGTTATATTGATATGCTGTTAGTTTATGACAGCCTTTCATCAGGAGTGAAACTTCTTGTGCCAGCTTTGAAGAACAGAGTTCTCATCAGTTTTCTGTATTAAGTACTCTGATAAACATGGTTTCAAAAACTGTTTCCTACTTCAGGTGATCAAAGAGTGCAGAGTTCTCCACTGATTGTTGTGGTTGTGATGAATTCCTGGCCCAAATGAGCTTCCTGATGAGATTAACTACACTGCTGGCCCCAAACTTCAATTTTTCCTGAAATCAGCAGCTTAAGTAGTACAATGTCTATCTGCTTGATAGAGATGGATCAGAAAATTATTTGGGCAATGTATTAGCAGAAGACTTAGTTGACTTCCAGTGTTCTCCTCAACTTCCAAAATTTGAAAGCATTCTTATGTTCATTATTTTAAATTTCAGTGAGTTAGAGAGTGTTAGGAGAGATTCTGCCTAACAGTGGGACAGAAGTTTTAATTAATTCTGTGGTTTTTGTACACATTTTCATTCTGTGTCTTTTGTACACATTTTGTAAAAATACTTTTTGTATCATTGTGTGAAAGCAAATAATGATGTTTATCAACTTCCACACTTCTTTTGGGTTGAGCTAGAAACTGGAAATTCCTTTTGAAAGAAATTCTTTCTGAGGAGTGAAGTCTGCTTGATGGAGCAGATTTGCAGCCAAACCAAATTGTCAAATGAGCCCAACCAATGCAAAATCTAGACTTTCTTTCAGCTGAAAAGCTGTGGGAAAGCTACTATTAATTTTCCTTGTTTACTCCTTATTTCAGTGCCAGGTACTTTTAAGTTCACTGCACTTGGCATAAAATAAATGTTCTACACAGAACACTAAATGTTGACTTTTATTTGTGTTGTAGAAATGGTCAGAGTGTCCTGCTGGCAGATGAAACCTAAGAATGTTTGGTTTGGAATACTTGTACCTTTCATTTTTATCCCTTCCCTGCAGAAAAAGTTGCTTTAAGAACTGCCTGTTAAATTGGAAATGACCTTACTTGCCTTCAGTTATAAATAGCAGTAAAAAGCAAGGGGATTCCCCTGCTGTCAAACCCCATTCATGGCTTTCTATTTTGATTAAAGCCGTGTCTTACAATGAGTGTACTGTGACTTCCCGCCCTCAGTGTGCTGCAGAAAATGTAGTTGCATTCCAAAAACTGGATACTTGAGGTCATAAGCAGGTAATGTTGCTCTGGTACAAATATTTTTTTTATTATTTTATTATTTTTTAGTTAGAGTTTTAGAGAGTTTTTTAGTTTGGAGTTAAAGGTGCCACAATATGTATTGAAACAGTGCCCATGTACCAATCTGTGTGCCTCGTGTGTTCCTTTGGGCTCTGTTGAATCATGTGAAGCTGTTAATGCTGAAACACTACTGTGCCTGAAATTAGAAGAAAAGAAATCTTGTGTATATGACAGCTTGAAAGGGCAAGCCTATTTCTTTGCTCATATTGCTTTCTCTTAGAGGGCTGTGGTTCTTGTATTTTGTGGAAAGGAGGTGCTTGAAATAAATGGCAAAACACCTTACTCATGTTCCAATGTGCGTTCTTTCTTTAAGACCACATTTAAATATAGTTTTAAAAATCTGTTATATAAAGCATTAGTAAAAATATGCCCTAATGCTTGCAGCCTCTAACAACACACTGTAGTGGCATGTTCATTGCTGAGGCTGGGAGTAAAAAACCAGTCAGGAACAAAGGGTAGCTGTGTGTCTTGTGTGTCTGCATGCATATGTGGACTTGCTTTGGTATTTGCATCACTGGACAACACCATCAGCAGCTTCTAAGTCCTGCTTAAACATTGTAATTCTTTAAACTTTGTGAGTATATTATGAGTATTTCAGGGGCAAGTATTAAAGTAAGAAACATTTGTTAGACTTGCATAATGTCAATTTTGGTGATTTGAAAGGGAGATGAGGTCCAAGAGGAAGCACTTTAATTGTAGAAGATACATTTCTTCTCAAATTAACATTTTAGCATTAATGTTTTAAGTCATGAAAACCAAAAATCTTTCTTGGATTACAATATTTACTCCTTTATTGGCTCGAGTGTAATTTCTTTGCTTAGTTTGCTGTGTGAAGTTTAGCCTAAATATGTCAATGCTGAATTGATGAGTCACATGAGAATGAAATATGGGATTTTCAGAAATATGTAAAACTTGGCATTTCTGAAAGGTTCTCTGTTATTATTTGGCAAAAATATTGTAGGTTTTGACAGCTTTGGATTGTGGCCTTCAGGTTCATAGATGCCAGTGAGGACAGATGACTTTGGCATTTAAGGAGAAACTGGATTCAGAAGCAATTAGAGTCACTGCTTGAAGTGTCACTGATTCACTGTAGTGTTTTATCAGATATCTTAATTTTCAAGATACCTTGTCTATAAGCAAGTGTTGGGTGATAAAATGGTGACACTGCAAATGTTAAAATGATCTATCAAGAGTTTCTTTCTTCTCCACACATCTCTAATATGAACTTTCTTGGAAGCATGGGTCGAACGCTGTAGGTTTGCTGTAGCTCGTGTGTTTGGACACCAGTTGCTGCTGTCAGGTCATTCCAGCTCAGTTCTGCAATTTGAGCTGCCCTAGTTTGTTATTAACTTTACTCTGAAGGACTGAAACGTGGTTGCTTTGCTGCCACAAGTCAAGTTGTTCAGGTTTTTCTGTTATTTGGCTTGGTGTGTCTGTCCTTTTGAAAAGCAGTGTCATAACAGGCTGTTTCTTTCCCAAACCTCTTAGCTTAGGTCAAGTGTGTAAAGTGTTTTTCTCCTCATGTACTCTAATGTGAATTAACATCTAAGCCTTGCTTGCTGCTAGACTGTCCTGTAGACCTGTTTCCATTATTCAGAGATCCCAGATTGGCAGGAAGGAACCAGTAAGTACAATGGTATGGGGGAATATTTTACTGGCATTTAATGCTCTGCATACCTCAAAGCCAGGTCAGAGTGATATTGCGTGTGCTTTAAAAAACCTGGCAAAACAAGTGGCCAGTGTCAGCATTTATTTTATACTTGGCCTTTAGTGGTTAGTGTATGTAGCTGATCAGTAATCAGAGTTTAGGCACTGCTGTCTTAGAACATATTTTACATCTACATCTTATATTTTGCATCTGCATCCCTTAAAATATTAAATGTAAGAAAGAGCAGAAAATTCTCTTAATGTATCTATCTTTAGAGTCTTTCTGTCTTAGGGAGAATAGTTGACTGCATAACCTATAAAATTGTATCAAGAGGAGGAGGAGCACTATAAAATATTCAGAATAACAGTATGATCAGATTTAATTTGACAGCCTGGAGTTTGCTTCAAGTAACTTTTGTCTTTGACAGGACATCATGTGTATGTGTTGTTTCATGTGAATTATTCACAGGAGTTATTTGTATACTGGTACATGGTAAATACATAGAAAGATTTATGTTGTAGTACATTTTTTTACAGTTTCTTAGTTTGGAAACAAGTCTTGTAGTGTGAGCAGCATTCTTTCTAAATGCCCAGGGAATGACTTGTTAGGTGGCATTTCTGACAAGAGACGTATTTCTGCCCAGATATCTGTGCTGGCTTCAGGAACTGAAGCAGCTGACTTATTTCCCCACTGATCTCATGCCTAGGGAGTTCTTTTGCCTTTTTCTCGTTCTCCCCTTGGCCACCTTTGTATCTGGAGCTTTAGCAGGTATGCTAAAATGCCTTTCTGGTTTAGGCACGTGCACACTGTGCAAGCACCAATGTGTGTTTTCTGTGATGAACAGCTGAATGTATCACTCCATCTCTTATTTCAGGTGCTGGGTCCCTAATCAGCAGCCTCAGGGGACTGGCTGAGTGCTTTTGCTGCTTTCTGCTTTGTTTTGTTCTTGCAAAGTTGTGGATAAGACAAGGCATAGCATATTTGAACAACTACTCTGGAGGAAATGGTATTATCTGTAAGGAATGGAAAATGAAGAGAATGGTTACTGAAATAATAGTTATAATGAAAACAATGAAAAAGAAGAAGGTTTGGGGTGGGTTTTTTTTTGAGCAATTAATTAGGTTTTCCTTAGTGGGAGTGCCATAATAAAGACTGCATACTATTCCAAACATCCGTCATGTTGCAATAATTGGGTTCTAGAGAAGCACCTGAACTGAAAAAAAACCCCTGGTTTTTGCTGCCAGGATTTCATACTATTATAGTTCAGAAATGGGAAATGCTAGATTTTTTTTTTTTTGTCACCTCAATTTACTATGAGAGGAGGCAGAAACATGAAAACACTTCAGTCAAAATGCGATTCAAATGTGATAGGAAACTGCACATCTCCTTTTGAGATAATCTATTGATGTCTTCATCAGTTATCTTGCTCTGAAAGCTATGGTTTCATCATGTGACAAGTGTTTTGATATTTAAATTTTTGTTCTTTTTTTTTTTTTCTCTTTTAATGAAGATTGGCATGGTAATTTAGCTTCCCCAGTATTTTGTTTGAGGCCATTTTTGGGCACAAGAACATTCAAGTGTAAATAAAACTAATTTTCTTCTCCCACCACCCTTCCTTTCTCCACTGGCATGGCTTTCTGCTGTCAATACAGTTGATTCCTAGTATTAGTTATATTTAATTGTCTGAATACTAACTTGAGTTTGATACTGAGTTGATTTTGAAGTGTGAACACTCAGATTTACCTGTAATTTTCACCCCTAAATATTGGCTCAGCTGCTTACTTCCTGGCAGATACTTATCTGGTATTTGGGGCTGCTACTATGTATAAAGCAATGGTCATAGCTATTGCCATGAAGTTTTTCCTCTTCTATTCCAGATTTGAATACAGTGAAGAAAAAGCAGTTTACTTTCTTATCTCACTATGTATATATGTAAAGTAACACTTAAAGTTCCAAGGTTAATTTATTTAAATAGGCTTAATTATATGCTAGCTTTTAAAGAGGACAGAGTATAATAAAATGGTCTCTCCTACAGAGAGGGAAATGTTGAGTCTGACAGAACCAAATGTAGCCAATCTCCAGTTCATTGTCAGTCCAACAATAAAATTACTGTTCAGGCAGAGCTTCCCAACTTACTTGGCTTTTTGGCTGGTGAGGCCTCATCTTGGGCAACATTGAAGTTGCAACTGAAAAATTCTTTGTTTCAGTTCGGGCTCCTGCTGTGTCACCAGCCCCACAGTGTTGCCCAAGTGTCCTTGACTTCTGTTCAGATTGAGTTCCAGGACCTTTGCCAGTATGTTGTTGTTCAGCTTCTTCAAAAACCTACTACAGCCTCAGGTTATGTTTGTGCCCTGCTGCCAAGCATAGTTTTTTGCAGATAGAGTTGGTGACTGGATGTTAACAACTACAAAATGTGCAATTTCTGGTTTAATATTTCTGTGCTGATAGAGCCCATAGTTCAAAGATGATTCTAAAGGTTATTTTAGTAAGAAAGAACTGCTCACAAAATAATGTAATCCAAGATGCAGAGCTAGTTTAAGCAGTCTAATGAAGAAAACTTCAGTACTACGAGTTTTAGAAAGATGTGTCAGTTCATATTTGAAGAAATGTAAAGCTTGGAAGAAATTGCTGCTGACTGTAAAGCTGAAGGGGTGTTCCAACCAAAGGGTCTTTCCCTACTGCATTTTCTAGCAATAGGGAAAGACCCCTTGGAATAGGCCTTGAAATATTTGTCCTGGAGTTAAAGCTAAGGCATTATTCTTGTTTTAGTATTTAAAAAGTCACAGTTAAATCAGGTATAAAATGGTGTGCATTTTAACTAAACTCTGTGCACACTGGTTCATTTTCTCTGAATCTTCTAGATAGTTGGAGGGCCTTATGCACCTGGCCATGTTTTAGCAGAATTCTTCCTATTCCTGTTACTCTGTTATTCCAGAGTTGTCTACCCCTCTGCTTTTTCTCCCTTAGTTTATTTGTGTTGTTCTCAAAGAAAAACAGTCCAGTTTATGACTTTGAATATGACTTTGAACTTAAGTGCTACTTCGTAATCAGGGCATATCTTATCAGTCAACTCTATTCTATCTGGAGAGTTTTCTAATGTTTTATGAGATCTGGCTTATAGAGAAAGCCTGTTTCCTGAGAAGTAGGAAAGAGTGAGAGAATTTCACTTTAAATATTCTGTTCTACCAAGTATTTTTCCTTGTATAAACTTTCTAAACTTCAAATAAATAGATAAGCAGCTCTAGCCAGTTAATTTCAAGACGTGTCAAAAGCTGCTATCTTCATACATAAATGGATGAGAAGTTAAATATTTTTTGAAAATGTATAAAGAAATATTGAGTTTAAAATATCTGCTTTGACCAAGTTAAAGAAATGAACAAGATACATTTAATAGCTAAGGGGAGGCGGAATGAAAGCTTAAGCATTTGAGGGGCAGTAAAATAATAGCACCCAAAAGTCTGAGGAGCCACCAAGTATTGTGGGACTGTAATACCAAATCATGATCCATAGTGTAGAGTGAAAAATCTGGTTTGATATTGTCTATTATTACAACATTACAACAACAACTATTATTACAACATAGTTCTTTTCCTGAAATATGAGGTATATAGGAATTAGAAATGCAGCTAACAGATGAACACTTAGAACAGCTTCCAGTATTCAGGTGGTCATTGACTGGTATTTGAAATGGTATTTGAAATGGTTGAAAGGAATTACACCCATCTATGATTTGTAGAGTCTTTTCATCAAGGGTGCTTTAAAGAAAGATCTTATTTAGATAAGAGGTGGGAACTGAGTTAAAGTTATTCTTTTTTGAGTTGAAGTGTCCAACATTGTAGAAAAAAGCTTCTGCCTGAAATTACGTAAGATAAAGATCATATTAGTGAAATTTAATACTCAAGACTTCAAAGATTTTCAAGAAGTGGGAGTGTCTTATGCATATTCCCTTTTAGCTTCCAGAACAAACTTTGCCATGTGTAAAGGAGCTCTGGAGCTGTTTTGTCCCCTTTGTCCACAGCCTCGATTGCTGTGCCAGGACCAGGTTCTCAGCCTTCTGCAAGGTCAGTGATGCCTTGCTTTGTGTGTGAGGCAGCAGCTCAAGAGGGCAAAAGCTGTGAAAACTTGCTCTGCAGCTTAGGATGTTTTTGTCATACTTCCACAACTCATTTTTGATGGGTGGGAACTTTATAAACAGTTGTCATGATCAGATCCATAAACAGTCTTGGGAAATTTTTAGAAAACCCTAAATCTAGAACAGCCTCTGCATCATAACCATGGATGTTGTTGGTAATCAAAAAAGCTTTCCCTGCCTGGGTAAACAAGCTAGTGTATGCTTTTGTAAGGTTCTTGCAAGAAAGCTCAGTGTAAATTGAGGAGTAGACTGCTGCTGTTTACTTGGAATCTTAATTTTATTTTGCAGTTGGGAATTAAAAATGCTACCACTTCAAAAATGCAGTATGTACTTTATTAAGGCATTAGGCAAAACAAAGAAAGCTTCATATTTAGCAATTATGTATGCAGGTGTTTTGTGATGAGTTTATTTGAATTATTCTGCTTTCACTAAATGATTAGTTATCTCTCATTTTGAAGTGGATTATAAAATACCAGACTGAATTTTAATTGCACATCTAGACCTAAGAGGGGCTAGTTCCAGAGAGTGCTTTCATCACTGGGATGTACATTGGCATCCTGTTTGTCTTTCTTCTGTAATACTCTCGCCAGAATATCTAAAATAAAATTCCTTCCAACCTACTTTTGCTTGGGATGTGAAGAGATCTATTTTAGGTGGGAAGAACAATAAAAGTGCTTGTTTTTTTTTACTAGGGAAAGTTAAATAGGTGACACAGTGATGATGTTATGACTTGCTTGGAGCGTGGGACCAATAAATCTGTGGAGAAATAGGCCACAAAGCCTGTTGAGTTACAGGTTGGAAAGAATCAAATGCTATGGAAAACCAATATATACAATTTCTGACAAATTAATTTTGCATTGATTGTGTAAAAATTCTTTAATCAAATCTCCCTGACTGTAGCACTTCTCCCAGTGTTCCTATGGCTTTGATGATACACTTGGGTTACTTTCAGAATAACTAAGAAGTTAAAACTGTAAAGGTCTGTTGATCTAAAGGTCCAGCACTGGTGCTTGGCTGTCACTGGTTGAGCTGAACGAGGAAAAGTAGGAAGAAATAAGTGTCTGCAGCTTTTCTTCCTTATTAGAAGCACTGGGGGATCAAATTCAGTCTTCACCAGATAGAAAATTCAGTAGGATTTACATTCACTCAGTTGACATTTGGTGGGAGGTGGCCCATTGGTTTTTAACTGTTTACTTTGACCCTTTCAAGCCATCTGGGGGTTTTACTCAGACTCTTTTCCTCCAGGGAATGTGGTTAAAAGAAAGGTGTCTGCAAACTTGTCAGTACAGATTTGTCACTGTCAAGTTATATCTGAATCTTGATCTCATTGTGAGCTTCTGTTCAGTTTAACAGGAGTTCAGCCATCCTTCCATTTATGCAGGGAAAAAAAAAATCAACAAAATAAACCCTGAATTTTCATTGCAGTTGTTGCTCTAATGTAAAATTTTTAAACTGCTGAAGTTCATACTTAGATCATCATTAAACAGGAATTTTGTTTGAAGTAAATTGAGTTAACTGGAAGGAGAGATGCTGGGGTCTCAGTCTTCATTTGATGCTTTAATTCTTCTAATGCTGTAGCTGCCTCTGCAACCTCTTTTTCTACAAACCACTGCAACTGTTGTGGTCCTTGTCTTCAGTGTGCACTATTGCTTCCATGTTCAGCACACTTCACTTGGTCATCACCTACACGCTGTCAGCTTTCTCTTTTGCAGTCTGAATTTACTGACTTGGCTTTTTGCCTCCTTGCTGCAGAGGGCTCCTAAGGGAATGATGTCATAAAGGTCAAGCTTCTTTAATATGACAACTTTGTCATTTTTTTGTTACTTTTAAGTAATTTTTTTCTCTTTCCCATTTTCAGATATTGTAAATTGTGTTCTATAATTACTCTGTAATTAAGTAATTAATTATTACTCTGTGTAATCTTTTGGTTGTTACTTAGAGTTGGTAGTAATTAAAGGTGCCATGCATGTGGTTGAGGTCAATCTTTTGGTAAAGAATTAAACCCAGTTAGGATCTGCTTAATACTGCTAACATTCATTTAGGTACAAGTGAGGTGCTGTATTTCTTCCCATTGCATCCAAGTGAGGTTGGTTCATCTGAAAATCCGAGCTCTGAGCATGTGTCAGCAAAGGGGTGACAAAGTTTTCCCTAACACTAAAAGACAGGGGCTCTGGTGATAGGGCAGCAAAAGCTGGAGTTCTGCAGAGGATTTACTTGGATAAGGCAATTGTTTTGGAGAGCCACAAATGGTGATTTCCCAGGTGTTCAGCCTCCTGTGGTTGTGTCTCTCAAGCTTCTTATCACCACATGTGAATGCTGCAGTTTTTTCAGAAGCACTACATGGAAGGAGGAATTGCTGCCAAGCCCTTCTCTTTATCTTCCCCTTCAGCCTGCTGTTTTCTACCGTCTGGTCTTCAGGTTGCACAGTCATTACTGGTCCTTTTAAAGGCTGTGTATTTGCTTTGGAAGGGGCACTGTTATTCCTCTCCCTATCCAGAGAAGTGAGGCATTTAAGCAGTCTCAAGCTATCAAGCACCTGTGCAAGGCTGTGAAAGATTTCATAGCTTGGCTGTACAAAAGAAATACTTTCTGGTCCTTTTCTTCTTGTGGTTTTGTGGTTGGTTATCCTTCAAGGGTAAAGGGCTTGGAAACCACAGGACTTTGCTTTTATCTGGGCCTTATGGAGAGTGTGCTGGCCCTGTTTATGTCTCAGCCTGGTGGGAAAAGGGGCTTCTCCACTAATAGGGAGAGCAATTACTCTCTTCCCATTCTGAGCTGAGGAATTAGTACAGACACCTTTGAAGGCTGAAAAATGTGACAGACAAGATGTCCAAGTTCTCCCTTGTAATGCCTGATTTTCTATCTCTATAAGGCTTAACCTAGTCCACAGGAACTTTCTGTGTTTACTCTGAACAGTTCTCTTGAACACATGCATTGCCTTTTAGATTTAAATAGTGTAATCTGAGATGTGAGCAATATATCAGCACTAAATATACCCTTAGAGCAGAGCCCAGAAGTCCAGCATTTGGAATCCAGAGTCTGAAAATAAGGACTTTAGTATTTTTTATAATACCATGTAAACAGTTATTTTTCACGTGGTAGTGTAATTTAATTTTAATTTATTTGCACATTCTCCTGAGGTACCACTAGGGGAATAGGAGGTGGTATGATGAAGTTCATGTGAAGCAAATCAGTTTAGGCTAAAGGGTAATGTTTAGTTTGTGGGGACTGTGGAGTTGCTTAAGTAACAAGGGGTCTGAATATAAGTTGTAGGCTGTCATAATTGTCGTGTAATGACATAATCTATTCAATTTGATGGCAGAAATGGTTGAAATTGTACTGAAGCATCCATAGTGGAATATGTTAATTGAATGCTAATGGAGAAACACATGGTTGGTGAAGTTTCCTGTATAATTATTGCATGAAAATTTGCATGCTGATTAAGCAGTTAAATTTTGTCTTGCCATAAGAAATGTGGCATAAAGTAGAAATAATGACATAAGAAAGCCTGAGTGGCTGCAATCGAATTTCATTGCATTGTAAGTGCTGCAATGAAAGAAATTGGTGTTTGGCCTGTTTTCTTTGTTCAAGTTTTAACTATTAACTTTCTATAGTTGAACTGGTATTGTATTCCAGAGGTAAGAAATTACCTACCATGGCTGGATTTTGCTTGGTTTTTAAACCATAGCAGTTTTCATGCAGGATTCTCCTGACTGAGCACCTTGCACAAATTGAGGAGAGACACAGCCAGAAAGAGGCAGCTTTGGAAACTGCATTTTACAGAAGAAACCTGTGGGATCACATCAAGAGCATAAATGACCTTCAGTGGTGTGACAGCAAGCTCTGCACTTGATTGGATTTTTCTGCATTGCAGATGTTCTCAGATATGTTGGGTGCAAACTAATGTTCCAAAAATGGACTTGGCAGTCAGGTCTTTTTCTAGATTGTTCTAGTCAAGTTATGGATGTTTGTAAGAAATTGTGGGTAGACATGAGAAATTACATCAGCTCTCTGAGGCAGCAAACAGCAAGGGAATAGGATGCCAGCTTCCTCTTGTGGCATGTGTAAATTGGTTTTGATCTTTTAATAGATAAATAATGGTGAATAAAGCTATTGGTAGTCAAGTTTATTTATCAGGTAGGCTAGAGATTATGAAGATAAGCAGTTGAATGTTGCTAGGAATACTTTAAAACGAAGATTTCCCTGATTGAGGAAAATTACAAGTAGTAAACAGGTTTCAGGTTTGGAAATCATCCCATATGGAGAGCCTGATGTAAACTGGTTGCCTCTTTTGCTTACTGGTTGTTCATATTGTTTGGAAGGACTACATTTTTTTCTTTGAGAATGCTAGGGAAGAATCAGTGAGCTTTGGTTCATTGACTGTAAGCACTTTTGTTGTTCCTGAAACTCTATGCATGTAACTAAGGTGGTGTTTCATGGTCTGGATTTTAGTGTTTGTCTGCCTTTTTGTCATACTCACAACTGCATGTGAAACTCCA
Organism: Poecile atricapillus; assembly: GCF_030490865.1. Classification (NCBI taxonomy): domain Eukaryota; kingdom Metazoa; phylum Chordata; class Aves; order Passeriformes; family Paridae; genus Poecile; species Poecile atricapillus. The sequence continues at coordinate 16,579,580 of NC_081259.1, forward strand.
GGATTAGAATCTGTTTTACTTTTCCTTCCACTTGGCTAGGCTGTCATTTAGCATGCCCAAATTGCTCTCTTGGATAGTAGGGCTAAAAAATGTACATATTCACCTTTTCTCTGGTTCATTTTGTAAATTCCTTTTCTGTAGGCTCATCTTAGACTGGATGAAGCAAGACAGTGGAAAGCCTTGTATGAAATAAACCATGCTACAGTCAGAAGTGATTCAGCTGTGGCTTTAAACAGCATATCTGTCAAATTAACTGAAATTATATCTGATTTACCAGTTAACTCTCTGAGCATGCATGTGGTCTGCCACACCTTACATTGTGCATCCAGAATTAAACTGCTAAGTGAAGTACAATATACATATACCCAGATTCTTCAGAAGTATTTTTGTAAGAAAGAGTTAACTTTCACTACAGTTTGATTTAAGAAAAAGAAATGCCCCTCCCCACCCTTGAACTAACAGCAAAACAACCCTTGCAAACAGTTTTCCAACAGAGAACTCCTTAAGTCAGTCTTTATTCTAATCTAACACTGGACGTTCCGTAGAAATAAATTTAAGAGCAATACCAGGATGTCTGGTTGTCTAGAAAAAGAACTCCAATTTCCAGTTATCTTTAGCAAGTTATCAAATAGCACAGTAACTAATTGTCTTGGAATCACTACTTCTGTTTTTAAAATTTAGTTTTGCTTGGAAATTTGGCTACTTGTTGATGAACATTCTGACATAAGTGTCTACAAATTCTAGTTACAGAAAAGACAGAAAAAAACCTATTCCGAGTATCATTCAAATTTACAGCTTGTGTGGGAAGGCAAAGTCCTTGGGGGACTGAATCATGTAGCCCCTGAACTTTTCTGGAAACTGTCTCATTATTGGAAGTTTCTTTTTGTGTGAATATTCAATTTGGAGCTGAGACCTTTGAAAATTTAGATTTTACAATTCATAACCACAGAAACATGGATTTATTTTTTTTATTTTGTCCCTCTGGGCTAAATTCAAGTATTGTTAGCTCTTATCACGCCACTGCAGTGTATTGGAATAAGGTCACAAGTGGAATTTGACCATGTGGCTGAAATGTGCTTTGCTTGTTGACAGTGTCTTCTCATTCTCCAGCTCACATTGCTGTGCACAAAGCCTTGTGTGAAATAAAGCCCTGGAATTACAGTGGAAGTTTGTTCTGGACAACTGGACTAAAGCAGGGCTTTTGCTGCTGCAGAGGAAGATCTGGAGGTACAATGAAACTTCAGTAAGTTTTTACTGGTGCCACTTGGAGCATTCAGTTGCATTGTGCATAGGGAGAATTGTGTGGCTGCACATGTGGTGTCTTCTTCAAAGGGTGGGTCAGGGCTTTGGCATCTCTGCTGGAATTGTCACTTTTAAAGGCTGACAGCTCACTCTGGTCCTCAGAGGGATGAGTGCTTTCATGAAAATAGTGAAAATGGACCACAAGACAGAACAACTGCTTGTTTCTTGGACCAGTGGGGAAGCTGGGAGTGCTTCTAAATCTCTGTGGAGAATGAGAGATGCCTTGGAACATGTCCAAAAACTTGGTTGTTTCTAAGAAGTGCCTGGTAGGGGGAACTGGAAAACTATTGTGGAGCAGTTGCTGCCAGAAATGGAAGTTAAAGGGGGGAAAAAAACCTCCTTTGCAACTTGAAGATGAAAACTTTAGAGAAACTGGACTTTAACTAGAGAGCACAGAAGTTTCTGAGTGAATTATAAACCACCCCATGACACTGAAGAAAGCTACTGTATTTTTGTGAGGGTACGTTTGTCTCCTCTGAGGTGAAAACCACCCCTCAAGTTGCCACAATCCTGGTTGTTTTTACACTGACCCTCTTTGCAGCTACTTCCATCTCTGAAATTCTTAAGAATATCTTTTATTGTCTTAAAATTGCAGCCACTGGGCACGTGAGCATGGCTAGGTGTCCCTCTCTTCCCCAAAGCCTGATTTCTGTGAAGGTTTTGTGCAGCAATGACCTGTCAGTTCAACTGGAGCACAGATGTCAAGGCATAAGGTTCTGCAGATACAGCTATTAGTCTCTTTTTTCTGTTATCTTGATTTTGTTGTAAAATTTGATTTTGTTGTTTTAAAAATCTACTCTGTGATAGTTGTACAGCACCTGTATACACATTTCCTTTGTACAGGGGCATTTCCTCTCAACTCTTGTTTCATGTGTTAGTATTACTTATCAGGAGACTTTTCTTGTCTTAGCATTTTCTGAATGTTCTCTCTGCTGCCTGTGTTACAAAAAGGTTAGGATTGTTAACATTATACATACCCATGTCTAGGGAAAATAATGGAAGAAAGAAATGAGAAAACCTTCACTTCTGTTTTTTCCCCTTTTTTTTTTTTCCTGCCTGCTTTCCCTGTGACTAGAATTTCAGTATCATAATTTAATTAAAGTAATTCAGACACATCAGGTGTATGTGTCCTTTGTACAGAAGGCATAAAAGCTCAGAGACATAGACTGTCCACCCTAAGGTTGTTTTACTTTCCCAACCATCTGGTTGTTGTGAGAAAGTCTTTTCTGTCACCTGAATTTTTTTAAGCCTTCATTTCTGGGTCCATGCTCCCATGGACTTTTGCAATCAGAGGCTAATACTCTGCACCTTCATAGATTTCTGTGCAGCTGCAAAGATACAAGGAGGTAGAAACAGTGCCAGAATAGATAAGCCTTTCTCAAATGCACTGGCTGAGTTCTAGGGGATCATGGAGATTTCTTCAGATTTTCTTCAGATCCTTGGTCTTTTCCCTGAGAGGGAACTTCTCCCCTCCAGCAGTTCAGAAATATTTCAGAAGAGTTGGATATTGTGGAATTGAGTATTTTACATTGCTGAAACTTTGCTCCTCTGCTTGTTTTGTGTGTTTCCTGAAGCTACACTACTGTCATGAGGCAGTTAGTCTCTGTTTGATCCTACAGTGCTGCTTCTGAATACAAGACTTGATCTGTCATCTTCCATGCCCTCAGTGTGATGTGTCCCCTGTCACTTTCTAACCAAGAACATTTTCCTCTGTAAATATTTGCCAGTTGCCGGTTCAGGGCAACATTCCAAGTGGCAAACATGTCAACCAGCAGTGTGGTACTTCCCACATGCTGCTCCCCATTCCAGTCCAAAAAGAGCATTTGGCTGGGACATTCTTGGCAGAATTGCTTCCAAGAGCTTGTTGTCCATCTGCTTGTACAGCTAAGTGCTATGCAAGGAGCCAGCAACACATAGTTGTAGAAGACTTGAGTGTTAATCATTCACAAGAGCAGCTGGAGTGAAAGTAAATCCAGAACTCAGCTCTGAGTTGGGCTGCTCTGAATTTTCAGACAAGTCAGAAGCTTTGCTTCCAGAGTGTACTGTGACAGAAGTGGAATCTATCACCTAAAGCATGATGAGGAGCACTTAAAAATTGTTATAATAAACCTATTTAATATCTGAACCACAGATTTAGAAACACAGCAGTAAAGATGCAAGTTGAATTCTGATATTGCCACTTGGCCTGTTGACATGTTAAATGCTACCTACCAAAGTACAGTTGCATTATTTTACCAGAAATAATGGACATGTCACTGTCTCTGTTCATCCAAAATGGCTTATGTATAATGTTATGCTAATCATTTCCCTGATGTTGGTTCATGCATTCCTGTGATCTGTGACCAAAATGAGGATTACTGAGCAGGTATTTTAGTTGTTGCATTAAACAGTCACTTGCATTCTCGGTAGACTCTTTTATTTTAATTTTAAGATCTGTGCCTTTTCACAGCAAAAGCTCTCTGGGCAGAAGTTTCAGATGTTTTTGCATCTCTGTTTAGTGCCTGTTCTCTGATTGCTGGGTTCAATCTGTAGCTGAGCTGTTGCATTACTGGATCTCCAGGTCTGAATGTTACACATCAGTTTCATTTATCATGAGCTGGAGTCTGCCTGGATTGGCTCTTGCTCTTCTCGTGTGACATAATTCACATGTCTGCAGCACTGAGGTCACCTATGTGCTAACTTGAGCTAATAAAACCATAAAATGCAGACAGAATTGGACACAGGTCATGATTATCAAATTCTGCTTTTACTGCAAGTTCTGAATGTAGTGTTTTGGCTTTTTGGCAGAGATTGGGAAGAAGGTTAGGCAGTGTTGTTTAGTCCCAAAACCTTGCTACGTGTTTCAAGTTGCCCACACTGTAAGTGTTGGGCTGCATTCATCTTTCTTGTTAAATGTGTTTTTCTGCTGAAACATTGAATATGGGCTTTGTATGCCTAGAGAATAAATACACAGGAAACATGTATTTTCTGAAGTGAGACTTTGGGATGAAAACCAAAGAGATTTTAGCAGAGCTGTTAAGACAACTCAGCTGAGTTATAACAGTAATTTCTCCTTTCAAAATCTGGAAGCAATAAACACTTCAGATGTGCTTTTCGAATGCAGTGGAATCAGTCCCTTGGGCAGACATTGTACAAAAAAACTTTCTGAATTAACTTTGGATATCAACTGTATGTTATTGTGAAAATACTGAAATGCAATATGCCAACTGGAGCTAAGAATGCAATGTTTTACCTGTTCCTTTCTAAAGCCTTCATTCTGTGCACACTGATGTTACAGTGTTTCAAAAAGACCAGATAGGACAATTGCTTGATTTAGTTGGGTTCTTTTTGGCTTCAACTCCAGGGCAATGAATGGAAAATCAGTGAAAATATATCTCTTTGGGATCTCTGTTATTCCAAGTGCTGGAAGTCAGTTCATTCTTCCATACAGACACTTTGATGTGTTGCTGACAATGTGGAGTAGTTCTGTTTTAATTCTTATTGCATTTGGGGGGGTGGGTGGGGGAATATTGGTTGAGGTTGAGGGGTTTTCTTGTGGGTTTGTTTGTTTTTAGCCATGAAATCCTGCAGCTGTACAGGGCAAGCATGCTAGCTCCACTTCTCAGTGGCAGGTAAAGGGCACTGTCTCCATCTGCAGCCTCAGTTTTGCAGGTCTACCTGCCTTAAAATTGCCTTAAACAACTGAAACCAGTTTTGAGGGACTGACATTGAGTACTTGAAGTTTTTTTGCAGTGTTTAAGTAGTTTAGTTGACATGAAGGCAAACAATGCTTTCTCTTTAGCAAATTGCCTCAGGGTGACCTGATTTAAATGTCTTTGCAACAGGATTATGGGAGTCTGGGCTGGATTACAGGAGGTAACTTCAAGGTAAACCATAGTGCAGCAGGAGATTTGAAATGGAAGCATCTCCAGGATGGGGGTGATTGGAAAGGACATTACTTGGGATTTGACAATCTGTGTCCACAGCTGAGAGTCTGACTTGGTTCAAGACAATATCAGTGCACAAGTGTGATGGAGATTTGCTTGCTCCTTACCCTATATAAAATATTTATATAAAAAGCCCTTAATCTAAGACCACCACATATCTAGAAGTAGGGGAAGCAGCTTGAAAAGGATTATTTTGTGTTCTCCAACCTCACTCAGGTGCTTGGAAAAGCTCAGTCTGTCAAGAGAAGGCATCTCTCCTCCTTTTACTGGGAGGGGGGAGTGAGAAGGAGGTTGAGCTTTTCTCATGTTTTCAATTTCAATTGAGTATTTACAGTATGTATTTCTTAGGTATGTGTTTTCCAGCATTGCCTCTCCTCCTCCCCCCACTTAAAAAGCCCTTCCTGACAGTGTTCTCCCCTAGGACACAGTAAGTGCTGTTCATCCTGTCTGTGAACACTGCAAAGCATCATTTTTGTTCTTTAGGGGACTTGAAGGGAAGTAATTAAAATGACAGGAAGTGCTTGGGACTGAAAGATTTATGTCTGTGGAAAGATCTTATGAAATTCAAAGCATATTTGAATCAGAAAGAATTGATTTGGCAGCTGCATAGTTAAAGAAGTGCTGTTTCTTTCTGAAATGTTAACTTAATGTCCTCCAAGGCAAATCAGGCAGAAAAGGAACTGCTTTATGCATTTCTGATGTAGTGAACCAGTAATGTGTGCAGTCTGTAACCATACTAAATTCTCAGTTGCTGAGGAACACTAATAAGTAGTAGTGATTATAGCTGCCTTTTTAATTCCCCTTCCCAGACACATCAAAAGACACGTTCCTCCTTCGAGAAGTGAATGCAGGAGGTGGACACTCAGCTTCTTCATCTGTTTGATGTGTGATGTACTTACTTGCATAAATGGCTGGTACTTGGAGAGGGAAATGTATTTGAAACTGGTTTAGAAATCATGGTTAATGTTGAAATTCTGTATAGGAGCCTTGATACCAAGTCATGGTACTGGGAGAACATAAGCTTCAAGCATACAAGAAAATCAACAAGATGTGCCTTGGCCTTTACTTCCCCCAGAAATAGTTTATTGGATGTTCCCCATGTTTCCTAGTGTTCTGAAGTTCTGGTTTTTCCCAAGTGCTGATGTAGTTTTGAACTTGGGGTGTACCTTGGGGTGTATCTCTGCAATAGACTTGCTCCTGTTGGAAACCTCTCACCTTGACTGTGTTGAAGATGCAGAGTGTGCTGATATGATGGAGTTGGAGAACACCTAGCTAAGGTCACGTAAAGGCTCTGTAAAGGCCATGAGTGCTTGCATGTATGAAGTAACAACATATATATATATATGTGTATGTATACAGAGTTGGCCCAGAATCACTTCCTCCCACACCTCAGTGTAGTTGCATTTTGTTTGGTGACCAGGTTTTGTTCTCAGGACATCTAGGACTGGTGCTGTTTGTTTGTTTGGAGATTCTCTGTAATGCAGACTGGTGTGGTCCATCAAAGTTTCATTGATATGTTAACAGAAAGGAATTTGTTTTGTATCATTCTGGTTTGAATTCAAAATACTTTCTCACTCCATACATCACAAATTTATGTGCTAACATGAACTTTAACTATTTAGTATATTTGTGGTGGTTCACTGTTTCCTTGTGGGGATAGTTAATGTGTTGCCTAAATTAAGTGTTTTACAACTTGGTGTAAAGATACAGAAACTTTACAAACCATTGCTCTTTAAAAGGAAGCTCTTCAGTCTACTGAGGTAATGAGGATAATATAAAAGTGGAAGATCCTTGTTTGTTCTACCTTGTCAGACTTCCTCAAAACTATTATCCCAGATGTGCAGGTTGTTGTAAGGATTGATAGCTGAAAAACAGTAGTTAAGACCTGATAAGAGTGAAGCAAAAATAGTTCCTGAGGGGCTGAAAGCTGAGTTTTGGCAGACCAGTGAGTGCAGGGATGAGCCACCACCATCTCAGAGGTTCCCAGAAAGTCTGGCTTGCACTACCACTTTAAAAAAAACACACATCATAAACCCAAAGGAAATACATGGGCAGAAATACCTTCCACATTCAGAAAACGTAGTATGAGATGATGCTGGAATTTGTTTCATCTCAGTGAGCCTGAAATCCAAATGCTACTGAATTAAACTGTTACCACCAAGAATTTAGAGAATACCTAGGAAATATCAATAAAGGCAAAACTGTAATTTACTTCTAATTCATAATGCAGGAATCTGCAGTAGAATTGAGAAAGTACATTCTACTTCAGTGCTTTTCTTTATTCAGTTTTCTTGTTCTGTAAATAACATCACTAGTGTTTGAACCAAAAGCATTTCAAAGAAATGTACCTGCAGCTAAGGAAAAAGAAGGGGAGAGGAGCCAGGGACCTACTGCTAAAAAATACTCCAAATATTCAGAAAGCCCTGTGTAAACTTCTGGAATTAGGTGCTTTATGCACTCATTGCTCCCACCCTCCAACAGAATTGTAAACAAATCCCAGGTTCAGGGCAGCTGCTTTGCTGACTGGGCTTCTGGGCAGTCTAGTTCCATCTCTGACTACATTCCAGGAAGTGAGGACAATAGAATAAAAAAACAGTGATTAATAGGTTTTTTTTTTTTTAGGATCTATTTCCCTGTTGATAAGTAAAAAAATCTATGGCTGCTTCAGCAGTAATTAACCCACTTGAAAAATGAATGTTGTTTCATTCACATTTGTTCCAGCTAATCTTAAGATAGATATATATATATATCTTATAGTACAAGCAAGTTTTTTCTCAGATTCCACAAGATATATTCATATTTCTACTTTTAAGTATTCTGATGACTTAAAATCTGCTATTTAAAATTAAGTTATTTTGAAACATGGTATTCTATACACTGAGTTACTCTGGTAATATATGTGCAAATAAATTGTGTTTTTTCATCCCTTGATGTAAACTGTTAAGACAGCAGTTGCCTTACTTCCTTTCTTCTTAGTCTCGTTAATACTTATGTATTAAGTTAATACTTGAGTACTTAGTCTCATTAACACTTAAGTTCATATACCCTCCTGATAAACTGTAGAAAAATAGATTTCTAGATACCCATGTTCGGTGTACAGCTTGGAAAAAACAAACTGTTGGGGGTTTTGTTGTTTGCTTGATTTTTTTTTTTATTTTTTATTTTCTTTTAAGCAATGATTCTGTTTTGGAACTGCATTTGAAAAGGGCCAATTTCAAAGCAGTTTCACAACTGTTTAAATCATCATGATGGTAACAACATGTATTGAATTGGAAAATGTATCTGGGGGCCTTTGTGTGGTGCAGCTAGGAAGAAGCAATATTGGGATGGTCACTTCATTCTCTGCTACATCTGGTTTTGTTCTTTCCTACATGTGGGATGTTCTACAGGCATTCAGTTTTTGATACAAGTCCAAAAAGTGTCAGCCTTCATTGATGGTGGTTCTGAATAGAGCTGAAGATGCTTCTGGCTGGTGCTTTGTGCTTACAGAACATGGGGACTTGAAAGGGCTTCTGGTGCCTTTGTTAACAAAGGACTAAGAACCAAGACAGGTAGCAGTTGCAAGTGACTAAACTACTTCTCAACTGCACTTGATACAAATTTTAGAACTTTAAAATATATGCAGTTATGGAGAAGGACATAGTGATGTCCAGGAATTAGCGTGGCTGGTGACTTCATGGGCTGTACTGAACAGGAATTTGGCATTTTACTGTAATACAGATACTTATCATACAGATCAATCCCTTATACACTGATACAGCCACCTAAGAGAATGTATCAGATACACAGATATTCTGTGTGCTGAACTTGATTTTATCCTGACCTTTTATTTTAGTGGGAAACCCATGAGGTGCCTGCTGCTGGCATACCTTTAATTAGATGTAATTGTGTGTTATTTGCACCTTACTGGAGACTTGGCAGGCATTGAAAAGTTGGATGAGTGTGATCAGGGTCCTAAATTTCAAAGCAGCAAACTACTGCATTGGCAATTTCAGTGCAGGGGCTCAATTGGATGCTGAAATAATTGTCTTAAGTGTACTGCATTTACTCTAGCCTGCATTAAATCTGTAAACCTGCAGTTAAGAGTTGTGTTGGCAGAGAGCTACTGTTGCCTAAAAGTCCACTGAAAGCAAAAAACCACTTTTCTAACCAACCAAGACAAGAAAAACATTCAGTGATAAATTTGTTTCACCAGAACTGTTTTGCCAGCTTTGGTTGGTTAAAATTTGCAAGAATTCTTTTGTTGCTGTGGGTATTGCCTGCTATGTAGCTGAATGAAACATATTCTTTAACATCCTGGTCGTTCTAAATTGATGCATGAACTGGTTTAAAATTCAGATAGCTTCTGGGGATCAGAACTTCATTTGAATTTTTAGGTTGTGCAGAAGATATAAAAATGGGATGAGAGCCATCCATAACTGCACACATCCATAACTGAGCACAAGGCTTTGCTAGCAGCAAGTTCTAGGACTGGATAATATTGTGCTGGAGGGGTTTTGAGATGCTGGGAGAGAAGCTGGTGTTTATTTCAGAGCACTGTGGGGGTCCAGAATTGCTAAATGGCTTGTGTGCAGGCTGGTTTGCCCAGCCTCATTATTATTAAACCATTGTGATATATTAGCTTTTGTTTAGAGTAAAAACTGACAAATTATTCTAAGAAACCTAGGGGGGAAAAAAGAAAACAAAGTCTAATAAACAAAGCCTGAAGATCTCTAACAAGAAAACCCACCTCCTCAAAACAGCCAAAGCCTTGAAAGTTTGTCATCTTTTAAAAGCAAAACAATTTTTATTTATTTTTTTTCCCATACTTTCAGAAGGGAGATTGTCCAGAGAGTGGCCTGAGTTGTGGTGTTTTAGGCTGTTATTCCACACAGGGACAATAAATCATGGAAAAGCACAGTTAATGCAAAATAAATGGTTTTGAGAGCTCAGTGTGATAGTTTAATTTATGTTAACACCCAGAGTTGTTGACTTAATTGACCAGGCAATTTAAAAGTGTTTACCTGTCAAAGATCATTAATTCAATTATTATGAACTCTTATGTGTGAGTAATTTAGAAGCCTGGACTGAAATCTATTTTCTTGAACACAAAGACATTTTGGCAATGCAAATTCTGACTTCTGAAGGGAAAAGGAAACTTACAACTTCCTGAGTTGTTTTCTTTCCAGTGTGTTGACAGAGAAGGTATTTGAAAAATATAAATTATTGAACTGGGGGTAAGTAACTTGTTTGTATTTTGTGTTACAGACTTGGTTGCTGGAAGCCTTCCATGTGATCAAACAGTACTTTCAGACAAACTTATTTTCTATTAAATGAAGTTTAATTTTGAGGTAAGGTCCTATTTAATTTTCTTCGTTGTGCATATAATTGCATAAAACCTACAGTAATTTAAAAGCTTGTACGTATAAGTATAAAATTTCCCTTAGAGAGTATGTGAAATATATACTTCTGTGGCTGTGTTTATGAAGAGAGAAACTGAGCTGAAAACTAAATGTGATGTATGAATATTGAAGTGCCAAGTAAATATTGTAATTAACAGCCTGGAGATGAACCTGGCTATGAAAGATATTGACTGTTTTGAAACAGTTGCCAGGGAGACTAGAGGATATGATCATGTAATAAGTGATTTCTCTAAGCCTTAGGAAAAAGGGCCATGCCTTTCATTGGTATGAAATAAATACCTAAGAAGATGACTTAACTCTTTCATCTGAATAAGAGGTGACAAAATGAACAAGGAAAAATCTTTACTAGCGTAACTTCACAGATACATTCCCATTTCTGTTCTGTAATGCTCTCAGAAGAGAATATCACTGAGTGGAAAAATTGGCTTTGGGCAAAATGTTGATAAATCTCACCCCATGTTCTTAATCCGTTGGAGTTACTTTGACCTTGTCCACATTACTGTTCTAAATGTGTCTCTGGCTTTGACTGCTCATCTGGAAATGGTGCTTGAAATACTGAAAGGTCGCTAATGGAATTTTGTCTTGCAATTTTCCATGTTTGAAAAATGTCTTCAGCGAACTTTCAAAGCAGCCTATAATTAAGCAGCATGCCAGTTTGTATCAAATATGTCTAAGGATAAGGTTAAATGGAGGTGTTTTAGGTACATCTTGAAGTAGGCTTTGCTAAGAGCAATAACAGAATACATGAATTTAGCTCAACCATTTGAAGTCTGCCAAGCTGACTTTGAGCTTATTGGTAAGATGTGCTCTTTCTGAGCACATTTGGTGTAGGATGAGGTTTGACTTCAGTGTAGCACACAGTGTGTGGCAGTGCACTAGACTGAGGGAAATCTAATTGACATGTAACGTTTACACAAACTGTTACACCCTGATAAAAGTTCAGCCGTGTTTCATGATTTCTTTCTTCCTCTGTCTCTGCTGTAGAAGCAGTGGATGTTTTGGGGTTCAGTCCTGTTCCCTTCTAAAATATAGGTTTTTCTCAAACTTAACCCTGTTCATAAATTTTTATAAGGATTACATCAGCTTCTGATTTCTGTCCTTCCTTATTGTTGTTATAAAGTTGTGAGCTTTTACCTTGGGGGTCTGGAGTACTCTTAGAGCTGGAGCTCCATCTCCGTGTTGTCCTTCTTTGTGCCTGTGACAGAGGTGTTGATTTGATGGGTGCAAGCACACTGTTCTTGCTCAGCTTTTCTGTTTTCATTAGTGTTGGTAATTCTGGCAGTAACTGAGCTTTATGCAGTCTATAGCTCTGGGTCTTTTTCCTTTCCTCAGCTACTTTTTTTTTTTCCCCTCTTTATCTCTCTATTGTTCAAACTCTTTTGATTAGCCATTCCCTGTTTGTTTCTTCTTTTGGAAGAAGTGTTCTTTTTTTAATAAAAAATAATTTAGTAATCAAGAAGCAGAGTCTGATATCTCTGCCTGAACTGGGGTTAACAAAAAATGTTTAGAGCTGGAACTCAGCCTTTGAGATGGTGTGAAATGGTTAAATTTTGAGGCACCTTGTTGTTCCTTCCCTCTCTGTTCTGGTGCTGGCATCAAAAAATGAAGGAAGCATGCACTAAGGTCATTCAATCTTGCTGCAATAACATCAGCCAAAGCATTAATATTCTAAAAATTGTAAACTGTGACTGGTAATGTGTGTATGGTAAACTGTGTCTGTAAATCTCAAGAAGTTGGTGGAGGTTGGAAAAGTAAGAAAAGGATTTTTTTAGTAGCTATTTAAACCCACTGGAGGGAGATTGCATGATCTGCTGTTTTTCTCTTTGGCATGGCACCGTGTGAATTGCAGACTGTGTGTAAACTGTTGCCTGTGTTTTCCAGCATTGCCAGTTCCATGTGACCGCCTTTCTGATGAGGGATGTATGCTGGATTGCAATTACTGTCTTCACATGACATGCAGGGCTTTTTATTTTTTATTATTTTTCTGTAAACGCTTTTCTATCTCCATGACATTAAAATTAATAAAGAGTGGTAATTTATTTTAAAAATAGTGTTAATCTCATGTTGATACCAAATTGTGATAGCTTGTGAGGAAAAATTGTCTGGATAGTACTACAGTAGATGGGATAGAAACCTGAGTGTTTAAAGGGGTAGAAACATAACTGAATTAATTATAATTTAGATTTAAGTAGTGCTTGGCTTTGTTGTAGTGAACTTACATGATGCTGATGGAGGAAAAACCCCAACCTGTTGAGCTGTTTGAGTCTATATGGGTTGTTCCTCTTATTTCTTTTGCATACTTAGGCTTTTAAAAGCTGATTTAGTCTGATTGCTGTAGGAGAACAAGACAGTAATAGCTCAAGTTCCAAAAAACACATTCTCAGGTATTCTTACTTACCTTAGGCAGTGTCCAGTGTCTTGGCTTCTAACATGCTGCATTTAGTTTCAAGAATCCAGCTCAGCTGCCTGTGGAGTAGTTCCAATGCATAAAACCATGTAAAGCAAAGGCTGAAGAAATGCCATTAAGTGAATTGTTCTGGTGGACTTGATTCAGCATCTGATCCTGGACAATCTGCCTCTTCATGGAACTTCCAACAAGCAATATTGAAAGATTCAGAGAGGAATTGCATGTAATAATTTACATGGTTCACTTGATGACATCAGATACCATTTTAGCCACAGTCTGTGCATACATATATTTACTACTGTCCTCCCAAGGACTCTGGGAGAGGAACCTAGCCAAAGAATGTGATTCTCTTCTGATTCCTACAGAAACTCATGCTTTTGGTTTTCTCTTGCACTGTTCTTGCAAAACAGGAAAAGAAGTCTGGAAGGCCTCTTCAAAGACGTGTCATTGACTGCCATAGTGAAGGCTCTCGCTCCTGCAGCTTCTGATTTCTCTGTTACAACTAACTCCAGTCAAGCTCTTTGCTTATCTTACCTTAAAGCTGTTTCAGCTCTGTTTGGGACAGTGACATTCCTCCTGTAGTTCCTTGTAATTCATATTTCCTCTTGAAGATACATACTATCAAGTTAGTTTGCAAATAGGCCTTCTGACTTAAAAAATCAAGCTGGAGTTCAATTGCTAATAAGCTGATTGTCCTATAAACAACTCTTAATTAGACCCAAATATTTTGCCTGAGGGAACTTCCCTGCTGGGTTCTTACCAAAAGAGATGCTGTTGCTGTATGATTATAAAGCGTGAACTGAGAATGCTATCTATTAATGCTTACTAATAATTACAGCCTGCTCTCTTAGTAACCTTTCAAAACTTGTCCTGCCTCATCTTTGTTTTGCTGTGTGGATTTTTTTTCCCCAAGTAGTTTGTTTGTAAAACTTAGTACTGCATGCTGCAGATAAATGCAGTGAATTTTTCTGAGATTCTTGAAGGATTTTAGGGTATATTTGCTTACCAGCACGTGTGGTATGTGTGTATACAGCCACAGTGGTTGAGCAGGGCTTTTCTTAGGGCAGGGGGTTGTGAGAGAGTTGTTGCATTTTAGTTGTCTGTGTGTGCTTGCAAACGGAATAAACAATGTTTAGTTGTGTACAGTGTTAAGTTCCTTGTGTTCTAACTGATGAAATGAAAGGTTATGCTTTTTTGGCTGCTTGTTTGAGCTTCAAGAGCTCTGATTAGCCACACCAGACAGCGTGTGGTGTCTGAGGTTGCCAGGCTACTTCTGCACCCTCCAGGTTGATATCTTTGTACTTATTGCCCATTTAGAGCCTCAGCTTTTACTGTATTTACTTACTGCTCTTGACTTCATCTTTGAGCTAATTAGAAGGAAACTGAGAGATACTTTGTTTCCTTTCTAACTAGAAGAGATTCTAACCTTACTGACAAGACAACTTTCAGTGTAGTGTTTACAAGTGTGATATTTGTGCCTGTGTGTTAGTTATCCCTGAAAGCACCTCACTACAGTTCCCAGTGGAGTGGCAACAGCCAGTGAAGACATCTTCACAGTGTCTTGTCCAGCAAGGAGTTGATGGCCTTGCTGTGACATGTGGACATAGATTTCAGCCATGTCACCCACAGATGATATTTTGGTGCTCTGGTGGAGAATCAGCTTCATCTATTAGTGACAGCAGCCCTTAAGCCCTGTTAAGAGCACTGTGGCAAATGCCACAAAAGTTACAAATTGACAGTGATGGAGCACCAAAGAGAGGGCTTCTTGAAAGGTGCAGTGTCACCTCTTTTATGATAAGATGCCAACATAGGTGCCATTGTGAGTTAAGAGTAAAATGGGTGATGTTAGTCACTCTGCCTATGCAATCAGCTGCCTGCCTTGTGGTTCAATTATGCTTGATTTTTGAAGGACAATTCTTTGATTTGCATTCATAATTCTGGAAATTCTGGAAGTATACAAAGCTATCAGTTCACCTGGGTTTGTACTTCAGAGCGCATTTTGCTCATGCAGGTCTTAGCAGGCACCAGTCCACTTAAGAAACATTTCATATGTACAATAGAATTAGATTTTCAACCTCTGTGAACAACAGAAACTGTCATATGTCCTGTATTGCTGGTGCCCAGTGCCAGCAGGTAGTTGGTAGGAATACTGAAAAGAGTAGAGGACTTCTGTTCCATTGGATTTTGTTACAAAGTTAGTCTAGTATGAAAATACACAGCTTTGCCTCTAGTACCATGTACACAGGCTTTTAGGCTGTGACAGCCTCATGACCTAGATTTGTGTTTCCTCAAGCTTGAATGAACCAGTTAAGAAATATCTCCAGGGAGACAAATCTTTACTAAATCATAGCAGAGCTTTGCTTTTAACCGTGGCAGTGACGATTTTCCTTTAATTGGATGTGCGTGGTCCGTGTTTGGCAGTGACAGTGGTGGCTGTTCCACGTTTGCCTGCTTTGGAAATGCAGGTGCTCTTGGGCTGTGTGTTACCTCAACACTCAGCTGGCAAGGATGTGAAATGCATGTACTCTTGTAGCATTGAGCTGACAATTTGCATTCTCTGTTTGCTTAGCACTGCTGTTCAGAATATACAGATAAAATCATGGCCTCATCAGCTCAGACACCACAGATATGAGGGTAGCAATGGTATGAATTAAGGTGAGTAGGTAAATGATCAGGGATGTCAGCATGCACTAACTGGTCTTCTCTCTAAATCACCTTTCTCCCACGCATCTTTATTCTGATATTTTATTTTATTTTATGCTTTTGGCTGGATGATAGTCGATTCCTGTTGAAATTGTGATGCAAACATCTGTCCTTATCAGTATTAGGAGAAACAACCATTTACCTTGTGTTCCATGTGTCTTGAGAGGCCTTGTTAAATGCTTGTTGAGATAACTTTGCTGTCCCTTGCCTTGGTCTGTCTCTGTGTACAGCAGCTGATGAAGTCACTACTGCCTTCCCAGTTCAGCAGAGCTGGACTCTCAGGTACAATTGTGGGATAATCAGGTGTGATTTAGTTTCTTGGGAAATCTTTTCTGGAATTTCTGTACTTGTGGTTTTATCATGTTAGTTATCTCAGCAAGATATTGTGGAATGGAGATCTGTTTTGTGTGTTACCTGAGGCTTACATTCAGAGTATTGATTTGACTTGTAAAATTTTCAGTAGTGTAGAGTTGGATCCTGCAGTGAGTTAGTAATCAGTGAGCCTGACAAAAAATCATGGAAGCTCTCTTAAGTAGGGCAAGTCTGAACTTTATCTCGTGTGTGTGTCATCCATTTCAGTGTTTTTAACATTTTAACATAGATGCATTCACAAACAGCAGACAATTCACTTTTGCATACTGTTACAGAAGGCTTTTTAAGGAGCTGGTTGGTGAAACAGAAGTGAGACAAGGAAGTTTGAGAGTAAATCCATGCAAAAGCTGTTCATTTACTGTTCATTTACTATGGTAGTACAGACAGTGTGTAGAAATTACTGTTTTGTTAGAAAAAACTAGAAATTACTGTTGGGACTGATGGAGGAGGAGGTGCAGTAGGGTATGAATAAATGCATTTGTTACACAGCTTTGGCAGTTCAGCTAGGTGCTGGTTAGTTCTGTTTTGCTCCTCTTGAATGAAACCAGGAGGAAAAGCAATTCTAAGTTAATTCCCAGTGCAAAGTGAGGGTGGGGGTGTTTTGGCATCAACTTTCTTCCTGTTAATTTGGGGACATTTCTCAAACATGTTGGAGCTTTTGTTCAAATTATTAGTTTGTGACTTGCAATAGACAATTTACGGATTTATTTGATTTCAGGGAGAATAGACTTAGTATTTTTTAATATCTATAAGTATTTCATCAAAGAATATTCTTTTGTATTTAACATTCAAACTGTTTCACTGAAAATATCTATATTACAAGATATGAGGAGATGTTTAGTTTTGTAAATACTGGTCCTTAGATTTTCAGAAAGCTTTTTTTAGTAAAGAAAAAATTTTTTAAAAAAATATTTTAACTGCTCATGGAGTATGTAAGCCCACACCTTTTGTAGTTTAGTAGTAGCAGCATCCCAGCTCTAGTGAGAATGTGTCCAGGCAGAGAGCTTTGGGGGAAGGATGCAGTAACTCAATTGATACTTGCAGGAGGGCTGTGCAGATGAAGCAGAAGTATCTGCTGAGGCTTCGTTCTGCCCAGGTACAGCGTTCACAGCCCATGGTGACCCAGCTGGGACAGTGTTCCCCTCCTGCTCCTGTCCTGGGGCTGCTTCTGCCATAGATCCTCTGGCTAATCCTGTATAATCACTCCTTAACCCAGAGGCACATGTTCCTCCAGCCTGGAGTTACTTTAAAGAACCTATTGCTGCCTCATTCTTGTTTTGCTTTTCAGTACTTGTTAACATTTTGGGGTAATATCTTATTACTTTACCTTATATCTTATTATCTTGGATAAAATGTTTTGAAATGTTTGTGCTTGTTTGCTTTGTTGGTGAGGTATCTCTGTGAGCACACCGAGGCCTGCTCATCTTAAGTCAAGCACTGGTTAGAATTTAGTTTTGTTCAGATTTTCCAGAACGTGAGCCCTGTGATGGTTCAGCTCAAGGCCTTGACATACACACTCTGATATATATCTGCAGGCACAGGGTTCTCTGAGTAATGCTCTGTGGCTTTTTTAAGAGCTCAAAGCTGCTGCTATCTCTCCCAAAGCTGTCAGATTCATAATTTATTATTCCATTCTCCCACTTTACAAGCACAGATCCATCACAGTCTGATTTAGAAATTCCCTACTTTATTACTCACAGAGAATTAGACAGTAGCAGGCAAACCATTTAATGTAAAATTTTCTTAATTTCCAGGATTCTTTTAACTTCTGGTCAGCCATTCCACAGGCTGAATGATTTTGGGTAAAGCACAGAGAGTCCATTACTTGCATAGAGAAATATTTAAATGTGGTGTGAATCAATGTGTAGAAGATAAAGGGAATGTGGAAGATATTTTCCACTTGTTTTTCTCTGTGATCTCAGCCATTTTTCTTGACCATGTTCTTAGTTCTTTTGAGAAAAAACAGCTGTCCTGCTCTGGCAGTCACCCAGGATATGGAAACTGCCTGTCCCATTTATTGCTGAAAGCCAAGTGAGGAGATTCAGAGCCTGCACATAATCTGGAGGAGGCAAATGAAAACCTTTCTCTTGAGTTTGAGAACACGGCGTTGGAGGAAGCTGATAAGTCATGAGCTCTTTCCAGAAACTCTTTTTCAGATGAAACATCCTTTGGTGTCTCTGAAACCAAGAGCACTGAACTGAAAGAAACCAGACCATTGATGTATTTAGGTCCTTCCTTCTTTGAGTTGAATTTGGCCTTGGGTAAAAAAAAATGGTCTGGTGGGGGAAGGACACAGTAACAGGTTCCCAACTTGTAAAAATGCATTAAAGATATCAGGGATAAATTTGCATGTCTGTTTATGTAGGGAAGGGAAAAAATATTCTTTTGCAGAGTGCAGAACCTAAGTTCAAAACTTGTGTGAGGGAGAAGCATCCAAAAGGTAGAAATAGTAAAAAGAAGAATAATGGAGCAGTTTAGCTCTGGATGTTGTGGGCTGCATTTTGATGGAGCTTTGTTGGAGTGGATTAAATGAGCATATGGCAGGGACAGCATTGGGATGCATCATTTTGCAGTGCAAGGCACTATGCTGGGCTGTCTTTTGGTGTTCTTTCTGACACACATGTTTATGGTTTATGTGGTGCACAATCACAAAGTGAAAACATTAAAAAAGCTGGAAACCTAAACAATGTACTTTTCAAAGAATGTTCTCTAAAAAACAGGACCCATGCTTGTTTTTAAATTAGCCAGTAGAGCTTTGTGTCATGCTAACAAGAGTACATACACCTTGATGCTGGAAAGCTGGAGCCTTCCTGCCTTAACTGAAAGCTGGTGAGAAGAATCCCATGGGTGTCCATGGCTCCTGGCAGTGCAGAAAGGACAGGAGAGAAGGGAGGAAAGAGGTGTTACCCTCTACATCAGGAGAGGGAGAGGCTGCCAAGAGCTGTATCTGAAGAACAGCTGTGAGCAGGTGGAAAGCCTGTGGATAAGAATCAGAGTCAGGAAACAAAGGAGAACTTGGTGGTGTCTGCTCCAGGGCACCTGATCCAGGGGAGCCTGCTGACAAAGTGCTTGGTCCAGCAGCAGGAGGCATTGCAGGTCCTGCTGGGGACTCCATCCCCTCCTGCAGCTGCTGGAGAAGGAGCACTGTGAGCTGCAGGCAGCCCAGGAGACTCAGGGAGTGCCTAGAGGATAACTTTTACAGCAGGTACCAGACATCCCTTCCAGAGTGGGTGCAGCCCTGGTGACCAGCAGGGGCTCATCAGGGATGCTGAGTTTGGAGGCAGTCTGGGCTGCAGGCACCAGGCACTGTGGAACTGGCAGTTGTGAGGGATATGGATCAGATGAAGAGGAAAGTCAGGCCCCTGAACTTAAGGAAAACAAAATTCCAGCTCTTCAAGTCAGTCACTAGCATCCCTAGGGAAATTCCTGTTTAAAAACGTACACATATATTTATGCAGAAATTATTTGGGGATTCTAGTGCATTTTCTGTTTATGGAGAAAGGATTTAAGTTCTGAAGAGTTCTTGGAGATCATTGTGGAAAGTCCTAGTGATGGAAGAGTGGTTTGGACTGTTAAAACAGCAAGGGAAGACACTGGAGACAAAATCCAGACTATCTACAAACTGAAACAATACAAAAAGCATCTGTAGCTTCCTGTTTCTGTAAAAAAATGCTGTCAGATTTGGTGTAGTTTCTGACATATAACTGAAATGAAAAAGAACTCATTCTTGAAGCTCTCTGTAAAAACATCTAGCAGGTCTGTGTGGAGACTTGAGAAAAACCATAACACCATATTGCGCACTTCAGAATCTTCAGGAAGGAGTGCTTATGTGCTAAGCAAATCCTGCTTTTGATGAAGTAGTTATTTTAAGCTGTTGGTTACCAGCTAGTCTAAATGATCTAATAAAAATGTGTGGTGAAAGAAAAATAATTTTCTGTCAGCAGTAAATATGTTGGCAATATACCCAGTAAATGTGTTGATTTTTTTTTTTATGCACCATTTTAACCTACCTCAAAGAAAGTATGGACATTTATTGTGTGTACACAATTTTTTGAAAAATTAATTTCCATTTTACCAAGAAAAATACATGTTTTGGCTAATTTCTAGCTTGATGATACTAATGAGACTTTATATAGAAAGTGCACTTGAATAAATGTAATTCTACTGAACTAGTTTCATTTGTTTAATGAAAAACTGAGTATATTAAAGCATTAAATGGAAAACTGTAAGCAACAATGCCATTACTGCTTTTTCAGGTACTTTAGTAGGAACTTGCAAGTGACCTGGCACCATGGTAGCTCTTTCCTTGAAGATCTGTGTCCGTCAGTGCAACGTGGTGAAGACGATGCAGTTTGAGCCATCCACTGCCGTGTACGACGCCTGCAGAGTTATCCGTGAGCGAGTGCCAGAGGCTCAAACAGGGCAAGGTGAGTTCTTGAGTTTGTCCTTGCTCAGTTCATTGCCTGAATTGAAACTGGACATAAACCCATGGGAATTTTTGGCATTACCCTGTTTTTTCATTTATTTTTTTGTGTTGGAGGGTTTGATTTTTTTTTTTTTTAAGTTTTATTTTAAGTTATAGAGTTCTGAAGTGAAAGGAAACAAGTGCAAACAGATTTTTAAGCAAGAGAAAGTAATTGAATTTTTTTTCTTTTGTCCCAACAAAGGTTTTCCCACAATAGATCCTTTTAGTGAAACTTTGGCTTCTTAAATAAATATCTTGTTTGCCTAAAAGATGAGAAATTGCCCTCCTGCTTGGAGAGCATTTTTTTTGGTATTACGTACTTAAAGCAATGTTTCTGGCAATGCTTTCTAAGAAAATCTGCACAGACTTATTTTG
This sequence comes from Poecile atricapillus, assembly GCF_030490865.1. Taxonomy (NCBI): domain Eukaryota; kingdom Metazoa; phylum Chordata; class Aves; order Passeriformes; family Paridae; genus Poecile; species Poecile atricapillus. The sequence goes on from NC_081259.1 coordinate 16,600,532, forward strand.
TACCTCAACAAAGGAAGCAACAACACAAATTACAAAAGAATGGCTGAATACCTCCAAAATATGCAAAGAGAAGTGTTTGAAACTGGTTCATAACTAAAATTGTCACCATGCTGTGCATGCCCTACTTAACATGGTGTGCTACGTGTTAATCAAATGTAACTGTCTCTGTACCACTGGGCAAATTAAATTAATACACACTGGGAAGAACCATGGACAAAAGATCTGGTTTTAACAAAGTTGTTAAAAAATGCAAAGCCCTTTGGTGCTGCATTGTATATAATGCTACCAAAATGTAATTCTTACAGCAGGTTTTTTTATTGAGGTTTAAGCTCTCAACCTTTACAGCCATTTCAAAAATCTTGTCTGAATTGTTAGAAAAACTTAGTAGTAATGGACTTCATTACTATTACTGAGAATTGCTTCTCCTTTGCAGTAGTCCTTTGGAAATCTAGTTACAGAGCTTCAGTTTTCACATAAAAGTTGTTTATTTTTACCATGCTGGTCTCTTCAGGCAGTGATTGTGGATGGCTGTTGAATTCAGAGAAGTTGAGTGATAAATATCACTGAACATCATGAACCTCAAAGAAAAGCTGAGGAGTTCTCAGACTTTATAGTAGAGCTTTTCCTTTACTGATGATTGCAGTGCAATTGCAAACTTCAGAAAATGAGGTTAAGTGATGAACTGAAATGTTTCCAGCATATCCTTTCCTTTTCTTGGTGGCTGTTAAAATGTGTGTGTTTGCCTGTCAGTTCAGAAGACTCACAGTGGTGCAGTACAGTTGATAAACTGCTTGTGTACAACAGAAAATGTACTTATGGCTATCAGCTGTGCACATTTCATTTCTGCCTGGTCCCAGCACAAAGGTGGCCATGATTTTCATGAGGAAATTGCACAGCTCCTGCTATTTCATTACCAGGTTCACACATCACAAATGAGTATCAGAGCAGTCTGTGCTTCCTTGGTACTTCTGTCCTGTGTTCAAGGCACTTTGTCTGCTTCTGGAGGTCACAACCTATTTATAGGCACAAATTCTAGAATCTTGCAGAAGTGATTCTGTATTGAATCTGTATCATAAATATCCTTATATGTACAGATCATTTGACCTTTCAGGAGAGGTTTTTAATTAAGGTCAACAGGGAAAGTTTTTCATCTTGGTTGTTTTTGGAAGGGTTCTTCCTTTTTAAATTGGCTATCTGTAAGTCAGCTGCACTTATATCGATTAAGTGTAAGGTCTTTTATATAAATAATTGCATAAATAATGTGTTTAAGGTAAATGCTGTTAAATGTAAATTACTGCTATGCATGGCATTTAAGGATGAAATATTATCTGAACATTGTAGGTATTGTTACCTGACTTTCTGACCAAAGGGTCTGAACACATGGCTGAGTGTAAAACTGCTGGCCATGAGAAGGGGCATTAGCTTATCCTGAAACAGAGCACATTTCCCTGCTAAATGGTTGTTTGTTGTTTGTGAAGTATAATCTGTATTGATTGTTGATACATATGGATGGGTCTTAAATTAACAGTCATGATTCTTCATTTCATATATCTGGAGTTTAGTCTTTGAAACCAAAGCCTGGGTTTGTTTTTGTGTGGCAATGAAAATATTATAATTTACTTCTGAAAGAATCAATTGACATTGTTTAGCCTTCAAAAGATACAAGTTTTTGCTGTGTTTGCTATGGATATAATTCTAGAAGCCTTGTATATTTTTAAATACCTAAACCTGAATCACCTACCAGAATGATTCCCAAGTTTATAATAAACTCATTTTGTGGAGAGTTGAAAGCAAACTGTGTTTTGAAAATAGAACTGCTGCTAGAAATAGTATGCTATGGTTAAGGGCAAACTTGCTTGTATTTTTGGTTAGTCAATTCCAAAACAGGATCTGTGAGCATTTAAAAAAGGTTGTCTCAAAGAAAAGTACATATAAATATAGTACACAGTAGATCTGACATGTGAAGATGTGATGGCATAGTGAAACTTCAGTTGAAGTCTTCTGTAAAGCTTGATGTACCCTGCTATCTGCTGCTAAACTAAATATTTCATGAAGCACAGAAAAAAAATTCTATCCAAGTTTATTAAGAATGGAAGGTAGGTGTAATGGAGGCTTAACCCTGAAGCTGAATAGCCCTGAATAAAACCATGTTGGCTTTTTTAGGTTTGATATTTTTCAATGTGTCTCTGTCTGTTCTGTTCCACAGCCTCTGACTATGGATTGTTCCTGTCAGATGATGATCCTCGAAAAGGTATATGGCTGGAGGCTGGAAGAACACTGGATTATTACATGCTGAGAAATGGGGTATGGTGCAAGTCTCTTGCTTCCTTCATCACCATCTTCTTAGAAAACTTGTTCCTTAAATAGCAAGAGGAATGTTTTGCATTTGGAGGGGTAGGAGGGTCATGAGTCTGTTCCTGAGCCTGACCTAGCCCTCTTCCTTGCTGTGCCTCAGCTGTCAGTTTTTTCCTGCATTCAGGTTGTGACTGTGACCTACTGTGGTCAGCAGTGTCTTCACAGAATGATTAACAGAAAGTTGAAAAATAGCTTTTGTTATATGTTTTATATATGATGTTACCTTGGTTAGAGCTGGTTTCTTGTATACTTGAGGAGCTGAGGTCATATTGGCTCATGTTATGGGGAGCTGGCTACAGCCACATTTGGAAATGCTGCACTAGATTTTGCAGCATGAAGGTACTTGGGTCTATCCTGCCCTGACTAGGTCTTGCCACTTAAGACAGTCCTTGAAAAATGACATTGGCAGATCTAAAAGCAGTATTTTCTCAAGTTTATTAAATGAGTACGTTTGCCTGTATTGTAACAAAGGAAAAATGCAGCTTAGAGGGTGGGAGGGGAATACTGTTTTAGGCATCTGAGGTAGTGGGTTGGCTTGTGGTGCCTTCCAAAAGCATTTAGAAACAGTTTTGTTTTCTTCCTAGGATATACTGGAGTACAAAAAGAAACAGAGACCTCAGAAAATCCGTATGTTGGATGGTTCAGTGAAAACAGTAATGGTGGATGATTCCAAGACAGTGGGTGAATTGCTGGTTACCATTTGCAGCAGGATAGGTAAGGTTTTGGGACCCACATACTTAAGAATTTATTTTTCTGCCGTATTTAAATTTTGATTGTTAGGACATTATGTGGCTAGAAATTGTCATACATGTGAAAGACTTAAATTTGTTTTAAGTTACTGCTTACCAAACACTTTCTTGAAACCTGTTGCCCACTTTTATCAAAGTCTATAGAGAGTCAGCTGTACCCTTAAACTTCAGGATTTAGCAGTTGAAGGCACAGAGTTATCCAACAGTACAGGTACTAATTTTTTATTGTACATTTACATACTTTAACCTGCTATGAGGTAGAAGTTTAGAGCTGAATTTATACTTGGTGTTAATTGGATAAAGGAGGAACATTCCTGACTTAGAAATGCACCAAGCTTAGGACTTTGTGTTGTTATGATAAAGAGCTGATCACAAAATTCTATCACTTGTAAAGCAGCCAGAAGCCATCCAGAGCAGCTGGTCAAAAATGTGTCATATTGCTTGTAGTCTGCCTCAGTACTTAGCTAAATAGACATTTTTGAAAAGAAAACTGTGTTTATTACATGCACTACATGCATCCAGCATGGATTAATTTAAGTCATAAAACAGTGCTTAAATATAATTTAGAATCCAAGCGGCCGTAACTTGAGTTATATTACTTTACTTGGAAAGTGAATAATATATTTCAGTTTTGAGGTTTTGTATGTTGGATTCTAATGTGCTGTAACTAATTTACCTCAAAAATTAGTTTTATTTATTTGCCTGAATGTGGTCATGTAGGTGAGCATTTAATTTGCTGTCTGGTATAATATAAACATGCTTTCCCAAGCAGTACAAAAAGCCAAACAGAACAAAGAAATGGGAACAACTTAGCACATATGCTAAATATTTTGAACTGCTTTTTTATTCAATTTCATGTAAAATTCACAGGAAGAGTTGAGTCATAACAGGTTAAACAAAAAATCATGTATTTCACATGGTTTCTGTTCCTCTGTGGCTGTGCCACATTTCTTTTACATCGTGGGCAAGCTGAAATTACTCAGTCCTCAGGAAGCAATTGTAAGCATCCATGAATGAAAATTCACTATAGCCTGTCTCCATTTTGGAATTTACAGTTATTTTATATTCCATCATGTTTTTAAACTGGCTGCTTCTCTTGGTAGGCAGCAGAAAAAAAAAAAACAACTTTATACTTAATTCCTTCCTGAAAGTGGCAAATGCAGCATATGACAAAGAAATAATGTATTGGTAAGATGAGGTCAGATATTGGATCTATTTGTAATTCCAGGAATAACAAATTATGAGGAATATTCATTAATCCAGGAGAGCATCGAAGAGAAGAAAGAGGAGAGTACAGGAACACTTAAGAAGGATAGGACATTGTTACGTGATGAAAGAAAAATGGAAAAACTGAAGGCAAAGCTTCATACAGATGATGATTGTGAGTAATGCATTCCAGGGTAATTCTTTGATTAAAATCTTTCCTCAGTATAGTTGCAAGAAGCCATGCAGGAATGCATTTTTAGTGTGTTTCAGTTGTTTCCTGGCTGTGTTTTGCATCCCTTTATATGTAGTGCTGTTCTGCAATTGAGTGTTTTTAAAAGGAAGTGAATGGGTAAGTAAATGCCTTTGAGAGTTAGCAGGTGTTCTCAAGTGCTTTTTGGTCCATGTTTGGTAGGGGTATTCCAACTGAAGTGTGAAGGGTTGTTTTTGTCCCTTCATTAAAGTTGGATAGTTAATAATTGATGCCTACTGGAAGCCACCAAAAGGTAGTTTTGTGTTTGAAGGTCTAAGTTTTAACTGTAAGTTAAAGTTTGCCAGCTAAGACAGTATTTCATTTGCTTTGTGTGCTAAGTCATGGTGACTTTTTTTCTGTTTTGCTGTAAGACGCTAAGGTTAATTGTAAGTGGCAGGAAAATGTTTGAAAATTGGATTCAGGGATAAGAAAGGTCAACAGAATCCTTTGTTTTAGAGGTAAAATGTAGTAAACTTATTTTGTGGTGAAGTTTTGAAGATTAAATTTAGTGGTAAAGCATTACTATAGTTGTTTCTTCAATATTGACGATATTTATGCTGTAGTATATTTTTGTTTGACAGCAGTGCTGTTTTTCAGTTCTCATTGGTAGCAAATCTTCAGCACTGATTACTAGAAACAGAAATGAAAGTAACATGGGCTTCCCCACATGAGTTTCACCAGGGCTTTTAACACTGGCAGCAGCATGGATTTAACAGTGTGCATGTCTATGGCTCTGTTGCAGTAAATTGGCTGGATCACAGCCGGACCTTCAGAGAGCAAGGAGTTGATGAAAATGAAACGCTACTCTTGAGACGGAAGTTCTTTTATTCAGACCAGAATGTAGATTCAAGAGATCCTGTTCAGCTTAATTTGCTTTATGTTCAGGTACAGTAATTTCAACCTTGTCTGAGGAAAGCTGTGTAGGTTAATTAGAAAAAATTTGCTGCTCAAATACTCCATCTTGTAGAATTCCAGTTCTGAATGTGCTTTAGTTTTACTCTTTTGTCTAGGCCTCTGTATGACATATCATGACAGATAGTCTCTGTCCTTATTGCCATATCTGTAATTTTGTGTTTACCTACTACTTATGGAGATGTTTTTCCCTCCTATATAAGGCAGTGGGATGAAGGCTTTTCAGTGTATTTGCACACACATGCATCCATATTTATGTGTGTACATACACAGAAGTGTCTGTGTGTGTTGTATTTGAAATGGCTGTCAAATTCTCTTTTTGATCACAGCTGATACAGTCATAGCTTCAATAAGTCTCCATAGATAATCACAATGAAATAATCTAGCCTTTTGTTTTATTAGTCACATACACAACCAGAATGGAATAATAAAGACATTCAGAAGGAAAAGGGTGTGTTGCTGGCTGGATTCAAGCTTTCAAGGAATTTGAGGTGCAATAGTTGTTTTGGGTGTCTCTAACACATCTTTGTTTATGTCCTCTAGGCTCGTGATGACATTCTGAATGGTTCCCATCCCGTCTCCTTTGAGAAGGCCTGTGAATTTGGAGGCTTTCAAGCACAGATCCAGTTTGGACCTCATGTAGAACACAAACATAAACCTGGATTTTTAGAGTAAACACTTCTAACTTCTAAATTTGGGTGACCTCAAGTGTAACTAATGTTGAGTTGTCACAGATTAAGCACATTTTATTGCTCCAAGCAGAGGTAATCAGATTCAGTGTATTTTCAATAGCAAATCTCCCAGTGAAAGGAGCTTTATTGCACGAATCTGATGAGGGGACTTTTGGCAGTGGCTATTAGACAGCACAGGGCACTGGCTCCTCCCTGAGTGCCAGCTAAGTGCACACTTAGTACCAGCAGAGTACAAGAGTGGAAAGAAGTTTTGTCATTTGAATCAAGTGGATACTCCTGTGTGTAAAAATTTGACTTTCCAAACTTTTTAATGGCATTAATCACTTGGTGAGATTTACCCTGTCATGGTGTTGTAGGAATGGGATTCTAGAACTGTGCTCTGTTTCAGGCATGCACAGAGTTCTGCTTATGGCTCATCCTTTAATCTTTGTGATAATTTATTCTACCAGGAGAGAAAACTAAGTTTGACTGAACTTTAGATGTCCCCTTTTTTTACTGATTTTGATTTTCTGATTGGTTTACCTGCAGTACAATTAACTGAGGGCCGAAGTCTGAGGAAAACAATGCAGGAAGGTAAAAGAGAGCTTTTCACTGCACAGTCCATCAAGCCTTGCCTACATACAAGGCTCATAAATACCTGAAGTTGAGGCACAAAACAATGGGTGTGTATTTGGTTTGTCCTGTTCCACGGGCAGAGTGCTCAGTGCTGCCTCAGGCTTCCTTTGTGAGCCACTTTGAGGTTTATGGTATCTCAGGGAATCACTTTGAAGTGGTGTCTTGCTGTGGAACATGCAGTGCTGCAGCTCTGGTTGTTTGAAGCACTTTGCTTCTGAAGGCTATTCCTGAAGTAGCAGTTGAGTTATGTGAAGAAATGTCTTTCAGTTCCAATCAAGAACCAGCTTTTCTTTTTACTGTCTGTCTGCTCCTGATTGGCCCATGAACCTTTCCTATTAGAACTACTGATGTCTAAAAATTACAGGGGCCCAGTGTAGCAGCTTCAGTGTACTTCTGGTTTTTATTTCCTAGAACTGTGACCAGTTACAAACACTCTTCCTCTAGGATTTGTCTGTTATCTGCTTATTTTCCCTTCTCACTCCACTCACTGAAGAGTATTCCTGCAGCAAACCATTGGGGTATTATCTCATGATAGGCTAATGTGCCATGGAAATGATTTCAAGAGATAGGTGTTCCCAGAAATAGTTGCTTTTAATTTTTAAAGCAGTAATTTCCCACAGCCTTAACCAGGGGCTTTTGCAAACCGCTGACCAGCATTCAGTTGCTTAATTTTTTTAGAATTTTCTGCTTTTTTTTTCAGTGGAAAGCTTCTTTTTATTTTATTTTTTTTAAACTCCCATAGAGTGAGTGTGTTTTCTGGCATTCTGCAGCTGCTGGCTGGATGACACTTCTGCCTTGTTTGCAGTGCTGGATAGTTTGGAGTCATGAAACAGCCATCACTCATATAATGTGCATTATCTTTTTTTTAATCCTAATAGAGATGAAAGGTATTAATAACTGAACAATCTGTTAGAGAAAGAGTGTTACTCCAGTGGAAACCATTTTGAGCCAGAATTCCAAAATTCAGAACCTTCTTATATTCTGTAGGGCATTTTTGTCTGGTGTTGTTTTATTTTCATTTAGGGCTTTGATTGTATTTTGATTAATTTGAACCAAACTTGGCAGGTAACAAAGTGTAATTGCTCTCTGTCCTGGTGTTTAATCAGTTTCTTAAAATTAAGCATTTCTCATTTGGAGGTAATTCAGTTTTTTCCTCTGTAGATGAACCTGCTCAAAAACCGTAAGTTCCTGGTCATTGTCTCCTAATTTGAAGTGTACATGTTTATGATTTGGTGGTGATATGTTTATTTTACATAGCCATCAGGACAGCCTTCTTGTGAAACCTCATGCTTTTCTTTTCTGAGTCTAAGTGGGCCAATATGAACAATACACAGAAATAGTATTGTTAAATGTTCATTAGTTTCTTCTGAAGATGCATCTCTCATCCTTTCAGAAAAAAAAAAAAACCTTGTTAATTTTTTTATCCCCTTGAAAAAGAGCAAGATTTTTTTAAAAGTTTCACCCAACTATGTTCTACTGTTTGGTGCATAAACACTGATTCTTTGCAAGTAAGAAAGTAGTTTTGTTGTACATAAACTGTATGCTGTAGCTCAATATGTGAAATATTTTTGAGAGGTATCCAGTCACTCACTATTGAGACCTTAAAATGCTTCAGTTTCCCTCAAGGAGAACGTCAGCTCCTACAAAACCCTGCACAGAACAGAATAGCTTTAGCATTTAAAGAAATTGTTTGGAAACAGCTTAATTTAGTTTGCCATGTCTATAATATGTTTGTGTAGAGAGACCTTTTGTATCCTTTTGTCCCTTCTAAAATATTCTTGGCACAGATGAAGATTATTGCCTGCATCTTGCTAAGTGTTGGTATTGGTTGTTGGAATTCCCTTGAAGCTCTTGCCAAAGGGAATTGTGAAAGCATTAAACTACCACATTAAAAGTTGTCTTTCTTGGTGCCCTTCATGGTACAGACATGGTTTTCTATGGCACCTACAGAAGATTCAGCCCTGGGGCTGAACTTGCTGAGAGAATATCTAATAAAGAGCTCGCTCTCTTCATCTGCAGACAGAAAAGGAAAGGAAAGACCTCACACTGCACACCTCCACTTCTTTGCAAACACACTGGCAAACAGAAAAGCTGCAAAGGATAAGTGACCTTGATGCTGAGCTCAGATCTAACCTGTTTTTCTGAGTTGAGCTGTATTTTTCAATAACACTTTTATGCTAATGAAAAACAGTCATAAGTGTTGGCACGTGAGATGAAACTCAGTGTAAACCAAGTTAAATCAACACTGCTTGCTATTAGCTGGGTTTTTTTGACTGAGTTTAATGTCCATTCTAATATGTGTAATTTAAGGGATTAAAGAAAGGCTAAATTATAAGATATTGCCATTCTTCTTGCTAGCTCCATTAAAAAGCTGTAAAATAAAGTGAAACTGTGTCTGTAAAGAAAATACCTGGATTATAGATAGAACTAAAATAACTTCAGTCTTTTCACAACTGGCATTTCACCCTTTCAGCTGAGGTGATCACTTGCTTCTTGATTTGAGAATAGTGGAAGGTATTAGAAGGAAAAACTTCCAGTCCACCTGCATGTGCAGGTGTGTTACCATTACTGCTTGGAGGAGAAAGCATAAAGTTGTTTTCTTAACCCTTGCTGCTTATGAAGCTCCAAGTAATGTTTGCTTAGCAATTTTTAAAGTGTTATATTAATTTAAAAGTAAGTAGGCAAGCTTAAAAATGTAATGGTTTTGATAGTTTATCTGCAGACAGATAGCTGAGAAAATTAATTCTAGCTAATAAAAGATGAGAATTTAAAGCACATTGATAGCTGTAATTTGTTTATGTAAATCGATTTCCAGAGTGAAACTTGGGTTTGTTGTTTTCTTAATTTGCCTTGGAATTGAATTTAACTAAACTGGTTTTAACCTGTGAAATTCTGTATAAAACCACCAGTTGTTTCCTAATAGGTACATGAGCTTTCTAAGATAATAAGCTGTATTCAGTCCTTATCTACAGTTTTAATTTGTCTCTTCAGCCTTCCCTACCCTGTGATGTGTTTTTAAATAAGTCCCTCAGAAGAGAAATTGTTATCATGGTTAACTGAGATGTAGCTATGAGAATGAGAAGAAAGATTAGCAAGGACAATTGTTCTTGTTTTATAGTGCTAGAGCTTCATGGAAAAGACAAAATGTGTGATCTCAGTACTGATTAATATTTTTAAAGCACAAAATCCTAATTTAGTCTTCTGAGCTACTTTTTGATTGTCTGCAATGGCAGGTTTTGTGTTTAAAAACACACACACAAAAAAACCCACAGTAATATAAACAAAAAACCCTCAAGATATAAAACCACAGTAAGTCCCACAGAAGAGTTGAGCAATTTTTTTGTCAATCTTGTTTAAAACAATCCATCCTTCTCAAAACTTCTAACTTTGCATCCCAGTAGATAATCTAGCCTTCAATGTTAAGTGTTGCTTGTTTAAATGACAATGAGGAGGACATTCTCCAGTCATACTTTTTCTATGATTCTTAATAGTCCAAGGTAGGGGGAATCCTTAGACACTAATTATTTGAACTGTGAAAGTTTCTGTGGGTGGAAGAAGACCTGCTGAATATGACATGGTTTCATCAGAATAGAATATTCCAGATGGGAAGGTATAATCCAGAGCAGTTATTTGTTCAAGTGTGATGTTGATGCACCCTCAGGTTAGGGTGAGATTTGGCTGAGATAAAGGGTTATTTTTATACAGCAAGGAGGGGCAGATGAGGTGTTGCAGGATTCCTTCTGACTGAACTCCAAGGAGACTGAACTTGTTTCGTTTAACCCCTGTTCTGAGAGCCTTAGAATCTGCAAAAATTAAAACTGCTTCTTTACTTTGAGACAACATAGTGGTATTAGGTGGCCACCTAAATTACTTTCTAGTTGTTCAGTACAATATTAGTGTTCTAGCACTTCTTGGATGACACAGGAAAGAACTTGGTCCCACATGTCAGTAAATCCAAGCACTGCTGTAAAGTAGCAGCAGTGTCTGAACTTAGAGCAGGCTCAAACCTCGGTGTCCCCTTCTCCCAGATTACAGCAAGTGTAGTTGCATTTAAATGTGAAACCCTCTGAGCTGCTGAGACACATCCTATGATTCAAGAATGGGAAGTGTCTCAGCTTTTGTTTATTTTTGATGAAAAGGTGCTTTTTGCTGCATGGGGCAGCAATTCAAGTGGTAAGGTAACCACGTGCTCTTACTCTCCTTAATTGGTTTTGTTGTGGTGGTATTTGACACCCAAATTAGGAAGCCTGGGGGACCTAGTACCAGTAAAGATGTATGGAAAACATCCCTCCTCAAGAAGGAACCATTAATTTTGGAATTTCTTTTTTTGTTTTTTTCCCTAGCCTGAAAGAATTCCTGCCTAAAGAATATACCAAACAAAGAGGGGCTGAAAAGAGAATATTTCAGGTAATTTTGAGGCTGAAAAAACTATTATACTGTCACTACCTTTATAGGAAGAACCTGAGATTTCCCATGTGCATACTTTGTATATACTTGAACTGTATAGCTATCAGAAAACAAAGTATGAAGTATTTGACAGCTTTTATTTTATTTCTTCAGCAGATTTATTGTCCTGATCCTTTTCTCTTCCCTGATGATTATTCAATGTGCTTTGTTAAATGGAGAGAATGAGAATTCAGTATTTTTAAGAACTTTTTTCAGTTGCATTGACATATAAAGATGCATATTTGGACTAAAATAGACAGATGTTTAGGAAAGCCAGTTTTAATTTCATGCCTCATTCAAACATGAGCGTCAATTCTGCTTGTTAATGCTTGAATGCAGTGGTGTGTGTGGGAATCACCCTGTTGTAAAAGGCTGGAGCAGTTGATTATAAATGGTAAAATGTACTGACATTGTTAGAAGTGGTCTCAGAGTCTAAGTTCTGTAGATGCACCAGGTATCTCTGCCCACTGAAATACAGGTTTGGCAATGGAAATTGGAAAATCCCGAGGTCACCAGGTGAGATAAAGTCATATGGCTCTGGAAGGACACACCAGAGATCTGTGATCTCAGCTAGGGAGACAAGTCCAAGAGCAGGAACAGGTCACATTCTTTCTTTTGTCTGCTGCACTCTCAGCTGAAGAATCCCATCACTTAGTGAGTCTGTTCTACCTTGAGTTTCCAATACTTCCTTCTGGATGACTATGTCTGACATTTTTCTGTGCACCTTTAGGTGGTGCAGTGACATTGCAGTTTAAGCAAAATCCAGATTCATTCACTTCTGAGTATCATGGCCATCCTGTTCATAGCATGGGATTTTTGCCCTTGTCAGGTATGACCTTTGAGTAGTTTCAATCATTATATGCTTTAGTGCATGGACCAGAAGCTCATCAGTGAGGGCACTGGGGAAAGATTTGGCAACAAGGTAGAATATGTGAGCTGTCTTTCTGAAAAAAACCCAGGTGTTTCCCGAGTCATGAAGTTCTGGAGCTTGGCAAGTGCTACATTTTTGCCCCCTGTTCTTTTGGGATCCAGGTTGTGTTCTCTGTGCTGAGGTTGACAGATGGGGAGCAGCCTGTGTTCTTGGGATGCAAGAGGTTTTTGGAGTTGCAGTTGCTCTCCCTTGGAAGCTCCCATGCTGTTAGGGGGAAACAGGTGGAGTAAGAAGGCATTTCTCATGTTCCTGGTGCTCCCTCTGCTGAATCAAATATTAGCATTTAATGAATGGTACTATTTAATGAATGCTAACATTCAGTTAGCATGAAAGAGGTGGAACCAGCAGTTCACAAGCACATGAGGGGAAGATAGGGGTGGGAGAGGAAATCCCACAAACAGGATTTAAATAGCCAGACATGGATGCAGTTTTCAGCACAGTGTTCTGGACAGGAGAGCAGATGCTGAGGTGAGATTTAAATACATAAGATGGGTACCTGTCATTACTTACATGTAATCATCAATCTACTAATGGCCAAATTGTTTAAATAATAAATAGAGACTGAGTTACAAGACACACTTAGATGAATATTTCAAGATGAATTATTCAGAAAAATCATTGTTCCTTAGCTGTAGAATTATTTTCATGTGATGGAAAAAAATGATGAGTAATGCTGCAACTGGCAAAAAAGGCCTATTGGAATTACCTACAAGACATGAGAAATAGTCAAGTACAAGGTGTGAGGCTGTCATGAATCAGAACTTTTGTGCATAAAGCAGGAAGAAATAATCTGTTTCTTGGAGGAAAGAAAGGGTGCTGGTACACTTAAATGACTTTTTAAAGCTGAGTGAAGAGGCATTAATTGTATGAAACTTAATGGTGTCAAATAGCAGGAATACCTAGAATTTTAAACTGTGTCAGAAAGGGTTTAGTGTGCATGGTCTGAAGCACAAATTGAATGGTTGATGGTCAAATAGGAGCGTTCTGTTTGCTCAGGTTAGTTATATTCTCTGATGTGAGGCATTACATGATAGTTTTGCTAACATTTCTACACAGTATTTTTTCAAATATTCTAATTGTTGTGATTACTAACTAAGTATCCTGAAATAGATAAAAACTGTACATGTTTTTTGTTTGTTTCTGGAAAGCTTTGGTTCTGCTTAAATGCTATGGAATTCTCTTACAGGAGCACAAAAACTGTGGTGAGATGAGTGAAATAGAAGCCAAAGTGAAGTATGTGAAGCTGGCGCGTTCCCTGCGCACCTACGGGGTGTCCTTTTTTCTTGTGAAGGTAATGTAGCTCTTGCTGTGACCATCCTGTATCCTTGGTTGTGGATTATCTCAGGTCTCTCACTAAGAAAAGGTTTGCTACCTCGACCACAAAGATATTTCAGTGTCCTGGAGGCGTGAGAAGAGGGTTTGTCTTTTGAGCTGAATAGTAAAGATGCACTAAAGACCAGAGCTTCTTAATGCATTGCTTGAAAATCATAGTCAAATAAACTGAGCCTGGAATTTTAAATTGTCACTGTCTGCATACCAGTTTATTTGTCAGTATATTCTATCTTGCTCTTTCCTTTGTGCTGTGGAAAGATACATTGTTATGGAAAACAATCTCCCACTCCTTGTTACAGGAAAAAATGAAAGGTAAAAACAAGCTGGTTCCTCGTTTGCTGGGGGTCACCAAAGACTCAGTGATGCGAGTGGATGAGAAGACCAAGGAAGTGTTGCAGGAATGGCCACTGACAACTGTGAAACGCTGGGCTGCCTCACCTAAAAGCTTCACTCTGGTAATCTTCCTGTGTGTATTCAGAAGACAAGGGATTTATGTAACAAGGAGACTCAGAACAGTTTCTGTACTGTAACTTGTTCTATCTCTAAATTTTCTAGCCTTATAGAGTCCTCAAGTAGTGAACTGACACATACTGTAGTCCAGGTTCAGTCTAGTTTGGGGCTTGTAGACAGGCCAATTCCTCAGAAGTACTGTTGAAATCTTTAAACAACCCACTGTTTAAATCTGGTTTGTGCCTAACTAATGAAACAGTTAAGAAAGCATTACTGACACTTGTGTAAATAGTTATGGTGTTTGTCATTCATAATGTACTTTGTGACTTGCAAGATATGAACATAAATTCAGCTGGCTCATTCATGATTTTGATAATTACATATTTATAGAAGCTTCATGAATGTGATATTTTGCTAATTATTTGGTCCATAGGAGACCACTGCAACATACATTTTGTGTATGAAAAGGTTGTTTAAAGTGATGGAGCAAGAGGCAGAGGCTAGAAAATGGCATTCACTTGATTCATGTGCATCTAATTTCCAATTGCATATATGATTATACTCTAGAATTAAATTCTAAAAAAACTTTTCTCCATCCTCAACTACTGAATCTGATAAAGTTAGATGAAGTATCTCTTGGGTGTTTCAATTTATGAAACATCTATGACTAAACTGAAATAAAAAACATTCTTTTCTCTTCCCTCAGTCACTCATACAGACTGGTTTAGAATCTTGGAGAAATTTAACTTACTGTTGGATATAATAAAATGCTATTACAATTTCAGAATTTGAATTTCCTCATTCATATTTGGTATTGTTTCTTCATTTACTTACTTGGCATTTTCAAATAAGTTTTGTGGTTTTTCCCCTTTTTCTTCAGGATTTTGGTGAATATCAGGAAAGCTATTACTCAGTACAGACCACTGAAGGAGAACAGATCTCGCAATTAATTGCAGGTTACATTGATATCATCCTAAAGAAGGTATAGTATTAACATCTTTGTATGTAGCAAAACAGCCAATGCAAAAACACAAATATGTGCAAACAGCAGTTTTTCTCTCATGGAGTCAGTGTTGTATCTTGTGTTTTGATGTTATATATATTTTTATATTTATATATTATTTTTATTATTTAGTGCAAGTAAGGCACTGCTTCTGGAAAAATCAAGGCTCTTTATTACATCTCTAGTGTGTGTCAGGCTCAGTACAGCACTCCTGGGCTTTGATTTTCTGTCTGGAAGGTGACCTGGTGACTGTGAGTGTATATCCAGGGAGGAGTCCAAAGCCTCAGCTATGGAGTTTTAAGCTCCAAAGTGATGAATCAGATGGGAATTACCCTAAAAGCAGTATTTAAAACTACACCTAAGAATACACAATAGTTGTCCAGGTGCCCTTGTATATAATGTACTAGAGCTGAGAAGGTTTTTTGGCCAGAAAACAAACTAAAAAGCTCCAACAGTATATTGCTTTGAAAACACTGTGATTAGTAAAGCAAAGAATTAGACTGCAGTTGTGCAGAGAGGGATAAAATCAGTGTTTGTGAAGAAGTCAGACTGCCTTGAAACCTGTTTTTATAGAATGTGCCTGGCAGGAGAGAGGAAGGGCTGATACAAATTTCCATTATTCTAAATATTCCCAAGCAAGCAAGTACAACAGCAAAAAATGGCAAGTTTGCCAGCAACATGGAGCTGAATGATCCCATTCTAAGCATATTGTATAGAAAAGTGGGGTGTTCAAACAGAAAAAAAGAAAAAAAATTCTTGTCAAATTTATTGACATTCCAAACTCCATCATTCTTTACTGTAATAGATTTTAGTAGTAAGAAATCACAAAGTAGCCCAGAAGAATTTATTGCCTTTGTTCATGTGAGCAGTGTAGGATGTAACACTAAGTGTTACGTAATAAGAGGTTGAGGAAGATTGCCAGAATTCATCATACAGAATTCATCACATGACTTTTTCTCTGAGGCTGTCAGGCTCAGGTTTAATAAACATCAAATAAATTGCAGGTTTCTGTAGGTGGTTTAAAACTTGATTGAAAAGTAGCATTGCTCTGTAGTGCCACATGAAAGCAGCCTTCTGTCTTGATAGGATATAACTGTGCAAATTTCCACTCCCAGTCCTTTGATTTTCTTTCTCTACCATCTGCTGACACAGCCAGTTTGAAATGTATGAATTAGGAGCAGGTTAAATCATAAACACCCATGATTCATATGAGAAGCTGCAGTTCACAGTTGTCGAGCCCACATTACCTCTGTGATGGATTCCTCAAAGTGGGGTTTATTGCTTTCAGTTGCGTATTGTTAATTCTTGTTGTGTTTTGGACTGCTTCAACTCATTTTCTCCAGTGTGCATCGATAAATACATTTTTTCTGCTCAAGTGTTGTTAGTATAGTGTTCCCCCCCACCCTACCCAACCCCTCATGTCCTGCAATTTTAGTGACAGGTGATGAATCAGGTGACAGAGAACCCAGAACTGGAGTAGTGTATATCCAAATTAAAAACAGTAGATGTTTTTTACTTCACATTATTACAGAAGTAAATAATCTTGACTAGAAATAGGGAGTTGCAGTTCATGCAGAATCAAACTCTTATAGTAAGAACTTCTTTCTCCAACGTTGTGCATTCATATAGATGTGCATGAGGAGTTCCTCTTGAATGGAATCATAGTGGATGCTCCTCTATTTATATTCATCTATATGGACTCAGACTACCAATCATGGAGCAAGAGGGAAAGCAGACAGTTTCTCTGCACTAAGCAATAAGTAGAAGTAGACTCTTTTTATAAGGCATTATTTCTATGATTTGTAGTTTCCTGTTGTTTCTAGTGGTTTAGACTTACTGGCCTTATGTAAATTTACAAATCTCTCTTAGCACTGAAAATCCTCTGCCTCAGTCTTCAGCCTGAAGTCAGACTGTCCTGAACTTTTAAGTACCTATGATAAAATGAGTTGGAGACAATATTAAATTTATTGTCTTTACTTATGGGTATGTATTTTCTGTTGGTAGTGATGCCTTTTTTGGGCTTACCTAGAAACAGAGGCCAGACAAAGTTAAAAGAATCAAATGGATATATTCAATGAAGGGCCTTCAGGTACACTAAGGGCAGACAAAGCCTCCCCAAAGGGTTACACCCAAAATGGATGATGGTCATGAGTTTTTCAGACAGATATAAGTTTGGTCCATTTACATATCATACATATCTCCAGTTACAGCTTCAGGTAATGAAGTCATACTCCCCCAGTTTGCCCCCCCACCTCCCAAATTCACTTTTGTTTATACTTTTTGAGGCCTGAGGTTGTGATGGTGTCCTTGGATCTCAGGCCTAGAGGAATTGTTTTGCCTGTCCAAAATGTGGAGAGAGTTAACTCACACTTCATAAGGAGTTTAGATTTATGCACTAATGCAGTACTGGATTTGAAGGATATAAAGGCTAAAATCTTAAGGCATCAGTAGTTAGCACCATACAGTAACATTTCAGCACTTTCCTTATACCTTTTTTCAGACAGGCACCAGTAGGCTTTTTTTCTTTATGTACTTCATCTGTCAGGGTTTAGAACCTGAGCTGTTAAATGCTGAAGAGTACCTCTTCTCCAGAGGAGATTGTCACTCACTGCTGAGCAGCGTGGTGTCAGCACCAGACAAGGCTCTGCACTCATTTGTTTAGGTTTGTGATAAATGGCAGGGATATGGTGAAGAGAAAGCAAGAAACAACACACATTGTTTAACTTATCTTTTTTTTTTTTTTCTCCCTCCTCTAGAAACAAAGTAAAGATAGATTTGGGCTTGAAGGTGATGAGGAATCAACCATGTTGGAAGAATCTGTTTCACCTAAGAAGTGAGTGCATGCAACAGGAGGAAATGGTCTGTTTTTAAGAGCACCACATTTAGCTGCAGCAGCTTTATCAAATGAAGTAGTGCAGTTATTATTGTTAAAGAGTAGTTTTACTAGTGGTTTTCTACGGAGTATTTCAACAGAAGGAAGTACTGTCCCCAGGCAATTCTGCAGGCTCCTAGCTTCATTTAAGGACTGAAGAGCAGATATTTGTTGCACAAAATTGTTGGTTAGGGTAACCAGCAATGGCACCGGTTTGTGCTAACTTGACCCTTGAACAAAGACACTCAGGCTGTAGTTCAGTAAAATGCTGGGGCAGAGAGGGGGACAATGAAGCAGAACTCAAAAGTTCTTCAATGTATGATTGAATACATATCTTCATGTATGATTTATAAGGTTTTAGTTGATTGTGTCTGATAGTATCAAATTACTGGAAACCATGGAACTGTCATTTGTACAGTGTTATGAGCAGAGCTGGCTTATTTCACCATCAGATGTGTGGTGTGGTGGAGGAAAGGGTTTGGTACGAGTAGGTCAGGTTATGTTTTTGATGGGAGAGTAATTGAATATAGCAAAACACAGAACAATGGAGCTGGCCACACTCTTGAAAAGGCATGTAAATTTTTCTGTACAGTGAAACAATAGAAACAGATTTGTGGTATTATAAGCTGTAATGAGATACTCAGGTCTTGGAACTCTTGAGGGTGGCAGTGTCAGCAGTGTGTATGGGAAAAGTCCATTTGATTTATTAAGCATACGGTTTGTATGAGATAGTTTTGGGGTTTTTTTTTATTTCTGTTTTAGGTATTTCATGTGGCCTTATGGGAAATTTCATCTTTTGATGGATCACACATGTTCAGATATGCTTTATTTTGACATGGCACTTTCCAAATCACTTACAGAATATACTGTTAGTTAAGTGCTGTGCAGAGAAGCCCAAAACTTGTACTAGATAAATACAAGATTTTTTCATAGTTTAAATCACTTTTTTTTTTCCCTCAGCAGAGTGTTGCTGTTACAGCCTGAATTTCTGTCAACACTTCTAGCTATTAAAGGTTGAATCATGTTTAAATATGGGCAGTTTATCTGGCAAGGCAGTTCATGACCATGGATGGCAGTAATTTTATTTATTATTCTCCAGCCCAGTATCTGGTGGACTGCCAGATTATTTGCAAGAACTGTGTGTGCTTGTTTGTATAAAGGGGGAAGAAAGAAAGTTGTTTTTTTTCCCAGTTCTAGGGAGTACTCAGAAAAGATCTCCATTAGGTTCATGCTTCTATTTTCTATTGATCAGCCTGTGATACAACAGAAACAAAACAGTTGTTATGCCATAAACCATGTTCTGGTTGTGTCTGCCATGCATCTAGAAGGGGTAAAGCTATTGTATCATGTTTAACAAAACTGCACTTTGCCATCTTTCCTTGGTGCCTGCTCATCAGTGCTGTTAGTAACTGACCTGCCAGAAGCCCCAGATTATCTTTATTCCAATATGTTAGAAAATGGTTAGAAAAAAAAGCCATAAAGTTTTCCAGCTTCTCCAAATGCTGTGAAATGCAATTTAAATCCTAGAGGAAGGCCAGCTGACAGAGCTCTATTTGCAGGAGCTGACTAAATGTGTGTTGGGTGTTTTTTTGCAGACCCACCATTCTGCAGCAGCAGTTTAACCGGACCGGGAAGGTGGAGCACGGCTCTGTGGCATTGCCGGCTGTGATGCGCTCGGGCTCCAGCGGCCCCGAGACTTTCAACATTGGCATCATGCCTTCTCCTCAGCAGCAGGTCACAACTGGCCAGATGCACAGAGGACACATGCCCCCACTCGTGAGGAACCTCCTTGTTTTGTGTGTGAAACCTGTCTGTGCAGCAAGTAGTCACAAACAGAATGTTATACGTGTTTCTAAGACCAGGAGTCCTGGCTATGTTCTAGCAAGCTTAAGTTTTGAGTATCCCTTAAATATTTAGGGTGTCACATTTTGACTTATTTTCTTGTTTTCTTTAAAGCAGGCTCCAGCCTTTTCTTTACTTCTAAGCAGTTAAAACTAATATTCAAAGGGAAAAAAAAAATGGTTTAAAGACTGGCAAAAGTAAGCAGTTTTGAGGATAAGGCTTACTTAAGGCTAGCTTATCACTAACCCACCAGCTTAGAAATTTTTTTAGCTGGCTTAAAGCTGATAGTGCTTTTTCTCATTTAAATTGAAAGGCTTTCACAGGCCCTAAACAGCATTTAGAGAATATAATCAATACTTAAAATCATGACATACTACTGGAAGTTTAGTCTGTGTAGTGAATTGACCTGGCTGTTTGCCAGATGCTTGCTCAGCAGCCACTCTGACTCCTCAATCAAAGTGTGTACAGAAGATATACAAGATTAAAAAAAGCTTTTTATCAGTGAAGGTCAGGAAAAAGGGAGATCATCAATTATATTCATGGGCAAGACAGAATCAGCTTAGAGAAAATGGATTTAATTTATTGTTGATTAAAATACAGCTGGATGGTGAGAAACAGATGAAAACTAAAAATCCTTCCCACCCACCCCCTTTCTTACAGACTGAACTTGACTCCTTCAGTTCTGACTATTCTACTCCTTGCTCACAAGCAGTCAACTTGTAGCAGCTCCTCTCTGCTTCTGTTTGCTCCTCACACTTCTCCCCAGCTCCAGCAGGTCCTCCCTGTGGGCTGGAGCCATTCAGGATAAGCTGGCTGCAGTGAGGGTCCCCTATGAGCTGCAGTTCCCTTCAGGACATCCTGCTGCAGCACTGGGCTATTTCCTGGCAAGGCTCCAGCACAGGCTCTCCATGGGCTGCAGTTCCTTTCAGGGAAATATTCACCTACTGTGGCACATTTGGGGGCATCTGCTCCAACACAGCCCTCTCCACAGACTGCAGAGAAATACCTGCTGCACTTTGCTCTCTCCCACAGGCTAAGGAAACTCAGCTCTGCTGTCGTGAGCATGCCCTCCACATCCCTGTCAGGCACTGGCGTTTGCAAGGTTGTTTCTTGAGCTCCTTTGTCCCCTCACTGCCCTTTCTCACCAGTGTTTTCCCAGAGGTGCCATCAGTTTGGGTGCTGTACTCAGCTGTGTCCTGTGCTGGGTCTGTTGGAGCTGACTAGAGCCAGCTGTGCCCAATGTGGGGAAAGCCCCTGGCTAATTCTCCCAGATGCCACCCCTGCAGCCAAAACTCTGCCCCAGACACCCAATACAGACAGCATCCTGCTCTGCCTAAACCCCTTCAGTTTTCTCTTAGCTTGTGCATACTGATGATAATTGAGTTTTAGAATCATCCTGGATTCCACTGGGAGGCTCTCCCAGGAAATCAGTAATGATCTCCTAGAAGCAAATAGAGTTTCCATGTTGCTCAAATGTAGGTCAGTAAGACAGTTCAGTGGGTCTGTGTGTGTCTGCTGGCCATTGTTTGAGCTCAGAAAGTTGAACACTTCATGTGTGTGTGAAGGTACAGCAGAGTGTAAAATGGCAGAATTTGAGACTGTGAGAAGAATTGGAGGGCTTTGCTTTCTCCATTGTGCCAGGGAAAAGGCAGCTCTCTGCAGTGGCCTGGGCTGGTTGCTGGACTGCTGTCACCCAGGGTCTCTTCACACACATGTGACATGTGCTTGAGGTGGTCTCTGGAACACAGCACAGCCATTGCCTTGCTCTGCCTTGCAGACCTCAGCTCAGCAGGCCCTGATGGGCACCATCAACACCAGCATGCACGCGGTTCAGCAGGCACAGGCCGACCTCAGTGAAGTGGATAACCTGCCACCTCTGGGGCAGGACATGGTGAGTTCTTCTAATCCACACAGAAATGGATGTTAGGGCATTGGGTTATTTACAGACCACTTTAGTCATTGTCCCCAGATCTAAAGTGATATTGACAAAGCTTTTAACATGGGGTAAAAAATTGGTGCTCTTTTTAAGGAATTCATGTACAGTGGTCTGCCTCACTCTAATCAGTCTCCTGAGATCAGATGCAGCAGAATTCCTTGCATAAACCTGCCTGGAATGCTATTGTTTTGCAGGCATATGTACAGTTAAATGCAAACTGTGGGCAATATTAATGGTGGGACTTACTGCCTCGCAGTGACATGGAAAAGAAGAACAAAATATGATTCTGGTGTTCATAAGCAGGACAGAACCAGAGGGTTATTGCTTAAGGGGGACTGTCACTCAAGAGTGTTTAGCTTTTCTTATGGCATTTACCTTAAAAAGGCAGCTGTTGAAATGTGAGATTAAATCTGTAATGAATGAATCAGCAGAAGAAAATGCTTGCTTTCATATTTCACTTTAAGGGCCTGCTGCTTGTCTTCTGTTTCACTTTTAAAAGTTCTCAAAGGAATGGGATATGTACATGGTACTTGGCCTTACAGAACCTCACTGCAGTCCTTAATTCTTCCTTTTGTTATTGCTCTTCAGGCATCAAGAGTATGGGTTCAAAACAAGGTTGATGAATCCAAACATGAAATACACTCTCAGGTTGATGCGATCACTGCAGGAACTGCATCTGTTGTTAACCTTACAGCAGGTAAATTTCAATGGGAAGGATTTCCTTGCAGTCTCCTATTTGTTAATCTTAATCAAGTAACTGTCTTGATTTGGAAGACAGGTGTCTGCTGGGAAGGGCAGGGGCCTCCCTTGGAATGAAAATGTAAACCCCCTCCCTCTGAATTACTGTAATTTTGAAACCAAGGGGCTCTCAGGCAGAGATCTGGGATAGGAATAACAGTTCTTTACTGGTGTGTATACAAGGTGTATACTGGTGTGTTTGCCTTGTTATAACAAGGCAAACAAACAACAATAACTACAGCATTAACAATAAAACAGAACCAGGGACCCCGTGATCCCTTCTCGGCCGGGACGGGAAGGGATGGAGGAGCCCAGCCAAAGCTCCCTGTGTTTCTCAAGCACCCACTGAGTACCCACAGTCAGGTTTTCCCCGCAGCTAATGGATGAAAATTCCACAGGTGAGCCAGAACTAAAAGAAGGACACCTAACCCCCAACAGTAACATATGAACTGAGTATGGGGCAGCTGTAGAAAATTTTCCTTAAGACATGCCAATAGCTAAGTGCATTGGCATATGGAACAAACTTGGTGCCCCTCCCAACGCAATTTTTTCCATCTTCAGTTTCTCTAAAGGTATGATAGTCAGTGAAGGTGAAATGTAGCTTGCTTATCCAACAGAGTGTTGCAAGTTTACTACAAGAAAGCTGCATTGAAAGCATCATTGCTACTACCAGAAAGCATCATTGATCTGGCAGTTAAGGAGAGATGATGTTTTTGTTGACAGTGGTTTTTCTTCAGCAAATTACAAGTTGAGGGAGCTGTGAGGGGTTTAAAGGAGACAAGACTGTGTTAAGTTAGGCCCTTTTAGTATTGAAAGAGGCTGAAACTGTGGGCTTCTCAGCAAATTTCATTGAATGAAGAAACATTCTGCTAGAGGATAGATTATTGCAGAAGAAATGTAGAAATCAGAAAATTTATAGCACTCTAATTTTTTTAAGTGACACATTACTTGGCTATCTCTTATCTCTCACCAGGGTGTAGCCTCTTGTGGCTGCCCATTTCCTTTTTTGCCACTAAAGCATTCTGATCAGTGAAAAACATTTGCTCTGCAGGAGATCCAGTTGACACTGATTACACTGCTGTGGGATGTGCAATTACAACCATCTCCTCCAACCTCACTGAGATGTCCAAAGGTGTGAAACTGCTTGCTGCTCTTATGGATGATGAAGTTGGAAGTGGAGAAGACCTCCTGAAAGCTGCTCGAACCTTGGCCAGTGCTGTCTCAGACTTGCTGAAGGCTGTGCAGCCTACTTCAGGAGAGGTGAACATAGAAAAACTTCTCAGGTTCCCTCTTTTTTGGCAGTATTGCTTGCACACTAATGCAGAAGTTCCTTGAGGAAATCTTAAATGCAAGTAAAGCTTGTTTTCTTTGAATTAATGCATTTCACTGTTGCCTCTTCCCAGCCTCGCCAGACAGTTTTGACTGCAGCTGGAAGCATTGGACAAGCAAGCGGGGAGCTGCTGAGGCAAATTGGAGAGAATGAAACAGATGAAAGGTTCCAGGTAATGAGGGGGGTGCTTGTCACTGTCAGAACTGTTTTGTAATGAGGAGGTGCCTGCATGAAACCAGGCTGCTCAAAGTGTGGTTAGAAATTGCTGGAGTTACTCTGTGCAAATTGAATCCATTTTGAAGTTGGTTTTAATTACACAGGCACAGAGTGCTGATTTCACAGGACCCCTTACTGCGTTCTGTGCATCATACAGATGCTGTCATGCTTCATGGAGAGCTTTTTGCACTGTATTTCTTCTCATTAAATATAGTGGGTTTTATGTGTGTGTTTGCTGTGTCTGTATGTATACATGTAAACCAGAAGTTCATAAAATCTTTTGGTAAACTGAGTAGAAAAAAATAATTGTATAACAAACAGAATTTCTTTAAGATGAATACTAGCATCAATTACAAAATCATAATGCTGTATGATTTAACAGTGTTTGCTGTTAGCAGTTTAAGACCAGTGCTCTTAAATCCTCTGTGAAAAACACGTGTGGATTTTTTCACTGAATACCAGGCAAGTGTTTGCACCAGAATCAGGGGAAGGTACTTTTCAGCAGCAGAAAGACCTCTGGAGTGCACTGTGTGCAAGGTGTCTGCTAATACAACTTACAGACCATTTTTACCACTTCATCCAGCAGTGAATCTGGATCATCAGAGTTCTCAGTTGTATTCCTAGTTGAATATATGTATTACAGCTCTTGGCTAAGAAAGAGAATTTAAGCATTCTTATATGTGTTATGGAGTGTTGGAGAAAGCGGGTAAGGAAAGGGATGGTTTCTCATATCTAAGAGCAAAACAAAAAATAGTGGGTTTGATTTTTAAAATGCAAGATTTTTTGTCTGCTGTGTAGTTGAAATTATAAATAAGTGTATTGGAAGTATTTTCTTTACTGGAAAACCAGATCATTTTAACAGTAGAGGCATTAGGAAAACTCCGTCCTACTAAAGAACTGAATATGTGGATGGGATTTTAGGTGGGGAAACGGGAAGGAATTATTTGAACTTAGTGATTGTAGGAATTAACATCTGAGTGTGTATTAATGTCACAGACTGTATTTTCCCTTTACCAGGATGTTCTGATGAGTTTGGCCAAAGCTGTTGCCAATGCTGCTGCCATGCTGGTGCTGAAGGCCAAGAATGTAGCACAGGTGGCTGAGGACTCGGTGCTGCAGAACAGGGTCATTGCTGCTGCTACCCAGTGTGCACTCTCTACTTCCCAGCTTGTGGCTTGTGCTAAGGTGAGGCAGTGTGTAGTGTCAGGTGTGGATGGTAAGGCAACACTGCCTTCCCAAAAGTGCCTCCAGGGGGGTCAGTGTCTGGGCAGGCTGCAGTCACACACACCACACACTCAGACACACCACAGGGAGGCAGGGAGGGTCTGTGTGTGGAGTTCCAGTGGGGTTTATTCCAGCCACGCACCAAACGGGTCCAGGAACAAAAACAGGGAGTAATGGAGGGTCCAGGAATATATGTGGGCTTGAGGGGGTGGATCCAAGGGAGAGGGTCCCATAGGAACAGGGGAAAGTGGTGCACAGGTGAGGTCATGGAGAGGGAGAGCTAATGGGGTCACAGGGGAGAGGACTGCACCAAACTGGGGCCAGCAGGGAAACAGGGAAGGGAGAACTTTATCGGGAAGAGACATAGAAGATAAAAAGGGAGGGAGAGCCAACAGGCTAACTGGCTATATAAACTAGGGTAGAACAAAATGGAGGTGCAAAGCACTGTGGGAAAAGCCTTGTAGGCCTCTTTCCACACCATGATGGCTTTTGGCTCTGGAGCCTCCACAGCAGTGGTGTTTGTGAAGGGGCAGAGCATGTGTCCATTGAGTGCTGCTGCATGTTCCCAATGGCCTGTTAAATAAGCCATTTTTGAATGCTCTCTCCATGCAGGTGGTGAGTCCCACAATCAGCTCCCCAGTGTGCCAGGAGCAGCTGATTGAGGCAGGGAAGCTGGTGGACCGCTCAGTGGAGAACTGTGTGCGGGCCTGCCAGGCTGCTACAGATGACAGTGAGTTACTGAAGCAGGTGAGTGCAGCTGCCAGCGTGGTCAGCCAGGCCCTCAATGACCTCCTGCAGCACGTGCGCCAGTTCGCCAGCCGGGGAGAGCCCATCGGCCGCTACGACCAGGCCACAGACACCATCATGTGTGTCACCGAGAGCATCTTCAGCTCCATGGGAGATGCTGGTGAGTTCCTGCAAACAGCACTAGCTTGTCACAACTCACACATGCACCTTTCAAGTCAAGAAAGTAAAAATCCTCCTTCTGTTTTTCTGCTTCTGAGCTAGTTGTGATGGGTAGTGTTCCAGCCCATAATATGAATTAGCAACATGCACACAGCTGTGTGCTAGATGGAGTAAATATTCAGTGAAAGCAATCAATACCATGCTGAAGGAGCACTGTAATATTTTGTCTGTTATCTGCCACTGCTTCACTTCATAGAATTATATAGAAATTTCTCATCTCCAGAGAAGACAGGCACCTGGGCAAATACTTCAGTGATTGGAGTTACTATGCATAGATTTTGTTGTAGGTTTTAAAACTTAAATCTGATTTTTATTCTGGGATGTTTTGAAAAAGTGCAGCTTCTAAAGCAAGAAACAAGATGGTTTTGGCTAAAACCATCTTAATGGTGCTAAGTGTTTTCTGACAAAGTTTTCGGTTTATATTAGACAAAAGATAAGTCCCCAGAAACACAGGAAGAAGGTGGGCACTTTTTTATTGAAGGAATGAAATCTTGGCTGTGATTTGAAAGCAAAATTATTAGTCTTTGCTGGGACAGGAGTTTCCTTGAACTCTATTGAAAATTACTTAAAAATACTGATAGTGTGTTTTTGTCTTACTATCTAGATTGCAAATACGACACTTTTTTCTTAATCTTCACTGTAGTGGTTTCTGTCATTTATATTGGGAGCCAAGATTTGTTTATGAAACTTGCTAGTTACCCATGTATATGTGTGTGTGTATCATTTTCAAGTGAAAAAATACATCAGCAAATGTAACTTCATTTCTGCCTTGTGAAACGATGCTGAGTTTTGAAAGCAAGCCTGAAGTGCAGAAAGGAGAAGTACAAACGCAGCTGTGCTCCCCAGGTGAAATGGTGCGGCAGGCAAGGGTGCTGGCTCAGGCCACCTCCGATCTCGTCAATGCCATGAGGTCTGATGCAGAGGCAGAGATTGACATGGAGAACTCCAAGAAGCTTCTGGCTGCTGCAAAGCTCCTGGCAGATTCCACAGCCCGCATGGTTGAAGCTGCAAAGGTACCAGGAAAGTGAACTGTCAGCTTAAAATTGTAAGGCTGTACCACAACAAAGAGAGAGGGTATGTGGGATTTATAAATAGGATCTGGCTGATAGTAAAGATGGTTTCTCTTAATCCTGTATAAGTTTGGCATGTAATGACTGACCCTAGGTTCAATCCAAAAACCAGTTTATTAGCTACCTGGATTTTTTTTTTTTGTTTTAAGAGGTCTTCTTGCACTGCTTTTGCTTTCCTGTGTCCATAGTTGGTCATGACTCAAGCCATGTAGGACAGTTACCCTGAGCCCTGCTATGGTGCAGGGCCTCGTACCAGTGCAAATGGAACAGCAGAACCACAGCAATCTCTTACTGGAGTCATTACAAAGCAACTCCCCTCTGTCTGAGAAACAGTTTCCTCCACCTGGGGAATCCTGCCTGTATTGTTCCCCTTGACATCCTTTCCTCCTGGTTCTCAAAAGAGAGACAAACATCACAACTTTTCCCTTTTTATGCTGGAAACCTGTTCCAGTCTGCTAGGGAGGAATTTGTCCTTTGAATTGTTTCCCAGATCCTGCACTGAAATGGTTTTCACAGCAGCAGGGCCAGCCAGCTATTCTGCTGGGACTCCAGAAGGATCTGTATGCCTGGCTGTCTATCCTTGACTTGCCAGTATTTTCTGACTTCAAATGGAGAAAATCTACTGTGTTAAACTTCAAGTTTTGGACTGTAATTACTGAAAGACGTATTGAATTGGGAATTTTAAAACCTGTGTTTTTTTCAAAAACCTATATTCATACAAGTACATTATTTCAGATCATAGGGGAAGCAGTTGAAAAAGGCTTTTTTCCCAAGCACCTTAAGTGGTATATAAAGCAAATGTTGAACTTTCTTCCTCTAAGTACCAGACAAGACAGTAACAGCTTTCCACTAGACTTTTTGCCTTGAAGTTTTGTAATACTTAAATGTTCTTCTAACTTTCCTTATGATAATTTAAGGGAAATGAACACTAATGCAGCAGATACTGTCTGAACTTAGGTCTTGATGTTCATCCACATTTTCTCCAATCATTTTCACTCAGACCTATGGTTTTTGCTTGGAAATTTTGTGCAGGGAGCTGCAGCCAATCCTGAAAACGAGGATCAACAGCAGCGTCTGAGAGAAGCAGCAGAGGGACTGCGGGTTGCTACAAATGCTGCTGCACAGAATGCCATCAAGAAGAAAATTGTCAACAGATTAGAGGTTGGAAACCATGTAGTGAAAGTGCTAAGCAGAGAATAACAGCACTGTAAGCTCAGTTCCAGAGTACGAGGCTTAGAATTAGATGTGCCAGTATATCATAAGTCCTCAGAAAATTAAGTATCTTGTATCGCAGATGTGGTAAAGTGGTGTAAGGATTTGACTCAGAGGGCATTTGATGGTGGCTTAGTCCTAAAATTAAACAGCTGAGCTGAAACAACTTTATTGCTGTGTTAATTTATCTGTATGGTGTGCCATTTACACACAGTATTTCTTGGTGGCTTTACTAGGATATAGAGTTCCATATGAATTTCTGTACAAAGTTAGTTGAATCACAGCATATCCAGTTAAACTGGGAAATTACTCAGCATCAAGAAGCAGAAAAAGAAGTAAAAAGATAGATCCTATCTAGTGGCCCAGCCAAGAGGGAGAAAGGCGATTTAGTAAGGATAAAATACCATGGAAGTTTGTTTTGTAGGCAAAGTTTGATCACATTCTCAGCTAAAATGAAGAAAAGACAGATGAAAAAAAGAAAGTTTTCACAATTTTGCAACTGTGATTTTTGCATTAGTCTAATTCAAATGCAGTAAGGTGACCATGTTCCAGAAAAACCTTGAATTCCTGTCTCTGTCTAGAACTAAATATCAGGACTGCTTTAGGAAATAAAGGCTGACATCTGTATTTTTCTAACTGCATTCAAGCAAGTTTTATACAAAGAGTATTTTATATGTTTTGCTGTTATAACGTATACTGCCTTACAAAGGAGTAAAATGTGTAATACACTTCATTCTTGCTTCTATTTAGTGGACCAGTTAGTGTTGTACAACATGCTGAAGTACCTTGGATAAATGGTTGAATTTTTATTTTTGTAATAGGGAGATGTTGATAATAACATTCATAGATATTTGCAGAACATCTTCACAATGCTTCTAGACTCAGAAATACCAGTATTTTGTACCTATGTCATTTTAGGATCTTTGCTTTTGCCATAGAGCAGTCTCAGCAGAAATTGGCTCCCTTTTGTCCTGGCTCAGAGGTATCCATGTAGCAGTGTGAAGCACTGCATGTGCTTTGCCTGTTTTCTCTGGCCTTCATAAGGAGCTCATTGTTTAGACCATTTCTGCTGTTTGTAGTTCACTTATCTTCCTCTTGTTGAAACCTAAGCTATGAAAGAGTAAGGGCATAGAATGCTTCTAATTCTGCCTTTTTCTTTATTGACAAATTGGAGAGGGATAACAGTATTCAAATAATTTTTACCTTGAGAGAAAAGCAGTGATGGTCAGGTGAGGTTTCCTTAAGGCAAATCAAATTAAGGAATAAAATTATTAATTTGTGATGTTGTTACTGCCGAAGTTGCCTGTAGTAATGTGTGTTTCATCCTCTGAATTACTCAGTTTCAGCACTGATTTGATTTTCTTTTTCTCCAAAGATTGCAGCTAAACAAGCTGCAGCTGCTGCTACTCAGACTATTGCAGCTTCTCAGAATGCAGCTGTTTCCAATAAGAACACAGCAGCCCACCAGCAACTTGTGCAGAGCTGCAAGGTAAACACAGCACAGCCCATGACAAATAACTCCTGAACTCTGCTTTATGGGGAATTGATGAGCATCACCTTCTATAATACTGTTGCAACCTCAAAGGGAGCTTGAAAAAAAAACCCAAACTGCCCAACACTCTATATGTTCATATGCATGGATTCTGGAGAACCCTCCTTTACTGTATTATCCAGGCATTGCTGTTTGCAGAGCTCTGCAAAGCTGAGCTGTTGTTAGTGCCATGTAACACTCAGCTGTTACACACACCTTAGAAAAGGATGCAGAGGTGTGTAACAACCAATTCACCTGAAGTGCTTTTATTACAAGTTTTGGTACAGATCATTGGAACATGTGCAGAGCTGTGCTGGAGCACTGTACAGAGGGGTCCAGTTGCTCAGGAATTGGTGATTCCCTGACTGTGGTTCTAAGCCTTGGCCATGCATTCAGTGTATGAGTGTGATCTTCAGCAGGGGAGTAGCTTCATGATCATCAAAACAGGCTGTTGAATCATAAATGCAGTGAAATGGGACTGAGGTCTGTTGTGGGGCAAAGGTAACCTTTGGATTTTCTCTAATGAAGGATGGAGTACCAATAGTGATTTATACTGTAACAGAGTGAAATTCTTATTTAACATATCAGTTACATAATTGGTTATATAACTAACAACTGCTCCTGCTATTCTGATGTTCTGCCTCCAAGCAACTGGGACCTTAAATGTCACCATAAAAACATAAGTAACAGACCTTACAGTGGGTTAACCATGATTCCTAGCTTGAAGTTAAATCTATAAAATCACAGATTTCAAGGTATGCCCAAAGTCAAAGACACTTCTATAGTTCCAAGCTAGAATTCAGAGTCTAATGAGAAGCTGTTCCTTTTTGTTTAAGCCACATTTGCGAAAGACAGTAGAATGCAGAAGGATTTTCTTCTGCATCAAAGGGCAGTTATGTGGGGAGCAAGAATGAAGCCATTAAAGACTGTATTGTTAAAAACCACATCAGCATTCTGCAATTACTTCTTGTCATGGTGCAATCCTAAGAAATGCTGGAATTCAATAAGACAGCTCAAGTACACTTCAGAATTGTGTTGTAGAGAGCTGCTATTTCAGTATGGATTTTTAAAAAGTGCAACATGGCAACTACTGTTTACTGTTCATTTTAATTTTGTCTTGATGCTCATTTATTAGATAACAGAGAAGATTTAGTATCTATCTTGTTACATTTTTGTGGTGGTGGTAATTTAGTCTTGCACTGTTCAAGTGTTATTGTGAAATGGATGGACAAGGACCATGAATGTGGACAGATCAGGAGTGAAGGTTTAACCATATATGCTTGCAGATATTCCAGCCATGCTATTAATGTTGTGTTGCTGAAAGCCAAGGAAAGGCTGAGGTGTTTGTAAAAGATAATGATTTTCTGAAAGCAGGACATTCTCTTGAAAAAGTCTGGCACCTTCACTACTGGCATTTGAACAGGCAAAAGAAATAATTAGTACTTGATGTACATAATTCTGCATAAAAATCTTGGATTGTCTTGTAGAAGCCTCTAATAAATAGAGGAGTGTAGGAGCCTAATAAGTAGATTGAATAATGATTTCTTAAATAAAACATCTCTAAAAAAGTCCTGTTGTATATTAATTTGGTTCCATGTTCCAATCCTAAATTAATTCTGTGACTGACAGGACAAGAATATTTTACTTAGGAATACTGGAGTTGTCTTTAAGGGGAGTGGGAAGCCTGCTTGTTTTATTTTCAGAGGATTTTGATGTTTTATTTATTTGCTAAAAATCCTTTCCCTTTGTCCATTTTAGAATGTTGCAGACCACATTCCTCAGCTGGTTCAGGGTGTAAGAGGAAGTCAAGCTCAGGCCGAAGACCTCAGTGCCCAGCTTGCTTTAATAAATTCCAGCCAGAATTTCCTTCAGGTGAAGTGAACCAATTATTGCAGTAGATGGAAAAAACATTTTTTTTTAGTGCTGTATGTTTTCATTTGTGATGAATAACCAGTAAGAACCATGTAAAGAAGTTCACTGCAAACTCTGAGCCACAGATAACAAGAGTTTAGTCCCTCAGGTTAGATGGCTAAAATGCATTTTATCTGTAGAGAGTGAAAATTGCTGACACTGGTTAAAAGTAACAAGAAGAAATGTATGATTGTGGAGAAGAAACATTCATTGCTGTACACTTGCCTTCTGGGAAAGAGTTTAAAAAAAAATATAGAGAATTTAGCATCTTTCTAAGCAGAGGTCTGAGTCTGACTACGTGACGGGCTGTTGTAGCCTTTTTAGGCAGTGTTGCAGCAACAAGTTTCAGAATTCCTCAGAAATAAAAGGGAGTACTAGTGTGTGGTTTTTTTAGATATTAACCTGCATAATAGATCTAGATTGATGGTTTGGAAAAAACACAAAATTTGACTGTGTGCTTTTTCTAAAGCATCTTAAAATAGAAAGATAAAATATTGATTATTGATAGCAACTATTGGCTTATTATTAACAAGAAACAACACCAGAAACCAATAATCTGTGTAATGGCATGGTCATTATTTGGCATCAGTTACTCTTGCTTTAAATGTGCTGTTAGCACGTTTTTATGGTCTTGTGTAGGCAGAGGGATCACAAACCATGTTCTCACTCTGTTTAAGTATTTGCTCTATGATTCCCTCTGGAGTGATTCACATGATTGATCCATCTCCCCTGTGGCTGTGTGTGTGTACAGCAGTGATGATGAGGATCAGCAAAGGTTTTTAGTTGTACTAGCAGTAATCTCTGTCTAGAGGCATTGCTTGAATTACAATTTTAATTTCATAGAATTTTGTCTGAGGTTAATATTTAGAAACATAGAAATTTGCTGTCTCTGCCACCTTGACCTGATTGTACCACATGAATGCTGAATGGCAAAATTTCACATTTCAGTGTTTTTAAGTAGTCTACATGAGTATTCAAAGGCCTTGGGCAGATATCAGAACCAATGGGGTAGTCACTGTCCCAGTAAAGCACAGATAAGTCCTGCTGCGGAGGGCTTGGCAATGTGACAGAATTATGACAGGGTGCTCCAGCTTAAGGAGCAGGAATGTGCTAGCCATTAAAGAAAAATCTAGAAACCTCATGAGTGTGTGAGTGAAGGAAGCAGTTTGTTTATTCAATCCTAAGCCTTTTTTAAAGGAAATGAGCTGGTAAAAACAATTGTTTTTACTGTCACTGTTGTTCTTTGAACAGCCTGGAAGTAAAATGGTGGCTTCAGCTAAAGCTGCTGTCCCCACAGTGACTGATCAAGCAGCAGCAATGCAGCTCAGTCAGTGTGCAAAGAATCTTGCTACCAGCTTAGCTGAGCTACGAACTGCCTCCCAGAAGGTAGGTAAATACTGGTTTTAATTAGCTAAAACAAGAGAACTTCTTGTCTCTCCTGAGGGAATGGCTCATGCTGAGGCAGTGCTCTCACTGCTGTATTTTGTGCACACATTGCTCAGACTCCCAGGTGGCCTCTGTATGATAGGAAGGGGAGGGAGAAGTGACAAGAAAACTGAAAAAGCTTATGCTGCCCTTTCCATACCAGACAAACGTGAGCAGAGTGTAGAGAGCAGCACATCAAGACTCTGAGCTGCTGTTACATTTGAGGGAGAGCAGGGAAAAGGGAACACCTCTTGTGCCTCCCCAAACCAGTGAGAACCTAGCTACAGCTCTGTGGTGCTTACTGCTGAAATAACTGGAATCATCTTCTCCAAAATCCAGGGGAGCAGAGGCTGTGTTTCACACACAGATTTCTGAATTATGTCAGGGCTTAAAAAAAATGCAAGTGGGAAGTCTGATATTTTTTGTGTGTATACACTGAGGTCTGAAACTGGGATTGTAGCACTGAGGTGGCTACACCTGAGCTAATGCTAAAATTTCCATCTCACACTGGGAATGTGGGGTGCCACATCACGGGGTCAGTGTGATTTTGGTCATGATGCACAGCGAGGCCATTGGTCAGAGGGGAAGTCCAGAGTGCTGCAGTTACTCTCCCAGTCCCTGGGCTGCCTGCTGTGAAGGGACATGTACACAAACCAAGTGCACCTCATTCCCCTGGTGCCTCTTAGCAGAGTGTTATTCTCTTCACAGACTGAAAATACTATTCAGGAGTTTGGAATCCATGATTTATAACACTTAGAGGGCTCACAATGGCCTCTAAAGTAGGAAGAGAAATAATATGGATGGGGAGATTAGATCTGAAGCATTTACTGTTTCTGAAAGTTGTGTACAGCTGCTAACAGTGGTACTGATCTGATTTCTGAATAGGCTCATGAAGCTTGTGGCCCAATGGAAATTGATTCTGCTTTGAATACAGTCCAGACTCTCAAAAATGAACTGCAAGATGCGAAGATGGCAGCTGTGGATGGACAGTTAAAACCTCTCCCAGGAGAAACTGTAATTGAGGAAGGATGTTCTTCATTTAAAAACAAACAAAGTTAGCTGTTAAAAAACTTGAATATTAGAGGCAAAACAAGTCATGAGGCTTTGGATAATGATGATGCTGATAGGATTTTGTACTGATTCTCTTTTTAAGAGTATATGTTACTACTACACCAACAGTATGTTCTGTAGTAGAGTTACTCATAGGAGTGTAGGGCCTCCTTCTCTATTGTGAAGATTACAATTTGGTAGCAGTAATGTTCTGGTCTTGTCAAAAAGAATTTCTGTTGAATTGTGACAATGATGAGAACTCAGGACAGCCAGTTGTAGTAGGCTTAGAAAGTGAAATGGTTTATTTGGGGGAGGGGGGAAGTGGAAAAAAGCCCTTCCTAGATGAGGGCATTTACTTTCATTGCTAATTATAAAATAATTTTATTGTTTGCACTACCTAATATGTTCATTTATTTTATCCTGAACAGGGAAAACATGCTAGTCAGATTACAGAGAAACTGTGTGTGTATTCAGTAGCTGAGGTGAAAGTTTAGGTTTTTGGAATGAGGAGTTTTTTAGTCCTATTTAAAATGAAGTGTATATTCATTGAGCTTAAAGTAAGTATTTTGTCCTTTGCAATTTTTTGCAGCTTGAGAAATGCACTCAGGACCTGGGAAGCACATCCAAAGCAGTTGGTTCTTCAATGGCCCAGTTGTTAACTTGTGCTGCTCAGGGCAACGAGCACTACACAGGTACTATTTTATTCATAATGGCTCCGTGGAGTCTATGCTTTCCATCAAATACTTGATAAAAGTATTTATTCCTTGGTGAAATGTGACCATAGGAGTTGCTGCCAGAGAAACTGCTCAGGCCTTGAAGACTTTGGCTCAGGCAGCACGAGGGGTTGCAGCGTCCACCACTGACCCTGCGTCAGCCCACGCGATGCTGGATTCAGCCAGGGATGTCATGGAAGGCTCTGCTGTGCTGATCCAGGAGGCCAAGCAGGCCCTGGCTGCCCCAGGGGATGCAGACAGCCAGCAGAGATTAGCCCAGGTAAGCTGGGAGTTGAGCAGCTGCATGATTTGTCAGACACCTGGTGAATTTACTCCAAATGAGCATTAAGTAAGGAGAGGCAATGACAGAAAATAAGGCTGCTAGGTATGGCATCTTTCTGTTCTCTTCAACAGCTCTCAGACAGTAACACCATGCCTATGTTAAACAATGCAGATGTTATAAAGTATGGTATTTTAGTCATCTCTTAGAAAAATATACAAAAATGCAGCTCTGTGCTTTTACCCACAACATATATGACAAGGCTTCTTGACTGCAAAAGGGAGATAGCCATTAAAATTATAATTTTCAAATAGAAGACCTATATCCATGTTATATTCAAAAAGTGAGTGCATGTTTTCTTCATCTGTGGCACCAGTATGTTTGAATACTTTAGGAGTGACAGGTTATTTTTTTACTGATTTGAAAAGTTCTAGAATTGGTCTGCATTGTAAATAATTTCTTATGAAGATACCTTTTGTTTTAATCAGAACTTTTTACAAAGTGGCATGCAACAAATTTCTGTGATTGGCATACAGATAACTTCATGGGCATTCCCTTATCTGCAGTGCTGCAGCCTTTATCCCAAGTTCCAGGAGCAGCTGTGGGGCTGCCCTCCAACACTATCCTGTGACATGCATGAGCCTAAATAAAGACTGCAGGCCAGCAAACTGAGAAAGCTGCAAGCCTCAAAAATGTTCCTGTAAGGGTCAGAAAGTAGGAATTGCTGGCTGTGGAGTAGAGGCTGTGCCTCCAATTAATGAGCACTTAAGCCTCTCAATGTGAATGTGTTCACTTGTGTGTTGTAGGTGGCAAAAGCAGTGTCTCACTCCTTGAATAACTGTGTGAATTGTCTGCCTGGACAAAAGGATGTGGATGTGGCCTTAAAGAGTATTGGGGAATCCAGCAAGAAGCTCCTTGTTGATTTGGTAAGATGGCTTTTAATGTGGAAATATATTTTAGAAAACTGCGGATCTGGGTTCCCCACGTGTCAAATCGTTATTTAGTAAATGTGCCCTGAATATACTTCATGTAAGCTGTCTTTAAGCTTATGCACCTTTAGGCAGCTGCTACGTAGACTGAAATAGCATTTTTGTAGTTTTATGGGCAAGGTGAAATGTTTCTGTGACTTGTGAAGGCAATGTTAAAGCTGTCATAAATTGATATTAACATTTTGGTTTTGAAAATGGCAACTATGAATTAACATTCATTAGGAAATTATAGTTCATCTTGCACCTAGAAGCCTTCACTTTACTTGAAGGAGCATTGTGATCTGTCAAAAAATGTTTGGTCACTTTGTGTAAAGAGTAGAATTTTGTTACTTTAACTGCATTCATTTTAAAAAAAAAACTATTTGTGGTGGCCATTTGCCAGAAGTTTATACTGTTTTGAACTGCTGTTTTTTTCTGCATCCATCACTGACCTTGCTATCCTGTGAATGAAGGAGGAATTGTATTTTCATATGTTTGTGCAATGCCTTTTGATAAAACCCAGGATTTTTTAATCAAACTGGTTTACTAGAGAGAGTTTAGAGTAATTCTGAAGAGCTGCCAATACTTGTGTCCCTTGGAAAGCTTACAGACTTGTCTGTCTCTTGAAAGAAGCAGAAGTTGCTGGACAGATTTCTGGTTGACAGCTGTCCCATAGTTCCAGCTGCATTTGGTATTCTCAGCGTGTGTTGAACTCTCCAGCCATGAAAGGCTGGTGTGATGTGACAGACAATAAAATACTGAACTTTGTGTCTTCCAGCTACCTCCAAGTTCTAAGTCATTTCAAGAAGCTCAGAGTGAACTGAACCAGGCAGCAGCAGACCTGAATCAGTCAGCTGGAGAAGTTGTCCATGCTACACGGGGCCAAAGTGGGGAGCTGGCTGCAGCCTCTGGGAAATTCAGTGATGACTTTGATGAATTTCTTGATGCTGGTATTGAAATGGCTGGCCAAGCACAAGTAAGATCTTTATCTTGAGGCATAATCTTGGCCATAACCTCTGGTAGTGCAGTACACTGTTTATGCAGCATTACAGTGCAGCACAGCATGCTGGTGTGTGAGGAGATGTTTGTTGTGAGGGAATCATCTGGAGCTGGTTATCTGGAAAGAAGAGAACTCAGCATTTGCATCTTCCACAGGATGTTGGTATTTGTTTGTGTCCAGTCAGAAATATGACTTCATATGAAGCTCTGTAGTTTGAGCTTCAAAGGTATAAAGGTGTGCTGGACCTCAGCTTCTGGAAAGGGTTGCTTCTTTTAGAATGTTTTGTTTGAGGCAGTTCTGTGAAGGCAAAGGTAGAAATGATCCTGCAGATGGCTGCTTGAAGTGAGAATCCAGCTGCTGATGACCTTGTGGCCCTTGTGAATTTGCTTATCCTGCTGACACAGGGCATGTTAACCATCTTATTAAAAGAGAAGGCCTTCTGTGTGTAATTATTTGGCCTGAACAAAAGCAATACCAGGTAATTTTGGTGTCTAGTAAAATGTCAGGGTAGGAAGGAAGTAGAATTTAGTAAATACAGAGTAGAAACTATTCATATCAATTTAATAATATGCAACCTCTTTAGATAAAACTGTGAACAGACTGTTAGGAGAAATGGGTTCACTTCTACTGATCATTAGCAGAAGAATCTAGTCACAGGTGTTTGCTGAGAAGATGCAATATTTTTCTGTAACTGTATTTAAATACAGGTTTCCCATTTCAAGCAATGGCTTCAAATGAGAAACAGAATGTCCAAGTCAGAATGTTGACCAAAGTAGCTTATAGAAATGATTTTCTTGGGAAAGATGACTTTCTGGAGGATATTTTTATGTGAGCAATCCCAGCTAGATGCTAGAGAGCCTGCGGGCTGCACAAAGGATGCCAGAATTCAGAGAGCATGCACTGACTGAATAATGTGAAGCAGTTGTGCCAGGCAGAGACACATAAGAGTCTTAACAACAAAAGCATTGTTCAACAAGTAGTGAAGTTTCTCCCTTGCTCATTTGTGAATACTGCCATTGTTAGAAGCCAAGCTATTTGTTGTAAGGGTCTTTTTCTGTTCTGTAAGTGAAGCTAGAGGCACCTGTCTGGGTGAACAGGGGCTTGGGCCATCCTTCTCTGAGCTCACATATGTCAGTGGTTTCAGGTGGATAAACAAACTGGGTTTCCATGGTGTGGTTTTAGCACACTCTCTGGATTGCTAAGTTTCTACTTAATGTTACGCTGCTGTGGCTTTCCAGACTAAAGAGGACCAGATTCAAGTCATAGGTAACCTCAAGAGCATCTCTATGGCTTCCAGCAAGCTGTTACTGGCTGCCAAGTCTCTGTCTGTTGATCCTGGAGCTCCTAATGCCAAGAACCTCTTAGCAGCAGCAGCAAGGTAAGGGTGTGTTGCTTGCTGTTTTCCTGGGATATTTGATTTTCTCTGTGGTATTTATATTGTGCTTATATATTCTTCTTCCACTGACAATTACCTGAATGGTTGGAACCTGTAGTTCTGTTTAAATGGAAGTAGGCCAGAGAAGAATTGCTTATGTTGGAGTAGTTCCTCAACTGGTATAGCTTATTAGCCTTGGTGGAAATAGGAACCAGCATTTGAAGAGTTGTCTTGGTTTCTGCAAGGAGCCAGTGTATTTTATGTCCTGGTTCCTCACTGTCTGTTCTGACAAGGCAGTAGCTAACATTAAGCCTCTCAATCCCTGAAAGAAAAGAAGTTGAATAATATTCTTAGATAAAATGTGCTTAAAAATCATAGCTACCTATCAAAGTGTGCATGTGTGTATGATCAGGAATGCTTGAAAGGGTTAGATGCTACATTTCTTCAATGGAGCATACCCTTAATTTAAGGATTATAAATCCACTCTCTCAGTAAAGAGCTTCTTAAAAAGTTATGCTACTTTACTTCGTTGTATTTTGTTTAAAAACAATTACATCTCTCCTATCTCCCTGGAAATAAATAGCATCTATGAAAATTATAGATCACCAAAGACAGGCTGCTTAAAAGTGAAGGAGTCACATGAGATTTTGTTACTGCTGCAGCATCAAACTGCTCTGGATTTCTGCTTTAGGCTTGGAGCAGTCCTGATTGGAGTGTAGAGGAATTTCACCCCAGTGAAATCCAGGTAGTTTTAAGGTCCTGCCAGGTTGGTATTCCCTCTGTGGAAGTATCTAATAGAGAAAGGGAGGTGAGCCAGGTTGAGCCTTTAACTGTTCTGTGTGTGTGCATGTGTGAGACCTTACACAGACACCACGTACCTGTGTGACACAAATACTGCACCAGGTTGTGTTGTAGGTGCTGAGGAGGTACTGTACTGAGATCCCTCTGCAGATCCTCTGTTCTGGCTTGTGACAAGCATGCCAGGGCTCTCTTCTCTTTCCCTGCTATGATACAGTCAGGGTCAAATATTTTTACTTTATCTCTTCTCATGAAAATGAAAAAAGAGGCACAGCTTCCTTATTATAAGACAGCTTTTCTGCTCATCTTTCTCTCATCATCTGTGGTACTGTGATTAATCTGGAGGTTGTTTTGCTTTCTTCCCCATTTGCAGCAGCTGTAAGAGACACTTCAGCTTTTTCAGTAGCTTTGTCTTCCTTGTGGAGGCATTTTTCTCAACCACCTCTGACAGGTCTGCAGCACTGGCTGAGCTCCCTGCAGGGTCCAAGTATTTGTGTGTAGAATTGGATGAAAACAGATGTGGCCTTTAGAGTCCTAGCAGTCCTCCTCCACTCTGGCATAGGTGTTTGAGGAGCCACCTTCCTGGTTTTTCCTGTTTTTCTGTGGCCAAACGGTTTTCAGAGTAATGTTTGTACACAGGATGGATTCCTGGGAGAGGTGTGTAATAATAAATTTGTGAGACCATGTAACCTCCTCTATAAAGCTGATTATTCTCTCCCTTCAATTGCTGATATTTTCTGATTCAGTATGAATTGTGTCTCAGATTAAAATCAATAGCAGACAAGATATTTTTTTGTGTGAAGTTCTTCTGGGAGTGAACAGAACTTTCAATTTTTGTTATTTATTCCTGTGTCTGTATGCAATGATATTTTTCTGATGCACAGAAATCACTGATGTTCAGCAGGTGAACATCAGGTCCTTCACAAGGACACTAAAGCTGCTGGAAGGGGTAGGAGTCTCAGTTAAACAAGTATGTCTGTTAGTTTCCATTCTTTTTGCCCTGGAATTTAGCATGAACATGTTAAATGTAATAAACACATCCTGTTTCCTTTTGTAACAGTGGGATACCATCCATCCAGGTAATCACATTACTGATATGTTATCAGTATCAGTTATTCCCTTTTTGAAAGGGAATGTAATAAAAATGCCATTCCGTTTCCAAGGCCAGAGGAAAGCATATTCTCCATGCACTCCAATTTCATTGATTCTCTCTTCTTCTAGATGCTACTTTCTGGGTTGTTAGTCATGAGTGTAAAATGTGTAGTTATGATGAATTTTGCCTGTTGTCAAAGCACTCTTCAGGAAGACAGATATTGGCTGTTGTATGTCAGGTTCAGCCTGTGTCCAAGAGCTGTGAACTCCCACAGGAACATAATGCCTTTGCAAAACTTGTTCTCTGTGGCTATAAACCTATGGGAGAATATCAGTTATTAATTGAAGAGAAAAAACCAATTTGCTAAAAGGCTATAGAGACATATAGCAGGATTGTGTGTATTACAGTATGTCAGACAAGACACAAGACTTTGTTAGAGAAAGGTAAATAACATATAATTTATATTCAAACACTTTCCCATGCCAGACACCTTTTTCTGTATCCTTTAGGGCTTCTGGGGTGGTAATTGAGAAATGATTCAGTTAATGTCAGACCTGGAGAAGTGCTGAAATACCTTTTAGCAGCTGCACTACGTCACTGTGCCAATGTAAAATGTTTGCCTTTGGCCTGCTGCCAGATGTGTTCTGTCCTTCCTCACCAGTGTTTTCCCAGAGGTGCCACCAGTTTGGCTGCTGGGCTCAGCCATGTGGGAGAAGATCCAAGCTTTATATCTTTATGCAGTATACAGTTAATGACAAAAGTTTTACTAAGAGGAATAGTTCAACTTTAAAATCCACCTTTTTTCCTTCTGCTCT
This sequence comes from Poecile atricapillus, assembly GCF_030490865.1. Lineage (NCBI taxonomy): Eukaryota > Metazoa > Chordata > Aves > Passeriformes > Paridae > Poecile > Poecile atricapillus. The sequence continues at coordinate 16,641,838 of NC_081259.1, forward strand.
CCCCAGAGCTGTGACTGAGAGTATAAACCAGCTCATCACACTGTGCACCCAACAAGCTCCTGGCCAGAAGGAATGTGATAATGCACTCAGAGAACTGGAGGTATTATTATATTTCAAAAGTTCTTATAAATAAAAGTGGTCCCCAAATGTTTGTTTCCCTTATATTCTTTGTCTGAATAGCTCCTGTTACTGTCTTCTCACTTGATATCTGTGTCAGGAATTTTAACTGTGTACAAGGTGAGCATGGAACCCATTGTAAACATCTTGTAGGTTAGGCCAGAATGAAATTTGCTACCCTGTCCCCATCTCCTCTTTCCTGCCCTCCAAAGATACACTTTAGTCCCTATTACTCATACTTATTTTTACTTAAGGAAGAATCATGACAAGATGGACATTTCTACTACCACCAGTGCACTGGAGGGAACTGCAACATCTTGGTTTTTCCACTTGCAAGATGCTGTTGCTGACATCCCACTTTAGGATGATGATTGCCATCTTCTACCTTGACCTTTCTTAGTGTAGATTTTTAATGCCTTGTTTCTGCCTTCCCTATCAAACTGATACGATGTGCATGCCAATACAGGCTCTTGCAAGGTACATTCTTGATCCTGAGTGAAAGGTTTGGCTGGCTAAATCATGGGTCAGTTGAAAGACATCCACTGATCACAGACAGGGCCACTTCCAGTAGTAGGAAATAATAGCTTTTAATTTAAACTAGATTTTTGTTGTTTACTGTCAAGGTCAAAACCTCAAGAGGTGACTGGCCTGTGTCAAGAACAATAAAATACCATTAAACTTTTTATTTCTAGCCTTTAGTTTTATTTCTAGCCCTTAGTATCACAAGGATACACAAGTCATTGCAGGGCATTCCAGGATATTGTGAGTTTTCTTAGGATGTGTGTCCATGATTATTGTCCCAAAATGTTACAGGAGTTCCCCTAGGAGCCACTTTGTCCTTCTGAATTCTCAGCTTCATAAGTGTTCTCTCCTTGGTCACAGGGGGCAGCAGCAAATCCAAAGAGTAGAAATAGAAACCAGGAAATGAGGCTGTAAGGTAAAGGAGCAAGCAGGAGGAATGAAGTGCTGTTTCTCAGGACTTCCTGAAAGACTGAAATGGGGAGAGATCTGTGAAATGGCAGGGATGTGAAAGGTGAATTTCCAGCTAATGGGCCACAGAAAACTGAGAGCTTAGAGGAGAAATGTAGCCTTAAAAAGCCCTTGCAGAGGGTTCTGTGCCAATAGCACAGAATTGCACATGCTGGCATGGATCGTGAGCAGGGCCAGGAAAGGGCAGAAGGAAGATCTGTAGCATCTTGAATTTCCTAGAGAGAGTTAGTGAGAAAGGCCTGGATATATGGAATTAGATTCATTTCTGGAAAAAGGGAAACAGAGGCAAAAGCAAACAGTCCTGAAATTAGACTGGAGACTCACATCAAAGTAACTGGAGGAACCAATGAAGTTTAAGACGTCTTAACTTTTAATTTCTCTTTACAGTGATTAAAATTTTGCCTCTTCCCTTCATTTCCTGAAGTAATCATACACTATTCCTAGTCTTTCCAGGGCTCCTTAACTATTAAAAATTATTATTTCTGTAGAAAGAGTATCTCTCAGCATGGATTTGATAGACTACCAATAGTCTCTGTGGTCTTCTTTGGAGACTCTGGAAAACTGGTTTTAGAGACAGCCTTATTCTCTAACGTTCAATGAGGTAGCTAAACTTGCCCAGAATTGGAGCTGGAAAGAGTGCCATGGGGTTTGCAGTAATTGCAAATGTATGTTAAAGGGAAGTTTGTGCTGGCTTGTATTTTGCCATTCTGTTCCTTATGTTCTGAGGGCCTCTGTCTCCAGAGCAGTGTAAGTGCAGCAGGAACCTCGTTTGCTTTCCAAGTTATTTAATAGAACACAACATGAAGACATGCTGCAATGTCAGTGAGAACTGACACACAGAGGAGACAACTGGAAATTGCTTTCTAGACACCTTCACCTTCTCTTTTGTTACTGCTATAAGGCTTTAAGACAAACTTTTACACAGCAATAGGTGAGCTGTTAAAAATACTGTGGGTGTTTCTATAACATCTTAGAAGGTGGGTTACAGGAAAAGTCCCAGTGTTTAAAATCATGCCTTGATTTCCTTTAGGTGGAAAGCAATTGTCAAGATACAGCTTCCAGTATCTTTCTCTACTTAATTGATTTCACTTTCATCAGAAGGACTAAAAGTCTTTCCTGCATTATATTTGGCAGTAAAATAGAGTTCCTTAAAATTTGAAAAAATATACGTTACACGTGTTTATGAATTAGCCTCCTGCATTTTGCAGCTTTTTACAAGTTTTGTTATCTAATTGCATTCATTCTTCTCAATGAATATATGGCTGATTGTCACATTGTTATTTTCAGGACTCAGAATTGCCTCAGAAAAATAAATTAAACCCAACTATATGTAGTTTCCTGACAGAAAATTTTCCTTTGTTGGGGGAATCTGTTGACACTGTAGGGGGGCAGGCAGGTGGTGGATGTGTGCTCAGTTCAGTAACCCTTAGAGTTTCCAGACAGTGCTCAACAAACAGCAGCTGTTTTTCTTATCACTCCATTAAATTTGTTTATGAAATTTAAAATAGTACTGAAAACATGTGTTACACTGTTGATACCTGACAGAAAGCCAGATTGCCTCATGTCAAGCTGAGCATCTCTGACCATATACCAATCATCACAAACACGAGGTAAACCTGAATTTCCAAGAGATTTGTGGTGCACAAACATGGAGCTCCCACAGCTCAGTTCCTGTCAGGTGCAGTTTCCTGCATGGCACACCCTTAGGGATTATGTAGCTTTGGCTGCTTGCTAGAGACAAACATGTAAGATTACACTGGGATAAGCCAGATAGGTGTGATGGTGTGTGTTCTTCTCAGCTCAGTATTTCAGACTCTGTCAATAATCAGTTTCTTTCATTATTTCAGACAGTTAAGGGAATGCTGGATAACCCAAATGAACCTGTGAGCGATCTCTCATATTTTGATTGTATTGAGGGTGTAATGGAAAACTCAAAGGTAATTTCTTTTTCCTACCTCTGTGTCAGTTATAAAGTGTGTTTGGATTTTCAGAAGTTTCCACATGCGTATTGAAGGTTAGAGGTGTCAGTATTTATAGCTAAAATGTGTGCTACACTCCTTGATAAACTCTGCTGGAGATACATCTCTTACAGCTAATTTCAGGTTTTGGTCACTCAGAAGGTGTGCTGCCTCAGTAAGAAATTTTTAATGAAGTGATTGGTACACAATGCTCTGAAAGCTTCTCCTGTGCACTAGACAGCATGTCATACTTTGGGGTGCTGTATTTTGACTGCAACTAAGTTAGAACAGCCCAAAGCATGAATGGGAGGGCTTGGCAATGAAACCCCATTGTATTGTTGTGTGCAGAACAGCTTTGATAAATGTCTGAGCAGTCCAGACACCCCAGCACATCAGAAAACCTGTGGGAAACCTCTTCAATTATTTTTAGTCTAACCGTGCTGTACATCTTTCTTTGAAGCTGGCTTTTGGTGTCCTTATTATCTGATGTGTTGGAACTGTCTCATGTTCCTTCTCTAAAAGAAAGAGTACCCAGTGCATGTGTGTTATCTTGCATCTAATGCTCTACTGCAGCCAGAGCTCATTTTGAATTTTAAGCCCAAGTGAACTGAATTCAGTGGGACAGTAATGTGGGAATTCATGTGCATTCTGACACTGAGATGGTTCCAGAAGTCTAGGTGCAGTTTCATTTCCACTCAGCTTCAGTGAGTTTGGTTATAAAGACAGATGATCCTGGATGTGCCACAGCATCTGCAGGACTGGCTGTCATATTCTGCAGTCTGTGAAATGCACCTAGTGCCAGGTTAGCTGTGAGCACTAATGGATGACAGCAAAACTAATGATGGTTAATTCCATACCCTCATGTCATTTGAGCTGTGGTGGTGCTCATGTTCCTTGGCAGTCCAGTGTCAGTGTGCATGCCTGATCCATCATACCACACAGAGGAATGGGCCCTGCTTGGTGATATCTAAAAACTCTGGAAGCCAAGCCCAGGGGGGTTGTGGCCCAAAATTGGTTTAAGGCCAGCAATTGCTTGCCTCTAAGTGGTAGGGATGCATATTTGGAAGATAACTTTGTTTTTTAATTTCTGAGGTTCTTGGAGAATCAATGGCGGGCATTTCCCAGAATGCAAAAACTGGGGATCTTTTAGTCTTTGGAGAATGTGTTGGAGTTGCATCCAAGGCTCTTTGTGGCCTCACAGAGGCAGCAGCTCAGGTAAGAGACTGAAAGGCTGTAAAGCAATTAAGTTTTTATCAAGCTCATGTTCTGGGTTTGTAAACAAGTGATGACTTTGTATGTCATGGTGTGTTCCATGTAGGTCCACAGAAATTGTGCAGAGCACAATAACACACATTTTCTAAGGAAGGGAAATAACTTTTAGAAGGAGGCTTTGCTGAGGATAAAGCAAAGCTGCCACATATGGAATTCGTGTTTGTAGCTCAAGCTCAGAACTATTATAGAGAAATGAACAAAAAAACCACAGTTAAAAACAGTGAATCGACTTCTAGTTTGTAAAAGCTCTTAAAAGCACTACAAATTTCCACCATTGGAACCAAGAAGAAAACCATTTCAGCTGTTGAGATACTTTTAGAATAACCAAAATTCTTAAGCTGCTGCAACAAATTAGGGTCTGATCTCTATGGTTTCACTGATCTGATAACTGAGTGAACTATAAAGAGCTCATACAGTCACCTTGGTGAAGGATTTGGCTGTGGGGGATCATACTCTGCATCTGAAAACCTTCTTGATTTCCCCAAACGTGTAATGCCTTGGTATGGACTAAATCTCCTCCACAGCTGACTCTGAGTTGCCTTACTAGCATATTAAGGTGGCAGATAATTGTATCTGTAATAGATATGAGGAATACTTCATATATGATTGTGACAGTTCAGTTAAGTTGTGGTTGTTGAGAGGCATGAAACTTCTAACTGAGAGGGGGAGGTAAGGTTGGCCATCAGACCCCTGAGCTGCAGTGAGACCAGCAGCTGCAGGCCTGGTGGGACCTGCACTCAGCAGCAGGATCCTGCCTTTGCTGGATCACTTTTGTAGCCTTGACAAAAAGCCCCCACTGCCTCCAACCATGGCTAATACTGTAAATAACTTGCCAGTACCTGTAACTACTAAAGCTCTCTCCATTGGCCGTGCAAGTGACAAGTAATGTTTTCAGGGATAGCAGCCATCTAAACAGTGGACTATTCATTTTGTTTCAATTAATTAAATTTCTCAAGCAGAAGGGTATGTTTTCTTGGTTTCAGTGGACTCTGGAGATGTATTGCAGAAAATAAATGGTAATTGTGTTTCACAGTATGATTTCTGAATAATCTCTGACCACCATGTGCTATGACATATGGCCAGCAGAGATCCTCGACAGATTTAGCATGATTTATAGGCTTGTTTTCTTCTTTTCCCCATTTCTAGGCTGCTTACCTGGTGGGTATCTCAGATCCAAACAGCCAGGCAGGTCAGCAGGGCCTTGTTGACCCAATTCAATTTGCCCGTGCCAACCAAGCGATCCAGATGGCTTGTCAGAACCTGGTGGATCCCGCCAGCAGCCCATCGCAGGTGATGCCAGAGGACTGCAGGGACACCCCCCCTGTCACAGGCGTTTTGGTGTGACTCCATTGCCTGCCTTTGGACACTGCAGAGCTGCAGTGTGGTTCCTGTCCCACCCCTCTGACATGATCCCTGTTCTGTGCTGCTTTTTACAGGTCCTATCAGCTGCCACAATTGTGGCCAAGCACACGTCTGCTCTGTGCAACGCCTGTCGCATCGCTTCGTCCAAAACAGCAAATCCTGTTGCCAAGAGACACTTTGTGCAGTCTGCCAAGGAAGTTGCAAACAGCACTGCTAACCTGGTTAAAACTATCAAGGTACAAATGCTGCTTAACTGTGCTTCCTTCTTCCTTTGTGATTTTTGGGGTTTTCTTGTTTGGTTTTTTTTTCCCCCCTGTTGAGACAGAATCAGAACAGTTAGGAATATCTTTTTACCTTCTTGGATATGCATTGTTTAAAAAATCACTAATAAAATTTTTGAAGATCTGAATTGGAAAATGTGTTCAGTGGTGTAACTGCTGAATTCAAGATGAAAAAAATTGGGAAGTTTAAATATTAGGAGAGGCAGCTTGGCCCATCCAATATGAAACCCCTTAGGACTGATGTATTTAATAAGCTTTCACCATAAGAATAATCTACAAACTACTGAATGTAAAGGTTTTTAATGGTGTTCAGTTCCCCAGTATATGGAATTTTTTGGAGCTATTTCTGAGAGCTTTACCTTATCTACAGGAGAAAAAAAAAAGAAATAAATAATAATGGGAACCAAACAGAAGCCATTTATGTTGCTAGTAGTCTCCTGCTAATAGTAACCTTTTATTTTCCAGATTTTTGCCAGTAATTTGGTAGGGGGTAGGTTTTTTTCATGCAAGCAGAATACTTGTGAAGCCATGGAGAATTCACAATTCCGAACCCTTCTGGAAGCCATTAAGTGATCTAATCTGATTTCATTAGCTGAAATGTTTATTCTGAGATTGTGAGAGAGATTGTTTGACTTGGGTGAAAATGAGAGCAATATATTACTGGTTTGCTTAAAACAGAAATAACTGAAAAACTTCAAAATCAGTCCATAGGAAACTACAACCTTCACAAACCACAAAAAGGTGAGAGTTAGCCCCTTCCACCTTTTCCAGTGTGAGGTCCTGGGGCTCTTGAGAGGCTTGAGTCTCATTGAAGAGAGATTTGAGAGACTCATTGGACTGCAGTGACAGAAAACCTGCAGAATTTTAAAGTTTGAAGTCAGTAACAAGCTGAGGAAAGAAACACACACCTGAAAGATCCCATTCTTTGCATCAATCTTGTTGGTGGAGGAGCTTTCAAATATCATAAACACGCAGCGGTTTAAAACTAGGAAGACTTAAACCATCTTCCTTCAATTTTGCTGAAGAAACCCATTCAGACAGAGCTCAATCCTGATTTGATTTCCAGGCACTGGATGGAGATTTCTCAGAGGAGAACCGCAACAAGTGCAGAATTGCCACTGCACCTTTAATAGAGGCTGTGGAAAATTTGACAGCATTTGCTTCAAACCCAGAATTTGTCAGCATCCCAGCACAGATCAGCGTTGAGGTAAGGCAGGATACTGCATTTCCATCCTCTGAAAGTTGAAAATGTTGAATTAATCACATGTTGGAAGAGAGTGAGTGCAAAGACGTCAAAGTATTGGGTTTCTGGGTGTTCACAGGGCATTCTGCTGTCTTTTGTTTAACCTCTGACCTTGACTTTTCTACCAGTAGGATGCACATTTTGGTTACAGAAAGTGCTGCAAGTCTGCTATTAGCAGAGTCATGCAGCATAGGTGATTTGCATGTTTTAGTAGCTGGATTCTTCTATGCAATACAATAGTAAATATCCCCTTTGGTTTTCCCTCAAGAGCAGTTTTAACAAATGGAACCTAGTTAGTTCTGAAAAGAATCAAAGGGGTGTTGCTGGGTTTTTTCCTTTTTGCCCACAAGTTCTCCATCCTCAAACTGTGTAACTACAGCAGAATAGAATGTGAAGAGATTAATAAAAGTATTCATTGGGTTTGGTGTTTTTTTCACAGGGAAAAGAGATAAAAAAGCAAACCCCTCAAGCTTTGTAAAAGCTTTGGAGTAGAGGTCATGTGTTGCCTGCTCCTCCAAGGGCTGCTTCCTGCTTTTGTCAGGCTCTGATCCAGGTGGCAATATCAGATGATGCAGTACCTGTTGCAATCTTACATCTGTGGGGCTGTAACTGAGATCTAAGCGTGTCCTCCAAGTCTGTGGTACCTGGGTTTAGCAGATTATTGGCAATAAAATAGATACACAGATGATAACCCAGTCAAGAGTCATCAATCATCACTTGGAGCTAGTAGTCTGACTGGGGAAAGGTCACATCTCTTGGTGACAACAATTTTTGTGACAAAGTGTATTTTCAGTGATTTTTCTGTTGTCTGCAACTAGACAAGTGTCACTGTTTTCTCTTGTTTCTCAGCTGGAAAAGGCATTTCTTACCTTGAGAGACATTTCTTAAGTACATTTCAGAGAAAGCTGTTGGATTGATTATTTTTGTTTTATTTCTGTGTTGACTATCTGTGAATATAAATAGTACAATGGAGGAAATTATAATTCCATTTTAATGCTGTTAATTAGACTTTTACGAGCAGAAAGTGTGGATGAACTCAAATAAATTATAATTTAAATGTTCTTTTTGTTCTTGTACCTTCCTGACCACAGGGATCACGAGCACAGGAGCCAATTCTGGTTTCTGCTAAGACAATGTTGGAGAGCTCATCTTTATTGATCAAAACTGCCCGTTCTTTGGCTATCAATCCCAAAGACCCTCCTACATGGTCTGTACTAGCAGGGCATTCCCATACAGTCTCAGATTCTATCAAGAGTCTCATTACCTCTATCAGGTATGTCTTTTGTAGTAATTGAGCAACTTTTCATAAAGCAAAAATGCCATTAGCACATAAAGCCATAAAGCACAGGCCATTAGCACTGTGTTATTTTTCACGGATGGAAATTAGTCTGTGATGCACAATATCTCCACAGTTACACTGGATGTTTAATTATGATTGATGACTGCAGCACCCTGCAGCACAGGGTGTTCTGTGTTTGTATTCTGTTCTCCTGTTCTGGTTCCACCCCCAATTCACTCCAAGGTAAATGTAATAAAGAATGCTGTAGGAAATGAACACTAGCTCATACTGCCTCCATGTAGATTGTGTACCAACATGCAATACATGGGAAACAGCTTTTTTCATTTTTTTATTTATTTTAAAGTGGGCCTGTGTGCATTCAGGAAAGACCCTGCCCCTTGCCACTGTGCTCAGCTGAGTGTCTCTGTCTTGCAGGGACAAGGCCCCAGGACAGAGAGAATGTGATTTCTCCATCGATGGGATCAACAGATGCATCAGGGACATCGAGCAGGCCTCGCTCGCTGCTGTCAGCCAGAGCCTGGCCACCAGGGATGACATCTCCGTGGAGGTGAGGCAGAGAGCACAGGCACAGAGGAGTGCTGGACACCCTGCTGCTCAATCACAGCACAATCCACTGCCACTGAGGGGAGAAGTGGCCTTACTGGGGTCTTTCTAGGCAAAGTCCTACTCAGACCAAAGTGTGTCACTTCTCCAGAGATCCCAGAATCACAAGGGAATAGCAGGGCTGAAAGTGGTTATTTTTCACTGCCACCCACATATTATTCTGACTTCTATGCTGATATGACAGACTGATAGAGTTTTTGTGGTGTTTTGCCATGTGGAAGCCAGGATTAGTTTCTGAAGATTCATACTGAATTTGTTTCTGAAGCTTGTCTATTACTAGAAGTCCAATGACATAAATGCAAGCCTTCTTTTTTCTTAATGCCTAGTTTGCCCTTTAATAAGTGAAATTTCAAGTTTAGGATATGTTCACTTTCTTCTCTGCCCTCTTCCATGTCTCAACTCACGTTGAGATTCTCATCTTGGTATTTATGTCTTTTCATGCTGTTGCTTCTTGAAATTATGTGTTTATTGGGGTGGTTTCTTTGGGCTGTAACACTGCATACTAGAAACCTGTCAGACCAAATGAAGCTGTGCAAAAGAAGTCACTGCAGGAAATATGTCATAAATCATTTTTGTTGATGAAGTTATGTTGTAATTTATTTTTATTGAAATGATGAAGTTACCATGTTCACCATGTTGAGCTGAAGTAAATTCTACCAAAAATGGCAGTTATTTATAAAGCAGTAAAGGAATGTAACAATGTGCAAAAATAATATTTTTTTCTCTTGCCTGTCATGTGAGTGACCTTAATCCTGATGGCTGCCAAGATACTAAGTGCCTCTGAATTAAAAGCCAGTATTTTTTATCTTGACCAGGCCATTAATATGCTTTTAATATGTTTACTCCTGTCCTGCAGATTGTATTCAGGAAGTCACTCCTTATCTCTGTCCTTCAGAAATGACATTTTTCCTTTGCCAGTGGATTTCTCCCACTAGCTTCAAAATTTGCAGCAGAGTTTTTTTCTTGCACTGTATTTTCTCCTTTTAAAACGTTTCTTCACACTTAAATCAGTGCTCCTGACAGTTTTCTGATTGGTGCAGTGATACTAAATCTTTGTCAGGGCACAAATAGTTTGGAGAGGTGTTAGGGAGGCCTTGATCACATTGCAGTGAGAAGGGACACCTACCCCTGAGTTTGCTGTGTCAGCACTCTCTCCCCAGATTTGTCATACAAACCCAGGAGGAGCAGGCCCATGACAGGGTTGCTGCTGTTGTAAGAGGGTAGGGAGAAGAAATGAGGCAGTAAGTGAGGAAAACGAGCAGTGTGGATTTCTGCATTCTGCCACAGCAGGTGATTTGAACAGCTTTGAGGATGTTGGCTGGTCTGAGGGTGATTGTCAAGTGTGGTACAACTGGATAAGAGAACAGCTGTGATAGCAACTGACAACTTCTCTTTCTTTTAGGCTCTACAGGAGCAGCTGACATCAGTTGTACAGGAAATTGGGCACCTCATCGATCCCATAGCCACTGCAGCTCGGGGAGAGGCAGCTCAGCTGGGGCACAAGGTACTTTCAAAAGGCATTTGAAATCTTGGACAGCTGAATGTTAAGGAAGACCCCAATTTCATAGCAGTTTCCCTTCCTATGGGAGAGCAGAAAAAACATTTTTAAGGAGAAAAAATATGGAATTTTCAAATACCCAGAGCCAAGATCAAATAAACCTTTATACATTTTGGGCCAGCAGAAAGATACTCTCACTGTGGTTTTTGGTTAGGGCTTTGTGTAAATGTCTTCCTCTGTTATATGGAGTGTAAGTAGAGTCAAGGTCATGCTTATAAGATGTCTGTCAAAAAAACCCAAATGTTAGAATGCACATACCAAAAGCATATTTGCAATGGTTATTTGCAAGATTTAGAAGTTTCTTACATAGCAAATTCTCATCCTATGATATATTCTTGAGAGTAAAAAGCATAGAGGCAACAAAGATTGAGAGATTCCTCCCTTGCCCAGAGGAGATGGTTTTCAGGGATGCCCATGTGGCTCCTGTGACACTCTTGAGCAGTTCCATATCAGCTCAAGGGAGGAGGAGATGTGTGGCTTTGCAAAGGAGTTGGACAGTGAGGGGAGGCACAATCCCTGGGCACATGATCCTGACTCAGTGCTGTACAGTGCAGAAGCACTGTGCTCCTTGAGCTAACCCACACCTCAGTGGTAAACAGGGAATGTGTTTTCTCTCACTTTCACCTGAGAAATGTGGTTAATGGCTTTCTGGGGCTGTTCTGGCTTTCATAGGTAACACAGCTGGCGAGTTACTTCGAACCCCTTGTTTCAGCTGCAGTTGGTGTGGCATCCAAGACACTGAATCATCAGCAACAGATGACTGTGCTGGACCAGAGCAAGACTCTAGCAGAATCTGCCTTACAGATACTGTATGCTGCCAAAGAAGGGGGAGGAAACCCCAAGGTAAGGTGGTTGTGCAGCATTAAGGGTGAGAGAGGAAGGCAAGTTTGGCAGAAAACCCAGCACATACCTGCTGTACAGTCAAGGGGTATGTTTGCAGTCAAAGTGTCAGTGACAGCTCTCTGATGTCTCCTGAGAGTGGAAACATTTTTCCAAGACAGGATTCCAGTCTTCTCACAGTATCCTCTCAGGGGACACAAAGTCAGGGTATGAGAGCAGCTATCTAGGCTCTCGCAGAGAGAGCAAGTGGTTAAAAACCAGGGCTTGTCTGGTACATGACCCGATGGGATGGGGAGCTAGGAAAGACCAGCAGCACACAACTGTTCATAACTCAGGTGTGATTTGCACCTTACAGGGAGCCAGCATCTTTAGAGGATGTTTAAAATGACTGTGGCACCTGAGGCTGAAAGTGTCAAGTGCCATTGCTCCTTATAGGAGTTAACAAGTTCTGTTCTGTCCACTTTTTTTGCAGTGTTTTACTTGTCATTTTTGCCCAGAAGTGTTATTTTCAACACCTTTACTGTTTTAATTTCTTATTCTTCTGATTCACATGTTGTTTTGGAGAGAGAGCATCCTCTATCTTGGTTTTCTCATTCTGTGTCCTCCAGGCATCTCATACTCACGATGCCATCACCGAGGCTGCTCAGCTGATGAAGGAGGCTGTTGATGACATCATGGTCACTTTAAATGAAGCTGCAAGTGAAGTGGGCATGGTTGGAGGTATGGTGGACTCGATTGCAGAGGCAATGACCAAGGTGAGCACAGAAATTGTATTCTTTGTGCTTGAAAGCTGATCCACATTGCAGAGCTTTGGACAAACTGGTACTGATTCAGTGGTCAGTCATGAAATGCTGTCATAGGAAACCTGAAGATGATTTGATTTTACATATTGTAAAATAAAACTGATGTGGGCCATGGTGCTCATGTTTACAACCTGCATGGTACCTGTCAGTAGAATTCCTACAAAATAGTTTGTTCAGTAATATTCTGGCATTTAACTATTATCTTAGGTCAAGTGTCCTCTTATTTTTGCTTCCTTTTTTCCACTTATCTTTCATATTAGTCTCTTAAATGAATAGCAGGCCAACCTTGAAGCAAGTTACTTTCAGAGAAGATGATGTCAAAGCCTGAAATGCTCTGCTGTGCTTTGTAATGCATTCTGCTGAAGATGTATAGTTGCAAAGTGTACATGAGTTCAGTCCAAATGTTTGGCTTTTTCTATCCTTACTTAAAGATTGAAGACTTTAGCACATAAAGAAATTTTACATAATCTTCTGGCATGAACATTTTGGTTTGTAACTGCTGCACTTTCCTTTCTCTCTTAGCTGAGAAGAGCAGATTGTTTGATGTTGCATGAGAAGCAGACCTCATGCTCAAAAATTTTGCACTGTACGTTCTCTGTATCTTCCACGCTCATAACCTGGGCTCAAGTATTTGCTGAGCTTCTCTGTACATCCTGGTGCACTATTTTCACTTGCATATCTTGAGAGAGAGGAGATCATTGAATTGAATATATAATACAATTTTACCATTGCCTGTACAGTATGCTGTTTATTGTGACTTTTTAATGCTGTGTTTTTCCTTCTGTCTTGCAGCTGGATGAAGGTACACCTCCAGATCCAAAAGGAACTTTTGTTGATTATCAGACCACTGTGGTGAAATATTCTAAAGCTATTGCTGTTACAGCACAGGAAATGGTAAGAAATTTCCTTAAAAGGGTTCAATCTCAGTGTACATAAGGAATGTGGAATTATTTGCTCAGTGCTGAGACACTTTTGATCATCAAATTTTCAATAACCTTCTCTCTTTTGGTGTAATGGAGCAAAAGGAGTGATGATTTTGCTGATTTAACTCATGCATCTTAGTGGTGTGATCATAGAGGGGTCCTCTACAGGAGAAGCACTGAATTGTATTGTGGCTCTTCTGCACAAAAGCTCTTTATTTGTCTCATTTTTGAGGAAAAATAAAGGAAAACCACATGCTTTTTCATCAGCCCATTTAATTGGGCTGAAATGCCACCTTTTGTTTATCAGTAGCTTCAGGATACTCTCACACTTATTGTTTCATGTAGCCAGTGAAATAACATCAGTATTTACAGAGCCCTATAATGCTCAATGAATGAATGCAGATTAATATCCAACACTGTCCTTTCCTTTACTTTCTGTGACTCACCTGGCTTTAAAAAAAAGTGACACCTGTTGAATTGAGCTTTTTCTTGACTTGTGTTTCACAGAAATGCAAAATGTGTTTTCACTTGGAGCAGTACTGTGGTTGCTAATTTGTTGTTGAGAATTGAGGTGACTGCTCATGAGTGCTACAGACAGGATTTTCCACAAAGTCGATTGTTCTTGCAGTCAAGACAGGTCCATGATTCTGCTATCTATAAAAGTAGAAATTTGTCTAAAGCTAGTTTTGTCCCAGGGATGGACCTCCATTGTTTTTACTTACATTAATTTGAGACAGAAGAACTATCTCTGTTAAAATATAGGAGTTTACTGAAGAGAGATTCAGTTTTTTGTACTGACATTCTGCTGAGACATTGTGTCATCCTGAGTATTTCTCCATCCTGTTCCCTCATCTGAGATGTGTTTTGCATTGGTCCTCAGATGTTTTCCATTTCCATGCTTCCACATCTCAGCTGAGGCTGATGGGGGTTAGCTTACCTTTGACAATATAAGGTGGCTGTGGCACACAAACCCCACTTTCCTTCCCAGTCTGAATAACTGTACCTGGCCAGTGGCCCCTGTGTGTCAAAGGGAGTGAAGTATTGGCTCTAACTGCTGCTCTTTGATTCCTCTGTATGTGCAGCAGCTGCCCAGTTGCCATGACTCTAATAAAGCATGTTTGCTTGAGTTTCCTCTGGAATTCTTGCTGGAGACACATCCCTTCCATGGCAAGTGGATTACCCCATTTTATCAGCGTGGCCAAAACAGATGAGTGTGCTTCTAATCTGGGGTGTATTAACAAGTTATTCTCATGCCTGTCAATTTTCTTTTTCTCTTGCCTGTGTTCTTGTTTCAGATGACTAAGTCGGTTACTAACCCGGAGGAGCTGGGCGGACTTGCATCGCAAATGACCAATGACTATGGGCATTTGGCTCTCCAGGGCCGAATGGCTGCAGCTACAGCAGAACCAGAGGAGGTCTGCAGTTTTTAGACCTCTTTATTCTCTGTACACGGTGGTGTTAACAAGAGGGTTCTTTTACTGTGAAGAACACAGTAAAGGTGACAAGCCTTGTTTTCAGAATTGCCCCATCAAAGAACAGAAACCCTTTGTCAAAACCTCTGTCTGGCTTTAGAAAGAAACAGGTCAGGATAAAAGTAGATAATTCCACTGACCACAACAGAACCTCCTAAATTACTTGGGGCTTTCACCTACAGGCAACTTGCAAATACAAAGAAAACTCTTAAAACTTTTAACTTGTTACTATGTGGCTTTCCTTCAGTCTTGCGTGTTATGACCTGCAAGTTACAAATACGTATATGCTTTTTTTATCTTGCCTGTAAGTGATTTTAAGTATAACTTCCTATCCTGAAAGTGAGATTCATGCAAGCATTTGGAGCACATCTTTGTTGAAGGACATCCTCCAAAGCTCAGAGTTGGAATGTGATGTGAGAGAAGCATCTTACTTGTCTTGTGCTAAGTGAGGAGGGTGGCTGTTCACCTCGGCTGCATTAACCTGTTGTGGGAGTTGCTGCACCTTGTCTGAGCACAACTGCACAGGTCTTTCATCCCTCTCTTCTTACTGAAGCATAGACAAACTTTGTCAAGATGGGGTCAGAGGGTATCTTACCTTCTCCAGATGTATCAGATTATCTACATGAAAGTCCTTTAAAGAGTTTTTGACCTAGTGCTTACACACCCTGCTGATACACATACTTAAACGTTTTGTGCTCAGTAGCTATGTAAAAAGCAATGGCTTACACTTGGTTCAGTGTTGTTAAATTGAATTGCCATTTCTGCATGTTACTTTGTGCCTGAGGTTAAAATAATTCCATTTGTGATACTAATGGCTGTGATTCCTGCTCATGTATTAATCCCAAATCACACTGGAATGATGGCATACATGCAGGAAGTACAATTATCATGTTTCAAAACAGGGACCACACATCTTCGGATTATTAATAAATCAGAAGCAGTAATAGCAGGATTCAGTGCTCCACATGGATGTGGTTGATTCTGGAGAGTGAAGACTGCAAGGTTCAAAACCAAGCAAAGAGAACCTCATCCTTACATATTTTTTGATCCAGTTTCAGCAATGTACAGTACTGTGTGCTTTTTACCTGTTGCACATACCTTGAGTAGAGCTCACACTGACAGGACAGTTCTGGACCATGTGGTAGTGTTGTGTAAATGTGAAGTTGTGTGTGCTTGAGTTATGTCTGTTTGACTTGGCCTGACCCCTTCTCTTTCCCAGGCTCAGGGTCATTCTTGCCCTGTTTCATCAGGGAGCCTTTTATAGGGTTGTGCTTCATGCGTAGCTGGAATTACATCTGTGCTTTTTTCCTGATCTTTGCAGAGGATATAGTGGTGGGAGGAATATTGATATTCACCAGACACAGTGTTTCCATTTCTGTTGACACAGTGTACCTGCATGACATTTATTTAATTGCTTTCTTCTTTCTTCCTTTTTCCCTATGCCTTCTTTACCATCCAGATCGGGTTCCAGATCAAGACTCGGGTGCAGGAACTTGGCCATGGGTGCATCTTTCTTGTGCAAAAAGCTGGAGCTCTCCAGATTTGCCCTACAGACAGCTACACCAAAAGGGAGTTGATAGAATGTGCTCGTGCTGTCACAGAAAAGGTAAAATAGCTTTCCTTGTTACCCCATGATGTTTGTCTACCAAGCTTCCACTGGGAGTGAACCAAACTGGATTCAGGAAACTGTTTCTTTTAACTTTGCATTGTACTGCAGTAGTGTCTGAATTACCCAAAGGTCTTAATTTTCTTTCAAGTATTCAGTGTTCATGTGCCAGATTAGCCCATGATTTGTCCTTCCTCAGGCCTTGAAATAAAACTTCAACCTCCTGTCAGAGGGAGATTGGTCCAAAACAATATCCTGAGATGTGAGATGGCTCTTGTGCCTTATGAGGCACTCCCTGGCCACAGTTACTGTGAGGTTGGTCAGTGATGTGTTGTTTCATGTTGCAATCTGCTCCCCTTTTCGGAGAGGGTCACAGTAACTGCCTAGAACTGCATCCTCAATCTCTGTCAGGCTTCTTGTTCCTTGGAAACATCCCCTTCAAATAAATGTCCTGGGTAGTTTTGTTGGAGCTTTTTTATGACATCTCTCTCCTATTGTTGGAGACAAGCACTGGGAGTTGGTGCCAGTGGCTTTCAGATTTCACCAAATTCATTCAATCTTTGTTAATGTGCTCTCAGCTGTACCAATTTCAGTATCCCAGGAGTAGTGACAATTCCACCTTAAGGCAGGGTAGACAGTACCTTGTAAGTAAAGTTAAAGCTGATAGAGTAGTAATAATTCACAGGACTAACTTTCTGTTTGTTGCTTTTTGTTGTTTCTAGGTGTCTTTGGTTTTATCTGCCCTCCAGGCAGGGAACAAAGGCACACAAGCCTGTATTACTGCAGCCAGTGCTGTGTCTGGGATAATTGCAGATCTGGACACCACTATCATGTTTGCTACTGCTGGAACCCTTAATGCTGAGAACAATGAATCGTTTGCAGATCACAGGTCAGTGTTGCTGAAAAAGATGGAAGAATGCATGCACAGGGGAACAGTGGAACTGGCAGAAGGGAATGGACATGGAGAAAAATTTTTACCTTTTTGGATTCCTGTTAATGAAATTGAATGAGGCAGGGGAGTGAGAGGAGAAATAGGAAATGTGGGACTTGACTTGGTTGTGAACTGCATGTTCAAAATTAATTCTTCCTTTACCCAGATGTTGCTTTGGATTTGCTGTCCTGACATGCCAAGACATGGATATGGGTGGGAGGGTGGTGGGGACCCCTGACCAGGACATACTCTCTGTTCCTGTTGCCATTCTTCCTTCTACCTTCCTCACCTGTGATTACTTTTGTTTTTCTTACAATATGCTGATCAATATGGATGTTCAACATCTGGTACTTTTCTCATAGCATGGCCAGATTTTCTTTTAGTATTCAAATACAATGCTCTTCAATACTACTGCCCAATCTATTTCTTCTCAAGATGGGCTGTTTTTATTACACTGCCCTACATTTACCCTAAATGCTCTGCTGCTTTTTTAATAGTTGTTGTTTTGGTTTGGTTTTTAACTTACACCCTTGACATATGTTATGTTATGAATGGACACTGGTATGATGATTTAGATCAGCTCTTTCATGTAGCTGTTAGTCACCACAACACTGGAAAACACATTTTTCCCTTATTCTCCTTCTCCACTCCTTCTCTGCTTCCTATTCTTTTTGCTACAGGGAAAATATCCTGAAAACAGCAAAAGCTTTAGTTGAAGACACAAAATTGTTGGTTTCTGGTGCTGCCTCAAGTCAGGACAAACTGGCCCAAGCAGCTCAGTCATCTGCTAACACCATCACTCAGCTTGCCGAGGTAGTAAAATTGGGAGCAGCTAGCTTGGGATCTGATGATCCTGAAACACAGGTGAGATATTTTAAGATTTTCTGATGCTCTTACAGAGAGCACTTTTCATTTGTTGAACTTTGTGTAACTTATGTTTTAAGCAACACAACATTGTTCATCTCCTCTGGGACTTTCCTGGGTTTACTCAGCTGTCACTTGTTTAGAATACAGTCAAGAGCCTTAAGCATTGAGTGAAACTATTCAGGCCCTTGTGTAACCCTTCTGCTTTCATTTCACCCGTGTTCCATCTGGAATGCTTCTGGCAAAGTACTGGGCTCATTTTTACTAACTTGTGGTTGGAATTCTGGCTCATCCCACTTTTGTTCTGAAGAGCTTGCAGTCCTTTAAAGCTGCTTATCCAGCTTATGTCTGGACTGTGCACTGTATTATTTGTGTAGGCTGAAGAACTGTTGCCATTCCCCAGCTATATCTGTCTTGTTTTTCAATTAACTCTACAACTTTTCCATGTGGATTACCCATAATATGTCTTCAGTTGTTTGCTTGGATCTCAGTAAACTGGAGGCAGGCAAGCATATTGCAGATGTTTGAAAAAAATACGGATTTTTTTAGCTGTGTTCTAAAAATCACACCCTCATGCAGACAGCCTTTATTGCCTGAGCCTCATGGAATGTTTCTCATTCCATAGGTTGTTCTGATCAATGCTATCAAAGATGTTGCAAAGGCCCTTTCTGATCTCATTGGTGCTACCAAAGGAGCTGCCAGCAAGCCAGCAGATGATCCATCCATGTACCAGCTGAAAGGTGCTGCCAAGGTAAAACCTTACTCTTACATTTTATTGGAAATTGTCTGTGTAACCACATTTGATAAACTTGTGGGACTTTGACTTCAGCAATTTCTGATTGCCTGAAAACACATTTCTTTATTCAATTATCATGGTATCATGGCCAGCACAAGAACTGGCATTTAGTCCTGTAGCAAGTAGAATTAATGAAGTCTCTTAGGTCCTATCAGAAGTAACACCACTTCTCAGTTTAATTTACCTTTCTTCATACCCTGCCATCTCTACAAACAGGAGGAAGGATTCACATGGTATTGTCTTCACTTCTCTCTTCTTCAGGTGATGGTAACAAACGTCACATCCCTCTTGAAGACTGTTAAAGCAGTAGAAGATGAAGCTACTCGAGGAACAAGAGCTCTTGAGGCCACAATTGAGTACATCAAACAGGAGCTCACGGTACAGAGCTAAATAGTTGTAGTGGGTTTTGCAAGTACGTCTTTACACAAAGCTGGGAGCAACTGCTTCCTTTTTCTTTAGACCTTAAGCTTTCAGTACAGGTCCTGTTTTCTGATCTGAAGCTGTTCACTTTTTTTTGATCCTGGCTTTGTTAGTGTCTTCTCAGCATCACTCTCATACTGTGTCTGTAGTTTAAACTTGTTTCTATTTTTCCTTTATTATGTAAAGATCCTACCTGTGATACATGGCCTGCTATTGATATTCTGTGTCAGCAGGAATTAATGATAGTGTGGAATTCTCTCCAAAATCAGGTGTTATGTACCATGAGATTTTTTACTAGCATAGTAGTGAGTGACACAAATTAATACCTGCATGTTTGTGAAGAAGCCTGATTTTTTCCTTCCTTTACTTGCAGTTCATTTTTGTAAAATAAACTCTGTAGACACAGTCTTCAGCAGGAAATGCTTTGTTGCACATGCTGTTCATTAGCAATTCTTACACCATAACTGCACTGTCGTCATTTTGTCTTGTCAAATGCTCTCCATCAAACATTCAGTTTTCACTGTGTGAGCAAAGCAGTTGTAATGAGGAAATTTATTTTAAAATATTTTCTTTTTAAATATCTGTTTATAGTCATGGGGATTTCATATGGCAGTCATAAAACCTGATCTGGTACCTGATCAGGCGTGTTCTGTACAGTATTTCCAAGTTACTCTCATTTATCCTCATGAAGGCCTGGCTGTTGCATCCCATCCTGTAACTCTGAGCTTAAACCTGTTCAGATCTGTCACTGGAGGATTGTGCATTATCCTGTATTTCTCAGTTTGGCTGGTATCTGTTTGAAATGTTCCTCTTTTGTCAGCATTGCTAAGGGCTGGACCTGTGGTTGTGGTGTTGTCATCTCACTCATGGAGAGACCAGAGAGTGGCACATAGGTACTCAAGAAAATGTGTCAGGCTTGATCTGGAATTTCAGGGGCTGACTCTGAGCAACACTGAGGGATGTCTTCACATGTATAACTAGAACTCATTTTTTAACATTGCTTCTATTTCTGGAGAGATGAAGTGAAAAACTGATTAACTGGGAGCACACGATGGACCAGGCTCATTTTTGTCCAGACATTCTGAAACAACTGGCCTGCTTAGGTTGCACTGTGTGTGATCAAGAAACCTCCTGATTTAATTGTGCACTCCAAATTGCTCCTGCACAGTAAGAGTGGTAAAACAAATACAGACCTAAGCTCAGGAAAATACGTAATCAAAGTAAGGTTGCTCAGCTCTTGCTACCTATATCTTCCTACAGTTCCTGTATTCCAGAATTCATGTATTGTTAGGTAATTTGAACTATTTTCACATGATTCACCCTGCACAATTATATCTTTAGGTTTCTAAGGGAGACTAAATATAGCCTAAGAGACAACGCTCCACCTCTGCTTTTTTAAGACACGTTTGAATACTTTAATGGTGATGTTCAGTCTCTACTGCTCTGTGCTATCAACAAGCACATGGTAGGGCCTAACCTTTGCAGGGGAAGGATCTCCTCATGTGAGTAACCAGCCTAAACAGCAGTCAGGATGAGAAAAGAATATAATGAAAGGAGCAGTTAATTCTTTTCATCTGGTAAGGCTCTGAACAGCTGCCTGTAAACTGTCATGTGGGTAGTTCAATGCAGATGAGATGAATGGGTGTTAACCTTTTTTATTGTATCCTTCCATCACCTTATTGTTACTTTCTGGTGTCTGTAGGTGAGCAGGTTTATCAGATCCAGGTTTATCAGATCCAGGTTTATCAGATCCAGGCCCATGGCAAGCAGGAATGATCTCCAAGTACTCCAAATGTGTTTCTGATTTCCTGCTGTTCAAAGGCTGCTTCCGTTTGGTGTCTCTTCCTCACGATTGCTTTGACTTGAGTGGTGTCAGACTTTCCTTCTGCTTTTACTTTCAGGTGTTTCAGTCGAGCGAGGTTCCAGAAAAGACATCAACACCTGAAGAATCAATCCGGATGACGAAAGGAATCACCATGGCAACTGCCAAAGCTGTTGCAGCTGGGAACTCGTGCAGGCAGGAGGATGTGATTGCTACAGCAAATCTGAGCCGCAAAGCAGTAGCTGACATGCTAACAGCTTGTAAGGTAAAGATTCCCTTCCTTGCCTAAGATTGACCTTGTTGTGTTTGTGTGCTTCGAAATCCATAGAACATTATGTATTTTGTTCAGTTTTCTGCTTTTCATATGAGAAAGTTAATGGGTAAGATAATTTTAAGGGAACCTGTCTCAGAAAGGATTTTTTGTGCCATGCACACAAAAAAAACCCCCAGCAGTAATATTCACTGTTTTCTTTTTGTGAAAATGAGGAATTCTATTTGAGCTGAAATTTCCTGGTTTCCAGTCAGAAGACAATCTGGGCAAGTAGTAGAATATACAAATATTCCTGTGGTCACAAATACAATTTCAGCATTCCTAGAACAGTGAAAGGAATGGTGAAAGAAATCACTCTGATCTATGCTTAACAGTTATTTTCCTCCTGACTAAATCTGTTGGTTTGCTCAATTTCCTTTCTGTTTTTCAAAAGTGTGTGCAATTTTTGTTGCAAATTTTTTTATAAAAATAGCTGTCGCCCTCTGAATATAGTGTAGCTCTGTTTTCTACACTGTGTGCTACATAAATGACTGTTAAGCCATTTGGCTTTGTTCTGAGGATAAAAAAAATCTAGGCATAAATTATTAAAAAATGGGATTATGAATATCTCATTCCTTTCAATTTTCAGTAGTGACTGTAGTAGTAAACTGCCTTTGCCTGTAAATCATAGTTATTTACTTTTGTCTTTCCAGGTATGGAAGGTGACAGTGAAATAATGGTGCTGTCTGTGTGGGGTCTGATTTTCAGTATTTGGCCAGATCCTAACTGCCTACGTCAGTCCCAGATTGATTTTTAACCTAATACTGCCCAAACAGAAGGGTTATGTTTGTTTTAAAAACTATCCCCTTTCAAAAGTGCAAGTTCTAATTTAGAACTGACTTTATACAAAGGTATTGAATGAAAATTTTTATATTGACCTAGTTTTGTAGCAGTTTTTTAGTGTCTAACAATTCTTGACCACTTTGCATGCTTCAGATTTGTCTTTCCAAACAGGATTCTCAGGAATAGAATCCTCTAAGTTATAAAACACTTTCATGCATGCATGGCCCAGTACATGCTTTCAAACATTTATTTATGAACATACCTTTTTTAAGTTTTTATGTTCACATTTTCTCCCAGTTAATTTAATGATTCTGAATGGTTTGTGCATTGTAAGTGTCTGACAGGATGAAACTTCCTGCAAATGGAACAGTGGAGGTCTGGGATGCTGGAAAAGCTTTTGTGATCTCCCAGGGAATTGTTTTCACAAAGAAAGGAGTCTACAAAAGGAAAAGGGTTGGGAATCCTTTCACTTGCCTGTAATGATATAGTGCCAAGCCTAAGATCTAGTCTGCTTTCTTAAGACCAAGAGCATTTATTGGACAAACAGGAATAAAAGTCTCCAAGAATATTAATTTTATGTATTATCTAAAATGTATGAGAAAATAGCTGTAGCATTTAACAAATATTTTAAGTACACAGTTTGAACCAGACTTGATTTAGGAAATCTTGTTTCTACAAATTTTTCTCAGTCTTAGACATCTTTACACCATTAATTGTATAAATTGATTACTGGATATGGCATTTCCATGATAAGCCACATTCCTTGAATTTTTGGGATAGGAACCAGCAGCCTGAGCCCTACTATGCTGTAAAAGCTGTGTGATACAATGGGACTTGGCTTTTGTGACAAACACTGGAGGGGTTTTATAGTGATATTAAGCTACTCTGTAGAATTAGCACTGATAAATTATCAGATTTTTATGTTCTTTGGGCCAAGACAAAAGTGCATGTATATGATCTATGGTAGAATTGTACAGAACATGGTTCTGACTTCCCCAGCATCAGGAATTGGAATATGAGTTCTGTTTAACTGCCCATTGCCAAAGGCAAGTTGTATGAGGAGTTTGAATTAACAGTTATATAGATGTCTGGGTGCTTGGGCTGCTGTGGATGAATTTACAGTGCTCATTACTAATTCAGGTCTTGTAAGCAGATGCTATTTCAAAATAGGATAATAATTCAATAAGGATGCTGAGACAGCTCTTATTAAAGTCAGTGGAAATGCTATGATTACATTTATTGAAATTTAGAGTAGGTCCTAAGGTAACAACTTTTTATTACATATTTGTATAAAATAATGCAGTAATTAACCTGTGCATGGTATCACTATTTTAGTGAAAAGGAAAGAGATATGAAAATCCCATCAAACCCATAGGAAGCAATGGAAGCAAGCACCCACTCAGAGCATTCCATGGGCAGTGGACAGTGGGAAACAACTTCACCCCTTTCCTCAGCACTGGCTGGGCTGCTGCAGGTGGCACTGGAGGCAGCTGGGCAGGGCTGGGCTGGTTCAGCCAGGGCAGAGATGGCTCTGGGGGAGCTCCCTGCAGCCCCTCAAACACCCCATCCTCCACAGGGCACCCAGGGGTGCTGATGGCACAGGAGCTGTGCCAGGGCTGGGTAGTGCTGCCTTCCTGCTGGGGAAGCGTGTGGAGGGGAAATGAGGGCTGAGAGTGAAGGAGGCCTCAGCATGAGGAAACAAATGTGTGTTCTGGTTCTTCAGACATGTTTCAGTTTGAGATGGTTGGGCAGACCTTCTGCCCAAGGCTGGAAGAGAAGATATTTCTGTTGTGAGTCCTCACTGGTGTAGTGAGATGTGTGTTCAGATGTTTCTGGGTTATGAAAATGATTTCCTAAAATGACTTCTGTCACCTCTTTAGGCTGCTGTGAAGTATATGGAATTTATACTGAACCTTAAAAATGCTCCCAAAATACTCTGATATCAGTCTTGGCTCTGTATGAAAAACATAGAAGGAACTTGATATTTCCCTCCTACAGATGCTTACTCTAATTCCCTGTGCTACAGTAATATTTAGGTGCAGAAGAGACATTTTAGGATGCTTTACAGTGTATGTGTAAGAAACACTCAGGGGCCCTTTACCCTGATTGAAAATTAAAAAAAATAAACCAAAACTGTTCTGAACCTTTTGGCAGCTCATTTGAAGTATGCTGGAGATGAGGAAAATGAATCCTGTTCCTCCCATCTCAATTCCCCACAGCCAGGGTGGTGGGATGAGGAGGGGGAGGCAGCTGTTTCCTTGCTGTGCTCATCCTGAACTTCCCTGCAGAGGGAGCCAAGAGACCAGCACTGACCCTGGCTCAGGATGGTGTGACTTCAGGAAGGGCAGAAAATAAACGAGCAGTGAAATAATCCCCCATCCCAACGGGAGATAAGAGGCTGCAGGAGTGGAAGGAGCTGTTCTGTGACAGGAAATGCTATGTGTTTTGGGAACTTTCACTTGGCAGCAAGTGGTACTTCTGCTCAATAAAAGTTCCCTAGAAGTTTATTGTAGGAAGTACAGGGTTTGAAGAGGCTGCAGGTTTCACTTTTTATTAAAAATAAAATGATTGAATTATTTGGGCTTATGACAGATGCTAGACATTACACTTAGTAGAAATCCTTACAAAGACCTGACTGTGCTGCAGCTTCTCTCTGTATTTAAACAGATGGTTCCACACTGCTGTTGCTGTGTTTAATCTCTCCATCAAGCTAACACCATTAATGAGCCTTTGCAGAACTGGAGCTCTGCTGTTCTTCCAGCACCATTTGCTTACAGCAGAAATTATCAACCATTAAGCTCAAATGTCATTTGCACACTATAAAAATCTCCTCCCTTCTCTTTCCCCCATATCTCTGTGCTGATCTTCTCTTGTGGGAGCTGCTTTGGATACTGATGTTGTTTTGCCTTCTCAGCAAGCATCATATCACCCAGATGTGAGTGAAGAAGTTCGCGAGAGAGCCCTGCGCTTTGGAACAGAATGTACCCTGGGATACTTGGAACTCCTGGAGCATGTTCTCCTGGTAAGGAGTCCTCTGCATGCATATACTGGGTTGCTTCCAGGGAGAGTCATCTCCCTGCCCTCTTTATAAAGTGACTGCTGGTGACACATTTTTATCAATTTGTCACAAGGTTATGAAGTTTTGTTGTTAGAGCAAGCTAAAGGAAACTCAGTATTTGAGCTCAAACTGTGAGACAGAAGGAATACTGGACTACTTAAATGGAACTGCACACTGGATCAGATCTGGAGGCAGTACAGATCTGAACCTAAAAAAGGTTCCTGACAAAGAAATTAAAATAAGACATTTTGGTGGTTTTTTAAGCCCACAATAAACACTAGACATATTAGGCACAGGCCTGTCTCCCAGACTGAAGAGGTTACATAATCTTTATGAAGGCATTGTTGCATGCCTCTCACAGCCACACCATACTTCAAGTCATCCCAAAATCCCTCACCAGCACTGCCTTCCTCATAAAACTTCTGCACTCAGATCCCAGCTCATGAATCCTGCTGTCAGTTGGCTTTACCTGACCATACATAATTATCACATAATATATTAATTATCCCATAATATTTGTTCTTCTGTTGCTATTACTTTTGTAGGAAGTAATAAAGTATGTTTGAACTAACATTTATGAGATATTGAAGTTTCTGGAGAAGACTTAAATCAGCTCTCAGCTTCATGGATGACCAGCAATTTCTTTTAGGTGGCTCTCAGCTGACATATTAATGTCTCTGAAACTGAAATTTTCAGCCACTAACTGCAGATTAGCAAACCCAGATCAGTTTTTCTGCTGAGAACAGAGCATGTGTAATTATTTGCATCAACTCACTGAAATTTATATATAAAATAAAAGTACAGTCTCAGTTGTGCTTGCCACTAGCAGGTAAAATAGATCAAGAAAGTTGGAACTTGCTAGTGGAATTCTTAGAGCTGTATGGCAGTAATTGATTTAGCATAAGATGTCTGATCCATTTTTAGTTTAGAGGATTGTGGGGAATTTTTCAGATATGACCCCTAGAATGTTGGCAGTATGTGTTTCAAACTAAGTGTCTGAACAGACCAAAGACTTGAATCAAATTTTGTTCATTTTCTCTCTCTCTGCATAAGTCAAGAGGCTTAAGGTAGGAAAGGCATGTTCCATTTTATTGAAGTAACAAGCCTTTCTTATCTTAAGCCTCTTTAAGTTCAGTGCCCTAAAGCTGTGAGCAAGTTCTGCCCCCTTGTACCCCTGCCCCTCCCCAGTGCTGGCTGCCTTGGCAAACTCTGGTGGTTTAGAACCCCTGGGTCTGCAATCTCATTTAATTTATCACCTTCAGAAGCTCCAGATCATGTGGGATTAGGAATCTCTAATTTGTCCATCTGGCACCCTGTGATACAGTTGTCAGTAAATTCACTTTATGCCTTCAGTGGTCAAGCTAGGGATGGTTACAGGGGTGCCAAGGAATATTCTTTCATATTATTTCATATTTCTTTGAAAATGATACTTTTTAGTTGCAGGAGTTGTCAGATGCAGTATCTAAAACTTCTCAAGCCAGTGTATTAACTTGTGTAGAGGTTGCATTGGGCAAGTGGCACAAAAGTGACTTTGTTTGCTCTGTGCTAGGTTTAGGAGCTTCCAACAGCTCTGTCAGTTCCTGCAGCTGTGCAGGGCAGTGCCACTTCTCTGGTGTGCATCCAACACTGCAGTGTGAGCATTTGCTCCTAGTGCTTCACTGTGTCACAGCTCTCTCACTGGGCTCTCAGACAGCTGCTGTACAAAATCAATCTTTCACTAGAGTGCCTTGGGAATCTTCCAGCATTCTGGAATCCTTCCTAAAATGCCTTCTCTTTCTCTAGATTCTTCAAAAAGCAACTCCAGAGCTGAAGCATCAGCTGGCCTCTTTCTCCAAGCGGGTTGCAGGTGCTGTCACAGAGCTTATCCAATCAGCAGAAGCAATGAAGGGTGAGTTGGGAAGCTGGGCTACCAGTGTGCTGTGCTCACTGCTCCACAGATGATGATGATGATGATGATGATACTCTGTGTAATATACTCTACAGGGTCTCCTCTCTTATTTCCTGCTGTTACATGATCCTTGGAAATTAATCTGAACTACAAACAATTTGCATATATGCAAATCCATTTTTTTCTTCCCTCCTTTTCTCTTAATATTCTTAATATTTTCTCTCTTTTTTATAGAACAGTGGTCTACATTATGCTATTTTCCTGTTCAAGCATCTTTATTGAATTCTTTAGCTTTTTCTGCATTCTCTTTTATATTTCAAAATTTTGGTTTCTATTTGCTAACAAGGCAAGCCAATATCAGACTTCTTCTATTCACTAAGTGCTTTTTAAAATCTTTATATTATTCTCATCTTTTGACACATTTATTAATTTCTGGCAATTTTTGCATTTTAATTCATATTCACTAAAATAAAAACCCACTTTTTATTTCATTTTTCACTTGCTGTCTGTAGAGGATGTCTTTATTCACTTTAGAAGTTTTTTTTGTGGGAAGTAAAACGTTTTTTAACCACTCACAATTTTCTTTCCTTATTTTCATTTATAGGTGCACAATAAAATTGTCTGCTAAGAAAATTAACATGTAAATGCTTTAACCTTTTTTGAAATGCCTTTTTCAGGAGAGGAGTTGCTGCATTTTATGAGTTTGGGGTTGACTGTATTTATACTTTCTGCCTTGTTTTTCCCCTGTTTATCTGCCAGTATTAGGGTTTAATATAGAACATCTTCATCCTGTACAGCATTTGAACTGAGAAATGGTTTTTAAATCTTGCCCTTAGAGGTTAAGAAATTCTTCAGGCTGTTTCATTGTTTCTCTCAATTCAGAACATGGATGCTTTCTGAGTCTTGTAGTTCAGAGAATAGTGTTAGGAAATCAAAAATAATAATGTACTGACAACTTCCAAAAATCTGAAACCACTTCCAGCCAAGTATTCGTTTTCTGGATCTACAGAATTTCTTTGGGAAAAAAGAAATGCCAAAAAGTCAACAGCGAAAAATAAGTTGCCCTTCAGATGTGATACAGAAACTGCTTTGGCCTTTTCTACATCACTGTTAGACACACACTGCCAAAAGTGTGTAACTTCATCCCTAAGCACTGCCAGGAAACAAAACTACCAGGGTTGTGCAGGGGTGACTGCAAAGTGTGCTGGAGGGGACTGTGTTGGCTGTAGCCTCTTTTCTCTACCAGTGGGTCAGACTCTGAACGTACCCCATGGCTTGGCCAAGTTAGGAACCATCTGAGTAAGACCTCTGATAAATACAAGCTGAGTGACAGCTGGTTTTGTTCCCAGTATGGACAGTATCCCTTTTTGAATCTTCTTTGCTTACACAAAATAAATTTCATGACAGAATAATCCTGCTAAATACTTCTTTCCCCTCTGCTTTACAGTCTTCTCTGTGACATAAACCACTGGTTTCATGCCATTATGGCACTAAAATCAGCTTTCTGCGATGTACATTCTGTATTGGACGCTTGAGGTGTAATTTCAGTTCCCCCTGTTGGAGTGGCAGCTCACAGTGACACTGAAGTTATTGTCTCCATCTCCATTAATTTCAGGGACAGAGTGGGTGGATCCAGAAGACCCAACAGTTATTGCAGAGACAGAGCTCTTAGGGGCTGCAGCATCAATTGAGGCTGCAGCAAAGAAGTTAGAGCAGCTGAAACCAAGAGCCAAGCCCAAGGTGAGTGTCCCTCCCCATTGTCTGTTTGAGGTTAGCAAGGCAGAGGGTGCACATTGCCCATTGTTTGGTGTGTACTTCACTACTGGCCACGATAACGGTGTAAACAATCAAACCTTGCCTGAGCCTCAGCCACAAAATGCTGCTCTGGGTGGCACTTACCCATCAGGGTAGAGGGTAAAAAGGTGCTTTTCAGGGAGGGAGTCAAGCACCAGCCAGAAGTAAGCAAAGGAAGAAGAGCCAAATGTTAGAAATGCTTGTAAGAGTTATGGCATCGTTACTGGTGATTATTTACCTTTCTGTTTCCAAGCATATTCTTTCTTGCTTTCTTTTGGAGACCCTTTGTTCACATCTGAATATGTGAAGTATAGCAGGAGAAAGCAGCAGTAACACAGTTTGGGATTCAAGAGAATGTAAATGACCTGCAGGATTTTCTAAGACTAAAACCAGCATTTTATGCCATGCTTAGAGAGTAGCTGTTTCAGTATAGAATCTGATGTGTTGTTTGATCTTCTGTCTTCTTCTATGTCATTTTCCTGAAGGAAATTAAATTACAGTTCATCAAGATATCAAGTAGTGTTGCATGTTGCCAGGTCATTTCAAATATTCTCTGAAGATATTATAAAATTAAACCAATTATTTTCACATGCAGTACAGAGGGAATATATGAAACTGGTGGATCCCAGAGAATTGCTACTTTTTACCAGGTGTTAACAGGCAGGTTTTAGTAGAAATTACTATGTTGCATCTCTTTAAAATGAAACACATATTTTGGCTGTGTAATTGACTTTGGGAAAGCACTATGTATCTGTATTCCTGTTTATGCTGCTTTGTAGGTGCAAAACTGCTTTCAAAGTAAAGCTAATGAGAAGTCTTTCTAAAAAGCAGAGCCTCAAGACCATTCAGTGTTGGATGATTGTATTGGTGCAGGGTAGTATTCTGTTATTTAGGATCACCAGATTAAATAGTTCTTGAAAGCTTCAGCCTTTGAGGACTTCCCACCTCCCACTTTCTGCTTAGTGATAGGAATAAATTAGCTCATGAAAAATAAATGCTCTTTGTCTGCATTTTTTAACAAGTACATCCATTTTGATTATAAAGAAAAGTGGTCCATTATAATGAGATTCCACAGGCTGAGTCTGAGGAATGGAAAAGTCCACCATCACCTTTTCTATACAATCAGTGCACAATAGCACATGTGTGTTGCCTGGTAACCATGGAGCAGTTTCCTTCCAAGATCTGAGCCCTTCCAGGGTCATTGTAATTTCCCAGTGAATGCAGTTCTCACACCTGCTCATCATTTAATGTATTAATTTGAGTATCCAGTCTGCTTGTGACTTACTGGTTTGTTTGGCATTTTCTGAAACTAAAATTGATATCCAGCTGTTTGTTTCATTTTGGGATTTCAGCAGCCTTTGCATCCCTTTCACATGTTTAATCTCTTTCACAATAGGATTATAAACCACATCAGAAGTTACTAGGAAGATCACAGAGTGGCTCAAATAGCACTTTTTCTGTTGCAGACTTGTAGCTTGTATCCTCCCAGAGTAGGATTTCCTGTGGTGAACAGGCTCTGTCTTTCTAATGCCCATCTTTGACAACATAGTGTTGTAGTAGGAATACTTAGACTAGGTAAGAGTTGCTTTGTCTTGTGCTCAGCCTATGAAATTCAGGAATAAGAGTTATTTTCTACAATGGAACACACTATCTAGACAATGTCCTGCTTTGGTTAACAGCAATCATCATTAAGTGAACTCACAAGAGAAGTCCTCAGTGGGTAATTTTAGAATGTCTACATGCAGAAAATCCATCATCTTCATCATTACTAGTTGGTGGCTGATTCTCTATTTTTTGGTAAAGTTTTTTATTGGTGCAGGGAGTGGGAATAATTTGATTTAAGCTTGAAATTTTGATCTTTGTGTTCCACTTTGCTTTTTACCTCAAAAAAAAAAACCCCAATAGATGAAGGTAGGGTTTCTTCTCATTTGTTCCACTACCTTAATTTTTTTTTATTTCTTCTTTTCCTTGTTTCCTCTTTGTATTTTTGCACCTATCATACCCCCTTTGATGTCTTAAAATTACACAAATAGCATGAGACATCTTTATTTACCTCAGAGAACAATTTCTAATGAGACACAATCCTGCTAACTGCTGCCTGTGCTTTACTGTACAATGCTTATTTTGTTTGCTTTAAATCCTGGTTGTTTGGCTGCAGGTGAATGTGCTCCCAAAATACTTAAACCACTAGTCCCCACTGACACCCTGTATGTCTTCTGAGCTCATATCTTGGAAGAACTTTGAGGATTCTCCTGAGCAGGTGTTGTTACTGGTGTCTGTAACACAAAACCTGCTCAGGGTTCTCCTTGCAGTTTTCAAGGTGGGAAATGATCTGAGAAGCAATGAGATCTTTATGGTTTATTAAGCAGGATTTGGCTGTCATGTTTCCTCTAAGTACAATTATTTTTCCTGAATATGAACTCTTACTGTTTTTTCAATTTTCTATTTGGAGAGCCAGGTGTATTGCAATGCAGACACACATTCCTTCTGTTAAGCAAATGTGCTACTTCCCGTAAAATAGCAACCCCCAAAACCAGTAATTTTCTGAAGAAGGAAACTATTTTGTGTAATAAAATCTTCCTGCTAATACTGGGCAAAAAAAAACAGTTTTAAGCAAAAAGGTATGGTAGATGAGGTACAAGAGGAGAGAGCACTGCTGTCCCTACCCTGTTCTGTCTGCTCTTCATGCTTCTGTGCAGGCACAAGTGTCTCGTAGTCAGTAAGAGTTCCCTGCTGGTAGCTCTCAGCAGCTGGTCCTTTGGTTTTTTTTAACCCAAGATGAATCAAACCTGGATGCCTTTTTCTGCAGGACTCTGTGTGATATGTTTGATATATTAGGTTGTTATTTAATCCAACTATATATCAAACATATTCCTACAGTGTCCTGCCCTGTCTCCGGGGGTTTTAACATAGTAGAAGGCATTATGAAGGAGTACAGTCACTCACAAGCAGATCTAGAAGACTTCCTGTAGACTCCTAATCTAATCTGGTATAAAATACATACATGGAGGGCTCCTTTATCAGTAGAGTTGCTCTTGGAGAGGCTTCTAAGTTGTGTAGGGCTCTTTGTGCCAGTGAGCAGCAGCTGTGCCAAGAACTGACTTTCACTGAAATGGTTATTGTGCTTTCCATGGCTCAGTGCAGTAACTTACTCGTATTGCTTTGCTCATTATAAAGTAGAAGATGACAGGTGCTTGAAAACAAAATGGTTTCTCTTTTGTAGTTTTTGCTGCTGTTTTCCAGTGAGATTGGGGGCTCATTTATTTTCCTATTCACCTGGACTTTATTTATGCTACCCCTAATAATGGAGATGCTGTTGAAAAATAGTTAAAGTACACTACAAAAACATACCTTTTTTGTTTTGTTTTCAGTGGCATAATCAACATTTTTCAGGTATTCCATTCTAAAGACTTTGTAGTGAGCCTAATATTTGTCTTGTCTGGTGACTTCATACTCCAATCCATTTATAGTTGTACATGGTTAATAACATCATATTAGTTTAGGCTGGAGGAAACTGAAATGCTGATCTTTAGGGCTGCTTGAGGAAGGAGAAGCTAATCACTTCTGTCATAGATCTGGTTTTCTAAAGAAACCTGCTCTAAATGTGATCCCACAACGTGATTTTCTGCCGTCATTGCTCTCAGCTTTATTCATGAAGGCTGTATACTGACATGTTGTGAGGGTACTGTTTATGAATGTGAATTTAAGACAGTCCAGGAGACACTCTTTTAACAATGGGCATGGTGGAATAATTACTTTTCTTGTAGAGCATTTTGCTGTGCTCAGTCTTGTGCTGCCTGCTGTTCTTATTGCTAAGGAATGATGTTGGGAGAGCACTGGCAGCAAACACACCCCCAGTGCTGGCTGAGTGTTGTGCCTCCCCCATCGAGCATCTAGCCCTTAGATGTGTGTCACACCTGAGAATGGTGCAGGGAAAACCACAGAGAAGGACTAGAAAAGAAGGATTTGTTACAAAAGATGAAAAGCCAGCAGGCATTCAACAGTTTGAGTGCTGTGTAAGGCTGCTATAAAAATATTCACAGAAGGGATTGACTGCTATGAGAAGTTTTTTCCAAAAGTAAAAGAAGTTGTGAGATGTCAGAGGATGCAAGACTTGGAAGTTTGAGAGACTTGAGATGGCATTTCTCTCAAGCCCTGGATTTCAATATAATTGAAAAGAAATTGATTTGGTAAATAGGGTAATAAAAACTCTGTTACCAGATGAGATTCTAAGGTTTAGCTCTCTGTTTTCCTGTTGAGCTTCACCTGCTGCTCATGGTGGAAATTAATCCAGCCATTGTACAATGGCACCCTTGATAATACAAGCTTTGATTTCTTGGCATTCTCTTTGAAAAGCAGTAATTTCTGCTTAGGACTTGTGTGTAATATTTAGTCCACTCACTGCCCTGAACTGAGTTTAAACAACTGCTTTTGTTCAGTATCTTTTTGGTGGCTGTTTTTTCACAAATTGAATTCCATCTGGGCACATACATACCTGTGAAATAGATCAGACTATGGCCATGAGCATTTTATTAAATGTCAACAAAGATTGGCACCTCCTTTATAATAAATAAGTAGATACTGAAGTTCTCACCCATTTGAGTTCCTGACAGAGCTGACATATAAAGAGTAATGCACATAATATATTTTATGTTGGAAATGAGAATTTAAAAACTTGATAGCAAGAAGTCTTGGACAAAAGTGCAAAAATAGTCTTTAAAAAGTGCAGTGACAGTCTGCTAAATTTACTGTCAGTCAATGGTATTTTTGTTGATATTTCAGTTTCAGTCTTTAGTTAAGTCAAAGTCAATAATGCATCTGTTTTATTAAGGACAATAATTCTGACAGAGATTCTACTGGATTCAATTTAATCACTCTGGCAATGTTGTGATTGAAAGAAGTTTCATAAATAAGACTTGAGGCCTATAGAGGGCCAGTGTGATTGCATTTTGGTATAATAATGGTCATGATGTGGCATTACAAGCACTGCCAAAATTTTATGTGGAACATTATTTGCTCACTTCCCAAAGCAATTTCTTTTATTACAAAGACATATACTTTAGTTGATGGGAATAGCCCAATAGCAAGGCAAGACAAATATTTTTCCATGGATTAGGTGGTTTTTCCTGAAAAAAGAAAAACTTTCAAGTGCCAAACATCTTTATCTACACATCAGTTTTGATTTTTAGATGATTCAGTTTTTCTGGTGTCTCTGGATGTTATTGTTTCATCTCCTGGACTTTTAGTTATATGAAGTGCTGTAGGACTGAGTGCTGCTTGATGGGTCATTTTGTAATTACTTATCATTATCCTTTATTATTTTATAATTGACTGTTTCATCAAACTGGAGAATAAAACCTGACCTGAATTTAGACGGATGTGCTTAGACTTGCAAGTGAAATGCCCAATTTTTTAACACAGGGCCCACCTGGCTGGTGTTTCTATAGTTGTGTGACACAAGAATGTTGCAGTTGCCATAGTTAGAATAAACCTGTATTTCAAAATCTTTATCTCTCACAAAGTAGGATGTCCTGATACTGTAGCCACTTGCCCTACTTGTCATATGGCCTTGGATTCCAGTAGGATTGTGATTGGATCACAAACAAAATGCATTCTGTTGGATTATTTTATATAAAAAATTATCAGAATACACAGCCCAGGCCTGGTTCTGTTTAACATAACAATAACTGTTCATCTCTATTTTGTTAACTGTTCAAAAGCTAGTAATCATGCTTAGGTGGACAAATGTTTTCAATGTTTGTTTAAAGTATTTGAAAGTCAGGAAATTTTTTATAGAACAATGCATTTTAAATTATTTTAAATTATAAGAAACCTCATTAGGAGGTTTTGCACATTCTTTACTTGGATGACTGAAGTGTTCCAGACAGACCTTTGGAACTTCCTATCTCCAAGATCACCAAACCAGAGTGCTGCACAAAGCTGCTTTCTGTGCAGTGACAGCTCTTACCAAAAGCTGTTAAGCCTGTGCCCTTGCTTGTTATCTACTTTACATTCCTTAGTACAGGTGAATGAGACAACACACATTTATCATTGTTCTTTTTCAATGCCCTAAGTCTTTTAAGTATTTAGAAAATGCTTTCCCTAGTTTAGCAATCTTGGAAGCCACTGTTATGGCACTACAGAGATAATCTTGATAGGAAAAACACGAATTTCTTTTCAGACCTGCACTTTTCTGACTGTAGTTTAGAGATGCTCTGCTGGAGGTAATGCATTAGAAAGTTGATGGCTTTGTTTGAGTATCTTGTGTGATACTCTGTGTGAGCAGGCACAAGGGAATGCTAATACTTTGTGGACTCCCAGCTTCAGTCCATACAAAACTCCTTTGCAGGAAATGATGTTGTAGATGTTACTGACTTCACTGATGTGTTCCAGAATCTTTGTATATGTCCTCAGTCTTGAAAGTGTAATTACTTCCAGGTGAATGTATAACATTGTTTTTTCTTGGTTATAGCAAGCAGATGAGACTCTGGATTTTGAAGAACAGATCCTGGAAGCAGCTAAATCCATTGCAGCTGCTACCAGTGCCCTTGTGAAGTCAGCTTCAGCAGCCCAGAGGGAACTGGTGGCTCAGGGAAAGGTGGGTAAACAGCACATGCAGCAGCAGTAGTGGGGGAAAGCATCAAAATTTAATCTAGTCTCCTAACAGTTCTGTTAAAAACAGTAGGAAAGAAGCTTGGGAATGACTAATGAAAATAAATATAAGTTGTGCACTGCTCATCACAATTCATGGCCTAGACCTGGTTCTGTTAAAAAAATCCCACGTTTAGTTATGTTTATTTAAACTTCACAAGCTTAATCAAGTGCTTGGCTCTTCAGATGATTCAGTTGTGAGGAGTTTTTCTGTGGGGGCTTTTCACTTCATGAAGATCTGTGATCCAAGCTAGTAATGTAGTTCCACACAACAGTTTGGGGATCCAAACCTAAGTGTCACAATGTACAGTACTGCTCTGGACCAGAACAGCAAAAGCCCTCATTAATTGTGCCCTCAATGTCTTGTAAATTCAAATGTATTATGGAGAGAGAAGTAGGTTATTTTAAAGACTGGGCCTTAAGGAACTGCTGCTTCAGCTGTTGCTTTGGCTGTGCCTTCAGCCACCAGTAGTCTGCTAATTGTTTGTTATTCTGGTAATTACTTCTGTGTGTTCCAAGAATGGGTCAGTTGAAGCAGTATAGTAACTTGGACACTTCCTGAGCAGGCAGATGTCTGCTGGAAGCACAGTTACTCTGACTTCCAGTTGGATTTTCTGCTCTTGAATGTGCTGGGCACAGTCACAGGTACAGGTGTTCCCTTTTTTCATGGATTACTGCTTGTCTAATTCTGAGACAAAGCAATTGTATTTTCTGTTTTCTTGTAAGGCATCTCTGAACTGTTTTTTCAGGTTGGAGCAATCCCTGCAAATGCAGCTGATGATGGACAGTGGTCTCAGGGACTTATTTCTGCTGTGAGTAATTACTTCTATTGAGAAAACTGGCACTTTGTCTGAAGAAATAATATCCTGTGAGAATACACAGTGACTTTTTTTTTACTGCCTTCTAGGCCCGAATGGTGGCAGCTGCAACCAGCAATCTCTGTGAAGCAGCAAATGCCTCAGTTCAAGGCCATGCTAGTGAGGAGAAACTCATCTCATCTGCCAAACAAGTTGCAGCTTCTACAGCACAGTTGCTTGTGGCCTGCAAAGTGAAGGCTGACCATGACTCTGAAGCCATGAGGAGGCTACAGGTACTTGTGTTGTTAATTGCTGAAAACCCATGGTAGTCCTGTGTAAACACTGTTTCAGCACTCCAAGGTTATGCATGTGTTCAACAAAGTATTTCTCAAAGTGCTAGCCTGGATTGTGGTCAGTCATCCTTTGTTTCTAGGAGTCAAGAGACAGCAGTTATAGATAGAGCCTTTCTAAAGTGGAGAATTCATTGTTAGACAAAAATAAGAAGAGAATCTCATGCAACTTCTCAGCTGAAGTCTGAGTGAGCTTCTTGACATAAAACTGCCTCCCTTTTATGTTACACATCCATTTCATGCTGAGCTTCTCTGAACTGCTGCTGAATTAACACTGTGTTTTGATGGGTAAAATCTAATGTCTCTAGAAGTTTTGTTTGAGGATGGTAGTTTTTAAAATGATTACAGCCTTCTCTGACATCATGCCCTGCAGGCTTAGCCTGGAACATAAGAACTATTTCAGCTGCTTTTTTGTACCCCCACTGGTGAACAGTGAAAATTTCCCTTTTTCTTGTACTAATGGCAGAATCAAATTCAACAGAAATACATATTGTCTAAGTATCTGTTTGACATAAGGAATTGATGTCATCATTTTTTTAGAGTAGAAAAATGGTTTAAATATTTAGGAGGAAAAAATAAATATATGAATGTGTGAAAAATCTGTTTCTACAGAAAATAGTGGCATGTCATAGGGCAGTTCTAGGGCTGAGATGGTTTTAGTGCTTTACAGTGGATCCGTGTAGTTGACATTGCTGAGGTGTGGGGAAGGTGTCAGTAACTGGAAGGTGGTGCTGTCCATAGTGCAATCTGAGCTGCAATATCTAGGTGCCAAGATGGGTCTGAAGGAATTTTAAATGCAGAACAAACAATAGAAACAGGAAAAAATCAACTACTAGAGACTTTTCTCAGCTCTGACAGGAAATTCGGGGTTCTCAGTCATTATGGGCAAATATTGTTAAATAGACATGGAATGTGAGAAATTGGAAGGGAATATGAAAAGGAAACAAACCCAAGCATGGACTGAAATTGAACTTTGCCATTTTACAAAGTTTCATTTTAGTCCCACAATGAATAATGAGAGAAAGAGCAGTTTGCACTTGGAAATCATGTCCTTCATCATTGCAAAAACAGTGAGTTGATGTCTACTAAATATTTTTACTGGTGGACTTGCCAAAACTACTGAGATTTTTCAGCTGGCTTTTCCCCCAGCAAAAATGTTTTCATACAGTTTTAATCAATAGGTTGGATTCAGGACTTTGAGTGTCTTGGTTTTTTCCTTCATACCCCAGTTTGAACTGCATTTCCCATGAATGAGAATTTGGAATGCACTGTTACAGAATCTTCCAAATTTAATGAAACAATTGGAAATGTTTCCATTCTTTCTGGATGAGCTCCAGACTGAGCAGAGCAAATTTCAAATAATTTATCCTTGGGTCATTTCAGGCTTGAAAGTGAGATGCAGCTGGAAATATGGGCTAGGACTGGGGAAAGGTGGGGGGACAGGTTCAGAGCTGGTCCTTCCTAGCAAGGGGGGAAGGTTGGAAGCTGTGGCTTCATTTCCTAGTGCTGGTGTGTCTCTAGCATGTGGGAGCAGCCTGGTTTGGCCTGCTGGCAGTATCCAGTTCAGACAACAAAAGGTGTGTTACAAATGCTTGACTGATTCTCTTTAGAAATCTGAGAATTTTTAAGAAATGAAAGTTTGAATGTGAGATAACCATGGCTGTGTAGGTTGATAAATTGCCCTAATTAAAGCCCATTAATTCAAAAACTTAATTGTTTTATAATATCTTTATATATTAGCTTCTAGTTTCTGTTCTTTTTTTTTTTTTTAAAAAAAAGGTCTGATCTGCCTAATATAACTTGTAATTTCATCCACTGCTTTATTTCAAACTGTGGGAAAAAAAATCTCATTTATGACTTCTCCAGCTTTCAGCTTCTTAAACAAAGGAATTTTGTTTTCTGTGCTACTGTTTTTCAAAGATTAATTTGCTTTTCACTGGGGGGAAAAAAACCCCATACCTTTCCTGTGCAGTCAAGCACATGTTTGTTTTGATGTTCAGACAAATGCATGTTAGTTATGTATTTTATTTATTACTGAATTTCTTACCTTTCTCAAAGGCTGCAGGAAATGCTGTCAAGCGTGCATCAGACAATCTTGTCAGGGCAGCCCAAAAAGCAGCATTTGGAAAAGCAGAGGATGATGATGTTGTGGTCAAAACCAAGTTTGTGGGTGGCATCGCTCAGGTTGGTACAAAAAATTTAAAAAATACAAAATAAAATACAACTTATATATATTATATATATTTTTATATATTTACTTATTACTTACTTGTATATAATATAAAATATATTTATATTATATATATTTATACATTAATACATTAATATGTTAATATATTAATAATTAATAGCATTGTCCAATAGCTTTTAGTTTTGTTCTGTTTAAATGAATGAATTTTTTCAGAATTCTCTTATGTAGTTTAAATGTTCCCAAATTTATGATTTTGCATATATTTAAACAAAGAAATAGAAAGTGAGAGATAAAAACCAATGATGTTTTGTTACTGTGACAATAATAATTATTGTGAAATAATAACAATATTTAAATGTAGATTTCAAGGCTCTGAGGTACCAACTTCTAGATTCCTTATAATGAATGAGGTACATCATATACTCTACTCACTACTTAAAAGATACTGGGATTGATTATTTCTGCACTACTGTTATTTTTCCTTTGGTATTCTGAGATGCAGGAAAATACTGTGGATAGCTGCAGTAAGGAATGTTCAATTTTACTGGCACTCAGACATTATTCTACATGTTCTAACCCCCCACCATGTTGGGAGAATGCAGAGCTGTAAAATTCATCATGAAACATCATGGTAAAACCATGGTGGTTTTTTTTTTTTTAAACTTTTTCTCTTTTTTTATTCCTCTTTAAGAAACAAGTGGGAATATAATATTTTTCTTGATGGCCTAGTCCTGACATCTGGAAAAATTTGAGCAATTCCTGATGAAGTCATTGAAATTTGGTGCTTCTCTGGAGAATGCTCACAAGGGCCAGCTGTGACTGTGGTGTCATAGAAAAAGAAATATTATTTTACAGACAGTATTCCTTGCTGCTTCTGTTTTCTAGATTATTGCAGCCCAAGAAGAAATGCTGAAGAAGGAGAGAGAGCTGGAAGAAGCAAGGAAAAAACTGGCGCAGATCCGCCAACAGCAATACAAGTTTCTACCCACAGAGCTGAGAGAAGATGAGGGTTAACTGTTAACCTGCTGAGATCTTTCTCCCTTTTTACTCTTTTGTTTTATTTTTTTTTCCCCTCTCTTTTTTTTTTTTTTCCTTTTAAAGAAATAAGCTAAAGGGGGACAGCACATTGAGAACTGCTCTGACAGCATACTGGTATGCCAAGCACTTAGCTAAATAAACTGCCTGTCATAGCTTTGGATGAGCAGAGGGTAATAAACACTTGTTCTTTCCAATCTGCTCAGCTGAGGTGCATGATGATCAAATAATGGTACAGTGTTAGGTTCATCATTCCTGTTCCTCCCTTGATTTATATCTCAGGAGAGAATGTTTCACTTTTTGCTAAAGATACTAAGTCAGTATTATTGTCACTTTCCTGATGCTTGAGGTATTTATCGTTCCTTGACTTGTTCTAAAACATTGATAATATTAAGTAGGAAAAAGGTCAAGGAATCTTTCATATGATAAATATCACATGAGCTGGTGGTTCTCCCCCAAGTACCCTTGTAAAAAGAAGACCAAGATGGAGAAGGATGTATGGCTGAGTGGAGAAACACTCACAAGTGTGGGTTTGAAGAAGAAGCCTATCCTCTTTCAGTGTTATATAGCTGGTTCACCCCAAAACTGGAGGAATTGTCTCTGCAGCTGTTTGCACTACTAGTATTATTCCTTACCTGATACCAACAAGCTTCTGCTTGTACAGTATTTAGGATTACAAAATGTGGCAATAGCCCTTCTTTAAAGAGCTCAAAAAACAAAGAAATTGAAACCTTGTCACTGCCTCAATAATAGCAGGTTCATGAAAGAAAATGCTGTATCAATTATATACCTCTAATGTGTGACTACTTTTACAGTATTATACACACATACACATGCTCTAACATTGGACTGAATAGTTTGCATTTTGTTTTTAAATTGAAATTATCTGGTTCGTACTGTGGTATTTCCATTAGAATGTATCTCAGTTAAAAAAGGAAAATGCCCAGTACAACAAAAGACTATCACAACTCTTGTTATTATTTTAATAATTACATTTATAATTACTATGTTTTGAAACCTGTGGAAATTGTAGGAGAAACGAATAAGTGATTTACAAGTAGATTTACAATTTTTCCTGTAATATATTTTTTAAAAATTTGGACTCTAGAGAGTTTTTTTTCATAGTTGCTATTGATGAAAAAGTATTCACCAAGGAATTGCAGAGAAGAAATAGCAGCAATCTATCAGCAATCTTTGTCTTCAGCTGCAGAAAGGTACAGTATGCTCTCAGTATCTCTGTTGTGACCTAAACAATAGCAATTTGGGTAGAGTAACATATTTTACTATGTCAAAGAGAACACAAATCACAGCAACTTTAAGTAGAAAAAGCTAAAACTATTTGCCTAACTACAGAAACACCATCTCTCCTAAAATTAGTTTCCAACATGTCTTCAGCTCCACTCAAGCTCTCCTAAACAATAATGGTCAGTCTGTTTAGGTCAGAGGATGTTGCCCCTCCAGTCCTTCTGAAGGCTGTGCTGTCCTTGGATCCTGCCAGGTACCTTCAGCTGAGCCTCTTGTGTTCTGTGCATACCCACCTAGTTGTTGCTGCAGAAAATACTTGTCTTGTAGACTCCCCAGTAACCCCCTAGTGCTAGGTTCATTCAGTGTTAACTCTTCATTTAAGTTACCTGCATGAGACAGAATTATCAGGAATTTTGTCACATAAATACTAAGTATATAGCAAAAAAATTGCTAGAGAATTAATAAATATTGAAGTGTAAAAGGGTTTTTATTGTCTCTTCTCTGATACTGACATACTTCAGATTCAGTAGAGTTGCTGGAGAATCCACAATCATGAGAGGAAAAAACTGGTATATCCCAAATGGAATCACTGGCATTGACAGATGTGCTGTGGTGTGTAGGCTTGTGTGCAAATGCAAACCCTGGACTATCAGAGATGTGCAATTCCGAGTTCTTTGATTTTCTACTTCAACACAGTCAATTTGGTTTTTTGTTCAACTCACTGTGAACAGTGTTAATGTCTGGAATCCTACATTGAGAAGAAGGCTTCCTGTAAGTCTTTGGACAGAAGGCTAAACTGGTATTTATTGCTGTAACACCTAAAGACTGCTCTAGTGATGGGGATTTTCTGCTGCTGTTGGTAGGTTCAAGTCCTTTGCAGCTTATGCCTTTCAAGACTTACCTGGACAGCCTCACTTTCTGATCTCTTTTTCAGAAAGATCTGCAAGACAGATTTGTTACTGCTTCCCTTTCAACCTACCTTTAACTGTTATTTGATCTCATTAAAGCATGAAGATGATGCTGTCTTTAACACCATGCCACTATTTTATTGTAGGTATAATACTGATGTAATATACTTTGGTCAGGATGGTATTTGCCAGTTTGATATAAGCCAAAAAAAACCTTGTCAAATGCAACTATGTATGGAAATTATATAGCTAGAAAACTTTATCAGTATGTAGAAGGTAAGAGCATGTTCAAATTGTGCTCCAGAGAAAAGTGTTTGGGAAATTCATTTTAGCACAGCTATTTTGAGACTTCTCTGTTTCTGATTTAGTGCCCCCTCTTACATGACAGAAAGTATTTTTTCCTTAACTGTGTGTTCTATAGAGGAACCACAGTCAGGTGAATAGCTGAGCTGGACAACTGAAGTATTTTTTTACTCTGAATTTTGGGTCTTCATTGAACCATAAAGAGAATATAAGGTCATCCAAAGTCTTTCAATTTTTTTTTTTGCTGTTATAATTAGCAGTATCGCTGAAGTTCACATGTGAACATCTGTGAAGTTTGGAACTAGTCCATCCATTTCTTTGGCATGGGAACTTGCAGCAGGAAGTGACAAGTTGGAGTTAAGGGGTAGATGCTAATTAACAAGAAGGACAGATGTTCACTTTGTTCTGTTAACCTATGAAATGATGAATGAGCTCTGTTGTATCTCACCCTTCTTCATGTGGAATTCACTCGGAGAATTGTATGCAAATTAAAAACAAAATGCCTCAA
Source organism: Poecile atricapillus (assembly GCF_030490865.1). Classification (NCBI taxonomy): domain Eukaryota; kingdom Metazoa; phylum Chordata; class Aves; order Passeriformes; family Paridae; genus Poecile; species Poecile atricapillus. The sequence goes on from NC_081259.1 coordinate 16,684,820, forward strand.
AGTTCTTTGTGTACAAATAGTCTGTCATTTCCCCAATTATTAAAAAAATTGAATATTTTATCATTTATCTAAACTTTAATACATCAGAAGCCTCAACAGTTAGAAAAGTTTTGAAACAGTAATTGAATTCCAGATTTTTTTATCTGTCCCTTTCCCTTTGATTTTCTGCGTGTTCATTACTTGATTCCTAATGAAGGGAGGAGTACATAAATCTAGCGGCCTTCTCAAGCTAAATATCAGATCATGATTTCATAATATTCAGATCATGAGTGCCTTTTTGTTTTCCATCAGTCCTTATCAAACTAAAGGTATTCAGCCCAGGAGTCTGGCATTTATCATCCCTCCATATTTTGTAATCTCTTGGGTTTGGGAGTGGGCTTGGTTTAGGGGCAGGTAGTTTACACTGTCAGAGTTTTCTTCCTTATGTGATTGCATTGTGGTTAACAAAGAGAGTTATCTGCCCATAATTGTCAGGATTTCTGAAACCAGCATTTCCATATTAATGTTATTTACATTAAATGCATTGTGGTTGGTCATGTTAATGGCCAACAATGTGAACAACACATTTCTGTGTCACTTTATGATGCCAAATGCAAAAGCTGTTTAGTCACATGAGCCACAACTCTGTTACAAATTGCCCTCATTTATTGAGCAATAAATAAGTGCCATTTTATAAAAAAGTGCCCTTTTTAAAAAACATTTTAAAAAATAGAAAAGCAGTAAAAAAACCCTGTTTTTTCTCGAATTAGTGCACTTCATTGCAGTAGAAGAACCTTCTGTTCAAGATAGTTTTGAAATTTTATGCTGTAGTTTCTAGGGGTTTCAGCTTTTGCTTTAATGTCTTCCTTTCCTTTTAAAGTTTTACCCCTGAGAGAGGCACAATGAAGTTTGAAGTCATGCTGACACACCATTAAAATAAAAATAAGTAATATATTTTAGTTTGGTCTTCACCAGCAATAAGCCCCTTGAAAGTTTTGGGATTTTCTGCCTGCAGGTATTTGTGACTTGTGTTGCACTGGTGGTCATGCAAAGGTTTGTTTTGCTCCTTAAGCAAAATAAGATTGAAGTTGCCTGTAAGAGCTTAAAATTCCCAGGTGACAGAGGAGAATTCCATTTCAAGTTCTGCTGCACAGACAAAACCAGAAGTGCTTACTTTATGATATGTCAGTATCTTTGTATGAAGTATACTTTGTGACCATTCAATATCCTTAAAGTACACGTTAACCACACAAATAAATAGAAAAATCAAACACCAGTTATTCAAGGGTGTTGGATACTTGGTGTTGTTCAGGTTTTTGGGGGAGAAGGCAAGTTTTGCTTTTATCTTTTTGATTTACATTTCATTCAGCATTTTTTCCAAGTCAAATATAACTCTGTGTGTGTAGGTACTCCAGTTTTCCATATGAAAATTCTGCCACTGTGGAAGAAACCTTGCTACTGCTCAGCTGCATTACAAGTGCTTTAATGCTGTTACCAAAAGGGGCTGTTTCTGGCATAATTACACTCATGTCAAAGAGGGAGTGTTTTGGCATTCTGTGTGCTCATCAAGTGATTCACCAGATGTGTATATTATGTCTCTGATGATGTAATAGCTTTTTCCACTCGTTCTTCACAACAGAAACAAGACTGGAAAAGCTCCTTTTTAGTGATGGTTAGCTGGATAGGGGGGCTATAGAGGCCCTAAACATGTTTTAGGCTAAAATATTTTAAAATATCTGTGAAAATAGATACTTTAAGCTACTAGAAAAAAGAAATTCAGCAAGTTTGCTGCCTGTTATTATTTTCTGTGTAGCACAATTCTATGTTCAAAACATTCCAGGAACTACATTAGAGGCTCTAGGAAAATGAATCCTTTTTGCTTGCACAGTATTACCTAAAGACTTGAAAACTAAACCACAAATATGCTTGGATCCCATTTGACCTTACATTTCTTTACAAGTTTGTTTGCCTTTACCTTTCTCTTATGAAAGTTGTATTCTTTCCTCCTGGAACATCTTTTATTGATATATACACTTCAGTTTTCCACCTGTGGAAATCACTTGTGTTCAGTGTGGCAGGAAAAATACATATGGTATGGGGTTTACCCACATACTGCCTAATTTGGACAATGTAAAGCTTATCTTACAAACATGATTTTATTTCCATCCTGGTTATTTTCATCAAGTATATTTATTTATTTTTAAAATGGATAATAAGGGCTGCTGACTTTGTACCATTCTAAAATGTCCACTGTGAGGGTTTATGCAGGTGAAGGAAGTTTCTTTTGGCATGGTTATATGTAACAGGTTTTTCTGTAAAGTTAAACATCTCTTTATTAAAAAATTACATGGAGCATTAAGTTCAAAAGGCCAGAACTTTTGATGATGAAAATTCGCTCATGATACTGAATCCAATGTTAATTTTACAGTCAGAGGCATGTTCAAGTTGTGGAAAAGAGTTGAGGAAAATAGTCTAAGTTATTGATTAAAATATTTAATTTAATAAGTCTAATAACTAGTCTAGTTATTAGACTAATAATTAGTCTAATCTAATAACTTTTGGCCTGATTAAGTCTTGGAAAGAATGATCAGATCCTGGGGCAGTGGGTGTGCTATGAATATTTGCAGTGTATTGTACATTTTCCAGTTTGCCCATAAGTACATTACATGAGTGTATAAAGGATGTACTGCCAGATAGCAGTTTATCAGCCTTGGTTCCATACCAGTAAAAGTATTTATTCCCAGTTCACCAAATGCTGTAGCACATATTTACATTGTTTTAAAAAAAATCCTTCCTATTCTGTCTACAGTATAGTTGCCTTAATTTGGGATTAAGCCCATGCTTAAGAGATTTCCAAATGAGTGTTTCAGACCTTAGAGGGACAATGCTTGGTCCATGGGCTTCATGCAATGCTACCAGAACCACCTTCTCATCATACCCATTCCAAGATCATACCCATTCCAAGATCACATAGTAGATTTCAAGCATTAATAAAAATAATCTACTCTTAGAAACCATTTCTTATTTGTCCTTTATAGAGCACTGAGTCACTCCTGTTTTACAGATAGCAAAATTATGTTGCAGGAAGAGAGATGGTTTGTTTAAATCCATAAACGGGGTTGCCCTTACTGCAATAGCCAGTCCAGTTCATGTGATCTACATAGAACTAGGTAGACCAGTATAGCCATGTTCAGGAAAGGGTTAATACTTATATTCCCATCTAGTTAATATCTACATTATTTTTTGCATTAATGTTTCTGCACTCTGTCAGTTCCAGAGAAATCAAATGCATTCTTTATTGGTAACTGTATAGCAGAGGGACTTAAACAGTGATTGTGATTAGAGCCAAGAACAACCATCTTTCACTGCCAAGGCTTTAGACAAACATCCTGTCTTCCAGAGTTTAATTTAATCTGCAAGAATTTTTGCTCAGTGCCTTGCCTTTGCCTTATCTTATAACCACTTCTTTTAAGGTACCAGCCTCAGTTCCCTTCCATTTAGGACTTACTGCACTCTTTTTCTCTGACTAATTCTACAAGAGAAGTGACAGCTTTAATAATATGGACAAAACCTCTGCAGCTTGTTTAAATCAGCCTCCTGCTTTCCCAAAGCTTCCTGGAAAATACAGTGAGAATCCTGAGGCACTGAAGCCTTTAGTGTGATACTTTTAGCCACAGAACCTGTTCTGAAGTTTACTCAGAGTTGCCTTTGGTCAGCTGCAGTGATTCTGGTCTGTCTGCAATTACTCTTTGCCTCCAGCTATATAAGCATGAGTATTTTCTCTCTTCTAAATATTCATTTTTGTTTGCATTTTTTAATGGTAAATGAGTTAAAATGACACTATATTTCTAAAAGGCTAGCACAGTTTCTTGAGATCCAGTCTGATGACTGTTTTAAGAAATAATTTTTTTTAAGACTGGACTTTTGCTTTATGAAGTCAGTTGTGATTTTAGCTAAATGTTTGTGTGTGAGTGTAACTTTCAGAATGTTTCTCTTTGCCTTAGAAAAATGAAAATGAGTAATAACTTTAATGACATGTTGCTGATCTCATCTATATTGCTGATCTTTTCTGATCTGGGACTTTGTGTTACTGAGATTTCACATGTGAAAACTGTGGGGAAAAAAATAAAGAGTTCAAAAAGATGACCTCAGAAAAAGAGCTTCATCAGTCATTCCATTGTGTCTGGCTTGCATTCCAGTTGCCATACTCATTCATTTAGTGGTGATAATAAGGCTATTTAGGGTAATTCTCAAACTAAACCACTGCTGTGATATGCCTGTGATGCTTGCAGGAGCTGTAGCTCAGCAATTCAAGCCACAGAGAAAATATTCTGGTTAGTTTCTTGACTGTTCAGGAGTCATCTCAGATCTCTTCCAAATCACAGGAGTGGCTCCTTACTACATGACCAGATCCCTCATATTTTGGTTTGTCCAAGGTATTTTTATTTGAAAATAGGCTTGATGCAAAAATTTATCTTCAAATGATGTTCTGCTTCTCTCCTGGAACTGGAAAAACTGAATATGCTGAGTATTTTGTAGACTAAATGTTTTGTAAAATAAAACAGGCTGCCATTTCAGAAGAGATCAATAAAGCAGGTACCTATTTCAGAAGAGATCAGAGCCTATTCAGATCTTCTTCCCTAACTTAAGGATAACACCAATTAAAAGAGAACCTTCCAGTTAGTCATTTTTCAAAAGTATTTGCTTTCAACAGAGTTCAGACTGCTTGATCCCTGTGTAGATTCATAATGAGTGGATTCACAATGTCAGCTGATAAAGACAGCAAGTACTCCTCTTTATTTTGTTGTTTCATACCCTTCCTCCTCCCTGCCAAAGATGCTGTGTGGTTCCTGGTATCCTGGTTGCTCTGAGTGGAGGGAGAGCTGCTGGATACAGAACAGAAAGTTGTCTGTATTTTCCTTTTGGGACTGTAAGGCAGGCACAGGTTAGGGAGTGGATTTGTGATTTGCAGAAGTCTCTCTCTGGTGGGTCACATTATTGCAGTGCAACTGAGAAGCCAGCACACCTTTGGATATGTGTGAATGTGTCCTAGAAATGGAGCTGGCCAAACCCTGCAGCACAGGCAAGTCTAAATCCTGTGCTGGAGGAAAAAAAAATAATCCCTGTGACCAAAGGCAGAGGGTGAAAACATGAGGGAACAGCTTTCCATCCTTTAATAGACAATGAAAGACATTGCTGCATCTTTATTTTATTGCAAAAGGGGAACAAGATGAAGATTGGGGGAACTTTACTTGGATTTTCCTAGCAGGTAAATGCTGTGTTGCCTTCAAGTTCATAGACTCATTTAGCAAAACTGCAAAAATTCATAAATTGAGACAGCAAGCAAACCATTTGAGGCTTGTTTCAGATATTTGCTTCCAGACAAGGATTATACCATCTCTAGCTGCTCCCTACCAGTAAAAATAGCAGTGTTGAAAGGGTAGGTCAAACTTGCAGTGACACTACTTATGATGAATTACAGAATTATGTTTAAAATCAGGTGAACTCAAAAGTTGTTTTAATCTCTTTTGATCTTGCAGAAAAGTAAATAGTGGCTTTTGAGACATGTGTGCATTTCTGAGAGACCAAGCCATCTCAGAGTTCAAACAGAAATACATGCAATAACTGGGGCATGTTAAAAGCCATGACTTAATTTCTTAGAACTTTAACAGCTGTATAGCTCAAAGACAAATAACTCATCCCTGGCTGTTCCCTGTAATAACACAGACATCCAGAAAATGCCTGGCATTTTTTTGTTCGCTGCTTGGGATAGTATTAATCTAATTTAGTTTTCCTCTGGACTAAGAACAGACTATTCTTTATGTTGCAGCCCTAAGGAGAAATTTTGCATCCTGCTGCAGCTTTGTTTCTACACATTATATGGTCCCTGGAAAATTCTATTGTGTTAGCAGTAATTGTCCAGTTTAATTTCAGTTGTCCAGCCCCTTCCATCAGCAGTGTGTTCCCATTGCTTCGCTGAGATTTTCAAAGAAAAACTCGTCTCTTAGCTCAAAAACAACTTGGCAGCTCTTCAGCCTCACTGCTTCCCCAAAGCCCTGAGGAGCTCTGTAAAGAGCTGCTTCCTGCAGGACTCATTCTAGGTAGTTTTCAATGTTCTGACAACTTTTTTTTCCCCTACAGAAACTTCCATGGTCAGAAATCCTGAGCTGCTAAGCACAGCATCTCAAAGGGCAGAAATTCTGAAATCAAAAGAAATGAGAGTCTGTTCTGAGAGTCAAAGGGAGAAGTGTTTTGTTTAAGCATAAGAGAATGAGCCAGATATGGCTCCTCTGCATAAAAACAGCAAGAAGATGAGTGCAGATTTGGGAAACAGGGTGCTATTTAAATTCACAGTAGTGTTGGCATAAGAGGAATTGATATGTATTGTCCTGAATTAGATTAGGTAGGAAGAAAATTCTGGACTAGTCCTTAAGAGAAATCAACCTGCTTTTGACATCAAGAATGAGAAACAGGCTTTAACAGTCACAGTAAGAGTTTGGCCTCAGGGCCTTTGTGTCCTTTACAGAGCATTTACATTGTGATGGGAAGCCAGTGTTAGGGTTCTGGATAATCATCCTGAATGATCAAATCTAAACAATTTCCCAGATTACTGCAGTCCCTGCAGTTAAACCAATGCAAGTACAAGTGTGTTAATACATCCAGTCCATTTCTCTGCTATTGCAAGTACTACAAGTGTAGCATTGCAAGTGTAGAGAACATTTTCTGGTTCTTTCACCCAATCTACCAATTTTAACACACTTTTTAATACTTTGCTGGTGATTCCTGTTGTCATGAAAATTAATCCACAAACACCAGAGGTTCATGTCCAAAAAGGAGACAGAGGAGTCCTTTTACTTTATTCAAATAAAGGGAGAGGCCATGGGGCATTCCCTTGGGGTCTCTTGATTTTTGGAGGGTGCAGCCTCCTTTTTATCCTAATTCCCCAGCCACATGTCACTTCTCTGTTTCCCCATAGGCTGAGGTACCTGAGAGGTACAGACTTCCCAGAATGCCTGATACCTGAGATTCCCCTCTAATGTATAACCCTCCCTCTTAATTTTTAATTCTTATGGAATTGATGGTGTTTCCCCATTGTCTCTTTCATCTTTCAATACCAAATTTCATTTATCAGCAAACCTACAGTTTGTTTGTAAAGGCAAGTATCTTTTCTCCATTCACCAGTGGAGTCCATCCCATTTTTTCTGTTATCTCCCAGTGCTAGTTTCATCTATCAGCAGCCCCACAGCTTGTTTGTAAAGACAAACCTGTCATTCCTCTCACTCTAGACTGCTCTTCAAGCTTTTTCTTGTCAAGAATTCTGGGTGTTTATAACCTGCCCTTCACCACTCAGGTTTGTTGAAATCCTTACACTTCTCTCACAGCCTGGCCAACTCTTCAGAGCTTTATTCTTTTATTCCTTCATTCATGGTTTTCACTGCCCCAAATCAAATATAGTCTTAAAGCAGAGACTGAGTAGAAAGGAGAAATTTGAGTGACAGAGTCTGCTGCTGCTAAATTGCTTTGATGCTTCTGCAGTTCACTGCTTCTTGCAGGGGCTGCTTTCCAGCAGAGCCTGAACTGCTGTTGAAAACTGCATTTCCTGCTACACAGAGCTCTCAACCAAAGCAGAAATCAAAATAAGAGCAAATGCAGTGCAGACTCTGGCAAAGATCACCCTCTTCATATATAAAAGGAAAGCATTTAGCTTGACCTCATAAAATACAGAACTTGAAGGGCCATTCTACACTTGGAAATTCTACCCTCAGTGGCATGGAAACACAATGCTGACTTGGGAATTTCAGCAGCTCATTTCACATTCTGCTCAGCCCGCTCGACTTCCTGAGCATGAAACAGCTATTGCATCATGCCAGGAAAATGAAGGTTATTGGGTCACTGCCTGTCCTTATAATCTGCTCAGTAAGGAATTTCATAAGGGTATAGACCAGTGCCCAGAATAACATTTAATAAGATCTGGAAAATTATGCATGCTACAAGCAGGAGGCTTACTGTTTGGATGAGTTAGCAGCACACCCTGCTCTATAAATATCACTTAAAACCAACTGCTTCCAGGAGCCAAGGAGAGAAAGAGCTAAGGGAGAGAGTCCACATGAGTTAGCTAGAAGCTTAGTACCTTTCTTAACACACAGGTCTGTGTTAAATGGAGGAAAGTCACTATCAAGATCCTACTTGCCTCCAGATTGTGTCAGGCAAACTCCACCCTGGAGTGCAGGTGTGGCTGAAACTTCATGCAAAACAGTCCTGTGTCTTTCTCTGCAAGTGTTCTATATTCTCTGTATGTGAATTTTGAATTCCTTTCATTTGTGGGACAGAACAGTATCTGGATTTCTGTACCAAACCAGAAAGGACAGTTCCATGACTTTGTTCTTCAATTGAATTGCACCTTTTCACCAGGGAATAAATCCTGGGAGTTCAGGAAACCTCCCACCTACTGGACAAATGCCACAACAGACAACATGAAATTTATTAATATGATGATAAGTGCTGTCACTGTGGAAACTCAAATCCATTGTGCCTTGCAATCCCAGACTCTCCCTGCACTTACTTGCTCTGGTGATGATTTGACTGTGAGCTTGGAGCTTTCCCCTTGCTCTTCACTCAGCCTGCTGGTGCTGACAGTTCCTGTATGCCTGTGTGAATGACCCACTTCTGCTCTTAGCACTTGATCAGCAGGAGAGTTTCACTGGAAGGCATTTCCTGCTCACATTTGTCTGCTCACTCTCTTTTTGCCCACCAAAGAGAGGTGAGTTGATGGGAAGGTGATTGTTTCAGGAAGTGATTTTGGGTGAAGCTTCACTTTTTCATTTTCCATTTGTTCCTTGCCTGTGGACTGAACATAAGAGAAAAGCTGTGTCAAACTTAGCTGGTGTTTCCAGCCTACAGCTGCTTGGGACATCTTAACTTGGCTTTGCAAGAGAGGAGCAGAGAGACTGAAGGGAAGAAGGAATGAAGAAAGTAGGAAAACATCATCCTACAGTGGATTTTCTGGAGAATTCTTCTTTCAGCAGCAACTCACAGTTGACCTCATCCTACCAAACAAAATTAGCTTTGTAAGTGTTGCTCCAAACTTGTCTCCTCTCAAAGCTGCTTTGATCTGTTAGCACCTCTGGCATGAAGGTGGTCTGGAACCTGCAGGGTGTTCAAGGCAGGCTTTGAGCTGGAGCAGGGCACCAAGCCACATCCTAGCAGGGGTGGCAGAGGCAAGTGCTGCTCCTGCATTGCTCACTCACAGCCACTGATGCTGCTTGCACTGCCCAGCTGCAGGGATGTGCAGTGGGAAGCAGGAAAGTGTTACTCCTAGGAAGTGTTTCTGATTTCTCCCATTTGTGTCAGCTGGTTCTATGCCTAGAAAAGCTGCTGCTTGTCCTCCACCACCTGATCCCAAACCACAACTACAGTTCAACCTCTTAAGCAAGCAATGCTGAACTGCATCGCAGCTTTTCTTCAGGTAAAGTGTGAAATTGTAAATATACTAGTGAGCACAATTCCACGCTGTACTACAGAGATAGATTAAATGTCTACTGTAATAAATTATGGTTGTATTAAAAATTCGGAGTATATAAGAAAGATATGTTTTGTAGAAACAAAACAAAATATAAAGCATGGAAAAGCCTCTCCCCCCAAGTGGGATGAGGCTTTCTGCCGAGGGGTTGCTGATTACCAGCAACGCCCAAGATAACTAACCAAAACCGGCCCATCAACCCAAACAAACACACAGGACACGGACCATCAGGAAAACAATGACACTGGCTCGGGAAATTATCTACCTCCGGATCCAAGCAACGCCCTGCGGATTCCAGTGGGTAGAGAAACTGATCAATCGAAAAAGACAAGTTCCAAAAGAAAAGCTTCGCCAGACTCAAACATCTCTGTGTCGAAGAAGCAATCAGGGAAAACAAAGGAGGAAACCCGGCCAAGATATTCATCGGCACCAACCCGGATTCCACCACCCTGTCATGAAAAACTTAACTTTGCAACACACAGAGTCTCCTTTGCATGAGAGGAGACTCTGGCCGGACACAAAAATAATATCATCATTCTAGGGCAGGAAATCCATTCACTGGACAATCAAGGACACTTGGTGAATGGAACTTGCCTGGAATTTTGGCCTGAGGACTTAAAAATCCTATAAAACCCCAATCCTGAGGCTGCTCAGACGTGGATTTGGGAAACCTATACCTCCGGTGTAGACCCCTGTCCACCCAGCGCTGCGCTGTTCTTTTTATTGTGGGTTTTTATCGCTGTTTCTGTTTATTATTGTTTATTAATAAATTTCTCTTTGATTTTATCCCAAAATTGCCTTTGCATTTATAACAGATTGGTGCCGTGACTCGGATCGGAAAAACTGTGGGAGAACCTCGCTATCCAGGGGGGTACCCCCGCTGATTTCAGCGGCCTGGGAAGCCGAGAACCTCCGCAGTTCACTCCGACACCCGAACCAAATTTAGGCTGAGGTAAAAACCACAATAAAAGAGAAATACGGATCCAGGAAGAGCTCGGGAAAAGAAGCCGCGGCTTGGTAGCTCATAAAAAGTCAGTTGTGCACGAAGACATCCTCGCAGGAAAATTGCTGTAAGTACTGCAAGGTTGAGCGGAGTGATTGGGCAAGCGTGTGTGAGACGTGATCTGATCACGGAGCGAGAGCGGACTCCAAAGCCGCGGTTCCATCCTCCCGCGAGGGAATTGGCCGGCCACGGAGGAAGCGAGTCGGGGTGAGAGGACTCTCTCTACACGTTTGTAAAGCCTGGGGCCAAAGGGGTGCTCTGGGGGACTGGTCACGAAGGGCTGGAAGAGGAAGAGGACGTCCAGTAGAGCTCGGGAAAGAGTAAACTCTTCTAGCAATCAGGACCCAGGAGAGGTCCGGAGGAGAGATCAAAGCGCTAAGAAAAACCCCGGAACAGCAATCCGAGAAGGTGAGTATTAGCAGACTTTTTGACTCTCAAACTACAAACACAACGCAGAATACTAGGTAAGACTTTTGTTTTTTTCCTTCACCATGGGACAGAAAAAGAGTAAAGTGCAAAAACCAGTAGACACGAGAAACCCTTCCATAGAAACGAAGGAATTGTTAGACATCCCACCAGAAAGTCCTTTGGGTTGGTTGTTAAAAGAGTGGGAAAATTGCCCTGAAAGGAAAAGGAAGTCCAAGGCAAAAATGATCTACTATTGTGCCGAGGTTTGGGGTGGACAGAAACTGAGGCCCCATCTCACTTGGCCAATATTAGGAACATTTGAAAAGTGGACGTGCAATGAGTTACTCTCGTATGTAGAGAGCAAGGTCCCCTCGGACTCCGAGGAACCGGAATATGCCCGACTCTGGCTAAAGGCCAGAGTAGGACTATTTCCGATCAAACTAAAAGATGAAACAAAAACAGAAACCTGGGAGCCCCTGGATCATTTACCTCCTCCATACCACGGGCCTGCAGGGTCTCCCGTGGTGGACCAAGTGGTGCCATCAGCTCCCACGAGCCAGCTGGCACAACCAAGTGAAGCACACACATCGCGAACAGGGGAACCGGCGCCAGCAGTGGTTCCGGTGGCCCCTCCCCTGGCTCCTCCTGTGGGAACCGCGACCGCCGCGGTTTCCCAAGAAACCATGGTAGCGCAAAATAGGGGATCTCCGTATCCCCCATTGCCCGTCCCGTTGCCCCAGCCAGATCCCCCAACTTTGGAAAGGGGGATCCTTCATAATAACCTAGCGGCAACTGATTTTTCATCAGCAATAAAGGAACAAACTCTCAAAAACCCCTATTCCCCCCCCTCAAGCAGGACTCGGTTTAAGTCTAGACAGATGAGTGAGGAATGGGAAGAGAATGAGAGTAGGCACAGAATGTTCCCTCTCAGGGAAGTGCCTACTGCTCCAGGAGTGATTGGATTTGTGAATGTACCCCTAAATTCAGGGGATGTGCGGGCATTTAAGAAAGAGATGGGAAGATTGTTGGATGATCCGTTTGGAGTGGCAGAAAGGTTGGATGAATTTTTAGGCAGTAGCATTTATACCTATGAAGATCTCATGGCTATCTTGAGATCTCTGTTTAGTCAAGAGGAAAGAGAAATGATTAAACAAGCTGGTATCAGGGAGTGGGAGCGGCGAAACCCTCAGGGAACGCCAGGCACTCAAAAGTGGCCGAGCGTAAGCCCGAGTTGGAACGCCCAAACAGAGGATGGTAGAAGGAGCATGAATGATTTAAGGAATATAATTGTGCAAGGAATAAGGGAAGCGGTTCCCCGGGGCCAAAATATTAGTAAGGTGTTTGGGGAATGTCAAGGGAAAGAGGAATCCCCCACCGAGTGGTTGGAAAGATTACGGCGAAGTCTGCAGATCTATTCTGGGACGGACCCTAGTTCTCCGGTAGGAGAAGTGTTACTTAAAACACAGTTCGTGGCGAAATCATGGGAGGATATTAGAAAGAAATTGGAAAAGATTGAAGGGTGGCAGGAGAAAGGTCTCCAAGAGCTTCTGAGGGAAGCTCAAAAGATTTACATGAGGAGAGAAGACGAGAAACAGAAACTTCAGGCCAAAATACTGGTGGCCGCAGTAAAAGAAGCTCAGAAACAAGAACAGGCACACGGCAAGTTTAAAACAGCGCCGAAAAAGCCGCAGGAGCCACAGAAGAATGGCTCCGCCCCGCGGAGAGATCCCCCAGAATGTTTTTACTGTAAGAAAGTAGGACACATACAAAGGAATTGCCACCAGAAAATAAAAGATGAAAAGGTATTTCAAGAAGATTAGGGAGGTCTTGGGCTCTTTCAGATGGGGATGATAACAGCAAAAGAGCCCTTGATAAAATTAAAAGTAGGTCCCCATCGCGAGGAAATAGAATTTTTGGTTGACACGGGAGCTGAGAGAAGCACCCTGCAAAAATTACCACGGGGATGCGTGGTAAGTAAGGAAAAGGTAGTGGTAATCGGTGCGAAGGGAGATCCCTTCAAAGTTTCTGTAATTAAAAATGTGGAAATAGAGTCTGAAAATAAAATATGCCTAGGAAATTTGTTATTAGTAGAAGAAGCCGATTACAATTTGTTAGGTAGAGATATGATTGTCTCATTGGGTATAAACATTGTCGTAAAGAATTCTGAATTAGTAATAAAGATATTCCATTTGACTCCAAAAGATGAAAAGGAAATCGATCCCAAAGTGTGGCATTCAAAAGGGGAGGTGGGGAAATTAGATATTACCCCCATCAAAATTGAAATAGAAAACCCAGAGGACCCGATAAGGGTAAAACAATACCCCATCCCGATAGAAGGGAAAAGGGGTCTGAAACTAGTAATTGATGACCTCCTTAGAGGAGGTACCCTCGAACCCTGCATGTCTCAACATAACACCCCCATCCTGGCAGTGAAAAAAGCGGATGGGAGCTTCCGACTGGTGCAGGATCTCAGGGCAGTAAATGCTAGAACCCGAACCAGGTTTCCGGTAGTGGCAAATCCTTATACTTTACTTAACAGACTCTCACCCGAGGATGTATGGTACAGTGTAATTGATTTAAAAGACGCATTTTGGACTTGTCCTTTGGATGAAGGGAGTAGGAACTTCTTTGCCTTTCAATGGGAGGATCCGGACACAAACAGAAATCAACAGTTAAGGTGGACGGTTCTCCCACAGGGGTTTGTGGAATCACCCAATTTATTTGGACAGGCATTGGAACAATTACTTACTGAATTCATTCCAGAAGAAGGGACAAAGCTCTTACAATATGTAGATGATTTATTAATTGCTGGAACCATGGAGGAAAAGGTCAGAAAAAGTACAATTTCATTATTGAATTTTCTGGGGAAAAAGGGGTTGAAAGTATCAAAATCCAAACTGCAGTTCACGGAGCCCGAGGTAAAATATCTGGGACATTGGATTTCTCAGGGGAAAAAGATGCTAGATCCTGACAGAGTGGCCGGGATTTTGGTGCTCCCAGCCCCAAAAACGAAAAGACAAATCAGGCAATTTTTAGGGCTCCTGGGATATTGCAGACAGTGGATTGAAGGATACAGTGAAAAAGTAAAATTTTTGTATGAGAGATTAAACACAGATAGAGTAAAATGGACCACACAGGATGAAAGCAAGTTTCAGGAATTGAAAACTGCACTTATAACTGCTCCTGTTCTAACCTTGCCAGACACAAATAAAGAATTCCAGCTATTTGTTGATGTAAGTGGACAAACAGCCCAAGGAGTTCTGACCCAGGAGTGGGCAGAAAAGAAGAAGCCCATAGGATTTTTATCAAAAATCCTAGATCCAGTCAGTCGAGGGTGGCCCACTTGCTTGCAAGCAATTGTTGCAGTAGCTCTGTTAGTCGGGGAAGCAAAAAAGATAACTTTTGGAGCCTCTTTGACAGTCTACACCCCACACGATGTAAGAACTATCTTACAACAAAAAGCCGAGAAATGGCTAACTGATTCGAGGCTTCTGAAATATGAAGCCATGCTAATTAGTTCGCCGGGCCTCGAGTTGAGGACAACTACTGTCCAAAACCCGGCGCAATTTTTGTTTGGGGAACCAACAGGTGAGCTGTTGCATAATTGCATTGAAGCAGTGGAATTGCAAACTAAGGTAAGACCAGATCTGGAAGATCAAGAGTTAGAGGGGGGAGAAAAATGGTTTATTGATGGTTCATCAAAAGTGGTAGAAGGAAAAAGAAAGTCAGGTTATGCCATCATAAATGGTAAGACCGAACAAATCATAGAATCAGGTCCTTTGCAAGCATGTTGGTCGGCTCAAGCCTGTGAACTGTTTGCACTCTTAAGAGCCCTCAAAGGCCTGAAGGGAAAAAGGGGAACTATTTTCACCGATTCGAAGTATGCATTTGGGGTAGTGCATACTTTTGGAAAAATATGGGAAGAAAGAGGTTTAATAAACACCAAGGGAAAAAGATTAATACATGGAGAAATAATTAAACAAATCTTAGAAGCTATCAGGGAGCCCCAGGAGATATCAGTAGTCCATGTAAAAGGACACCAAACTGGGTGGCGGTTTCACACCAGGGGAAACAATCTAGCGGACAAAGAGGCGAAACGAGCTGCGTTACTGGCGGTAAGTATTCCCGAGATCAGTCCCAAAGAAACCCCAGAAGTGTCCGTGCTTCCTTCAGAGAAGGAGCAAGAAGATTTCCAGAAGGTAGGTGGATATTTTAAAGAAAATAAATGGTGGTTGCCAGACGGGAGGGAGCTGGTTCCAAAAAGTATAGCGAGAGGAATACTCAGGAGATTGCATGAACAAACCCACTGGGGAACCCGGGCACTGGCTGAACAATTTTTAAAATTTTTCGGATGTAAAGGAATTTTTGAACTTGCCAAGCAAGAGGTACAGGGGTGCGTGATATGCCAGAAAGTAAATCGTGCCAATTCAAAACAAACAAATTGGGGTGGCCGGCCACTTTCGTATAGGCCATTCGAGAGAATCCAGGTAGATTTCACGGAACTACCGAAGATTGGGAGAAATAGATATTTATTAGTAATAGTGGATAAACTGACACATTGGGTCGAGGCATTTCCCAGAGCAAAGGCTACGGCCCAAACCGTATCTAAAATTCTACTAGAGGAAATAATTCCTAGATATGGGATAGTAGACCATATCGATTCTGATCAAGGGACTCACTTCACTTCCAAAATCATCAAACAACTGTCAGATGCATTGGGAATCAGATGGCAATATCACACCCCCTGGCACCCTCAAAGCTCGGGACAAGTGGAGAGGATGAATCAAACCTTAAAGTCACAATTATCCAAATTAATAATCGAAACAAAAATGACTTGGATCCGATGTCTTCCTTTAGCTTTGTTAAACATCCGGACCATGCCTCATTCTGAAACCGGTTTATCCCCTTTTGAAATGCTATATGGAATGCCATATAGGCATGGGATGCCGGTGGCACACCCTCAAATAGAGGATGTGCAATTACAACCTTATCTCATTTCTATAAATAAAAATCTACAGGAACTCCGGAAAAAGGGATTGATTCCTCAGAGCACAACATTGGGATTTCCAGTTCACAAAATCCAGCCGGGCGACAAAGTATTGATTAAAGTGTGGAGGGAACTTCCCCTCAGTCCGCATTGGGAAGGTCCCTTCCTCGTTCTCCTGACCACGGACACTGCTGTACGAACGGCCGAGAAAGGGTGGACACACTTTTCTCGGGCCAAGAAGGTTCCGGATTGCCAAGCCCCCGAGTGGAAGATCACCACCCCGCCAGGAGATTTGAAAATCAAGCTCCGAAGGCACAACAAATGAACAATAGCGAGAAGATAAGTTGTAATATCCGCGATTGTTATTGTTTCCCGTTTATACATTTTAAGTGCGCTTATTGTAAGCAGATTTGGGTAACTCATTGCATAAGGGGTTATAAACCAAGGGGATTGTGCACTAGGTGCTACGAAAAAGAGCTAGACCAGACCAATCGATTCCTGATACTTGCGACTCGAGCGGGCCTTTTGGAACTTGACTCTCCGGAGTGGTTCCTGTTTTACCAAAAAGGATTAAGGGGTCAGCTTGATTGCAAAGCAGACCCCTTGGAAATTGAGTGCCGAAGGACCATAAAAGTACCTTGTAGATTTGAACCAGTTAAAGCCTCTCGGTGGGCAACCTTCAAGCGGAGGTTTGCCATCAGGACATCAAGGGCCCCTGAAGACAGTCCTTGCTGCCGGGAAGATGGTTATCCCCGCCGTATACTTTTGTACGGGCGGAGGGAATGGCAGAGGGATGCAATTGTGGGGAATCCTGATGTCCCTGAGCCTAGTCATGTACTCGATCAAGAAAATAGAGGCCGAGGCCCCCCCTAGGGGAGGCTCCCCAGGGGAAGTGTGAGCAGTGTCAGACTGCCCCAGAAAGCGAGCTCATGACCAAGTGCCCTTCGGAACTACAGGCAGGTATTTGTTGGTTAAACGGCACTCAGCTTGAATTATGTAAATCAGAAAGGAAAATCTGGTGCTCAAACTCGGGAGCAAGTATCAAGGAAAAACCTATTCGGAACCTGGAAGGAATAGGGGCTGCTGAGACCCACTTCCGAAACAAAAGAGAAATAAAGGGAATTCCCCCAATCGAGGTCTGTGGACAGTGTAATAAGACTGTCTGGATTGGGGGAAAGAAGCATTCGACGTTTTTGGCATACCACCGAGTTAACCCTACCTGCTACAATGAAGCAAGCTTAAAACCGTGCATGATGGGGGGAAAGCTGTACTGGGAAGGGAAAAATGTAAAACACGAGACAAGGCTGACATTCAATAATGAACCTATAATTTTGGAATTATTGAAGTCAGACGATGAGAACTCGTGTCTTCAATTCGACCCAGTGTTTTGCTTTTCAAAGGATGAAAAGGGATTGGATCCAGAAAGTAAAATAAAGCAAATAGCTATAGATCTAAAACGGAAAGAAATGGAAAATAAAAAGAAAAGGCTGGAGCAAGAGAGGTTAAACTCTCTCAGCGAACAATATGAATTATTAGAGAAACAATACGATAATTGGAAATTACCCAGCCCTAACCAAAACTTGTTTGTTGACTTAATGCAGGAAATAGCCACTGAATTAGGTATATCCAACTGCTGGATATGCGGTGGTTTAAAATCAGCAGAGAGGTGGCCATGGAAAGGAGAGGGATTGACCCCGGAACAAATATTAAAAGGGACAGAATTAAAATTCTCAAAAACTACCCGGAGGCCAGAGGGATGGGTCATAGATGACCGAATAATTGGAACGTTTTGCATTAGCCGGGAGGGAAAAGAGTTTACCGATTTGGTAGGATACACTCCGTGTGTAAATACACTCACGGTAAACTCAGAAAAGAAAACAAAAATCTGGCACCCGGAATCGCCCGAAGGATATTGGATCTCCTATCGGGAAAACAATTGTGAATGGGTAGAGACTATTGGATTGTGTTGGAACAAGAAACCGGGGGCCAATCCCTTCCATGTTTTCATAGGCCTGAGGGATTATTGGGAGGATCCGGCAAAAACTAATAAAAACTGGGAAGCTCCCGATGGAATTTACTGGATATGCGGGAAAAAGGCATACAGTGAATTACCTCGGAAGTGGAAAGGGTCATGCACACTGGGACTAATTCGGCCGTTTTTCTTCACCCTACCAAAAGATGAGAGTAAATCCCTAGGGGCTCCCCTCTTTGAAACTTTAGCTCGACAAAAGAGGGATCTAAAAAAGATATTACCGATAGCAGGAGGGAGCCAGAAATGGAACGAGGAAGAATGGCCGGCCGAGAGAATCATACAATACTATGGTCCGGCCACCTGGGCGAATGATGGCAGTTGGGGTTATAGAACCCCCATTTATCTTCTGAATCGGCTCATTCGACTGCAAGCGGTAATGGAGGTAGTTTCCAATCACACCTCAGAAGCCCTGGAACTCCTAGCAAGGCAACATTCTCAAATGAGGGCCTTTGTTTACCAGAACAGACTAGCCCTCGATTACTTGCTAGCTGAGGAGGGAGGGGTGTGCGGGAGATTCAATGAATCGGAGTGTTGCATGGAAATAGATGATTATGGCGAAACTATAAAGGGACTAGCTGCAGAAATCAAGAAAGTGGCACATGTGCCCGTTCAAAAATGGAATTCTATTCTACAAGCCTCTTGGTGGGATCAAATTTTCGGTCAAGGGGCTTGGTGGAAAAAGCTAGTATTCTTTATAGGATGTTCAATAGCCGGAATCATCTTTTTACCTTGTTTAATTCCTTGCCTGATTAGGCTAATACAATCTGTAGTGCAAGGAATGCAAATTGCCGCCCTCCCAATAGATCCAGAAAAATCACAAGATAAAAGTGCCCTTCTTTCTAAATTGCTGGTTTTAGAAGAAGAGAAAGAGAGTAATAAGGCATTAAGGGCCTTAGAAAAATTTGAAAACGAACATATGCTGACCACCAAAATTGACAATTAGACAAAGAAAATGATGATGGAAAAAGAATAAGAAAAGGATACTTTTCTTTAAAAGGAGTGTAAAATAACGAATTTTTAAATGTGATAAATTATTAGGTGGGGGACTGTAATAAATTATGGTTGTATTAAAAATTCGGAGTATATAAGAAAGATATGTTTTGTAGAAACAAAACAAAATATAAAGCATGGAAAAGCCTCTCCCCCCAAGTGGGATGAGGCTTTCTGCCGAGGGGTTGCTGATTACCAGCAACGCCCAAGATAACTAACCAAAACCGGCCCATCAACCCAAACAAACACACAGGACACGGACCATCAGGAAAACAATGACACTGGCTCGGGAAATTATCTACCTCCGGATCCAAGCAACGCCCTGCGGATTCCAGTGGGTAGAGAAACTGATCAATCGAAAAAGACAAGTTCCAAAAGAAAAGCTTCGCCAGACTCAAACATCTCTGTGTCGAAGAAGCAATCAGGGAAAACAAAGGAGGAAACCCGGCCAAGATATTCATCGGCACCAACCCGGATTCCACCACCCTGTCATGAAAAACTTAACTTTGCAACACACAGAGTCTCCTTTGCATGAGAGGAGACTCTGGCCGGACACAAAAATAATATCATCATTCTAGGGCAGGAAATCCATTCACTGGACAATCAAGGACACTTGGTGAATGGAACTTGCCTGGAATTTTGGCCTGAGGACTTAAAAATCCTATAAAACCCCAATCCTGAGGCTGCTCAGACGTGGATTTGGGAAACCTATACCTCCGGTGTAGACCCCTGTCCACCCAGCGCTGCGCTGTTCTTTTTATTGTGGGTTTTTATCGCTGTTTCTGTTTATTATTGTTTATTAATAAATTTCTCTTTGATTTTATCCCAAAATTGCCTTTGCATTTATAACATCTACCAACAGACAGAATGGTCAAGGCTTGAAAATATTAGTGGAATAATTTCTAGTCAGTCCATTTTTATGATGGGTAACATGAGAAAAAAAGGTACAGGGGAACAAGAGGCTTTGGAAAATGGAGCTTAATACTAAATTACATATTTCATATTGCTTTTTACAAAAACAACATAAGCAGTGCCTGTGATTAGACAAAATCTAAAACATCTGCAAGGACTCCTAAATAAACCATGGAAAGTGGGAAGAATTTAACAAATGTTGGGAAATTAACAAGGAGCTGGGTGGAATTTGTATGTGTGCTTTAATATGCCAAGCTTTCCCCCATATTGTTGTCACTACTGCTGTGCAGAAATTGTACTTTCACTCTTTCACTGTGTAAAACTTCCATTAACATTGAGGATTTACAACCCTCAAGCCTTAGAGCTGAATTTCTTCTACCACTGAGCTATATGGCTCTTGGCAATTTTCCCCTCTCTTCTCTTACTGAATATAGATAATGGAATTAATTTCTCTCTTTAGAGAGAGGTAATTAAGGTTTAACTTGGGCAAAGAGTTAATTTGACATAAACTCTAAAACTATTTTAAATAAAAATTATAACAATTTGAAAAAATGGGATAGCTTTCAATGTTAATTTAGTTTCTTGTTATATTATCTTTTAACCTATTTTTATTTTATTTTCCTCTCTATTTGTATCTCCAAAGGCATTTGGGTGAGGTAGACCAAGCAGTGAACACTACTTTCTTTAAACATACCTTGGAATAGCCCACATTTCAGATCCAGTACACCTACCCCAAGGTACCATTCCTGCCCCCTTCTCATGGAAAGGCTTCTACCCACACCTCTAAAATCCACAGGAGCACAAGGAATAGAACCAGTGCTCATCAGGCATATGGGGGACATAGGGAAATAAATTATTTCACATACCTGTGGAGAAGTCTTCCTATAACTTGGGAAAAGGTTTGTATTGTTAGGTGTAATAAATGTTAGTATAATTCACGTTTTATTGTACACATATAAGGTCAAGTATCAAAGCATGTTTTATGTATAAAACACAAAGAACTTGAGACTGCAAAAGCAGCTGCTGGAAACCCAGGAATTTGCAAGAGAATGACCCAGCAATAAAGATAACACCGAGAAAAGATGAGTCCACCCAGGCAAGAGGAGCCTACTAACAGCCCAGCAATTAATGCCTGATACTGATCTAGTCAAAATCCTCAGCACCATACATCTCAATGTCCAATTCCCGAAAAACTACTCAAACTCTCTTCTCAGAAAACCCATCAACAGACAAGCAGCAGAAATATGAATAAGTAACAACACCAGAAAGAGAAAGACACTGAAGCTGCATAGCCTCAAGCCAAAACAACTGTACAAAACTTGGCTCTCCAAAAGACAGTTTGTGAACTTGGGGAAATCAGTGTGACAGAGGCTGGTTCTGAGTTCGCCCAGTGCCGACCCTGGGCTCAACGCTGACTTTATGGCTGTTCCAAAATTTGATTTTACAAATATTTCAATAAAATCCTTATTGATAAAATTTGCCTAATTTCATTTATAACATTAGGGGTCTTTAAAAATTAGGGATTAGTGAAGCATCCTTCTTCAGGAGTCTAACAGATACAGGATTTGGGGGAGAAACCATTTAGTATAATCACTTCTGGTATAAAACACTGAACTGCATTGCAGGAATGGTCAACAAGATATTTTCTCTTTAGCTCTCAATTTGCTGTAGACAGCTCTATTTGAACAGTTTTAAAAATAAAATTCAATCAGAACAGTATTGCACACAGGCATGAGACCTAGACAGGACAGTGAATCAAAGCTTCTTCCCTTTTTTCCTTCTCAAACTAAACTACTATCATTTTTTTGCTATGTTTGGCTCAGAATCAACTTCTCTGGACAAGAAAACGAAACAAAATGGGGGAGTTGTCTCAGTATTAGCATTAAGGAGAAGGGAGGCACTTTCTTAGAAGTATTATTTTTTTCATATGACTATTGCTGTGTAGTCTCTCCTTTAGGATTACCTCTCTGCTATATTTCCATGAGAAATCCAGTTCTATAAATGGAAGAAGCTAACACCAAGTCTTTGTATTCCTTCTTGTCAGGACAGTTCTTCTTTGACGTACAAGTCATTGTGGTAAGGCAGACAAAGATCCATTTTGTATACAAAAATGCAGTTGCTAACCACTTCCTCAATTGTCAGCATGATCAGGACAGCAATTCCATACAATACACCTCCTCTGTCCTTATTTAACTTACCTGCTGTGCCCACAGTGAACCAACAACCACTCCAAAAAACCTTCAACGTTAACTTGGATGCCAGCAATTGTCCCCAGAGAGCTCTGAAACCCTTCCCAAAGCAGGGCTGCATAGATTGGCTCCTCCACATCTGCCAACAGACACAGCCTCTGGCAAGGGCTCAGCAGCACTGCTGAGGAAGCAGCATCCTCCAGCCACCATCCTGGCACTCTCCAAGGCACCACCTTATGTAATAAATAAATAAAATAAGAGGGTAGTGTGAGATTATTTGGAGGTTTTTTTGCAGTAAAAATGCAACATTACAAATTGTAGTGGTTTAGATTCGCTGATTTTTTTGTTTCTTGGCCACTGCATCAAATAACGTGGTGGGTTTCAGCACTGGCCAAAATCACCAGTGCACTTCCTCATTTCTTGCTGTGAGATATGGAACAAAACTTAAAAAGTATAAAGAAACTTTATTAATAGAACTAAAAGAATAAGGAGAATCAGAATAAAACCCTCAGAACACCCCTATTCATACCTATTCTGAAGTGGTACCTGTCTAGGGGATGGGAGTAAGGAGGAGTTTTTATAATTATCTCCCCGAGCAGGGACCCATTTCCAATCCCCTTCATCCACCAGGTGCTCTTCAACTGTCTTACAGGGGGGAGGCACAGGAGTCCAGTGGCTCTTGGTGACCTCTCTCAAGGATGAAAGAGCTGAACTCTAGCAATCTATTTCCCTTTCACTTTCACTAATACTCCTTAGCCTTTCAACTTCCTTTCTCAGCTCGGCCACCAGTGAAAGGAGATCACTACTGTTCACAGGAAACCACAGGCAGGTTTCCTCCACAACACCCCCGACACTGCTGATAAACACTCCACACAGGAATGGGTCTGCACAGACACATCCTTTTTGGAGGGTTCCATTTGGTTACATACACTTGTACTAACCACAATTTTAGATCATGTAACCATTGCTAAGAGAGACCCCAAAACCAAACAAACTCAAAAACAGCAAGAAAGCAAGAAAGAAAAACCTGCAGCCCTTCCTGTGCCAACTGTCGTGTCACACCCTCAGAAACATGCCATGCCCCTGTTTGCCTGCTCCTGTTCTCTGTGCTCCCTACAGGCCTCTTAATCAGCCACTCCCAATGAAGAATGATGAGCAAAGAAAGCTCCACCCCACTCCTGTGTGACCCACAAATCAAAGGCACTGAAAAAGCATCAGCTATTATTCTACATTAATAAATATCCTACAGCTTGAACCAAGATTCTCATCCCAAGTGGTTTCAGAACCTACCATGGCAGGGAGAGGAGCTACATTCTTTCTAGGTTTCCCTAGAAACCTAGAAAGGAGACTTGCTTTTCTCTGCTCACATCACAGTACCATTAACAGATGGATCAAAGCTGCAAACCTGCACATAGAATTCCCTTCATTCTTTCCATTTATGTGTTCACATGAATGCATTCACTGTCAGCAGGGACTCTCCTTTTCTTCCAGACTCTGCTGCAGTGATAAAGGCAAACCTCCAGTGTCCCACTGGACGTGGTGCTTCACCCAGGAGATGACAGCAGCCAGTTCCATACCTCATCCTCCCACAGACTTCCTGTATGACCTCACTCACGTCTTTTAGCCTCTACCTATTCTGTAAAGTCAGATAATTGCATGTAAACCTCACAGAGATATTTGGTAAGATTAAATGCACTAGAAACTGAAAGATGCTTTGATCTTACACTGCTCTAGTTCCTAGAGAGCTTTGCAGGGATGCAAATATGCATCTAACTTGGAATGACGTGAACCAATTTCCCTGGAGAAGAGGAATTCCCATGGACCGTGTGTGCTGGTTTTGCATTAATTGATATTTGGTGAGGAGGGAAAAAGCCACCCACAGAAATTATTTTTTTGAGAGAAGCTGCTGAGAGCTTCCTCTGTGCCTGGCAGAAACCAATAGCTGGCTGGCTCTGAGAATTGACAACCTATTAAACCATTTAGAAGCTGGGTTGGCCTCTGTGAGATTTGCATTTTAAAGGCAGGCAAGGCCAGGAAATCCCTCTCTTGCTTCCAGCTTTGAAGAGGTAACGGTGCCAGTCAGGCCAGCCATGGCCCCAGTGCCGGGCACAGGGAGGAGAAGCCATCGGCCTGAAATGGAAGGACACAGGGGCCAGACACCAGCCATGCAGCCAGAGTGGCCACCACTGTTCTGGCCAGGCCCACTGAGATCTTGGCACAGCCCTGAAGAGCTTTCATCGTAAGCAGCTTCAGCCACAGCCCAGCAGAGATCATCCAGCCACCCACAGGCTGGGAGAGATGTGAACTCTTTCACTGAAATGTGCAAAACATTGATCCTCACTTGAGAGAGAAAAGGACAGAGTAAAGACACCAAGGTTAGTGAAGGAGGAGTCAAGTCCCAGATGGAAGGAGAATGAGGAGATACCTCAATATCAGGCTGGAATTCTTTTGGGAAGGCTGTGGAGATGGACTATGATACACTGAAATATTCACCTTTAATTCACGTGAAAGCGTGGGGGGATGGAGTGTTCAAACTGTAGACAAAGGGGGATCCATAATGAAGCAAAGCAGCTGTTGAAGTATCTGTGATCCTTTGAGAAGCTTGAACAGAGAAAGATGAAAGTGATGAAGACCCTTTGCCCCCAGGGAAAGAAGAAGAAGACTTCTGTTCCCAGAGATGATCTCAGAGACAAATGAAGAGAAGCTTTGCTTTTGAACAGCTCATCCTTAAAATAATACCCCATGAGTTGACATGGCCCATGAACCCAGCTGTGGGAAGGCTGTGGAAATGGGAGGAACTTCACAATTGCAGATTTTCTGGGCTGCTGCTATCCATGGAAATTAAAAAGCAACAAGAGAACTGTTTCTTGTTGAGAAGTCTCCATGGCATGGCAAGAGAAAACTGCTCTCCCTACAAAAACTGATGAAAGACTATTGTAGAGGTGGTAACTGATTGAAAAGCCCAAGTTTTGTATCTACACTGTCAGTGGGAAAGAAAAGAAGTTATGAGGAGGGGAGGAAAAGTGTTCTAAAGGTTATCTTCAGATTCTTATTATTATTTTAGTTCTGTTAATAAAGTTTTCCTTACACCTTTTGAGCCTGCTTTGTCCTCTTCATAATTCATATCTCACAGCAAAAAATGAGTACATAATTCTAGTAAGTGCACTGGTGATTTTAGCCAACCCTAAACCCACTACATGATTTGGTGCACTGACCAAGAAACTCAGATTGGCAAACCTAAACCACTACACCGTGCTGGACAGTTGACCTGCCTTTTTGTTCAATATTTGTCTGTATTTTCTGAAGGAGTTCAAAGCAATCTCTAACTTCTACTCATGTTTTTTATCACCATAGATAATTGCAGGTAAACAGGATTAAAGAGGACATCCCAACCCAGTTAGGCAACTCTCCTGGAAGCATTTCTGCAGCACACCAAGTGTCTACCAGGTCAGTGTGAGGGAACAGACCGCAGTGCAGTGTTATTCAGGAGTGTCCCTACTTCTATTTGCCAAGATTTAAAAAACTTAACCTGAAGGACAGTGACAAGCTGAGGCTTGCTGCTTACCAGAAAATACCATTAAGCATATCATTGTAGAGAGAAGATACAATGCTGGTAGGACAGTGATAATGCTAAGTTATCTGAACTAATCCCTTGGCAAATTCCCGAGATCCTTTAGGCAGTGTGTGTGCAGTTAAAATGTCAATTGGTATGGGAATGAGCTGGGTAAGTTACAGAAGTTGTTGCTGTTGGAGATAGGCTTATCATACACAGCTCAGTAACACACTTTGTCTGGCACTCACTAGTGTCAAGCACTTCAATCTGCTGCTGGAAATGTTACAGCCAGTGTTCCTCTGCTGAGGGACAATCTGCCAGCACTAGGGAATGTATAGAGGCTGGGACCAACATCCTGGGACCAACAAGAAATTAGGACATCCCTGATCCCCTGCTTTTTAATTTTTGGTTGATATGTTCTGGACCACAAAGGTAAGAATTCAAAGCAAGGAAAATTCCCTGCCCTGGCAAGTTCCCCTGTGTTTGGGAACACAAATGAGTTAGTAACATCTAGTTTTGAATGCAAATATCCAGATAGTTTTTCTATTCCCTGATTTCTCACACCAGTACCAGTCATTTGATGAAACACAGAAGTGTAAATGTGTCAAAATGAAATAATGGCCATTGTGGGAAAGATTTTTCATGAGACTTTCAATCAGTTAACTGAAATGGCTTCATTAGAATTACCTTAACACAGGCCATGATAGTTTATGCAACGCTGGAGATCTGATCCACTGAATCAATCCTTTAGTACCTGTTTTTGAAAGACAAAAGGAAAATGTAAACCAGCTTTTAGAAAACATAAAGATGAAATATGCTCAAGCTCCCATTTAATTCATTCTTGTAGTTCAGAGAAGTGCAGAGCCACTGGCTTCTTCTTCTCTGACAGGCAGAAGAAGCAATTTCAAAATCAGAGAAAATATGTCCATGCAAACTTGTGGTACAGCATGACATTTGAGGTTTGGGCCCTCCTGCACTGGCCAAATACTTCAGTAAGTTGCCCTCACTTAGCACAGCTAATGCCTTCAGAAATGCATTGAAAGCTACAGTTTCCCCCCAAGCAGCTGTTTTGCTCTGACATGTTCATAACAGTTATGCTTATCACCATCTTCTTCCAGTTTCCCTGCTCCTCATTTGCCAGGTTGGGATTCTTCCTTTGTTGTTAGCCACAACTTTGACATTGCAAGGTTACAATTTAATGATGCAGTCAACAGCACTGCATTTGGTTCAGATGTGGGAAATGTTTCACATTCCTGACTAATTCCAATAGTGCAAGGACTTAAGTCTGAGTTTCCAATGTCAGAAGTCAGTGGGTAGTCCTGGGTAAGCAGGAATGTCTGATGTCAGGAAAAGGCATGTAAATATAAACCATGAGCTCAACAACACAATGTTATCTTGCAAGAAATGTCAAATAAACTGCAAAACCATCTTTTTCCTTGCTCACATCTGTAAGCCAGACAGAGAGTGGGGCTACTTAATTATCCAATATACACCACCATCTCTTGCTGTACAAGTTCCTATAACATTTGAATTCTATCCTGCATGGCAATCCAACATACTTTACTGTTGCCAGGTGTGCTGCAAAAGCAGCTTTAAAACAGTGGATCTTGATTAGTGGATTTTGAGTCAAGCTCCATTCTCTAACTCATTCCAGTGGCCAGAAAGAAGCACTCCAAACTTTACATCATCTTGCTGTCTGCCAGATCCTGCTTACTGTTGCCACTTGCCTCTTCAACAACCAAACCTCACTCTTAAATAACTGGTGGTAGCCACCAAATGAAAAAAATGGGGAGCTGGGAAAGAAGCATTTGAAAAAACAGTTACTAATTCAAGTAGGCACAGAAATTCTCAGCCTGACCTTGGAAATCTGGAAAAAGGTGAAGGTTTTGTCAATGCCTTTGTTGTACTTGAGAAAATTGTAAAGTTCAGTTTAAAACAGCCTGTTTATCTGCACCTGAAGCAGAGTGGTGATAGAAGGAAGGAAGAGTGTTTGGCAAATGAAACAAAACCCCCTTAATTCTGAGTGGCTATGTACAGCAGGACTAATCTATTCTTGAATGCGTATCTTTAGCCAAAACAGAATTGAATCAGTTATTTCTTTCTCTTTTTTTTTTAAGTATTCTGAGGAAGTATAATAATAATAATAATAATAATAAGCAGGGCTTTGTGGCATTCAGCATATCCCAAATATCCTGGTGTGTGAAGTTTCCCTAAGTGCCTGTCATCAGGATGCTCAGTAGCAATACTGACATGATTAAGCTGCTGTATTTGTAGAGTCCTGAGATCACAGGGTAAGGAACTTCCGTGATCCCTCTTATCCCACTTCTGGCTGCTGTGGATTCTGACTGTTGCAGCATTCAGGCAGTTTTGAGAACTGGGATTTCACTGATCTTCCCTAAATAATCAGGGAAGACCTGGGTATCAGAATTTATCCTCCTGTCCTTGGCATTGATGGAGCGAAGCATTTGCTATGATAGATCAGAAATATCTACATACATGTGCTGTCTCTTCAAAGGATGTAGAGCATCTCTAGGCACAGGTAATATGTCATTTTTCAGTTGATTCCTTCATGACAGCCTGCCTGTGATGAAAAAAATCGTATGGGGAGATGCTTAAACACAGATTTTTAAAATTTTTTTTAAAATAAAAATTAACTGAGGTTGTGATTCCAAAGGCCCACAAACACTGTGTGTAATTAAACTTTGGCAAAGGCAGATTATACAACTTTGGCAAAGAGAAGCCTGCATCTATAAAAGGCAAGATCTCCTCTTTGTTTATTCCCTGCTAAATCAGTGAGGTATGTCATGGTATTTTAGCATCAACTTAGCATATTTTACTTTCCCTTCTAGTTTATAAGCCAGTGGAAAATAGAGATTGACCAAGCTGACTAATGACTTAGAGACTGTTGATAAAAAACACTGCAAAGAAACTGAGAAACAGCACTACAGACAATGGGCAGCATAGTGCATTTATGGTGTGGCATTACAAGCTTCAGGTGCCACAAGAAAGCTAAACAGAATTTAAAACTCTGCTAGCCAGCAATGAATTTGAAATGGCATTTAAACACAGAGAAAGGTCAGGCTGCATGTATGTAAAAAAAAAAATAACTGGTATTATTGACATCTAAAGGTACTGAGGGTTCCTCTGCAATTGGTTATCAGAAGAATGGTACAGCACCGACCATTTGCACTGCCAGTGGGCCATAACATCCATCTCCATTAGCATTTTATTTTAGATTCAGGACTGTAGTTTTGATGTGAATCTCTCTGTTAATCTTACTTCCCGTGCTTTTGTTTGCATTTCTGAGTGGTCCTGAGCCACACACACTCAGTAACTTTAAGGTGAGACCAGAAGATGTGGTCAGACCCCAAAGCATCATTTAGTCCAGACAAGACTGGAGTGAGTCTGGAAAAAAACTCCCTAAAGTGTATGTAGGGCCAACTCAGGTCCTTAGAACCAAATTATTGCTCTAAAACTGTTACTTTTCCACCACTCTACTCACTAATGCAGATACTATTGTACTGGACTATGATTACACACACACAAATATATGTATCTTTAAGTATAAAAATAGCTTCCTTTGATCATGCTTTTAGATTTATTGGGCTGGATATTTAGCTAGCATAAGTCACTGCCGTTTAACTGAAACCTGCCAATATCAGCAAGTAACATTTCCTAAATATTACAGTATCTTCATAGTCAGCTAAGTCTGCCAGCTCCTCCCCCAGGTTCTTCACAATAAGAGCTGCAGCTAGCCCAAGGATAGACAGCTGGAGCTGTTCTAAGCAGTGGGACTCATAAGCCCAAAATTCACAAGCCTAAATTCAAATAATGTACTTGGCAGAGAAATATGTGTCCTGATTGCTTCTTTGAGCTCCAGTTTGACACGACCAGCAGCTGTGTAGGTGTCCATCTCTTTGTGTGAAGTGAGTAGTTCACTATAACGTTTCTTCAGTCTCTCATAAAAATGCCCATTAAGTGGATTAATTGCATATAAAAATGAATGCCAGGATTAAACCCTGTCACAGGAATACCAGATAAACACTCAGAAGGAGTAAAAGTATTTCCACATTAAGGGATGTGTTAAAAATCAAACTCACTAAATGGGATGTTAGAAATAGATGAGCTAATATTTGTCATTAGTAACAATGGACAAGAAAACTTTCACCGCCCTTTAAAAGGCAAGTTAACATTGGATAAGGAAATGTGGGAGGGCGTGAGACTCAGTTTATAAATGGGGTTAATGACAAAAGATCAGAGTCTTGCTTTCCATGAAGTTTTCCATAACAGCAGGTTTTGAGGGTAGTTGTTCAATTTCAGACATAATCTAAATTTCTCTGTTATTTACAGTTTTTCCCATTCTGACTGCTATGGAGAAATACTTTTAAAAAAGGTATTTTTTGGTATCAAAAATTTCAGACAGGAAGAGAAAGAAAGTGCCTTAATGAAAATTGCTATCACAGTATTTTGCTAATTTTGACTTGTTCTGCCATTGTCTGAGATTTCAAATAATCCCAGTATGAGAAGGCCAACGTGAGGCAGTGTTCACTCACACTTCCTTATTCAGCATAGAAAGCAGCCAGAAGTTCAACCTAGTGAGAAATGCCAAGTATGGCTATGGAACTGTATCTGCCAGGGCTGACTGCAGCTCTGAGCTCCGATGCTTTTGCCTCTTCAGAAGCTGTCTGCCAAGACCTCACCCTTACACTGGTATCCTAAAGGAGATGGAGGGCTGCACAACTCCTGCCTCTCTCCTAAAGACTAAATTCCATCAGGGGATTCTCTCCCTATGCCCGCGTCTGCCATTCCTTCCTTTGATGATTGTGCACTGCCATTTGTGGCAGGTCTTTCACTTGTGTTAAAATAAACACTGAATTTTGTATGCAGCCAGCAGCAGCTTTAATATAGGCAGACAGCCTTTTAGCATTCACAGAGGGGAGAAGACACAGGTGCAATGAACCACAGCTGTATGTAAACTCTTTTTTTACCACAGCAATGGTTTTGAAGTGTGAATGATCTCCATCAATCTGCACAGGCCTGTGTCAGTTTTAAAAACATGCATCTTCAGGATCCTGGAGAAGTGTGAAGTCATGGACATCCTGGGCCTACTTCTCAAGTCTCAAACATCATACCAGCATGAAATGGCTCGTGAGACCAAAATCAGGACTTCCACATTGTTATTAAGGCATTGTAGCTGGAGCTACTTCTCAACAGGAGTGGAGTAAAATAAAAAACAAGGGAAAAATGCTGCCTCAGGAAAACATTTTAAAAGACTTACGTGTCTTTTTCTACCTTAGGAAAGAATGAGCTTATTTCAAGTGTAGACAATAGAGAGTCAGCTTCTGATTCAAGTGTTGGACCCTCCATGACAGGTTCCAGTCAAATTGCCATTTCCCTTATGTGGCATTTTGGCCAAATGTCTGAAGATCAATCCATACACTAGTGATTACTGACATGAAAAAAACTTGCTTTTGGGAAAACATGCATCCTGTTCTCTTGCAGGTTTCCTTTCTCACCAGTGCACAACTTTTCTTGCCTTGCCCTTGAACCTCTCCCCTGCCTTGCATTACCTTTCTCACCCGTCCCCCACCTGGAATTCAATGCCCCTCTTTTTGTGGAATTTTTTAACTTGTCTTGCCCTGCCTGCTCCTCCCAGGACTCTCAAGGCTTTCAGGTACCTCCAGTGTTTCAGGAGCATGTCACAGGAAGCCCAGAGGAGCAAGCACACCCATCTGTCCTGGCAGCTTTCTTCTGGCACCTATTCTTACATGTCTTGAATTTTGGACACAAAATTCTCGTTTCACCCTTGGGCTTCAGGACCAGAATGACAGCTCTTTTTCATCCCAAGGAAAGCAGGTAACCCAAGTGTTTTAGGTGCAGATTAGAGATGGCCCATACAAGATCAAGGCCACACAGAGCAGTCTGTCCTGGCCGCTTTTGTGTACCAGCAATCCTTGAATGTACCTGTCACTTGCCTTGGCAACCCAACAGTCTCCTTGCCTTGCCCTGCTAAACCTCCTTTGCTTTGCATTCTCCTGCATGCCCCACTCTTGACCTGCCTCCTTCTCTTCTCCAGGGCCATGCCTTGCCAGGCCTACACCTCCTTTGCATTTCCTTGCCATTCTTGTCCCTTCCTTTGCTCTGCCTTGCTTCCCCACACCTTGCATTGCCTTGCTGTCCAGTCTGGAGCCTTTCCCTGGCCTTCCTTCCCTCCACTGCCTTGTACTGATCTGCTCACTCATCCCGCCCCTCACTTCCCTTCCTTTGGCCAGGTCAACCCTTCTGTCTCCTCCTTCTGGGACTCTCATTGCCTTGCCTACCACTTGTTGCAGTCGACTCACTGTGACTCCAGCTCTGTTGTGGTGAGCTCTTTAGTTTGCCAGCTGGATTGGAGGCTTTCGTGTGTGGTTTTTTTCCCTTCGGCCGTGGCTGGGGTATTCCCCGCCCCTTCCCCTTCCCGCGCCGCCGCCGCCTTCCCCCTCAGCGGGTTCGCTCACACGGGCCCTGCCCCCGAGACCCCGGGCTCCGGCTCCAGCTCGCGTTTCTCCCCGTGCTGTGTCTGTCTCCATTTTCCCTCCGGCCGGCCCGCACAGCCGAGGGGGAGCTGCTCCTTTGTTGTCGGTGCCCGGGCGGGCGATCCGCTGCAGATCCGCTTTTTGTTCCTCCGGGCCCGGCGCGGTGTCTCTGCCGCTTTTGCCCGGGTGTTTCCAGTTCCCTGGGCTCCGGCGGCACAGGCTCGGCCAGTGGATCTCTGCCCCGCGGCTCCACCCCGTCTTGGAAAAGCCCCTAATTCTCGGAAATTAATTAGAGAATTCCCATGTCCGTTACTGCTTATCTTTACCTGTCGGTATTTTATTTGTGGAAAGTTTGTGTGCCCGCCAGCTGTAATTTCTAACTGGTTCTCACAATTTCCAACCCCCCGAGGTGTTAACCCTTTAAAAGGAGACGGTCAGACCCCCCGTCCTTTGTCTTTTCTCCTGGATTTCTCCTTACAGAATAAATCTGTGAATTGCAAACCAGAAGAGTCCTCCCCTCATTCCTTCGCCTGGCCTCAGAGACGCGTGTTCAAAGAAGGGCTGAAAAGCCAAACCTTGGGGCTCAAACAGTAGCCTTGGTTCAGCCCCTCCTGGCCCGAGACAGAGAGAAATAGAAAAGCGATCTGAGCTGGCCCGGGAAATCCCTGGCCTGTGTCAGATGATGCCCGGACGTGGGGCCTTCCCCTCACTCCGAGGCAGGGCGCAGAGGACCCACGGAAAGTGAGTTTCTGATCGCCATTGGGATGTCAGTCACCTCAGGAATGTGACTCCACTGTTTTAAGCCAAGACTCTTTTGAGGACAGAAGCAATAACACCTGTGCACCAAGGGGCTGCTTCTTCAGGTCAGGACGACGCCACAAGCAACCAGAAGACTGAAACCCCCGCGGCGGGAGAGCAGGGAACCAGGTGGGAATGGGCAGGGAACCGGGTGGGAGTGGGCAGGGAACCGGGTGGGAGTGGGCAGGGAACCGGGTGGGAGTGGGCAGGGAACCGGGTGGGAATGGGCAGGAAACCGGGTGGGAGTGGGCAGGGAACCGGGTGGGAGTGGGCAGGGAACCGGGTGGGAGTGGGCAGGGAACCGAGTGGGAGTGGGCAGGGAAGTCCCATCCCAGGCAAAACTTGTGGACTGTGCTTTTCCTGTGGCTGTCGGTGGAGTGGGTGTGGCAGACAGACGGAACATCGAGTGTAAAATGGATGCCAAATTGTCTGTGGCACAAAGGGGAATTTTTACCCAAGTTGTTGGAGTCCTAGAGGCGAGGGGGAAACCGTTTCTAAGGGAAAGTTTAAAAAGCTAATTCATCGGGTTTTTCTACACTTCCCTCAAGTGTCCCCCGCAGATGTATCTTCTGATTCATTTTGGAACAGAGTGGGAACAAAATTGACTGAGTCAATGAGCGCTGGAGACACTTCTGCAGCAAAGTTAATTTCTTTACTTGTTTTAATTAGGTTAGCACTCACTGAAAAAGGGGAAATAGAAAAATGTCCACCAAATTCCACCCCAGCTAACCCTATTTCTTTACCCCAACCCTCTCACCCTAAGTTGGGGGGCTTCTCCCAGCATTTATGCTCTTGCAGCCCTGGCCAAGCTGCAGGAGATTCTTCCCTAAAACCCATTACCCCAGTTCAAACCCCCAAGGTAGTTCAGCTCCATCTCCTACCCCTTCTTATACCCATTATACCCCTCCCTTTCCTCCTAGTAGTCCTTGGAGTGCACAAAATGGAGGGGACCACATGGCTGGTCCCTTCCCCAGTGCTCCACCGGGTACCCAGGGGTCACAAAACGGTGATGAGCACACGGTGAAACACCCAACTCCTGCTGCTTCTTCCGACAACCTCTTCTTCTCCCCTTCCCTTCTCAACCCCTTCCTCCCTAAGGACATTCCCCCTCCTGGTCCCTCAGACCCTCCCCTCTCCACCTCAGCCCCACCTCCCAGGGGTGTTTCTCTCACAAGTTACCCCTCGTCTGATCCCTCCTCTGATCCCTTCTCTGATCCCTCCTGCCCCCTCTGCAGCCCCACCTACCCCATCTCCCTTGCTGGTTCGCGGGGCACTCCACACCCTGGAGATGGCAGGTTGGGGAAACAGGAATCTGGGACAAAAATCTGCTCCACTCGCAGCTCCTGTGACTTTTAATGGTCGTGGAGAAACATTACCAGAATGGAACCCTTTTTATTTTCAAGTTAAGAGTAAAACCCTAAAAGAGTTTGGAAGAGAAAGTGAATTTTTCAAAAGTCTTTTAAAGGCAACCCTCTCTTCCAACCACTTAGTTCCATATGATTTAAAAGATTTGTTTTCATGTCTTCTATTTTTTTTTTTTTTGTCAGGTACAGTTTCATTTTCTTCTTAAATGCATTATTGTATATGAAATATCAATAAAGCAGGAGGCATGCTAGCCATCTGAAACTGGAGCCAACAGAGCAGGTCTCCATTGCTTCCAGGGATATCTTGTTTAGTTTGTACATAATGAATCAAATTGAGCTGCTTCAATTGAGCTGCTTTTTCTGTCCTGGAGGATCTCTCTATTGATCTAGTCTTTGCTCTGGAACACATTCTTAGATTATATTTCACATTTTTCCTAGCTTTATATGGATTAGGTTTCCTTTCAAAACTATAGCTTGACCACACAAATTCATTCAAAAAATAAAAATGACAATATTAAATTCCAGTTTGAGACAAGAAGGTTGATTTTTCTAGAGGAAACAACTCTAATTGTGTTTTTAGAAAAGAGTATTAAGTATTCTTTTTCTTCCAGAATAAGTATTCTTCTTCTGTCCAGAGTGGTTTGCTTGTAAGGATCCTGTGTCTGCATAGCTGAATGATTAAGCAAAAACCTCATAGGTGGTGTTCATGCCTTCATTTTCATGCTCAGGATGTGAGCCAAGGTCTGTACAGTGAATAGTTGGCGTGCTCTGGGTCACATTACAGCCAAGTTAAAGGTGTTGGGCAAACATGCAGCCTCTGGGGCTGAGGTTATCAGAAGAAGGGTGTTCCCCTTTCCTTCCTGATCCTTAGGCAGGAAGGGCAGATGAGGGAATTTGGTGCTTTGCTCTTTGAATTGGCCTATCTTATATATGAATATAGGATTTGGAAGTAGACCCTGAGGAAAGGCTTGGGAAATGGTTTGTTAGGAATTTTCTTTTTCCTGCCCTGGGTGGGGAACATTTTGATTTGCCTTCTCAGTATATCTTTCAAGGTTATGGCTGAATGTGCAAGTAGGAGAGGGCTTCCTGAGCTCAGCTGTGAGGGAACAGAGCTGAGCCTTGCTACACCTCTACCACAGAAAATGGTAGAGAATAGAATATTCTGTGCTGAATACTAGAATAGACTAGAATAATGTTTCTGATTTCCATGACTAAACTGTAAGTTCAGGCAGTTGATGATAAGTGTTATTCTGCTTTTTCTTTGCTTCTGTGATAGGAACCCTTGGTACAGCAAAACAGGTTAGGACAGCATGTAAGCCATAGCCTCACAGTCACTTTTGACTCTTACAGGTTTTTTCAGTGACTGTATATTTCTGAAGTGTGGCATAACATTGTTACTGTGTACACTGTGGGTCATCAGAGAGGAACTTCCTGTAATTTATTGATCAGCATAAAAAGCATCAAGACATTGACGTCTGTAATATGTAGACAGTAAACAATAATAGGGAAGGAAACATGGGAAAGTAGGACATGTTACTTAAATAAAGACAATGTCCTGTAACATTATCTGTAACTGGTATCAGAATAAAAATTTTTAGTGTCTTACATAATTTTTTTTCTTATTCTCTATTGTGGATACCTACTGAGTCATTTTCTCTGGACCATTACAGATATTCTCAGTTCACACCTGTTTTCTGGCCATTCTTGGAGTGCACAAGTTGCTTTTGGTTTTGGACATTTGAGTTCAGAATAGTATGAGAGTGTTAGTATTTGCATGCTACCATCACAAAACCTCTGCTTGATTCTTTTCTTCTGAACTAAACCAGTATGTGGAGCAGAAACTCACTTGTATATGCTGAGGCAGTACCAACCATAATGCAGGACTTTGATTTCTGAACTGGCATGTGTAGGCAGCACTGTAATGATGTAAGTAATGGAGTATAATTGCAACATAAAAACTATTCAGAAACCATAACTAAGCCTCAAGTCATCCCCATTCAGTGTAACTTTCATCTTTCAGGACCTTTTGTTTCTGTGTGCTCTCAGCTTCTGACTAGAAGGTGCAGAGCCATCTTCAGGGTAAAGGAAAACAGGAAATGTGAAGAAGGAGCTCAAGGCCTCCTCTTGAAGTTTCATCCTTTATAGTAACTTTATACTAATTTTCTACTACTGCAGGGAGTTTGTTTCAATAGGTCAAGCAGAGGTAACTATATGTGCCAGCTCTCAAGGGAGAAAACAAAAATCTAGAACATGAATAGGAAGGCAGCATTTAAAAGGATGTGAACTCTCTCTATCTTCTAAGAAAGGCAAGTCACAAGAGGAAATCCTACTCAGCGATGCCATCACATTGCCAGAATTTTCATTTCTCTCAACTCACTGTGACTTCAGGATCTGGTGATGTCAGAGAGCTGGGATTCCAGACAGAATTGCTGACCTTACCTCACTTTGAGAAATTGCATGTTAGCCTCTCCTCTGAAGATGAGGATGAAGAATATTTGTAAATACATTGATACACTTGGTTCAATTTCAATTTTTTTAGATTGTGCGTTTCATTAAATTCTGGTGCAAGATGCTCTGAAATAAGAAATACCAAAACAATTCATTTCAATAGTTCAATATTATTAATATTTCATCCAAAATACTTCAGTGCTCTTTATTTTGCTGTGTGCATTGAATTTTGACAAAATTTTCCACTCTCATGAAGCATGACTCACATGACTTGGCACAGGAAAGGGACAGGTTGGAGAGAGTCCTACAGGCTGCCAGCAGGAGCACTCTTACTTGTGGTACACCTCCTTCTGTTTACATTATTGTGGCTATAGTCAGGCTTAAAATGCCAAAAACTGATTGTCCAAAATTTCTACCAATAACATCACAGTAACAAAAAAAAGTGCAGAACGAATTGCTGTTTCTCTGGTGCCTCTTACCACTCTTATGAGTGTCTGTCATGTCCAAAGTGTGTCTGTTACTGAGAACTGTAGTAGTGTAGAAGTGTTTACTGAGAAAAGGATCAATTTTAGGACTATCCCTGTGTCCAAGAGGCTCCAGCAATATCTGAAAGTGCAGGAGTGAATGACAGAACTAACTAAACACTTAACTTACTAATGCTGCCCACTGTCTGTTATGCCCTACAGGTCTCCACTACACAGTGACAAAGAGCTTTTTTTCCTACTTATTTTTATCAGTCAGTAATCTTCAGCCACATAGGTTTTATTTCTCCTGAAAACCAGACTCAGCAATACCAAGATGGTCCTCATGGTTCTTAATCAAGTGGGCATGGCATGAAAGACATCCTGGGTCTGTAGAACTCTGTAGAGCCTTTGCTGTCCTAGGGTGTTGCAGTAGTGTCACAGTACAGCTGGGCTGGACTGGACAAAGTAAATCTAGATATAACACAAATCTAATTTAGCATATTATATATATATATATATATAAAATTAGCCTAATTCATGTCTGAACCACTGCACACCACTGGCCAGGACGCTGGGCAGGGAGAGAAGCATCAGCCAATGGCTATCTAGCCATTGGAAAATAGAAATTAGGTTTCTATTTTCCTATATATTTTATATAGGAAAAATTTTATATTTTATTTTATCTATTCTATTCATTCATAGGAAATTAGAATTATTTAAGTGAGTTCTGGATAATAAATGAGGCTGTTTTGTCTCATGAGCACCTGGAGCACGAGTCATGGATTCTTTGTCTCCCCACCCTTGACCCTCACGTTACAGTAGTAGTGGTTCTTAACTTCCTGAAGTTGCCTGATAAGGAGGCCTCTTGTGAAAATATCTCGGTTCTGAAACCATATTCATAGGCAAAGCATCATGTGTGTCAGGAACTGCAGATTTTTTTAAATTATATGAATATGTTAGAATCTGTGACTTCTGCAACAGCTATGACAAAATGAGGGCTGAAATATAATTTATTCTTGCTTTACAATCTACGACTTTCTCAGTCTTAATTTTTTGGTTCTGTACAAACCAGAAATCTCCTGGCAGCACCTAGTTACAAATGTTTGAGGAGAGGTTCATGTGATTTTACTGACAATAAACAGTGCCAAGCCAAAGTGATTTCTGTTATCCTCCTGCACCAACTGGAAGTCAGACCCATAGTTAAGCAGTTTTCTTACTCAGTATAAAAAGAATACACTTTATTCTCATGTTCCCTGTGCTCGCTTGAAGTTGTCAAATTTATCCTGCCCTGTCACCTTTCCAATGAAGTGTGACAACATAGCTGAAAAGGGTCAAAGGTTGTAGCTTTTATTAAGAGTATCTGTTTTCATCTCTCAAGAGGTTGTTAAAAACTAAGAACAACCTTGAGAATAGATAGAAAGGAAGCACCTGTACAAAAGCAATCTCTGTAAACATTATCACAAAACCCACCAATATTTGTGTGATCCAGGACAGGGTGGGAGGGGAAGTGAAAAGAAGCAAATTCTCCCTCTTAAGTGGGTTTTTTCCTATCTTTTTTAAGTGAGGGGTTTCTGTATCTACGGTCATGGCCCCAAAGGGAAAAAATGGATTAGAGTGAGGTATCACATTGCAGAAAATGAGTGTTGCAGTTGTCCCTGTACACAGACAGAATTTTGGACCTGAGTCATGCCAAGTCTATCTTCTCATCCAGTGGATTGTGTGTCACTGCACATGTCCACGCCAGTCTTTAACGCACTTGGCAATGAAATCTGGGGGTTGGATTCTCACACATTACTGAGAAGCTGAAACCCATGTCATTCATGGCTACAAATATATTTAGGAACTTTCTGCAGTCAGGAATAGTTGAGGAGAAGTATCTGTCTGGTTGGCTGTTGGGCTTTACAATGATTCTGCTAATACTGGGTACTCCTGTCATTTGGCTTCAAGCAGTGAACTGAAATCATGCCTTCTAATGAATAAAACTTAGCTGGAAAAAATTCTTTTGTTCTTACATGGGTTTACTGTGATCTCCTGAAATTTTATTCATTTCCTTTTGGAAATGTCTACAACAATCAAAGCTTGATATGGTTGCCAGCCATTTGGTTTAAATAAACAGTTGTATTGATTTACAGAGATGCTGGGACCTGTGCCAGCTTTTTCTTTGCATTACTAGAGAGTCTGAAAGGTTCCTGACACAGTGTGCCCTTGGCTAAGCTCTCTCTTGTCTGCTACATCCTACTGTATTCAGTTTCTTTCTACATGTGAAAGAGGATTGGATATTAAGAATGTGACAATTTATGGTGTGGAAACTGGAAGTAGCCAGCTAGCTCTTGGCTTGATTATTTTCATCCCAAACCCACATGTTTCTCAGCTCTTCCTGGAATCCCAGCATTTCCTTTTAAGCTGCTTTAAACATGATTCTGCTTCTTCATCTCTGCTTTTGTATTTTAGAAAGAAAATCCATGGAAAATGGCTGTTTTGGAGACATTTCCTTTCAGAGACTATACTAGAGCAGAAAATATAATTACAACGGAAGGCACTGACTAAAGGTTTTATACGTTTGTCCTTTAACAGGCTATTTTAACACTGGGAATAGTATAACTAAGGCAAAATAGGCTGTAAAATCCATTTAAAAAGCTGGCTAAACACCTAAGCTGTGGTTTTTGAGTTAACTTTGTACCACCATAGCAGCAGTGCTATCAAGCTAGCTCAGATGTGTTTGTGGGAGTGATGGCAGCATAGCCCAGTCTTTCTGTCTGCCAGAGAGGCATTGTCCTTTCTGTGCATCTAACAAGGCATCCTGAGAAATGGCCTGATAATCTCTGAGGCCTAATCTCTGAAATAGCTCTTTAAAGCATTGTCAGTGGGGAATAAGACATCTGGTTTTAAATTTAGGTGGCCATCAAAAGGGTCTGGCATATGAGTGCTGCTATGGAAGATCTAGATTTTAGTTTCTTGTGTTTGTTGAGAGTCAGAATGACTAAAGTCAGAATGACTAAAGGCAGCTATTCAGTTTACTGGTAACTGACTCTTAAGGAAACTGGTAATGTGACTTGTGATTAATGCTGGGATACAAATGTGATCATAATTTAGAACTTTCAGTAAATTCAGACTAACATATAACCAGGTAGGAAAAAGAAACATAAGAATCTTTATTCCAGTGGCTCATGATCAGCATACAGAAATCATCTCAGATTGCTGAATTTTGTGATTAGTTGATGTGGCTCTTAGAACTGTTTTCACCTTACTCTTCTGGACTTTGATCTTATCAAACTCTTCAGCTCTGCAGACCTAGCCAGTCTGCAGAACCTTGCAGCATCTACAGAAGCAACAGTGCTTATAGCAGCATCTCCCTTTGGAGTTCTGTTGGCTCATCCAAATTTTGATTTCTGGAGGTAGACTGTGTTATTTGCTACTCTGCCAATGGAACCCCTAAGTACAGTAGACGTGATGACCTGTTTTCAAATTTCTTCTGACATCAAACTGTGATTATTAAAAAAAAAAAAGGGGGGTTGCTCTGCTAGCCTTGAAAGTTTTCCAGGGTCTAAGTTAGCATTCCCTGGCTTCTTGTTCTTTAGAATTTAGAAATTTATTTAGAAATAAGTTTAGAAAATAAATTTTCACTGCAAATTTATCTATATTTGGAAGAGAGCATACTCACTACTCTGATGTGTCAGAGTAGTGGTCTTGTCCTTTGCAGTTGTGTACTAGGCCTCACTTCATGTCTCTACCACTTAAAAATGTGGAGCAATCCATTGAATCAGTTTGTTGATGCTGCAACCTTGAGGTGTTTTGTTTTTTCAGCTCTGGATTTGTACAGGTTTTGTTTCAGTGTCTTGGTTGTACACACGTAAATTTTGTCTTCTGCTTTGCACGTAGATCTCATGAGGAAAATGGCCAGTGGGCCTCATGTATATGTTACATATTCCTAAAGGAGCTTTCTGGTGGCTCTGATAAACAGCACATTCCTCAGAGAGCAGCAAGGGCCTGCAGGGAACTCTTTGACATCCCTGACCCTTGGTGAGGTATTACAGAGCAAGCTAAGGTCATTCAAGAGGTCATGTTTTGATCTTCTGTTTCTTTAGGTCAGCATTAAGTGGAGGGGATTAAGGGATTTTTAGTAGTCTGTGCGAGGGGTCCACTGCTGGCAGTAGCCTCAAAAGGAATGTTTGTCATTCCCACTGCCTGCTGTGGGAAGCTCATTGGATCACTGCATCAAGTGCTGGGATTTCTAGAGAGTCTTTAGCAAGAAAGAGCCTGAGGCAAGATATCTCTTTCTTACTTGGCTGTGACATTTCTACAGCAGATGCTGTTTTACAGCTTTTTGATTGATTTTCCCTACAATCTTAACTCTAGATTTAGGCAGAGGGAGAAGGGTGGGAAGAAAGTAAGCATCTTGTCCAAAGTCTTTCTCTTGTTTTTGCCCATGTTAAATTTAACTTATAGCTGTTTAGATCACAATACTTAGAGGAAAAGTTGCTTGCCTTATAATTTGCTGTTTGTCCTAAACTCTGTGTTAATTAACTAGCTCATGCATTCATGCTTAAGTCATTTTATTCAACCTACTGGTGTTAAAAAGTGCCATCTAAGTGTGGGTTTGGCTTGAGGGAAATCAATGTAGTAAAAACAGGGGATTCTCTTGGGGCAAGCTGCAAGTCCCAGCTCTGGCACTGTTCACTTTGTGCTGTCATCTGGGTGTGAAACCTCCTGCTCCCTCTTTCCTAATTCAGCCTGAGCTGTGCAAAGAATGCACCCACACAGAGTGAGGCAATGTGGCCACAGGAAGGTTGCACTCCTCCATGTACATTAGTGGTGCTGAGAAACAAGGTTTATTAGCTGGTGTGGCTCAGGACAATGCAAGTTTTTCCACTTCCAATATCTGAACTGGCTTTTGTTTTCATAAAACAGTGTATCACACAGTCCATAGCCAAAAGGCACTAGAGGTTGAACCTTTAAACAATTCTATCAGGATTTTAAACTTACAAGTTTTTGTAGCTTCTACTTTGAATATAATACCCATTTATTTTATAGAGATATCCATGCTTGGAGGTCTCCAAGTGCTTTCATATTATTAGCAAAATTCTCTATTATTGTGTCCTTTATCTGTCATCTTCGTTCTGCTTGACTTATTTGTAATGTCTCCCAGTGGGTGACAGTGCTCCAGTCAACATCAAAGCAAAATTCCTCATTGTCTTTGCTCTGCACTGTAATTCCATATCCCAAATATGATCAGAAATCTTCCAAATTAATTCTGCCTACCTAAGTTTGTCATTAAACACAACAACAGTATGGCATAAAAATCTCTGAATCCCAAAAGAGAATTTTGCATGTGAACATTTGGTGAAGAGAAAGGTTCTGATTAGGTTTTTAACATATTGTGATTTTGTATCTTGTATTACTCAAACTGTCAGTTGCTAATAGCTATTTGTCACAAATTCCCAGTGATATTTCAATAAATGAATTGTAGTATTTGAAAACATGGCATACCCCCAAACCAAAAGGAAACAGGTTTGTATTGCAAGGCAGTGCAAGACAGACAGTTCCCTGTCTGGTTCACAGATGGGAGGCTCATTCTTGTCTTTTCATTGCTAGTTGTTACAGAACTGGTTTCTTCTAT
Organism: Poecile atricapillus; assembly: GCF_030490865.1. Taxonomy (NCBI): domain Eukaryota; kingdom Metazoa; phylum Chordata; class Aves; order Passeriformes; family Paridae; genus Poecile; species Poecile atricapillus. Next base: position 16,727,599 of record NC_081259.1, read on the forward strand.
CAGGAACTTATTATAAGATAATCTAATTATGAAAAAATCTGTTCACCAGACAGTTTTCCTTTGGGAATAATCTAATCCAAATTTCTCAAAAATTTATCACCTCAAATGTATCCTATACTTGATTTCCTAGGACAACTTTATTAGTGCTTCTTTCCTGGGTTTCTCTTCTTACCCTTGATGATTGTTCCAGAAGAATAATCATTCATTATTTTAATGTCCTCCCATTGTGAAGACCTATCACTTTAAAGATAAAATTATCTTATTCTTATGCTTTCCAAAAGCACAAGTATGTGAAAGAATACCTGTATTTTAAAAAAAAAAAGGTTAGTAAGTGTTGAGGGTTAGGTGGGAATTTTTACCCATTATGTGCTGGGAAGCCTAACTACCGGTACTTAAGGGTGCTCACAAAAGACAAAGAGTAGCCGGGCCCAGGGTGGCGGGGAAGGGGGCAGAAAAGGAGGGTGGGGACAGTTTTTGGCTGGCTTTTTTTCCTCGGCTTCGGGGAAGAAGGACGTTCGTGCGCTGGGTCGCGGAGCTGCTGCCTCTCCTTCTCCCCTCTTTGGTTGGTGGCCTCGCACCCCCTGTCCTGCCAGGCATCGCCGTGGAGCTGCTGATACACCTCATCCACCAGCCCAGGATCGCAGCTCGTCCCTGCTGTTCCAGCTGACTGTTTCCTCGGAGCCCTGCAGGAGCACCAGGACTGACTGCCCGAGGGGTTTGTGAAAACAAAGCCTCTCCTCCATCCCGTCTCAGCCGAGAAAGCTGTCCCGGGGTCCCTGGTTCTGTTTTCTTGTTATTGCTGTAGTTATTGTTTGTTTGTTTACCTGGTTATACTAGTAAAGAACTGTTATTCCTATCCCCAGATCGCTGCCTGAAAACCCTTTGATTTCAAAATTATAATAATTCGGAGGGAGGGGGTCTACATTCTTTCATCGCAAGGGAGGCTCCTGCTCTCCCTAGCAGACACCTGTCTTCTAGAACCAAGACAGATTTTGGCGCCCAACGTGGGGCACTGAGAGAAAAAGGGCAAAAAAGGAATAACAGTTCTTAAATAACCTAACTTTTGTGTGCTGGATTTAGAAACCTTGTTAGGTAGAACCATGTTGTTTAGCTTACCCAGGTTTGTGGGCCATGTGGTCACAGCTATATTTCTCCCATTTGCTGCACCTTACCTAAATATGGGTCCTATAACTAAGGCTACTGTGGCTATTATCCAGCTTGTTTTGTGGGTTGATAAGGTGAGGAATTCATGGATGTTTAACGTCCTCTGGACGGCGGGCTCATGGATTCAGAGCTGTCACACACTAACTGGATGGTTTTCAGGTTACTTTAATAATGGTACCTACTGGGAGAAAAAGACAGCTGGGGAAATTTTCTCCCAACCTTTCACCCAGTTCCTTGGGCCTACCCCGCCAGTTTTCAAAGGGCTAAAATCTTCTCTGGATGCTAATGACATCATACAGTGGCTGGTGTTGCTGATAGGCCTGTTCTACTTAGCCTTCAGAGACAAAGGGAAAGAGACCGGAGGTGCTGCTCCAGAGCCTGCCCCTGCCCCAGAGACAGGGAGTGGTGCTCCAGAGCCTGGCACAGCCCCAGATACAGGGAGTGCTGCCCCAGAGCCTGCCCCTGCCCCAGGGAGTGCTGCTCCAGAGCCTGCCCCTGCCCCAGAGACTAGGGGTGCTGCTCCAGAGCCTGCCCCTGCCCCACAGCCCATCTCAGAAATGAACCACCCAGGGTGGGTGGGGGTGCTGGTGAAGGAGATGCATGAGATGAGCCAGATGCTAAAGGAGTGCATTTACTCAGCTGCTGGGAAACCCTTCCCCTGCCCCAAAGAGGGAGAGTCTGATGGTGCAGCAGTGGAACCCACAGATGTTACAACCATCCAGGTTCCAGCTGAACCACAAGGGCAGTCACAGCCAGCAGCTGTTGCCCCTGTGGAAACAAGGAAGTCTAAGATGAAATCACAGCACCCTGCTGATAAGGATAAGAAAGGAGGGTCCTCACAACCCACAGGGGAGCCAGAAGTTGAAATCATCACTGAGTCTCTGACATATGACAGTCTCCGTAAGTTACAAAAAGACATTGTGAGGCGAGGGCGTGAGCCTTATACCACCTGGTTACTTCGGGTCTGGGACCTTATGGGTACAGGCGTGCAGCTGGATGGTGGTGAAGCGAGGAATGTGGGACCCTTGACGCAGGACTCAGGTGTGAATCAGATATTCGTCAGGGAGCAAGGGCCCCTTTCCCTCTGGGAGCGGCTTTTGATGAGTGTAAGAGAAAGGTTTGTCCATAGAGAGAGAATGGAGGAGCACTATCATAGAAGGGAATGGAAAACCATTGAGGAAGGGATCCAACAGCTGAGAGAAGTGGCAATATTAGAGGTCCTTTTTGGAAGGGGTGGACAGCATGATAATGACCCCGACAAAGTCAGGTGCACTGGGCAGATGTTGTGGAGTCTGGCAAATCTAGGGCCACGTGACTACACCACCTATATTGCAACGATTAATGCCGATAACGGCCAAGAGACGGTGGGTTCTGTTGCCACCAGGCTTAGAAATTATGACAGTATGGTCCATGGCCCACATCAGGCTAAGATTTCTGCTGTGATTAAGGAACTCAAAGAGGAGATGAGGGAAATGAGGGAAGAGATGAGGAAGAGCAGTTCCCATATGGCACCAGTGCGGGTCACAAGCCCAAAACTCCAAGCCCCACGTCCCCCAGCTAGAGAGAGAGGGTACACCTCACGAACTGAGCTGTGGTTCTTTCTACGTGACCATGGGGAAGACATGGGAAAGTGGGATGGGAAACCCACTTCTGCCCTGGCAGCACGAGTGCGTCAACTCAGGCAGGGAACCAGTAACCAGAAAGGTTCCACTAAAGTGAAGGTAGCCTCAACCTCCCGTGATGAAACTGCCAGATATTACAGAAAAGAGGATGATCCCCTTGAAGGAACCTCTAGCATGTATGCCCAGGGAGGAGAGGATGACCAGTGCTAGAGGGGCCCTGCCTCTAGCCAGGAAGAGGCACGGGAAAACCGGGTCTTTTGGACAGTGTGGATCCGATGGCCTGGCACATCAGAGCCACAAAAATACGAAGCTTTAGTTGATACTGGTGCACAGTGTACCCTAATGCCATCAGGACATGTGGGGGCAGAACCTGTTTCCATTGCTGGGGTGACGGGGGGATCGCAGCAGTTGACTCTGTTGGAAGCTGAGGTGAGCCTGACTGGGAAGGAGTGGCAGAAACATCCCATTGTGACTGGCCCAGAGGCCCCGTGTATTCTGGGCATGGACTTCCTTCGAAATGGCTATTACAAAGACCCAAAGGGACTCAGGTGGGCTTTTGGAATAGCTGCTGTGGAGGCAGAGGACATTAAGCAATTGAACACCTTGCCTGGACTATCAGAGAACCCATCTGCAGTAGGACTCCTGAAGGTGGAAGAACAGCGAGTGCCAATTGCCACCTCGACAGTGCACCGCCGACAGTATAGGACAAATCGAGATGCTGTGATCCCCATCCACAAGATGATCCGAGAACTGGAGAGCCAAGGGGTGGTCAGCAAAACCCACTCACCCTTCAACAGCCCCATCTGGCCTGTGCGCAAGTCTGACAGAGAATGGAGATTGACTGTGGACTATCGTGCATTGAATGAAGTGACTCCACCGCTGAGCGCTGCCGTGCCGGACATGCTGGAGCTCCAGTACGAGCTGGAGTCCAAAGCAGCGAAGTGGTACGCCACTATTGACATTGCTAATGCATTTTTCTCCATTCCCTTGGCAGCAGAATGCAGGCCTCAGTTTGCCTTCACGTGGAGGGGAGTGCAGTACACCTGGAACCGACTGCCCCAGGGGTGGAAGCACAGCCCCACCATCTGCCATGGACTGATCCAGGCTGCCCTGGAAAAGGGTGAGGCTCCAGAACATCTGCAGTACATTGATGACATCATTGTCTGGGGGAACACAGCAGTGGAAGTATTTGAGAAAGGAGAAAAGATCATCCAGATTCTGCTAGAAGCCGGCTTTGCCATCAAGAAGAACAAAGTCAAAGGACCTGCTCGAGAGATCCAGTTCCTGGGAGTAAAGTGGCAAGATGGGCGGCGTCAGATTCCCACTGAGGTCGTCAATAAGATCACTGCAATGTCTCCACCAGCCAACAAGAAGGAAACACAAGCTTTCCTAGGTGCCATAGGTTTTTGGAGGATGCACATTCCTGAGTACAGCCAGATCGTGAGCCCTCTCTACCTGGTTACCCGAAAAAAGAATGATTTCCACTGGGGCCCTGAACAGCAGCAAGCCTTTGCTCAGATCAAACAGGAGATTGCTCATGCAGTAGCCCTTGGCCCAGTCAGGACAGGACCAGATGTGAAGAACGTGCTCTACTCTGCAGCCGGGAACAATGGTTTGTCCTGGAGCCTTTGGCAGAAAGTGCCTGGGGAGACTCGAGGCCGACCACTGGGATTCTGGAGCCGAAGCTACAGAGGGTCCGAAGCCAACTACACTCCCACAGAGAAGGAAATCTTAGCTGCCTATGAAGGAGTCCAAGCCGCCTCAGAAGTGATTGGCACAGAAGCACAACTCCTCCTGGCACCCCGACTGCCAGTGCTGGGGTGGATGTTCAAAGGAAAAGTTCCTGCTACTCACCACGCCACTGACGCTACATGGAGCAAGTGGATCGCCCTCATCACGCAGCGCGCCCGTATTGGAAACCCAAATCGCCCTGGGATTTTGGAGATAATTACAAACTGGCCTGAAGGTGAAAACTTTGGTCTCACTGATGAAGAGGAGCAGGAACAAGTGACACGGGCTGAAGAAGCTCCACCGTACAACCAACTGCCAGCAGAAGAAACACGCTACGCTCTGTTCACTGATGGTTCCTGTCGCATCGTAGGGATGAACCGGAAGTGGAAAGCAGCCGTATGGAGCCCCACACGACAGGTCGCAGAGGCCACTGAAGGAGAAGGTGGATCAAGCCAACTTGCTGAACTCAAAGCTGTTCAACTGGCCCTGGACATTGCTGAAAGAGAGAGGTGGCCAAAGCTCTACCTCTACACTGATTCATGGATGGTAGCCAATGCTCTGTGGGGATGGTTGGAAAGGTGGAAAAAGGCCAACTGGCAACGCAGAGGAAAGCCAATCTGGGCTGCTGATGAGTGGAAAGACATCGCCACCAGGGTAGAGAAACTGTCTGTGAGGGTCCGTCATGTAGATGCCCATGTCCCCAAGAGTAGGGCTAATGAAGAGCACCGAAACAATGAGCAGGTGGATCAAGCTGCAAAGATAGAGGTGTCAAAGACAGACTTAGATTGGCAACACAAGGGAGAGTTGTTCCTAGCTCGATGGGCCCATGATGCCTCAGGTCATCAGGGTAGAGATGCCACCTATAAGTGGGCACGAGACCGAGGGGTGGATCTAACCATGGACAGTATTTCTCAGGTTATCCATGACTGTGAGACGTGTGCCACGATCAAGCAGGCCAAGCGGTTGAAGCCCCTCTGGTACGGTGGGCGGTGGTCCAGATACAAGTATGGGGAGGCCTGGCAGATTGACTACATCACACTGCCCCAAACCCGCCAAGGCAAGCGCTATGTGCTCACAATGGTAGAAGCCACCACAGGATGGTTAGAAACCTACCCTGTGCCTCATGCCACTGCCCGGAACACCATCCTGGGACTTGAAAAGCAGGTCCTTTGGAGGCATGGCACCCCTGAGAGGATTGAGTCAGACAATGGGACTCATTTCAAGAACAGCCTTATAAACAGCTGGGCTAGGGAACATGGCATTGAGTGGGTGTACCATATCCCCTACCATGCACCCGCTGCTGGAAAAGTTGAACGGTGCAATGGCCTGCTTAAAACCAGCTTGAAGGCGCTGGGTGGGGGAACTTTCAAGAACTGGGAGATTAATTTAGCAAAAGCCACATGGTTACTGAACACCCGAGGTTCCACTAACCGAGCAGGCCCTGCCCAATCTGAGCCCTTTAGAACGACAGATGGAGATAAGGTTCCAGTGGTACATATGAGAGGTATGCTGGGAAAAACTGTTTGGGTTAATTCTGCCTCCAGCAAAGACAATCCAATCCGTGGGGTTGTCTTTGCTCAAGGACCGGGTTGCACTTGGTGGGTGATGCAAAAAGATGGAGAGACCCGGTGCATACCTCAAGGGGACCTGGTTTTAGGGTGAACTACCCATGACACTGTGCTTGTATCTGTATCTGCATGTACATATGTATATAGTTAAAGTAGTATGTGTTAGTGTATAATTTAAAGGTCTAATATTTGATGTAACATTTTGGTATGGGAAAAAATTCGGGGTGGATAGTGTTGAGGGTTAGGTGGGAATTTTTACCCATTATGTGCTGGGAAGCCTAACTACCGGTACTTAAGGGTGCTCACAAAAGACAAAGAGTAGCCGGGCCCAGGGTGGCGGGGAAGGGGGCAGAAAAGGAGGGTGGGGACAGTTTTTGGCTGGCTTTTTTTCCTCGGCTTCGGGGAAGAAGGACGTTCGTGCGCTGGGTCGCGGAGCTGCTGCCTCTCCTTCTCCCCTCTTTGGTTGGTGGCCTCGCACCCCCTGTCCTGCCAGGCATCGCCGTGGAGCTGCTGATACACCTCATCCACCAGCCCAGGATCGCAGCTCGTCCCTGCTGTTCCAGCTGACTGTTTCCTCGGAGCCCTGCAGGAGCACCAGGACTGACTGCCCGAGGGGTTTGTGAAAACAAAGCCTCTCCTCCATCCCGTCTCAGCCGAGAAAGCTGTCCCGGGGTCCCTGGTTCTGTTTTCTTGTTATTGCTGTAGTTATTGTTTGTTTGTTTACCTGGTTATACTAGTAAAGAACTGTTATTCCTATCCCCAGATCGCTGCCTGAAAACCCTTTGATTTCAAAATTATAATAATTCGGAGGGAGGGGGTCTACATTCTTTCATCGCAAGGGAGGCTCCTGCTCTCCCTAGCAGACACCTGTCTTCTAGAACCAAGACAGTAAGAATGAAGGCTAGAAGGTGTTATTAGAGGCCTGTGCTGCTCCCCATCAATGCAGAAGATGAACATATTCCATGTAAAATAGCAAGGCCATTGTGGAGTATCCATGACCTTCAGAATGTGTTCTGTCTCATCTTTTCACATAATTATAAATGGGAAATAAAATTAATGTAATTAATTGCTGGCTTTTGCATATGTGTGATTATCGTATTGGGTTCTTGCCCTTTGAAAAAACAGCATTGCATCTCCTGGCATGATGTGATCCAAGAATACTGTTGTATAACTGTTGGAGATGTGGAAAGAAACAACAATTATGGAACAGTATTGGAGGTGTAGAAAGAAACAAGGAAATCTACAGGTTGTTCTTGCAGAAAACCCAGCCCTTACTGCTGACCATTGCCACATCAACTCCAGCAAAGTGTGATGGGTTCAGGTCACTCTGCCTTCTCAGATGGATGGATGGCACCACCTCCACAGCCTGGCCTTCCTGTCCTCTAGTTATTTTATTTTTAAATTTCCCTCTCTCTCAGTATTTCAAAATTAAGCCACATGAAACCTGCCCCCAGAAATCTGTCTGCTGACCAGAGCTGCTAAATGCTGGTGCCAGAGAAATGTATCTGGCCTGACTGGACTGATTAAGTTGGCTGAGGCACTTGAGACAAACTCAAAGAGTCACAGTGGGAAAGGGAGAGAGAAACACCAATTTCGTACATTCAAGTATTGAAGGAAACCAGCTGCTCCAAAATGCCCTTGCTTAGTGAATGTCTCCACAGGCAGTCTGCTAAGGGAGCAGTATCTGGAGCTTAGTAAAGCTGACTTTTTAAAAAGCAGTACTTGAAAAACAGAAGGATCCTTTTTAAATTATTTTTTTTAATCCACTCCCCCTTTGTAGTCATTTGCTTTCACCCTAGCTTCTAACAAATTATACTTTTGGCTTCTGCAACCTTTTTTGCAAGACTGTTAAAGGGTATATGGGACCATCCTAGCAGGAGGGCCCTACACAAGTTACTTTTCCCTCAGGGTAAGAGCTATGTACTAAAGCTCTCTTCTGCTTTCGAGCAATTGAAGCAGCATTGGACTGCTTGAACTCCAGAGTTTTTACTGCTGCTGCTGATTCTGTTGTTGATTGTGCTGCACCACTTCCACCTTTAATGTTTTTCTGGTTTTTAAGACAAAAAGACAGAAATATCAGTGGTTTGAAAATGGAATCAATAGCAAAAGTGAAGCCAAAAGTCTCATGTCTTCCTTGGTGTGTCATTACTGAAGGATCTAGGAGACATGTTTCATGTCTTATCCAATGCATAGCATATATAGTATATCTACATATATAATATATATAATATATTATATAAATATGTATATTATAATTATATTATATATATATTGTATCATAAGCTAGCTACTAATTTTTGCAAGTGCTGATAATGGACTTCCTAGCTGAAGTCCATTGTGAGTAACTGTATTCAACCTAAAATTTCTCTGAGGTTTCATTTGAACATGTTTTTGACTTCCCAGGTTAAGTTGTATGGCACATGAATTGCCAAATGGCAAGTGACAACTCTTAGCTCTGTTTCAGATGTGCAAACTCTGAGAAAAAGGAGAGGGAGGGAGGGTTTGTCCCTATAAAATTAGTTCTTAGTGATGTTCCCTATTGCTCTTCAGAGAGTTGAATCCACATCTTCATTGCAATGAGAAAGGAATATGGGGGGAGTATACAGCTGAGATTTGTTATGTGATCATCTGTAATGAGGAAACAAAGCTGGTGGACTCACAATCCTACCAGAATTCATCCTACAGCTGAGCTTTGTACTGTCAAGTTCTCACAAAGTAAAATGGCTTCTTGCCTTTTTCCTTCTTTTTTGTGTTTTTGGGTTTTCTTTGGTTTTTTTTGGTTTTTTGCTACTGCATAAAAGAAAAGTGCAAAGGAAAATGGAAGGATAAGTTTTTCAATATTACATTATGTTTTTCTGTATCTCAGTAAAGTCTTCAACTAAATAAGAGTCATGAAAGCAAGGTAAGGAGTGAAAAGGACTTCCAGAAGAGATGTTTGAGCATCTGCTTCACTGTTTTCTTATTTAGGAGACCTGAGTGTAAATCCCATCTCTCTGGAGATTTTCTACAGTAGGTAAATGGCTTTACTTTTCTGCATCTCAGCTCCTCACTTGTAGGCTGAGAGCATTGCCTTGCTAGAGCTTGCTGTGGTGAATACCAGCTCACCCTGTTTTCAAGGGAATATCTTTCCCCTGGCTGGGAATTATTGCAGCACTGGTGCTCCTCTATTTTTCTGCTGGGAGTTTTGCACTGTGGTTCTAGCAAATGCTGTTCCTCTCTTCACTTATTTCTTACTTTTTTAGTCAGAGACTGTAAGAAAGGGAGAGACCCAAGCCAGTGTGCTGGTTCTTTTTCCAAGAATGGTGCAAGAGTTAGTATTTTGGGCAAAGTGTGGGTGTTTGAGCTTTTGCTTGCTGTTTCTCTTACTCCACAGAAAATGCTGCAGATTCTTTGTATGTGTTTTCACAGTGGGAGAACATGCCCAGCTGAGATCCAAACACAACTGAAACGAAACTTGAAAAGTTCAAAGTTGACACAATCCAAGTTCTTGCTACTAGGGGGGAAAAAAAAGCTCCTCTACTTTTCCTTTATTAAAACAAACAAAAATCCCAAACAAATAGTAAAAAACCAAAACAACTCTCGTCCCACTCATCTTCCTCTTAAAATGCATGCATTTAAATCAGCACACTGCTCTTGGAGATGGAAGAGAGAGAGAGTTCTATTCCCAAAGCCTGTTTTTAATCATCAGATGATTTTTTGAGAAAACCTCTGAACATTCAGCACTTGTGGTCAGTTTTCCCTGCCCAGAAAACGAGTGGTTTTTGCAGACATTCCATAAATACAGGAAGCTATAGCTATATGTAGAGACTGTCTCTAACAGATAAGGAAACAGAAAAGTAACATACACACAATATAAAGGCAAAAGTTAAACTTGCCATGATAGCTCAGACAAATGTAGTCCAGAAGTCTGACTCTATAGCCAGAGCTGGATGTTTCAAACAGAATATCCCAAATCTGTAAAGTACAATTCTGTCATAACCTGCCCATGTTTTAGATTTCTTTTTAATTATTGATCTTCCTTCCTGAAGCATGGCACTATATTCTCTTTGAGTCTCTGGTTTGATTTTGTTTCTTTAGAGGGGTAAAAGGGGCAGAACAAAGGGCTAAAAAACTGCTGTGAAGAATTCCCATGGTGTTTAGCTTCCTGATCACCTCATAACTGGTTTTAATTTTTATCTGACAAAATATTAGCCTCAATTTTATCTGCTGCAGGAAATTTCATGGATTCCTGTTTTATCCAAGTTTTTATCCATTTTAAATTTGTTGTTTTCTAGCTCCTTACTGTTTCATTTTTCTTCTAGAGTATCTAAAAATAAATTCCTGAGTATCTTTTCCTGCACTTAAGTTCCTTTCATCCATGGGATTTGTTTAAAGAGAAGTCTTTACTTTTTCTAATTCCCTCACCAGTCTTTCTCCTCAGCTTTGCTTTTGCCCAGTTGCCCACCAGAACTGAAGGCCCAACTACAAATGAAGGTATCCCTTTCCCTTTCAAATAGCCTTTTAATATTGTAATTATTTTCTTTTCCACATGAGTGTTAACCTTTCTAACCTCATCAGCCCAATGAACAGAGATTTTAACAGAACTATCAGCAATTAGCCACCCAAGCAGTTAATTATTAACAAGTGAAATTCAGAACATTTTTCCCAAAGTACATTACTTCTCTCTGAAAAGTAAAGAATTTGTCTGATGTTAGTCTGTACAAGTTTTTTCCATTTTTACCACTTAATACTACAGCAGAGAACATTTAACTGAGACATTCCTAGCACTTTATGATGATTTCTGTGAATAAATTGTCATTGTTGGAATAGCTGAATCCAAGGGCTTTTAATCATTCTGAATTTAGGATTGTGAATCAGAGTAATGTCATTTTTTTAGAATCAGTTCCTTAACAATCAGTATTCCTTGACAATCTTCCTAATTTTAATTTGTTTTCTAAAATTCTCTGTTAATATGATTTCTCCCTTCACAGATCCTGTCATCATTGTCAGCCTGTTTGTCAACAGAAACCCTGTTCCAGAAGTTTTTGTTCTGTGGATGTTTGATACTAAAAAAAAATTAATCAAATGAGCCAAAAAAGCTACAAAGATTTTGAAATCTTCACCATAGTGAAAAAGAAAATACTAAGTATCTTTCATGATATTATAAAATATTGGTGGTATTAAAATAGCAATGGAAAAGAAGAAAAGAACAGTAACATGCATTCCTCCAGATGTTTCAGATTTCCATTGCACTCTACTGTGGTAAATTCCTCTGTGGAAAGTTTAGTTACCATTTCATCAAGAGAGGGCTCCTTAATTTTTAGTATGGTTTTGTTTTACCCCAACTGCTCTGTGTTAGCAAAAACAAGTTAAAATATTGTGTGTTCTATTGCACTCTACAATTAAGAATTATAACATCTAAAATATTGTGTTCAGAAAGAATCCCCAATAACATATCATTATTTGGTTTATGCTGAAAGCTGTTTGGTGAAACTCTCTATTAGCATCCCAGTTGGTTTCCAGTTAAAATCTGCTTTTGATGTATCCTTGCTCCATCCTTCTGCTTTCTCAGATCAACTCAATCTGTAACCCATAAATTCCTGTCCCATGACTAATGGACACTGAAGCAGCTCCTCCCTGCAAGCTCTGGTCCCTGCTCCTTTGGGTCAATAATAAGGAACAAAAGACTCCTGGCCCTCCACACTGTTTTATTAAATTTCCTGGCCTGGTAGCTTTAGCACTGCCCATTTCCAAGCTTAGGCCACGTATGATAAGAAATATTGTGTTTTACCAGGCAGTGTGGTCAAGTGGCAACATAGTGCAATAGTTGCAAATGTTAAAGTGGTTCAAGTGATGTACACCAAAACCTCATCTAAAAGGGAACTCTGAATCAGCTATTCTTAAGGAAACTGTCAGCAACCTTGGAGAATTCCCTGCTGGTAATCAGATGTCACCTGACCACCAGGAAAAGGCTAAAAGTGATTTACTTTGTTTTTTTTTTTTTTAATTGAAAGCATGCAGTGTCTTTTCATCCTTTATTCTGCTGAAGCCTTTTTTCCAGCAGTGTTTTTGTCTAGTTCATCCATCACAAGCTTCCATGGGAGATGTAGGCAACCCCTGTAAAGGCAGGGTGCAGATTAGATCACATGCAGATTTTCAAAGGCAGAAATGCTGCAGTGAGACCCCCTTTTCCCTGGGAGCAGCTGCTGCCCAGTGTAACAAGATCTCTATGCCACCAGTGTCCCTGAACCCAAAAGGTTTTCACCCAGTCCTGAAGTCCTGGACTAGGACAAGGACCACTATATGGGTTTGCATATGAAGAGCTTGGGATTCTGAGGACAGAGTGTCCATATTGGTGTTACAGACAGATACTGGATCTTTGTCTTGAAAATTAATGGAATTTTGTTTAGTTGGTCAAAATTAATGGGTTTTTGTTCAGTGGTCAGTTGGTCAGTGAATTTTTTTTCTGTGTGATAATTAGGCCTGGATAATTAAATACAAGATTTTAGCAATTTTGTGGAAGTAAAGGATTAATAGACCATTATGAATAGCTGTTGCAGTTGTCAACATTTCTAGGCTGTTTTGAGGGGATTAATATGCAACCACAAAAATTTGTTCCAGGCAAACACTTGGCATCAAAAGAGGCACTCCAGGATATTCTTTTTTCCCCTTATGTTTGAATTTAGTCCATCAGGCCATTTTTAAGTTGGAAAAAAGCTTTGTTTTTGAAAGTTGAGATTCCTGACATAGTTCTGGTTTCAGAGGGAATATTTAGGGAATGAACAAGGCCCATAGGACTCTGCCTCCTATTTTACCCCCATTCTGCTTCTCGTCATCAAAACTGTTTCATCTTGTTATGTTCTTGCACTCTATCATAGCCTGTGATAGGGACAGGTAAAAGTGTAGTTCTAGGTTTGTTATTCCTATTTTTCTCTTCCTCTCAATAAAAGCCCATGTCTAATTATGCCCATTGACTCTTGATAGCAGCTGAGGGCTTCTTTGGGAACTTCTGGAAAATCTCATCTTGGTTATGTGTTCTGTACTCAGTGACTGCTTCCTATGCCCACATATAAAAGAAATTAAGGACCCCATAATGTCCTGAAGTTGTCATCTTTCCCCAGTCATCATAACTGTCTTCCAAGAGACGGGTTTTCAGCTATTTCTGGAGTAAATTATTTATTGTGAAGACAGGAGAGCAGAAATTCATCTAGTCCCAATGCCCTTGGAGTCATATTTCTGCTGTTCTGGGGGAAAAAAAAATCTAGCATTAACATAGCAAATGTTTCATCTTATTTTAAAATAAAAAGGGAAGTCGGAAGAGGAAGAATGTTTAGAATGATAAAAAATACCTTTAAATTAGAGAGAGATTTAAAAAAGAGTCTTAGGAAATTTCCTTACTTATAAATTAAGAACCCCTGAATGGAAGGCTCTCTCAAAATTTTGTGAGTTGCAAAATGCTCAGCTGGCAGGGAAAATCACTCAGTGACTTTTTCATTTTTCTTTTAATCTTGAGTGCCTAGTTTTGCTTTAAAAATAAGCGGTGTGGGTTCTATGTTGAATTCCAGTACTGAGTAACATAAACCCTGAGGGTTTTTTGTAAGTTCAAACAAAAAAATGTGCCATGAGGTAACAAAGAATCTACTATTCAGGGTCTGAGTTTTGCTTCATGCATTGTCTGTGAATTTAAGGCTGTTGCTTGTTACTGTTGCACGGTCTGTGGTGTAAAATGGGCTTCTGCAGCCCGAAGATCCGAGAAAATAATTCACTGAGGGGTGAGTGCTCATATTTGAAACCTAAGAGAGGAAAGCAGTACTTTCCTCACTCAGCACATTCACATTGGTTTTGTCAGAGATTGCTCAGGTTGGCCATGGCAAAGCCATGAGAGGCTCAGGCCTTGTTAGTCCAAGCTTCAAGTCAAGCCTTGTCACCAAGGCTCTCTTAAAAGGAGATTTGGTGTCATTCTGTATTTCTAGTTCCAGTGATTTTAGTGATATTTCATGTAATTATTTTTAAAGTTGTAGTAAAATTTTCACCCACTTCTCTTGATACTGATGCTTAGATGTGCTGTTGTCCTGGTTTAGGGCAAACTTGGGAGAAAATCTCCGAATGAGGTCCCTCCAGAAAACAAATTCAAGTGGCCCCTCCCTCAACTGGTTTGGGAAAAGTTTTCCTTGGAGAAAAGTGGAAAAAAACTGTTTATTTAACAGAAATTGAATAGCATTAAACAATAAAACCTCTCATTGGTCAATGAGATGGCAAATCCAGAAAAAGTCCTTTTCATGGGGTGTTTCTTATCAGTCCTTCTGGCACTGGAATGTGCCAAGGCCCAGGCCCCAGTGGGCCACAGGTGTGAGCTCCCGGGGTTTGTCTGGGTGTTCAGTCCAGAGCAGGTTTGAACAGATCCAAGGAAAAAGGAAAAAAAACAGTCCGGGGAACTTCTCTGCCTCAGCTAGCTAAAAACTAAAATTAAAAGCAAAGGAGAGCTCTGTGTTGCTGTCTGTCCATGCTGCAGACACCACAGTCAGGAGCAAGATGTGGGGCAGTGAGGGCTCTTTCAACACAAACTGCGGCTTCTTCATCCCCCCACTTCACTCTCAGAGCCAGTCTTAAAGGTGTAGAATTTAATATGTAACATAAACAAGGTGAATGGGGATACAAAGTCACCCCATGACAGCTGTATAGATGCCTAGAAATAAGTAGGATATATCCCTGCTAACAGCAATGTAGTGAAAGACAGCAATATTCATAGCTGTGTACAGTTCTCACAGTGCTTCACAAATAGCAATTTTTCAACCTGTTTTATTTTTTTTCACAGACCCAGAACCAGTGGCACAAAGCAGGTAAGTTACATGGCAAAGGCACTAACTGAGAATCAGTGAAAAGCCCTCATTTAGAAGAAGGGTTCCTTCCTTTTATTTAATCTCTACAATGTTATATGAGCTTTTATAAAACTTCTCTTTTAATTTAGAAAATCATGGAATGTTTTTAGAAATCAAATCCATTGAAACTATTTAGTTTGTCCTTTGTATACTGTATTTAAATTTAAAGGACATGTTTCAAAGCTGTTATTAAATTTAGCACTGTCATTTATTGAATAAATTGTTTATTTGAGGGGAAGAAACCGAAAATGTTGTCCCCAGCTATTTTTTTCGAATTCTTGAGAGCTTAAGGTCTTCATGCTCTAAAAGCAGTTGTTAAAGAAAATAAACTGCATGTAGGAAGTAGTGAAATTTAATGTCAGCCAAAGTTCAAAAAGGATAAAAAGAAACTTAAAGAGCTTATTCTCAACACCAAGCTCCTGTATTAATTCACCTCAGGTAGGAGGTGGAAGAATGTAATTGTTTTTGTTTTTAAATTGTTCACTAGTATTAAATATTCCATACGTAATATTTCAGACCAAATTTTTTATTATATGTTTTTTTAACATATGGTGCAGGAGTGTATTATTTTCCCTATATGCAGAGCACTCAATAGCCAGAACTAAATATTTTATCTATGCATCTGTCCTGAGGCTGTATTTTGCAGAAGAGGGGAGGTTCTGCAGATACCTTGTTTAATTAGAGAAGCCAATGATCAGGTTTAGCAATCCCAGCTTTATCTCCAAGCAGGCTGCTGGGTCTGTGTTGGGCAGTAGAGTATTGTGCAGGGGTACTAAGCAGAATTTGGTCCTGGCAGTGCTGTAGGTGCTAATTAGAGTTTATACCTTTGGCTACTGAGGCAGCTGAACATCTTTCAGTTCTGACACTGATTTGTCTAGGGGATTTTTACAGGTGTTCATTATGTGTTACATACATGCCCAAAGGATCTGTAAAGTGAACTGGGTAATAAGTGATGCTGTAAGAAGAAAATATAAATAGTAACCATACCAGGAAGTCCTGAATATGTCATTGTCTTAAGTACAGGAAATGCAATTATACCCTGGAGTACTGTAGAAACAGGCATCTATATCTTGGTTTACATCAAAGTAATGTGGGGAGTATTTAGAGCTAACAAGAAGGGCTCAGGTGAAATGTACAATATCCCTTGGTGACTTCAGCAGTTGTGGACAACAGAATGAAACCAGTGCTCTGCTTTTGCAATGAAAATAACATGCAAAAAATTCCTGTTTTGTGCAACAGCCCTAACAAAAACATGGTCTATTGCTTTTCTTATACAAATTAAGGTTTAACTGCTCAGCGCTTACCCCACCTTCCGACTCAGAATTTATTTCACCAAACCAACAGATCTTAAAATATTATTTACCTGTTAAAATGAAATACATTACAAAATGCTTAAAAAGTCACATTTTTTTCCTCATTATTCACTTGTCATCAGGGTGCACTTGTTACTTATCTGCTGACTGTTACTGGGTTTTGTCAGGAAAATTAATCCACAAACACCAGAGGTTCATGTCCAAAAAGGAGACAGAGGAGTCCTTTTACTTTATTCAAATAAAGGGAGAGGCCATGGGGCATTCCCTTGGGGTCTCTTGATTTTTGGAGGGTGCAGCCTCCTTTTTATCCTAATTTCCCATCCTCATGTCCCTTCTCTGTTTCCCCATAGGCTGAGGTACCTGAGAGGTACAGAGTTCCCAGAATGCCTGATACCTGAGATTCCCCTCTAATGTATAACCCTCCCTCTTAATTTTTAATTCTTATGGAATTGATGGCGTTTCCCCATTGTCTCTTTCATCTTTCAATACCAAATTTCATTTATCAGCAAACCTGCAGTTAGTCTGTAAAGGCAAATATCTTTTTTCCATTCACCAATCAGTGGAGTCCATCCCATTTTTTCTTTTATCTCTCAGTGCTAGTTTCATATATCAGCAGATCCACAACTTGTTTGTAAAGACAAATCTGTCATTCCTCTCAATTTGTTAATAAAAGCAGGAGCAATGAGCAAACACTGCCAGATCTTGCCTTAAAAATCCTTCAGGCTGTTGTAATAGCCAAAAACTGAAAGCTGCACATAGAGAAGTTAAGCTGGCAACCTGTCAAGGATCCAAAAACTGCCTCTGTTTTAGACTTGTAGTAGTTGTCAGTTTTAACAAGGTCTTCAAAAGGAATAGCTGTTGGCATTCAGAACCCTCATTCTGTTGGTGATGAAATGAGTCAGAATGTCCCACTCATGAGTCCTACTCATCTCTGTAGCTTAGATGAATGAGTCCAGAATATCTAAATCTCACTAGCCCTCAGCAGCTGTATATTTTGAAGTCTAGGCTCTAGAGCTGTGTAGTAAAAAAAGGTTGTGAGCAGCCTTCAGCTTCATCAGGATTTATGTTTGATGTGCTGGTGTTAGAAGTAGAACATGCAGCCTTTGTCCTAGAAATCATCATCTTTCCTCCTAAACTGCTGAACTGAAATTGTAATCAATGAAGTAAAACTTCAGTAAAAAGGCCACTGGGGAATTGTGGCTCTGGTTAAGCTCACTGCTGCCTGCACTGGGAAGGTGTGTGGCTGATTCTCTGTAAAACATTAACTTCAGCCATGAGCCATCTGGCAGAGGGCTCTGATAACAGTCCAGTTGTTTACTAAGCCTGTTGTTCCTGTAGACAAATGAATGTTAAAATAGCTCCTAATGAAACTTTAGCTCCTGGCTGGCTCCTAGGCTATTATCCTACTGTAGGAGCTATGCCATTTGAGTGCCAGTTTTCAATTCTGCATGATTAACAATTCCTGCAGACAAAGGATGGTTGAGATGGATGTTAAACACTCTGACAGGCAAAGGATTACCACTTCCAGTGGGTTTACTCTTGACACTTGCAAACTGCTGCTTTGCCACCCACTATTAGAGTGCCAGTCAGGAACTGGGAGAGGTGACACACCAGGTTCTAGACAGATTTCAAACTAATCAGTAAAACTGATGGAAAATTTTAAATAAAGAGGTCATTTTACCTGCAAAATGAAAAGGAGCTGTGAGCTCTAATCATCTGCAATGACCTTACAATAAAACCTCTCACTAGTCAATGAGATGGCAAATCCAGAAAAAGTCCTTTTCATGTGGTGTAGCTTGACTCACTCAGTCTCTTATCAGTCCCTCCGGCACTGGAAAGTGCCGAGGCCCAGGCTCCAGTGGGCCACAAGTGTGAGCTCCCGGGGTTTGTCTGGGTGTTCAGTCCAGAACAGGTTTGAACAGATCCAAGAAAAAGGGGAAAAAACAGACAAGAGAACTTTGCCTCAGCTAGCTAAAAACTAACTAAAAGCAAAGGAGAGCTCTGTCCTGCTGTCTGTCCATGCTGCAGACACCACAGTCAGGAGCAGGATGTGGGGCAGTGAGGGCTCTTTCAGCACAAACTGCAGCTTCTTCTTCCCCCCACTTCACTCTCAGAGCCAGTCTTAGAGGTGTAGAATTTAATATGTAACATAAACAAGGTGACTGGGGATACAAGCATCATAAAGTCACCCCAGGACAGGAGTGCTCACATGTACAGCCCAACAACTTCTGCTCATTCACTTGCTGCAGCTGCTTTTCTTTTTCCTTCTGTGCTGCAGGAGTTGCTACTGCTGTATGAACTGCTGTGAGCTTTGATATGTGATTTCAGAACATTCCTAAAACACCTGAACTTTTCCCAGCTGCAGCCTGGAGAAGGGGAATAGCTGTCTGCCATGATATTTCTCTTCAGCATCTCTCTACTGTTGTATCAAGGGGTGGACATCAGAAACATAATTGGGTTTCTTGTTTCCTATTTTTCATTCCTGCTCTGTTCTACCATCATATGTTACTGTACCAATAAGATCAGTAACACAAATCTGTTAGAGGCATGCAGTGGTAATTGCTCTTTGTTCTGCCAAGGAAAAATCCCCAACTAAACTTCAAAGCTAAACTTCAGGACACGTTGTAGTCCTGTATATATGGCAGGAGATGTTACAATGATAGTGTATTTATCTATATATAGATATATGCTCAAAGCACTGGCAAATGAATTGCTTCACAAGGATGGAACTCTGCCTTTGAAGGTATTGATTTACCTTCTTGTTGTCCACAACTTTTTTTTAATTGCATTCAGTAGAACTGGGTCTGATATCCCCTGGTATAGTGTAAACCAGAAGAGATCACAAAATTTAATGTAATTTCTGTACCACTGTAAGGTCATGAGTGGACTCTCACTAGAAGAATTGCTTCTTTTTGTATTTGTTGATTCACAGTTCTTTTCAGCTTGGTTTTTGTGTACAGTTGATTTTAATATTTCTTTTTCCCCCCACCACATTGCATATTAATTGCCCTTTTCAGGTACTCAACCTCTTCACCATTCTTCTTTTCTATTGCACAATACCATACTCAAAATGGACTGGGTATTCTTTTTCAAGACTATTTTTTAAACACTTTTTTTAAAATATAGGAGTACTTCAGTCAGATTTAAGTAAGTGACTTGAGACTTCACTGAGTGGGACATAAATCCAACAATATAAAAATACAGATAAACTATTTTAAATTATCTATTAATCTTCCTTTGTTCTGAAGAGCTCTGAAGCTATAAAGAAAAGGATGTAGGAAGACATCTTACCAACAGTGAACTTTTGGGTTTGTCTTTCTGTTACTTGTTTTTTGTAGATTTTTTTCAGGGAATGACTTTAGTAATTCCTAGCTACCAGCTAAAGTAAATCTGATTTAAGAAGGAAGCACAATACAAAAACTTGCAAGACATGTTTGCTCAACTGAAATCTAGTGAATAACAGTAGTGCAATTAGAGTGAAAGGAGTCTTAGGGAAAAAATAAAAAAAAATAGCTTCTCAGAGCTATTTTAGGATCTTAGGTCATGAGTTAGGTCATGAGCTTCTTAACATTTGGTATGGTATCTGAGTAGACCTTCAGATTATAGATCAGGGCAGGTGCAGACTATGCTATAAATACTTTTATACTTAAGGAGTTCACTAATTTCTTGAATGACAAACCAAACAGAAACATTAGTTCTGAAGAGGAAAATTATTAAAATAATTTAAAGCTTAATTTTCCAACAAATCATCCCATAGTTCTTAACTGCAAAAGCTAAACTGCTCTCCACCATTACCTAGGAAATGTTACAGAAAACTTTTACTGGGTTACAGCATATATTGAGCATGACTGGCATGTTCTGGGGTATTTCTGTACTTGTTTGCTGCCTACTGAGCTGTGCAGAGAACTGGCCATTAGGATCCCTACCTTCTGTCTTAGGGCCTTCTCATGCCTTATGGCTGGAGCATAGATGAGCAATTTCCCCAGGGAAAATTTGCTATTTTTATGCTTCTTTTAGAAATATTGTCCCTTCAATTTCTTTAGTGCAAAGCTCTTGGAGATCCTTACAGGATAAAATACACTGACTGTACTAGTAAAACCTGCCTGATTTCATCAGTGTTATTTTATTTGTTTTTCTAGGTGAATACAGATGTTTTCAATTTCCTATTTTTTGATAATATCATCCACTTGTGTTGCTGGCTCCCTTTGTCCAAAAGGAACATTTCTGTTTAACAAGGGCAGCAGAGGTCTCAGAGATCTTTGAGAAATTGGTTTCTATTTCATTTATATTTGCCTTCCTGTGAGGGAACACTCCACTTTTCAAATGACACATACAAGCCTATGAGTTCACTCTGACTGACCTAATTTGAATCTTTAATAGTCTTTTAGGAGGCATGTTTTATAGAACTGGCAGAACCAGTTGTTAGGTGTCATTTCCTGTATATTCCTGTGGGAAAAAAAAAAAAAGAAAAAAAGAAAAAAAAAGAGACCTAGGAGAAGAAGTAGGTAAAGCAACTCCAAGGGAATGTTTGAAGTTTTTCCAAATGATTATGACCACCTACCCTTTTGTCTGTTATCAGAATCAACTCCCTGTGACCAACCCAATCTTTGCCCAAAGAGCAGATCCTCCTCAAGGCAAATTTCTGCCTATGTCAAGGGACAGATGACATGATATGGGAATTCCAAACAGGGAAAACTGTCAAAATCTTGTCAATGCAAGCTTAGACATAGACATGGACGCAGGGTTTGACTTGAGGCCTTGGAGAAAGCTTCCAAACTTAGAATCATAAGTAAGAATGTGATTTTAAATAGAAAGACATCAGATTCAGTTTTAAGAAGTTTAAAGGTTTTGAAGTTAAGATATAGAAGCAATTATAAAAGTAATAAGACGTTTAAGGTATAATAAGTAGTTTTGTGTGTCACTATATGATTAGAGAAGAAAGTCCGCACTGCAGCAGAGACGTATAAAACAAAATGAGTTATAAATTAGTTATTGGTGTGAAAGTAGAAACATTCTTTTGTGGCATTAGTTTATTGGTTAAATAACTTTTAAAAGACCTTGTGACCCATGGCCTTGTGACCACTGACCAAGAATATCTGGTGAATAAGGGTGAATAAGAGTAAGACGTACTTATTTCTTCATGACACTGTAGAAGAAAATAATAAATCATTATTTTTGAAACGTCTCCCTGTGGTCCCATCTCTCTCAAAAAATCCTTACAACATGACAGAAACATCATTATATAAACATGTCCAAGCCTTACTCTGCACTTTTCTGTCAGTAAGCCTGAAGTGTGGCATCATCTGCTCACAGAAGGAGTTGTGAGTTTCAAAACCGGGTATCCTTTCCTGGTGCTTTGGCTTGGCTGTCTTGATTTTCTGAAGAGCCTAATTAAATTAACACAATTCAAAATGAGTTGAGAAGGTACTCCCCAGAAGAAAGTTATACTACTGCTAGGGAATTCCTGCACCATTTGTTGATGAGATTGAGATGAGATGAGATGAGATGGGATGAGATGAGATGAGATGAGATGAGATGAGATGAGATGATGAGACAAGCCATTGTGGTGAAAAACAAGAGGTGACAAGTAATATTAGAGAATTGGTATTACGTCATAAAAACAAAGTTGGTGCTGCCTTCTTTTTTCAATAAGTAAAAATAATTTGTATGCGATCTGTCTTCACTTATCAATTAAAGAGGGAGAGACTATACAAGCTATTTAATTTCTAAGCCTATCTTTCTTGGCCAGCTGGAACAGAAGTTTCCAAGTTTTTGAAATTGTTAATGAAAGGTATAGCAATCATGTTAACACATGTCAGTACTTGTCACATTTCCTCCAGGAGGAAAAGAATAAAATAAATCACCATCAGCCAGTTCAGCCCCATGGATACAGGTATCATCTTCCTATAAACAAAGCTTATTAACTGAACTTATTTTCATGTAAGTAGAACCTCACGATTTTTTTTTTTTTTTCCTGTGGAGGTGATACCATCCTTCAGGTATTTTTGTTTAAACTTCGAGTTCCTTTCCTTCTCCCTGTATCTCATACTTTCTCCTGTATCCTAGAGGCTCCCATGTCATGGCTAACATTCTTTTAGAAAGCTGGAGCTGCACAGGCATTCTTTTAAGAGTCTATCAGTACTATTCCCAAATTAGCCAGACAGCTGTTTGTTCAATTTTGTAAGACAATTAATTAATGTCCTGGCCAATGCACCAAATAGTGTGGTGGGTTTAGTGTTGGTTAAAATTATTAGTGTACTTATTTATTTTTTGTTGTGAGGCATGGATTAGGAGGAGGCTAAAATAAGCTTAAATTTTAAAAGGTATAAAGAAATTTTATTAAAAGAACTAAAAGAATAAGGAGAATTAGAATAATACTTTTGGAATATATTTTTTGTTTCATTTTTTAAATTGATAATGTAGATAAAACTTGGATTGTTAAATTAGTTACTAATTATATAGTAACTAATTATATAATTTTTATGAATAGTAGGTGTTTGGGAAAAACTTCATAATTGTGAAATTTTTTTTATTTTTATGGCTTTACTATAGTTGTGTTTATGGGTTATGAATTTATGGGGTATTATTTTAACGATGAGTTGTTTAGAGGTAAAGTTTGTTTTTAATTTGTTTATGTGATTATTTTTATTTTTGGGAATAGAGGGTTTTTTCTTCCCTTCTGTTAATTTCTTGTTAATTTATTTCACTGAAGTGAGAAGAGCTACCTCAGTGAGTTCCTAGCCATGATATCTGTCACCCTGAAATTAAGCCTTCTGATAATGTCTTTATAGTTTTAGTTACTTTCCCATGAAAGTCCTATAAACATGTTTATCACATTCCTTCTAACAAATGTCTTTTGATGGACATTTCTCATGACCAGTGTGCTTGGGAAGGTGGTAACTTAATTGTCCAATCCCTGGTTGTTGTTGAGAATCTATAAATACTGGAGCCAGAGAATAAAAGATGGTTTTTTTTGTTTTGACACTGTGAGTGTTCATGTGAATCATTTCGTGTCCTTTAGTGATAATACTCTATGTTTTTTAAGTCATCTCTTGTGGCAGCGGAATATGTTCTAAACTAGGGTCAAAACATACTGATACATTTTAAAAAGCAGTCAGGTTGTTGTACAATATATAACTAAGTATTCACTATACTTGTCTCAGAAAGGCCTTAACGTGTTCTAATTGACTATAGTGTAAAATCAACAGAAGTGCAAAGAGAAAAACTTTTTGCTATTATTGTTGTACTGGTTTAGTTATTAAACCAATGCAGTGAGAAAGGACTGCAGTGAGAAATCATCTTTTCTTTAAGTAGACATAAGGAAAGTTTCTATTTTGGCAGTGGACTTCTGCTCCCTAGAAGCAGTACACGTGAATCCCCATGCCTAGTTGTGAGCCTCTGAATTTTGTATAGTTCCTAGGTTAATTTTGTAGGTTAATTCAGATGATGGCCTTTCTGAGGACCTGGGGATGGTAACTGTTGTTCTGAACCCTCATCAGGAGGCTTTGCTATCTCGTAGAGCCGAAGCTTTGTGTTCCAGCTTGTTTAAACGAGGCCTGCTTTGCAAACCCAGACCTTCACTGTCCTGGCAAGTACCATGGGCCAGAAGTTATAGCACATTCCCTCCTCCTGCAAAGTAACATCGCTTCAGCTGATCCAGTGACAGCACCAGGGAGGAATTTTCTGCTCCAAGCATTGAGTGTAGACAAAGAGGCTGCCTAATTTTCTCTTTGTGCAACCCAAATCCTGTGGGACTCATGCACATCCCTGTGCTTTCTACACTGTACAAGGGAGCGTGCGTCCTGAGGACAACGTGTTGGGTCTTGCTCACTCTGCTGATGAGACTGTGAGAGACACACCAGAAGTTAATTAAATAGGTCTCTACTTAATTATATGTAATTTTGTTAATTGTCTATCTGCTGCTGTTCCTCGCTGGCATTACGAAAGGGCGCAAGTCACCTCCGTAGCTGCTTTCCCTGTCCCAGCTTTTCCTGGGCTCCATCCCCCGCAGCTCTGGGTACCCCGGCAGGGCCTGGCCCCACCATTGTTCCCTCTGAGGGTCTCAGTAGGTCTCGTCCGCCTTTTCCGCCCGCTCTTTGAGCCCCGAGTGTGCGGCACCGAGGCACGGCTCTGCAGGCCCGAGAGCCCCGGCCCGGTGCTGCGGGGGACAGCGGCGCATTTGGGAGCCCTGGCAGCCGCCAGCCCCTCTGCCCTGCCCCGGCATTGCTCCGGGGGCCAGAGTGCCACCTCAGCCCCTTCCCCTCGGTCTGGGTCCCGGGGAAAGCCCAGCCCTGCCCGGGTCTCTCCGCAAAGCCCGGGGGTCGCGCTCGGAGCTGCAGGGGCCGGGGCAGCGCCCCGCCGCCCACATTTACTGCAGGCTATTAAATAGAGCTGCCCCCTCCTCCTCCTCCTCCTCCTCCTCCTCCTCCTCCTTCTCCCCTCCGGCTGCCGGGGGCAGGTTCCGATCGCATTCATTCCGTACGTGCATTCGATTAACCCCTTCCTGCCCGCCCCGCAGCCCCGCGCTCCCGGCCGCCCGATGCGATGGGCTCCGCCACCCTCCCGCTGTGGAACACATTGATTTCCACGGCTGGGGGCGGCTCCAGCACGGGCTGGTGTCACCCAGACACCCTGCCCGCTGTCAGCTGCCTTCTCGCCCGTCTCCTCAGCTCCCCGCTTGCTGCCTTTTTCTTTTTGTCTCCCAGGAACAGCAGCGAAATGTCCCGTCCTGCCTATTTGGAAATGGGAACAAATTGCTCCCCCGCCTTACCTCGCCCATCGCATCCCATATATAGTCATATCTACGGTCAAATGGCAGGCGGCAGCGAATGGGAAGGCTGTGCTTCCCAAAAAGACCTGGGGGCAGTGAGAGAGAGAAAGGGGTAGGGACGAAAGGAGGAGGGAAAAAAAAAAAAAAAAAAAGTCCTTTCCAAAAAAGTATTGGATGTCTTGAGGAATGCAGTCAGCCCCCTGGGAAAGTACATATCTGTGAGGCGCTCCCTGCCCGCCGCTTGCACACGGCTGGCGCCCGGTCCCGCACGGATCAACCCCGCCGCCCGGCAGCTCCGCTCCGCTCCCCGGGGGCCTGATCCGGAATTGGGGCTGCTCCGCAACTTTACAAGCTTTTCTTTCGGAAGCAGTTCGTGCGAGGACGCGCCCTAGCCCACCGCCACCATGGATGCCATCAAGAAGAAGATGCAGATGCTGAAGCTGGACAAGGAGAACGCCTTGGATAGAGCCGAGCAAGCCGAAGCGGACAAGAAGGCAGCGGAGGAGAGAAGCAAGCAGGTCTGCACCGAGGGCCCGGGAGCAGCCAGCGCCGGGGCGCTAATCTTTCCAGACTATTCTCTTTTTTTTTTTTTTTTTATCCTCCCCTCTTCTTCCCCCCTCACCGTACCTTGTTATATTCCACCCCCGCGCCCCTGCAAAACTGGTTGAACTTTCCCTAAGGCAGAACTTCAGCCTGGCAGCCGCCGGCTGGATGTTCCCAGGGGTGCGGCAGGAGGTCCTTCCCCCGTCCCCACCATTCCAGCGGGGGAGCAGGGCCCTGGGACAGCTACGTGGCGTCTGTGCCTTTGTCACAGGGGGTCGGCTTAGAGAGGCTGCCCGGAGCACCTGGGCAGCGCTGGACAGACGTGCAGCGATTTGGCAAAGGACAAAGCTGTGTTCTCCCACTCCAGCATCGCTCAGCAGATGTGTCCGATTCCAGCTGCCCTCCCATCCTTCTCCGGACGCATATCCCACTTCTTTGTACTTCTCCAACCCCCCTCCTTTACACCTAGGGCTTTATTCGATTCGGGGAGGGGGACACATTGTTTGCACGTTTCTGGGAGATCCCGAAGGAGGAAGGAGAAAGGGAGAGTGGTTTATAAATTAATTTCACAGTTTTCTAAGCCAAGGGAGAAACATATTTGTTATATTTCCTCTTATGCACCTAGTTAGAGGATGACATTGTGCAATTGGAAAAGCAATTGCGTGTGACGGAGGATAACAGGGACCAAGTGCTGGAAGAGCTACACAAGTCTGAGGACAGCCTCCTCTCCGCAGAGGAGAATGCTGCCAAGGTATTGTGCCCTTGCTGCAAGCAAAGAGGATCTAACTGTCTCTCCTTCTTTCTCTCTGTGTCTGTCTGTCCTTTCTGTCTCTTCTGCACTCACACCTCTCCCTTTGCACGATCACGCTGCCTGCTGCACCTTTTCCTGCCCACCCTCCCCTCTCCACCACTTTCCACCCATATCCCAGCTGGAGGACGAACTGGTGGCTCTACAAAAGAAGCTGAAGGCCACTGAGGATGAGCTGGACAAATACTCCGAGTCCCTTAAAGATGCACAGGAAAAGTTGGAACTGGCTGACAAAAAGGCCACAGATGTAAGTTATCCCTTTCACCACAAGCCCTATAGAGAAACCACACACTGCCTCTGCTCAGGACAGCCTGGACTCCTACTCAGCAGTACTGCAAAGCTTTGCTGAAGGCAGGGTCCAGGCACCTCCTGCACAGGAGGTAGGAAACACATCACTTCCTCCCTGCATGAGGTTTGCACACTATCAGAGGCGTCTGATTTGGTTTCTGCTCACTTGAGATGTGCTTTTCATGTGTACTTGTCACTCTAGGTGTGAAAGTAAAGAAATTATGACTTATCTATTCAGGTGATGGGTGAAACGACTCAGGCTGGAGCAAAGCTGTCTTGATAGTGAAACAGCAGAGAGTTAATAACGAGTAGGTGCAGGAGAGGGAGATCCAGAAGAGCAAGGGCTGCTAGTTCTGTTTTCAAGAGAGCTGTTCCTAGGCATGCATGTGTTAGAACTGCTGCTAGATACTGGTTTGGCTCACTGGTCCTTGGGATAAAAGGTCCTCTCCTGCATTTTGGTTTTTTCCTTTGTAAATCAGTGGAACTGCTTCACTTGTCAAAGCAAAGTTCAATCTTGTGTGATGGAAAATTGTCTGGAAGATGATACTTGCTAGTTTTGCAGTTCAGAGGACAGGGATCCTGGGAGCAAGCTGGGAGATATATATAGCTCAGCACTTTATATGGTAGTCAGGCAAGAGCTTGTGCCTCTCCCAGGCCCTCATCCCACCCACCTGTCTGTCCCTGACATGCATTTAATGGATTGCATGGAACCATAAGAGTCTGTGCAGTTAAGGTGCTGCTCTCTATTGCTGCTGTTGGACAAGGCGATTTTCCTTGAGAAATCTCATGTCTGAATTACAGGATTAGATGAAACTACAGTATTTCCAAAGCAATGACCCTCCTTTTCCTATAGCTTAACTTTAAAAGTCAACCTCAACACCATAGTGAAAAGGAGTTGCCACAAATGAAGCAAGCAAAGTATCTCAGGGGGAAGAAGGATACTTTCAGAAACGGAAATGTTACAAACAGCTTCTCATGAAAGACAACTTGTTTTAATCTTATTTCACTTCTGAAAGGAATAAAAGATTAAAAAAGGATTAGCTTCAGTATGGCAATTAAGTTATATAGCTTTGAAAGAGAACTCAAGAACTTTGCAAACAGAAGTGTTCAAAGGAACAGGGGAGAGGAATCCATGTATAATGTGGATCAAATGTCTGCTTTGTGCATGGCTGCCATAGGAGAGGGAGCTTCCTAGCAGGACGTTTATTTAGCTTGTTCAAAGGAACTCCATATAGATGCAGGGGAGATATTCCTTATATGGAAAAGCATGCAGACTATTTGGAAATAGCTTGCCTAGGATGAAGGCAGGAAATGCTACTAGATTCCCGTTCTGAAACTAAGGATCTTCCTAACTGAGCTCCATGCCACCTTCCCCTGTTGGAAAACAGCATTTGGAAGCTAGTTTGAGGGGAATTTTATTTGCAGTCTTCCCTCAAGTGGAGGGTGGGAGAGCGTCTGGCTTGTTTTTATGGAGGAAAATGCCTTATTTATTTGTATGCATAGAATATGTCTGACAGTTTAGGGACATATTTCTTGTTTTGGCAATGCAGAGTATATTTGGGACATTGCAGTTGACCCAGAACTTGCCGTATTAGTTTGGATAGTTTCAAGCCTTAGGGAAAGAGCAGAGGCAGGGAGGGAGTGTCGGCTCGCTGGGATGGACTCGCCTTACACTGGGACGAGAAAATCTGACCTGTCCGGTATGACTCATGTCCCAGAAGCCAGGCCCATCCCCGGAGCCGCCCCACCTGAGAAGGGGGCAGCTGCAGCCCCCTGTCCCCTCCCCGTGTCTCAGGCGCCAGGCTGGGCGCAGCAGCACCTGGCGGGTTGCTCCATTCACTTTATGACGCTCATACGGGGCCGGTTTGGGGGGGAAGGTGGTTCTGGACCCCGGGTCCGGTCCGGTCCGGTCCGGGGCACCGCGCACGCTGTGCCGCCAGGGGGCGCTGCTGCCCCGGCACATCCAGCGGGACCGGCCGCGCTGCCGGCGGGACCGGCCCAACCCCGGCGGGACCGGCCCGGCCCCGGTCAGGAGCGGCCCGGCCCCGGTCAGGAGCGGTCCGGCCCCGGTCAGGAGCGGTCCGGCCCCGGCGGGACCGGCCCGGCCCCGGTCAGGAGCGGCCCGGCCCCGGCGGGACCGGCCCGGCCCCGGTCAGGAGCGGCCCGGCCCCGGTCAGGAGCGGTCCAGCCCCGGCGGGACCGGCCCGGCCCCGGTCAGGAGCGGCCCAACCCCGGTCAGGAGCGGCCCGGCCCCGGTCAGGAGCGGCCCAACCCCGGTCAGGACCGGCCCGGCCCCGGTCAGGACCGGCCCATCCCCAAGACTCTTGGAGCGGCCTCCGTCCCCGCCCCACTGCCAGCCCGGTGCCGGCGGCCCGGTGCCCGCAGCCCCGCCCCGCAGCGCTGCGGCGCGGGGGGACTTCCGGGGCTGCGGCGGGCGGTGGGAGGTGGCGAGGGCTGGGCGAGGCGCGGGCATGGCGGCGATGAGCTCGCTCGAGGCCGTGCGCAGGAAGATTCGCAGCCTGCAGGAGCAGGCGGACGCCGCGGAGGAGCGGGCGGGACGGCTGCAGCGGGAGGTGGACCAGGAGCGGGCGTTGCGGGAGGAGGTAGGGCCGCCCCTCGGCCCGGCTTGGGCCCGGGGCTTAGGGGTCCGGCGGGTCTCGGGGCGCGGCTGCCCCGCCTTCCTCCCCGGCCGGCCGGCGGAGTGCGGAGCCGCTCGCTCGGCCGCCGTGTCCCACAGGATGGTTGTTACCTGGCGGGCAGGGCCGGGCCGCAGCCCCGCGCTCCCCGCTCCGTAACCCGAGAGCTGCGAGGGCCGGGCCCAGGTGCGCTGCGCGGGGAGCCGGCAGTGGGTGTGCTGGTCAACAGCAAAACCCCGAGCTGGAATGAGGTTGGACTTAGGCGATATGTTTGAGATTACTTGTTTTGTATTAGGCTATGAGCAAGGTTTTATGGGGGTTTTTCCCCCCACAAGTCTTAGTTCTCTTATCCCACCTAGACGAGTTCGTCTGTGGGAAGTCAGCATGGCGACTGTTGGGAAGGGTGTAAGAGTAAACCTGAGGTGGCCCACAGTACCTGACAACACTGACAATGTACAGCCCCGGTGCTGTACATCTGTAGCGTGTATTGTTCATCAAAACTGCTCGCCAGCAGCGGAAAGGAACAGTAGGCTTGGTTTTAGGCAGAGGCAAGATCAGGTGTGAGCAGCATACGTAGCAGAGAGATGTAATTATGGGTGGCAATCACAATTAAAAAAACCTGATAGGGCTGTTCTTTGTCTTATCGCTGACCTTTGAGAGTTCCAGCAGCTGTAGCTTAATGTTTCCTGCTGTAAAATGTACAGTGTTCTTTGAGGCAGTTTCAGTGTCTTCAGTGGTTGCATAAAAACAAAGCTTCTGGAGTAATTTATTACAATAGGAAAAAAAAAGGTGATTATTTGATTTCTTTATAATATGGGCCTTTCTGCACATTCTGGGCAGAAAGTTCAAAGGAAGAACCTCATTGTTACTTGCAGGTGATCTTCCTTATGGGGCAAAATATGGCTACTTGTGCTTGTGTAACTATTGCATTCTTGCAGATCACTTGGCGTATCCGTTTTTTTCAGTGAAGAACCATAAGTCATTTCATAAGGGTTACTGTTTTAAAAAAACTTGTACTTGTTTTCTAACCTTTGTGGAGTAAAGGACACATAATATTCCTTCTTCCAGTAACATGTGTTATTCTGAGCATGTTAAGGAATTTCTATTGAAAAGGGAAGTTTTGCTGTTAACTTCTGTGGCAGAGGGAATAGTGCTGGAGGAGTGATTACAGCCTTCTGGTGAAGTCTTCCCTTATGAGTTCAGCTACATTGCAGTAAGGTTTAGGACCCTAATGATTAACGTTTGTCTCTTCCCTGCAGTTGGTTTATGTGGATGGTGTGGAATTCTGCAGAGCACGTTTACATGATATTTAAGTTTTTGTATGGAAGAGTCAGTGCTGGGATGAGTAAAGGCTGAAAACTGAATTCCCAGGCACATGTAGACATGTGCTTTTTCTGCATTGCTGGCTACAGATGAGGGGTTTTATTATTGCAGCTGTATTTCTGCAAGCTTGAGGAGGGAGAGCACTGCAGCAATCGAGCTGAGGTGTGACTCTGCCCCTTTCCCTGCATGTGACCAGCTAGGTTGTTATGGGAGGGGTTTTTTTTCTTCCTGTGCAAGGTACAGATACCGCAAACAACAAAAAAGCTACAGCTGTGGCCAAAACATAGCACAGCTTCCAGCTTTTGATTGTTAAACCAGATTGTTATAAGTTTCAAGGCTGTGATTAGCAGCCATTCTCTTAAAAAAGAATCTTCTGTTTTGAATACACACCTCTCAAGGGGCTGTTGGTAGTCACTTTTTCAAAAGGCATTTTTCTTCCTCCTTCTGGAAAACAGAATCTCCCTTATAATAGTGATAATTACCACCCAGTGGTGACTTATCCATGTCATCACTCATTGTGAAAATATGTGGTGTGTAAGTGCTAGGGCAGAAATGCAAGTTACGTTTGCATGGTAGCAGTGGGAGTGCCCCAAATGTCACTGGGGTTTTTTCCTTCCTTGCCGTATAAGGAGAGAAGTCCTGCTCTGCAGAAGAATAACTGGGGCCATATAAGGCTGGTTGGTAAATCCTTAGTGAGCTACTGGAGCAGGAAGTGAAAACTTGAACTTTAGTCACCCTGTGTTTTTGAAGCACATTTTATGCTCTTATCATGACAAGGAGTCTTGACATGATAATAATTAACTTGTAACACTACAAATTTCCCTAGGGTATCCTTTATGAAAGGCCATTTTCTTTCTTAAATCTGAAAGTTCAAATTTTTACTGTTTTCAAGCCAGAAGTCCAAAACCACAGGTTTGGAATAATACCGCATGATTACATAGCTAAATATTTTCTATTTTGTTTAATGTGGATCTCTAAGGATGAGGTCTCTTCTCCTTCTGTTTCTAATGTGTTCACTGCCAATGCATATTAATGTTCAAAGATATAATTGCTTCCCTGTTTATGTGTTACTTTCAGTAGTTCTAGCTGGACATCATTACTTTTATGTTAAAGGTTGTTTTATTTGTCTGGCCTGTAAGTAATTCTTTCTTGTGTTATCTTCTTATTGTGTAAAAAAAAAATCTTTGCTGTGGACAACTGTATCTAACTACCTCTGGTTAGAGAAGAAAATGTACCAAATTGATACTTTTGGTACTGTTTTTGCCAGAGGATTGGTTCTCCTTTCAACTAGACATCACAGGAAATTTGGGTGTGTACTTCCTCACATATAGCATATATACTTGGTGCTTAATATAGTTTTATAAGAAAATTTAATGATGAGGTTACCACAAGAAGGCTGTTTTAGAGCTTATTTTGCAACTTAAGCAAGTGTAGGTTTGAGGCTGTAATATATAAGAGCTTGTAATGATAAGAAGCAGATGAATTGCAGGTGTTGTACAGAAAATTAAGTGAACAGGTAATTCAAGAAAGGCAAATTTAGGGAAAGATTGAGGATGGAACTACGGGAGGAAAAAAAGATGTTTTAAGGGATTGCTGCCTGCACCAGGGCTTTGGTTGGTGCCTTTTTTGTCAACTCTTGCACAGCTTGTCTGTAAACAAAACTTCTGGGTATTTGGGCACTTCTTAAATGTTCTCATACTCCTTCTGTGTCAGGTGTCTCATTGCAAATGCTGATTCAGGTGGGTTTTACACTGAACCCTTCTTATGGAACTCAAGGAAATGTCAGGACAATTCTTACAAAATATGGTGAAAGGTCATAAATAAAGGAAATGGGGTAACAGAAGAATTGAGTAATTATTGTGTTGATCTGATTAGAAAAAGGGAAGGTCTGTAATAAATGCCTGCAAATACAATAACAGAAAATATTTGGGTAATGATGCAGTTCTTCTCATGCAGTTCTTCCCATGCAGTTCTTTCTAGTACAAATTGTAGTCTTTGATGTGCTTCATTGAAAGCAAGCATTAATCACTTTTTTCCTCTGTTAAGCAATAGCCTCACAATTCAATCATGTATATCTCTGTGTAATGGACTTTTTAGTGGATGAAGTCAGAAATTACAGAAGTGCTGTTAAATGGCACTAGCAGGTAATGGGGTAACCTTTTACAAGGGAAGATGTGTGCCTTACTATGAATTGATTTCTGTTCTTTCTGTGCTTAGGCTGAGAGTGAAGTTGCTTCTCTGAACAGACGCATCCAGCTGGTTGAGGAAGAGTTGGATCGGGCTCAGGAGCGCTTGGCTACTGCCCTGCAAAAGCTGGAGGAGGCTGAGAAGGCTGCAGATGAGAGTGAAAGGTGGGTGGAACCACATCTGAATGGATTGTTACCCTTATTACAAAGATCATAATTGCCAGGGTGTGGGTTAGGGAAGTAAATTAAACCACTCCTAGGTCACTGAACACGTGTGATCTGCTCTTCCTTTGCATACATGGACTTCAGTTACAGCTTGTCTGTAGAAATGTCCAAAATACCTGGGCTTGGGTTCTTTTTCAGTTGTGAAGATGAGATTTAAGTGTGGTAGGTCTTCTGATGTATCAGGCCACATCCTGGGAAAACTGCTTGGTCCAGCATAGACTTCTCTTATTGGATGACAGCTCCTTGTGATAATCTTGTGCTGTTGGGTGATTCTTGCTTTCGTTGTGGGTAGAAAATCTCACCTGGAGAATAGCAAAGTGCTGGAAGAGGCTTTGGTTCTCCTGTTGGCAGGATTGGTACCTGAAGGTGGTGAGCAAAGAAAAGAGACTGATAATTCCTTTAGATTTCCAGAAGTTCGTAATATAAGTTAGGAACTCAAGATCTGTAACTTTGGAATATCTTATACCTGTGATAGAACCTTTTATTGTGAAAGAAACCCACACATTCTGCATGTGTATTTCTATGTCACTAAAGATGCAGTCTGTTGAAAAGAAATGTGCCAGAGACTCACAGTGTGTTTTGAAGTGTTTAAGATCATTTTGGATCAGACATGTGCAACACATGGTGTTTCTTGTTATGAAGGATTCAAATTTTGCTTTTAGACAGCACAGAGAGCTTCTAGGGCTCTGACATTCCCAGGGGAATCTGGCCCATAGACATGATTTGTGTCAGCCCTGCAAGGGTTGTAACATGGTGTTGATGAGTGTAAAAGCACAGAAGTTTTCAGTCTTATTAGGTCTTTAGAAGCAGCACTCTTTGCTTACCTTTCTATAAGATGAGTTTTTCCTGCAATTTAAAATGAAAAAGAATTCTACAGCTGAACTGCAGTAAGAGCTAAACAAATCACAGTTTTTCTTCCTTCCTAAGACATGTTTTGTTCCTTGAACTTCTGAAATGTAAGTGCATGGGACTAAATCTATGGTGCAAAGACTCAACTGTGTGATGTGCTTCATTCACCTGAATACAACTGTCTGAAAGTTGCATACCACAAGAAATAGAGCTGGAGATAAACTGGCAAGCCCTGAACCTTGCATTTCCTGTTTTTCACGTTTTTCAGAGGAATGAAGGTCATTGAAAATAGAGCCCAGAAGGATGAAGAGAAGATGGAAATCCAGGAGATCCAGCTTAAAGAGGCTAAGCACATTGCTGAGGAGGCTGACCGCAAGTATGAAGAGGTCAGTTCTTGAGTGCAGGTCATCTCTTTCTAAAGCCCATTAGGTTGTGCCTGTAATTTTTGGTTTTCTCTTTTGCCTTTTAAAGTTCAAAAGATCACAAACACCACTCTTCACAGCTGTGGAAGGAAAATAAAGCACTCAGATAGCTCAAGGGACAAGGTGACAGGAGATCTGTGCTTAGATCCTTCACTAAGATGTTTGAGAATACTCCCTAAGCTCTTAGGGAGAGATAAATTTTTCAGGTGCCTTTTGGTGAATGGAAGGGAGGTCTTGAAAAATGTCAGATAACTAAGTCTCAAATTAATAATGAAGATATTACATAATCAAAACTCACATGTTGACCAGAAAGAGAATAGGCCTGGGTCTCTGCTTTGTAGGTTCTAGAAGCAGGTAGGGTGTAGTGCAGCAACATAATAGCCCTGATTGTCTTCTGCCTATCCTTGTAGGTGGCTCGTAAGCTGGTGATCATTGAGAGTGACCTGGAGCGCGCTGAGGAGCGTGCTGAGCTATCAGAAAGGTAAGTGTGGAACTGCCCTGAGATGTGTGTGAGGTGCTAGACTAGAACTATAACTGCATGAAACATTGGCAGCACACTGTGTGTTCAGCTCAATGCTATGTTTTGCTCATTTACTGTAATCGTTGAAATAAGTGGTCAGTGCCAAAATAAATGTGTTCCTGTGTATGTGCGCGTGTGTTTTGTCACTGCATGCTGTACCTGCACACTGATTTTGTGAATGGCTTTTGTGCATTTCATGTGTTCACTAACAGCCAAGTCCGACAGCTGGAAGAACAGTTAAGAATAATGGATCAAACCTTGAAAGCATTAATGGCTGCAGAGGATAAGGTACTGATACTAATAAACAGTTTTTAGGTTTAACTGCAACCCAAGTCTTTCAGCTTCCATAGTCGGTTAGCTCACTCAGTAGTAACAAATATGTCCTTGCTATGCTCTTTACTCTCTTTGCATCTTGCTTTGGTGGTTTTCTTTGGTCTCTTTTTTTTTTCTTTTTGTTTATTTATTGATTTTTGTCTTTAAAACTGATCTTCTGTGCAGCCAAAAGAAGCTGAACTGTCTCATGTGTAAAAGCTCTGTAAATGTTTGTGTGTAAGCCAAGAGCTGTAGATAAATTTCTTCTTTGTCATTGTCTTCGTGTGCACTTGAACTGGTATTTGGCATCACAAAGAGTTGCTTTTAATCTGTGATGGATCAGCTGCTTTTGAGGCCATTCTTTTGCCCTGTAATTGTTTTCATTTTTCTCTATCTTTTCCCCCTATTTTCTCCTGTTTCTTTTGCTTGATTGAATCTTCCATCCTCCCCTTTCCTGCCTTCCCTCCAAAATAACAGCAAATGTGCTGAGCTTGAAGAGGAGTTGAAAACTGTGACCAACAACCTGAAGTCGCTGGAGGCTCAGGCTGAGAAGGTAGGCTAGAGACTTATGTGAGAATGTGTCCTTTACACTGTCATCTGGCCAGTGGGGTTTTCTTTGTTTGACAATCACTTTGCAGCATTTCTTCAGGGCTGTTGTCAATAGAGGCATTTGGATTTACTACTCAATTCATATTTGACTCCTATTGGAAGGAGATTACATATCTTGTAGTTCCAAATAGGTCAGTATTATTTGGCCATGTGTTTTGTTGAGTTCTCTGACAGGATTAAGTGTTAATTGTAGAATGTCCCAAAGAATGGCATTGTGTACTAACATTAAATTTCTCCAAAAGACATTCCTCTTTAAAACTGTAGTACTAATTTCTTCTCAAAGTTCCCACCATATTGCACTGGAACATAAGTCAAGGGAAGTTTGACTCTTGTAATAAACCGTATTACCACAGCCTTCCAAGTGGAATTAATTCTGTTTTACCTATAACAATTTCTTGTGTACAGATAATCTATTAGTAGAGTTTCCAATGTGGGGGTTTTTTTGTATATTTAGAATACCCATCTAATACCAGTGATCCTCTTTCTAATTACAGTACTCACAGAAAGAAGACAAGTATGAAGAGGAGATTAAAGTTCTGACTGACAAACTGAAGGAGGTAAAATTAGAGTCATTCTTTGCATCACATCTTCCAATGCACCTTTGATTCTTTTAGTATAAACACTACTTTGATGCCTTAAGAATGAACATACCATTTTTGGAAACAGTTTAATGTTAAATATCTCCCCTAGAAATTAGTTTATATTAGCCTTATTATTTGCCTCCTCTCACTGTACTTTTTTCCTCATTTGAATTACTTCTCCCCTACTCCTAAGTACTGTGTGTGTGTTTCCTAAAGTAGTCTGTGTTTGTCCTGACTTCAGGCTGAGACCCGTGCTGAGTTTGCTGAGAGGTCAGTAACCAAGCTGGAGAAGAGCATTGACGACCTAGAAGGTATGGAGGGGTTATTTTTCTACTTACTGTGAAATACAAATCTCTTACTCTTCTCTTGTGTGGGGCTTTTTGTTGGGGTTTTTTTAATACCCAGTTCTACTGGGTTGACTTGTCCAACTTATATAAATGGGTCTGCCTAAAGAGCAGACAAAATATTTTCCAAATGAAAGGTACTGATAACTTAAATGCTTCAGATGAATAGTGTTTTGCTCTTGCCTGTTACTTTTTCTCCTATGTTCTCAAGACTCCTTTCATTTTTTGCTTTATTCTCTTCTTTTTAGAAGTTTAGGAGTATATAAATGTTGCAGGGTAAATGATCAGATGACAAGTGTTATTATCATCTCAGTAAAAAGCTGATGAAGAGTTGCATTATGTTTGCAGTATTAGGAATGTAGCAAACTAACCTAATTTATTACTGAGAAAAGTGTGGGCTGGGGCAGGCATTTTGTGACATAGACCAGTTGTTGGGTTTTGGTAAAGTTAATAGATTGTATACATAATCAGAAGGACAGCTGATTTAACTTCAGAGGGTTTGTTTGTAAGGTTCTGATGAATCTATCAGAACTGCAGCAGAGTAGTGGAATGTGCTTTCTGCCTCTGGAGAAAATAATTCAGTAGGACTTTTTAATTTGAAGTTACATGGAATTCACTATTTAGAGGCATTACACTAAGTGTAGGATTTGAAGAAGCTAAATTGCATGGCATGACAGGCTGGATTCTGCATGAAGGCCGTGAAATGTCTAAGTAGCTGCTGAAATTTTATGATCCCTGACTCAGGAAGGAAGCAGAGAAGAAACGTAAGTGTTTAGAAGGAACAAAAATTGCTGTAAGAAGCTGAGTTTGACATCACACAAAACAGAGTGTTTTTTAAGAAAAAAAGGTGGTAGAAAATGGTAACATCTTCCTTAAGCCCCATTTTTTGATCTTTTCTCCCTAGCTCCTTTGTGCCCTCCTAATTAAAACAAAAAAGTATTAAAACAAAACTCCACGGCAGTGAAACATGGATTTTTGCTTCTTTTGTACTCTTTCTTTCTCGGTTTTCTGTATATCACAGGCTGCCCCATTGGCAGTGGAGTTAATGAACTTACATAGAACTGTTCACTGTTTTCTTTCTTTTATTCTTCTCTAATTTTGTTTCATTTTGTCTGTCGCAACACTTCTTTCTGTGCACTCTTCCCATTTCCTACGGCTTCTGGATGTCACCACCTTCACCTTCCATCCCATGATCCTGCTTCATTTCCTTGCACGCCTCTGCCTTCCCTGGGGGAACATTAGATGAGCTCTATGCTCAGAAACTGAAGTACAAAGCCATCAGTGAGGAGCTGGACCACGCTCTCAATGATATGACTTCCATGTAAATGTCTTCCCAGCTTGTGCCTGCTCCTGCTTCCCTGCCCTCACTGATAGCACACTACCAGCCTTGTGAAATGATGCTCCCTGTGTGGTGGGAGATGCTTTCCTTTAGACAGAATAGGTGTACAAAATACCATGAACAATTGCTTTGCCCTGGCAAAGTGTGGGTGAGTGTTGTGCCAAGCCTGGTAAATACTCATGGTGATTTTGTAAGCTTGTGGTTACTCTTTGATTCTGCGTCTGCAATCCTTGTGTCTTGTGGTTGCCCTTTGTTTGTAGCTCTGTGTTTATCCTTTCAGTTCACCTCTGTTCAAACATCATCTACCAGGCTTTTACAAAAGAAAATTGCTGTGGTACATGTTGTATTCAAAGTGTATTTCTTCGCCTGTTGTCACAGTTTTTGCTCTGGCAAAGTTCCTGCAAAAATGTCAGAGAAATTTAGATTTAGTTGTATTCTCTATTAATGGCAGTAGAAAGCATTTATCTAAATTTCTATAACAGCTCTGAAAATTTCAACTGTTGTCACTAAATTACATGTGTGGAAATGGATTTAAAATACCTTGTCATTTAAACCTGTAAAGGCAACAATTGAATTGTAGGTTGCTTCTGCGTATTTTCTGGATAGCAATAGTAATTTTATTTGCATACACCAAAAATGTGGTAATACCAACTCTAGTCATAAGGAGAAGAATAAAGAGTGGCTGGAAAGGAGAGAATCAGCCAGCTGTAAGGTGTGACTTGTCAGTGCAGTGTTTGACACAAACTGAGTCTTGTTCCACGGACTCTGAACAGAGGTCAGCTGTGCTGCCTCCACCTTCCCATGCATGAGCTCTGCAGCAGACATGGGAAGGGGGAAGAGCTGTGGCTCTCAAGGGCAGTGTTTAGTCCCAGCATTCCCTTTTGGAAGCCTAAACATGCTTTCAACAAGACATAAGGTTTGCTTAGAGCTTGAAATATATTTTGTGTCCACCCATATTTTAAATGTTTTTTCCTTCATGTTTTTTTGTCCCCATGTCTGTTCATTACTTTCCTCCATCTCTTTACCAATAGTTTAGTCTTTACTAAATGTTGCCTGCTTTGTATGCTTTGATTTTTTGTTTTTAAATTCCTTCCCAACATATGGTTTTGTTCAGTGGCTTATCAAGCAAATTGATTTCTTTCTTCCTCCTCTGTATACAGAGATTGCAATATTTCTTCAATTTTGGATATTTCTAAGTGCAAAACAGACTTAAAATTGTACTCTGCTGGTACATGAGGAAATGAGTGTATCATTCCAGTCCCAGCATGGTGTGCTGTTTCTCTAGCACTGTCATCTCAGCATGCTGGGCTCTGCTGTGCCATTGCTGCTGCTTTGGAAGCCTTTACTGTACCTTTTTTTCATTTTCTACCTTATCTCTTTTTCTTTTCATGCAGATAATTTTCTTTGCTTCAGTTCTCCAAAGACATCTTCATTGGGTTGGATAAAACATCTTTCCAAGCTTTGGATGTTTCATGGGTTCATTGTCCTGTCTTCTAGCTTAGTTGACTCTTCCTCTATCATCTGTCTCAGAACATGCTCTGTTTGTGCTCTGCTGTACAGAAACTACATTTCTCAATGTAAAATAAATATCCCAGCTGTATCCCTTTTGCTATTCCTTTGCCTTTTATTTATTTAAATAACTATTTAAGTTATTAATAAAATCTGTGCTTTTATGCCATTAGGGATTCCATTTTTTGGTGTTTTCATTTTTTAGCTGAAAACACTTTTGCCTGAATGTTGACAATGCCAAGCCAGTGAGTGCAGTGTGTGGGATGGTGTGAAAACTGACCAATTATTATCTTAGTTTTTTCTTAAACTCTGCTGCAGATAAAATGACAAATAGATGAAATAGGAATTTTTCCAGTTGTTATTGTTAGGACAAAATTTGCCAGGACAGTACTTCCTTGGGGTCACTTGGTCATGGGAGCATGGCTGAGAGAGCAGTTACATCCTTGATGAAACCAGATTTTTCACTTTAAAGCCTGAAATCTTTTCCTAGCTTTCTGCTGAAGACTTCTTACCTTTATTTAAATGTGTTTGTTCATTAACTTATATATTTGAGACAGATTTAAAGAGGCAGCAGCAAAAACTTTAAATTCTTTTTTTCACCCAAAAGTAATCCTTGAAATGTCTTGCGAAAAAGTTTTCTCTCTTCCACACCTTGGTTATTCAGCAGAGATGATGCTTGCTAACATTTTGGGATTTTTACAATATTTTTTTCTTGAGTGGCATGATAGGATTGGAAGTTCATTCAGGACATTTTGGTAGCTTTCCACTTGTGTTTAGCTCAGACTTGTGAGTTTGAACTGCAGAATCATGAGAAATGTTTCAAAGCTGGAGTAGGAAAGTTCTCATGATTATACTATTAATGAAATTACTCTGCTTCGAAGTGGAACATCATGGATTTCAGATTTCAGCTGATTTGTCACTGTCTAATTAAGGATGGAGCATTTAATACTGACATCTTGTGCTTTTTTTGTATTGTTATTTGCAGCTAGGGAGTTTATTGCCTTATTTTAACTTTATTTACATCACAGTGAAAGAAGTTATTTTCCAGTTCACATGAAAGTGAACTGTAATGAAAGTAAAAACTGGACAGATTTCTGGTGATGCTGTAACTGTATATTGCTAAAGTTCTGAAGTCACCAAAGCTAAATAAATTGCTTATACCATAGCTGAATTGTAATTTTTAATTTGGAGAATAATGGAAATGTCTCTAGTTCAGCTTCAAGATTATTCAACAGTGCAGTCTAAACTAGATTTTCTCCCCTCCTCAAAACTTGTTTTCCAAATAAGCCTTGAGAATGGATGCATTCCCTTCCTGGCCTGCCATCTGTGGATAACTTTGGCATATCCCAGTTTTCTGCCTATGGCACATCCTAATGTTGCTGGCTGGGGGGAGAAGCCCAAATACAGGACATGTATCAGCAATCACAGATAGTTCAAGTAATAAAGTCCAGTAACTTACTGCTCCTCAGCTGACATACTGTAAGCAGCTGTGTGTGAAGGGTAACCAAATAGAATGGGATATATAAAAGTTAACCAAATATGATGGGATAAGCATTTGTAAAATAACTGAGGCTAATAACTTCACAAATGCAACAGTTAGAGGGAATGTGTTCAACTGCAATTTGTCATCTGAGCCAGAGTAAAATATGCTACAGCAATTCCAGCTTCTTAATCTATTGTGTTTTGTTTCATTGTTTTAGAGGAGTTTTTTGTCCACTCAATTCCTTGCAATACTGGTGTTCCTTAAGAGAAGTAAACAAAAAAAGCAAATTCCATTGTAGGAATCTGTCAGTTTTTGACAGTGATTTTAATGATCAGTATTAAAATTTTGCCTTTTGTATCAGTCATACTTGATCAGCTGCACACTGAAGGATGGCAGGTTGCTGAGCAGAGTACTGGAAATGGGCAGGGCAATGTAGATCTCCAGGCAGAATTCCTGGGTGGTCCTGCTGCACTGATCTTCATTCCAGGGAGCTGTTGTGGCTCCCCACTCCGATGTGGGATTGTAGCTGCCCTGTGTGGCTGCTTTTGTGCCTGAGGCTTCTTCACAGGAGTGCAGGGCTCTGGGTTCTGCTGAGCAGAGGCTGAACTCTCTGCTCAGCTGCTGGGGCTCCTGCAGAGCCTGGCTCTGGCTGGAGCAGATACACACATGGCCCATGGGGAATCAAGGGCTCACTCCACAGGGAAGGGCTTTCCCTGCTCTGCTGGGGGATTTAGTTGTTTGGGAAGCTGAGAAATACTGCAAGTCTCTGCCTCAGTCAGAGAGGAGATTTCTGTGATGATGGTGGTGAGCGTAAGCTCACATTACTTATTTTTGAATAACAACTATATACACCTTGCCAGACAAAGTGAAATTTTAGTTACTCTAAGGTTTGGGGTTTTTTTCCACATATCATTATCTTGATGAGAGGGACATGATCCATTTGTTACTGGTGCAGGATGAGAGCTGTGAAATGTGCCCTGGCTTTCCTGAGCTAGCTGTGGGAGTTTGGGCTGGGGAGGAAGCTGGGAGGAGTTGCTCACCATACAAGCATGTCCTGCAGACCAGCTCACTGTGCAGCTTTGCCTTGTCCAGTGCCTGCAGGGGAAGAGGATTCCTGTGGAAGCTGTTAGGCAGCTTGTGGAAAATAATTAGAAACAGTCATTTCCTGTAGGGGAATAATCTGGGATCAAGAGGTCAGGAGTGCAGTTAGGCTATTGGGAAGAACATGGACAATTTGAGAACACAAGATAGTCAAAAGCCATTGTGGAATGTTTTTTTCACTGCAGAGCAACTCTCACTAAATGTGCTGTCACAACATGGCTGTGGCTGTTCTATTTCAGCATGAATTGTCCCCTCTGTTTTTGAGCAAGGTGTTCCATCCTTCCTTTTCATTTTCACCAAATGTGAGTCTGTTTTCTTACGAAGTAAAACTTGGCAATCTAAAGGTATCAAAATGTGTTGATTCCAGTAACACAAGTGTATTTTCCTGTCAAAAATAACATTTTAGCCCATCAGATTTCCTAGGAAAGAAGTATGAGCTGAGTCAGACCTGGTGGTAGTTGCCTTAGAGTATCTCTCCTGTTTCTTATGCTGGCTGTGGTGCAATTGCATTATCTCTACTGGCAGATGAGATTCCACCACACTTCAAATAGTTTACAAAGAAAAATGGCACTCAGTAAATAAAATCAGTAAACAAAATAAACAGTAAACAAACTCTTTCACAATTGTACAGAAGACTGAAGCAAGACTTAGTATTTCTAGGCACATGGCTGCAGTTCTTCCATTTCTGTTCCAGTTTGTGTCTCACAGCTGTTCCCCACAGCAGAATTCTTAGCCAGTTCTTCATGTGGTACAATAGCTGTTCCTTGGAGTAGCTATTTAATTACTAGAGTTCTAGAAACAGAGGTAAAATGTTTCTCTCTATGTTACTGAACTGTCTGTCATGTGACCAGTTTCTTTATTAACTCTTATTTAACTGTTTTCTCTGTCTAATCTGTCTTCATTCTGCCTCTTTTTTCCCTTCTAACCTGCTTGCTGCCTGTACAGACCAACTCTACCAGCAACTTGAGCAAAACAGCCGCCTAACTAATGAACTAAAGCTGGCATTGAATGAGGATTAAACTTTAGTGTGACTATATTTTTAAGTTGTTTGAAACAACTTCTTCCAAATTTCCATAAAGAATGAACCAGTAAATGTAAAAATCAGCAAGAAGCTTAGAAATGGATATATTTTTTTTTTAGCTGTTGATTCTGTGGTAAATTAATGAAAGAAATTCTCAGTTTCTCTTGGGAAAATATGGAAATGCTTCTTCTGGATGAGGCTTTTCATTAAGTGTCTACACACCCATTTTGGAGGAGCACTAAGCTCTTCTGCTGTGCAGTAGCTTCTTTCTACTTAAGAGCAGAGCTACAGCATTTTGCTAACAATATCCAAAAAGTAATAGCCTGCATTGCAGAAAGGCACCCATTTTATCCAGCAGCATGAATTGGCCCTAAGGTTTTTACCACAGTGAGAGGAAAATATTCACTAGAATTCATATTTCTGTATTTCAAAACCAGCTTAAAGGATACTTACAGCTGTTTTGTCCGGAGACTTTGATGTGATAATTTTGCCTTATTATGAATTTGGCTTGTACTTGACATTTAAAAAAAAGAATGTGAGCTCCATCTGGCAATACCCAATCAGTTTAAAGGTATGCTTGCATAGTATAAAATTAATATTACTGGATCCCAGTAGGATGCACCACCAGAACATTATGCTTATTTATTGTATCAACTACGTGTGTTAAGTGATTGTCCTATTAAAATGTGCATGCAACATAAGGCTACTAACTTTGAGTTAATTTATTTTCTAAAATAAATAAGTTTCTTAAAGGTCACTTCACTGAAAACTATTGTAGTTGTAATTTGTTTGTTCTTTGTATTTTTGAATTCTATGAAACTTTAATTGTATATCTGCAAAGAACTTATTTTTTTTATTGCCTACTTTATAGGAAAAAAAACCCAAAACTAAAAAAGGCACTTATTATCTCACATACCTATAAGGAAAGAGCTTCCAGAACATTGTGTCTGTGTTGGCAGTGCATTTTCTTAACAAATGCAGCTGTAAACAGTTCTAAACTTGCATTACTTGCTGTTTGTTTTATTAGTTTGGAATTCTCTCTGGTTGTGTTATCTGGAAACATTGGTATTTATGAGCATGCACATTTCTTAACTTTCTAAACCCTCTGAGAGAAGTGATGATTGCATGCCTTCATGTTCTGAGAATCAGTGTCTCCAAAGAACTGCTATTCATGTTTTAATTTTCTAATCCCACAACAGAGAAAGTGGCGCATGCCAAAGAAGAAAACCTTAGTATGCATCAGATGCTGGATCAAACTTTACTGGAGTTAAACAA
Organism: Poecile atricapillus; assembly: GCF_030490865.1. Lineage (NCBI taxonomy): Eukaryota > Metazoa > Chordata > Aves > Passeriformes > Paridae > Poecile > Poecile atricapillus. The sequence continues at coordinate 16,771,999 of NC_081259.1, forward strand.
CATGTGAAAACCTTCTTAGTGGCAACCACACTATTTGTTTTATTATTCTTACACCTGCTTGCCGTGGAGCCCCATAAACATGTCTTTATTTTAGTTTCACCACAGTCACAAGAACATCTGCTAAATTATCAAGCAGGGGTCAGGGAAACACCAAAATGGGCAAGCCATATGCGGGTTAAGTGACATTACATTCTGGGTTAAACGTGCCATTTCCCAACAGAAATGTTACCTACACTTTGTAGAGAGTTCAGCAATTCAGTTTGCTTAGTCCTTGAAGAATCCTGGCTGTGGCAGAAAGTGTCCCACCTCAAGTGCCAACTACAGTTTTTACACGAGAAGAATGATTCATGTTCAAGAGAGATCAGGTGGAAATGGTGCTATTTTCAACAAAAGGTTCTACTTGAAGTCTTTTGTTTGATATCAGACAAGTCAGGAGTTGTCCAGCACATTAATTTATTTTTATCATAACTTGACTGATCTGTGAGAATTTGGACTTTCTGTGCCTTCTAATTCAGTAAAATGAAGATATATAAGCAGTGGAGACAAGTGAAGGCTTCTGAAGGTTTTAAATTGTATTCTTGCAACTCAATACAGAAGTGTAGGTCAGCATTTCACCTTGAGTTTTCATTCAATTGTATTTTTCATGTTGAAATGAAAGAGTCAATAAATTCAGGACAAAACATTAATTTGGAAGAGATTGTGTTAAAATGTATTTTATTTGTGGGGGATTTGGGGTAGGGGAGGAATTTTTAAACTGATATTTGCCTCACTTTTTTCACACTTTCTTTGAGCAGTCTTAAAAGTATACCTGTATGTAAACATTGTATAATTATATGAAATAAAATGCACATTTTAGGACACTTTTTTAATTTTGTTCTCCTGTGGTTTGTTTTTCATCACATCAGTTCCCTGTGTAAACTCTGCATGTGTGCAGTGTCTCTCATTGTGTGAAGCACTGTTAACACACTGGCTCTCGGTCTTTTCTGTGTTGTTAGGCCAATGTATAGAAATGTGCTGGTTTGGACAGATGTGGATCTGCTCAGAGGGCAGGAACCTGTCCCTGTCACTTGTCTGCATGCCCAGGTGTCTGCAAGATGCAGTTATCCCCTAGTAGATGACAGAGCTTTCCAGAATTACTTGTCATTGACCAAGATGTTTTTGGAAAGACCATTGCAGAGCTCCCATAGACCTCTTTGGGAAATGAGTCCTGAAGGCCACGCCCTTGGAAGCACTACAATCTATGTGTGTGTATTATCTGGTAATATGTGCTCATTTACTTCAATACTGTGGTGAACCTTGGAAAATCATGTCATGTTCATAGGAGAACTCAGCTTTTCACTGCTGGTTGCTAATTTCTACGTATGTAGGTGTCTTTATTTGAATTGTGAGGTCTGTCAATGGGCAGCTTCAGGACTTAAAAATAATTTTTATTCCTTCTTTGCAGTATATTGCTGAAAGCTGATGCTGTCCATCCCTGTAGCAGCAAGGAGCTTGATAGGAGACAGGTACAGAAAACCTTTGAGATCACCAAAGAATTTCCATTAGTGCACTCTTAGCAAGCAGCTGAAACCAGATGAGTTTATGGGCTGCTGCTGTAAGCTGCTAAAGGGGTTAAGCATATGTTGCTGGAGATTTTGGTCTCCAGGGCTGAGCCCCTTGGGATGCTCCCTCAAAGGGGAGTTTCCCCTATCTCAGTTCTGTTTCAGGAATAATTCTCCAAAGACTTGTTTACTTATTTCTCACATTTATTAATATATATCAAAAGACTAGGCAGGTCTTCCCCAGACTTTCTGCTCAAGTTCAACCCACCATTGCCTGGCTCAGATTGGCTTGAAAGGCACAAAATGGCCTGAACAGCACAGCTTTTTTATCTTTATACTTATTCTTACCCAATTAACTATAGACACATAAATTATTTTTCTTAGTGACCCAATGACCCAGCACCTCTATGCTGCACTGTGGCATTTTCTATCCAATCACCTATCACTACCCAAAAACCTCTAGAAGAAGAAGATGAAGAAGAAAGAAGAAGGAAAAGAGACAACACCCTAAACCCTCCATCTTAATGCACAATAATTTCAGGATAAGTGCAAGTCAGAGAGAGGGAAGATGTACTGGTACAAGCCTGGCTTTTTTTGATTCTGTTTAAAGGGTGGATCATGGTAACACTAAAAGCTTCTGTGTGATTTATTGGCTGGTGCCAAGTCATCCTAAATGGAGAGGATTAAATCCGTGCCTTCATGTTTCTCTTGTGATTTTGGGTAGCAAAGTACGTGTTACAAGGCTCCTGCAAGGCCTTAGCTTGTACTGGAGACTGACAGATAAAATTCCAACCACATGGTACAAAGTTACTCTCATCTCTTGCTCCTTCCTTGCTTAGCTCAAGGATGAAGTGTCAGGTAGCTGAGCTCATAGAGTTCAGGTCCCCACGTATGTGTGGCTTCACTGGTGCTGCTGCAGTCAGGAGGACTCCCCATCATGAAGTTCTGTGCTGGGAATTGTTTGTAGAGTAGGGCCCAGGGTTACCCAGAGAGCTGGAGGCTGTGCAGAACAGAGGAGCTCTTGGCACTGGGCTTCAAGTCTTACCCAGCCAAGTGTGCTGCCACCTCCACTGCATTGCTGGTGTGGTCCCTTGGTGTGTGCTTGAGTCCTAAACAATGTGTCTCAGTGAGGTCAGAGCGGTTTTTTGCTGCTTAAAATTGCTTTTCAGGAGACCACAAACTGCTTTGTGGTTTGGGGAACCTGAGTTCAGCTCTCACTGTGTAAGGTTATGAGAAGTCTGTGGTTTTCATATCTCTTAATGGTATGTACCATTAACAAGGCAAGCATGTGCAAGTAAGGAGATAAGAATTGATCTGAAAAAAATATATTTACAGAGTAGACTTCCCCAAAGTGCACTGTTGCAGGTGAATAGGCAAATAAAAGCTTTCCAGTTTCAAGGAGAGCTGAATGGAGCAGTGAACATGATGATGATGAATCACACCAAGTGGCTTTTTTGCCAACTAGCAACAGACACATAAATACACATAAGGGCGTATTTGCTGGAGCAGGAAAATTGTTTTTACCATATCTCATAAGCCACTACCCTTCATGGGTTCTTTAGATGCAGTCTCTAATCTGACAAAACTCAGTGAAACTACAAAACACTGGCTTGCAAAAACAAGTAAGTTGAGCCCAAATTTAACCCCATTCTAGCAAATTTGCAGCTACTTTGCTATTTTAACTAAAAATTTGTTAAATCACAGAACCCTGCATCGTTCAGCCTTCCTCAAGATGTATGTCCTGGTTTGGAGAGTTACTCACCCTTTCTTTTAATCTTTTAAAAATACATTTGGCAGTTTAAAATGTATCCTAATTGTACAGCCATGCTATGTAATTGTCTGGTTTGGTTTTTGAGCTGACCTCTCTCAATGAAATGAGTAGTTGTGAGAGCACCAGAACTGGCAAAACCTGCATTCTTGCAGATTCTTGTCTCATGGTTGGCTGTAAACTTGGAATGAATTCTTTCCCAGATACAGAGACATTTGTGTTGTTTCCTGCTCCCTCTTGGGATTTCTGTGATACTGAATAATATACAAGGCATGCTGCAGTGTGTGCTTTCCTTCCATCATGACCCTCAGAGTCATGTTCTATCTTAATGGTTCTTTATGTTCACAAAAGTTGCAGGAATGTATGTTATCTTTTAGAGTTCTGTGTGGTCAGTCAGTTCAATCAAGAGTTATTGAATGGGTGAGAGATAAGAAGGAAAAAAGGAACTTAGATTAGGAAACAAGGCTAAAGCAGTAGGCTGCACCTATAAAGCACTGCCTCAGCTCTGGATCTGTAAGGTATTATGTGTATTAAATGCTACTCAAAATCTGGATTAACTATACTGTTAATGTCATAGGAATATCTATTACACTGAGCTGTCTATAACTGCTGCAATGTTCATTAGTTGCAGCAAAAGAAGAAAGTGGTTAGCCAACTAAATTTTAAAACCGGGGAAGGAGACACTCTACATGACTCAGCACATAGAAAAATAGAGTGGTTTTTTTCTCAGGTGTTCTCTGAGTGGGCTTCTTTTAATAATAAAACAGCAACATCAGTGAAAGATTAAATGGGAATTGAAGCAAAAAGGTCAAAGCAGAGGAAACAAGGATAATGCTTTTTATCTTCATGGAGGATTTTTTGAAAATGCACACAGGAATAGTTCTTTTAATAGAGGGAAGCTGTATAACTTACTGACTTCAGTGTGTGTTGTGTTCTTTCCAAGGTACAGAGAATCTGTACAAGCTTGCATAATCATCTTGGCTTCAGTCACAAACCCATCTAGTTTCTGTAAGTCAGAGCCTTGCCAGTTCGTGAGCTGCACCTGAGAATTGCTTAAATGCAGGATGCCTCTCAATGCCAGCAGCTTAGTGAGCAATCTCGATAGTCCAGATGGAAACAATGGGAAACAGAAGCAGATAGAAGCATTACAGACACATAAAAACTCCTCACTTCTTTCCATTTGTTATTTTCTGACTCATGATGCACCAAAATAAAAGGACATTCCATAATATTTTGGGTTTAAGTATTATGGACCTTAAGGACACCACAGCACTGGCTTCTTCTTTTTTCTGGTTTGAGGAATAGCTGGATAAAGATTAAACAGCATCTTTTTCATTAAAAACAATAGAGCAAAGACACACAAAAACCCCAAGTCCTGTAGACCCAGCTGCAACTGCCAGAGCCACATGTCATAACACACTGACACACAGGGTTGTGAGAACATTTCTCTGTTCTTCACAGCAAGACTATGTGGATCATGGATATAAAGGGCTGATACATGTTGAAGACCATGATCCAGCAAAGTATTTTGAATACCTTCTATTCCAGAGCCTGACTATGATCTGCTTCTTGGGATTGTTCCTTTCTTTGGTGTAGTTTTCATTCTCTGCCCTGAGACACAAAGAGAAATGTCAAGGAAGAATCCATGTGGTCTGTCACAGCCAAAGCTCATGGCAAACTGCTTCCTTGGCTAAAACCTGCCAGTGCTACACCTAGTGAGAGTTGGCTGTGCCACTGATGGAAATTATGCAGGTCTGGAGTTTCTACAGTTCATTTTGTGAAAGAATAATCAGGGTGGTGCAACTGCAAAGCTCTGGTAAGTTGTTTTAACTTGGGACACATTGGTATTGATATTAATGTGGAGATCAGTGTGAGTTTCCAGTTTAAAAATAGAACATTTCTTTGCAGGCCCAACTGATAGTTTATTGTGTTTTTCTTGACAAGGATATTAGTTGGAGAAATAGCCTGGGAAAATGCTTCAAAATCTTTCTTGTGTTATGTCTTTTTGCAGCCAGCAAGGATGAGCCTGCCAGACTTCTTTCTACTTAATCTGGATTTCTGTGCTACTTCCTCATTTTTTATTGTACACATGTAGACTATGAAATAGGATAAAAGGGTGATGTAATTTCTGCAGGCTGTCCAGAAAAAAAAAAAAAGTCTGGAACGTGAATTAGGTGAGAAAATAGGAAGGGAAACAAGAAGATTAGAATTGCACATGGGGGCTAAAGGGCAGTTGGGACGGTACAGAGAACATGAAAGTGATCTGCAGAGGGAGAATCCTCCCCTCTAAATGCTGCTGTGTTCTGCTTTGTCCTGCTCCTACAGCCTCCACATGTCTGTGCAGCCACCACATTCCTCTGCCACAGGGGAAGATTTATGGCAAGGTCTAGGTAACAGGAATTCTTTGTCAACCTCGCCTGGGTTTAAAGTATGCAGGAATTTTTTCTGTAAAAATCCTTTCAGTGGTTATTGGCACTCTGGCAGAATCTGGGTAAAATTTCTCTCTGCTAGGATTTCATTATCAGTTATCTTAACCAAGAAATGACAACACTTCAAAAAAATAAAAATAAAAAATGCAAACCCACCGTTTTTTGCTGCTTGTCAGCAGGTAGCAAACATGTAGCACATCTATGTGTGCTTTTATTACATTCACATGTTGCTGTATCTAAGTGCAAGGCATTTCCAGGAAATTAACAACTGCTGGAAAGGATTGTGGATACAGGAGACAGCCCAACAGATGACCCAAACTGGCTGCAAGTCCTTGGGAGGTGCTCAGTGCTGAGACTTACTGTCATAAATTGGAATGAAAAGCACATGAGCTGACGTGTCTGTGTGCAGGAGATACAGACATTATTGCCATTGTGAGTAATTAAGTTATTGACTCCTCCCTCTGCATCTCCTTCATTATGTGCTGCCAGCAGTAGGAACACTACAGCTGGCAAAATGACTGATAGGAAGGGTTTACTCTAGATCCATTATATTTGTGGATCACAAGCTTTTAACAGTTTGGATTTAATTAAAGAAAAATTATAAAATCCAAGTTTAAATTGAGTGCAGATTGTGTAGGGATTTGTGTCATTTCAGCTAAGCTGTTTTAAAGATCATTTTACCAAACCACCCAGGTGCATGTGCAGCTTTGGCCATACACACATATGGAGTACATACAACTAAGGCTTGCCTGTTTGACTAAGCCTTAATCAAACAAACAGTTCCATTAGAGCAAAGTCTCAGCGCTGCAGAATTGAGCTTTAATAGCTATTGCACAATGAAAAGTTCTCTCTGATGTCAAAGCTGCTGGGTCTTTAGCTGCTGGGACATTTGGTATGTAGGTTTAAAAACCAAACAGCTGCCCACTGTGAGCAGTGCAATGTTATATTTCAATTTCTAAAGAAAAAGCTGGTGTTCAGAGGTGCTGAGCAGTTCTCTTTGATCTGAGTAAGACACCTGCATACTGTAGGTGGAAATTTCAAGGGTAGAAATGGCAGAAATTCCTTTTCAAACTACTTTAAACCCAGAAAGCCCTAAAATCTGTTTTCCTAGTTCTTCTTTTGCCCATGTCTGTTTTTCCTGTGAATCAATAATGAAGACATTACTCTCTAACATCAGGTGTGTCACAGTTACAGATGTATTTCTCAGATAACATAGGGATTTAGCTTTGCTTCTATTTTATTTTCCTGACTGAGAATTTACAAGAACACAACAGCCCACATAAAAAATGCTTTTTACTCACACCAGTTGGTTAAATTTGCCAGGTACTAAGTCAAGCAGGAACTTGTTAGCTTTCATTACAGCACTTGGAAAAAATGTCGTCATCCACTAAGTAGAGCACAGCTTCCCCTCCAGCCCCAGCACGCCTTGAGGTTGATTCTCCTCTGATTAATGTGTCTTTATCTTGCTTAGCTTCACACTGCAGATTGCTTTTATTGGTGATGAAAGGATGGAGAGAACCCAAGCTGAGTGGCAGACATTGAGATGAGTGTGCAGGTATCAAAATGGTTCTACTGAGTAATGTTAATCACACTAAGGCATAACTATAAAGTGTGTGATGTACGTTGCTATACACCAGAAAGTACAAGTAGCATCTAAAAAAGGAAATGGTCTTGGTTTTGTTCAAGGTAAAAGAAATAAATGACAGTATTTCCAATTCAAGCAGTTGATGAGTTATTCCAAGTCACGAGATGAACTGTTCTATGCTTAGGGCATATTAGAAAAGACACTGTCCCAGGCAGTTGTCTTCCCTTAGTAACAAAGTTTTTAAGATTTTCTTGTTTCCCATAGCTCTGCTTGCAAAGGTACAAAAGAAATACCTACTTTAGTTTTTGCAAATATCTTACTGTGGTATAAACCTGTGCAAATGTCATTAACTTGATTTATCCTGTATGGAAAGGGAATAAAGTAAAATCCCTGCTTACTAATTTGTGTACCATAAAGCAATCAGACATCTTTAGAGGGGCTCTTCTGAAATATATCTGAGTTTGGGAAGAAAAATATGAAGCACAGGAATGGAGTTTGTAGTATGCATGGACTCACACCCATAAGAATATGCAAGTGCCAAATGCCTTCACCTAAATACCCAAGACATTACTAATTTGATAAGAGTCCTTTTCCTATTTTTCACTTGCCTAATAGCAGTTTCTCAATCTGTCTGTACTATATTCCCACGAAGAGCAATTTTAGTGGCACAGAACATGTCTGCAAAGGAAAATGAAGGTGTAGTTGCAACACAGGTAGGTGAAAGCACACAAGAATGGATGGTCAGAGCAGTAAACATGTGGAAAATGGACTGGCAACCAGCCCACATGTACAGCTGGGTGAGTATTTGGCATAAGCTGCAGAGAAGCCTCTTGCTTATGGCAGTAGATAACAGGAAAAATGCATGCTGGGGCTTCAAATAATGTTGAATGGCTTGGAAAAACTGCTAGATTAGGTACTGAGCAGGATCCAGAGTCTTCTCTCTAGGAGAACAGGTAAGTACAGTAAATGCAAATCAAGACTGTATTCCTCAGACAGGGTATGCCTGAAGATTCACACAGAAAATCTGAATTTTTCTACCTGCTGCTGTGTCTGTCTGAGCAAATGTGCCTGTTGTCTTTCTTCCTGACCTGTGGACACGTGCTGTGCACTGCTGTGGCACTGGGTGCTGCCACTTGAGGATGCTGAATGTGGTTGCCTGGCCCACTCCTCTCAGCAGTGTCAGAGTCCTCACAGCCACATCTCTGACTCACAGGCTCTGGATCATGTTCATTTCATGGAGATTTGTACTTTGGGGAGAAAGGCTGGAAAGAGAGGCAGTTATCATCCAGTTGTGAGGAGCCTTTTCTAGAACAAGCCAGAAAGCTTCCCCAGGTGCCTGCAGGTGTAATTCTGGGCATATAAGCTTCACAATACCTTGTTAATATGTTTGATTTTTCAGGTGTTTTACACCTTCCATAGCTTGTAGTAACAAGTTTTGAAACAACATACTTAACTCTGAAAAGATACAACTAGAAAAGTCAAACTCACTGATGCTCTGTGGTGCCTCTGGCACTCTGAACAGTGCTAATGCACCATCATTTTCCTTGGTGTCTTGGACCTCTGCCCAGTAAGGGGGAGTAAAGCTGGAGAGGATAAAAAGGTTACACACAGCAATTGAATTCTAATGATAAATGGGAATACATTCTTAGGCACAAAATTGTTCAGCTCTCTCTGTGTTGTTTTCTACCAGGAGAGACTTACCTGGAAAATAACTTCAGGAAAAACAGGAAAAAAATTTCTGCATGTTTTCTTTTCTTTGGAGGGAGAGTGTGAGTGTGGTGGTTTTCTCTTTCTTTAGATGGATGTATTCCACAAATGTTTCTTCACTACATACTTTCAGCTGGTGAAAATTATTTTTCCTCTGTGTCTGAAAATGTTTCAGGTAGACCCTGAATTAAAACTATGAGGAAATCACCACTGCAAAACTGGAATTTTAAAACTAATGTTTTTGCAAAGAAGAAAAATATGTGTGTGTGCCCTTTGGCTGATCTGTAACTGCAGCATGGTCTTTTCAGCATTCCTTTTCTGAACATGCAAAATATTTTCCAAACTCCCATCCTGTTTTTTTAGGAACTGTGCCAGACTGCATGCAACTTCTGAAACCAAGGCAGAAGCAGTGTGGCACTATGGAACTTGCATAGTCTATTTTACTGAAATATATAATGCCAGGATGATGCATCCTGAATACACAGGAAAGTGGAGTAAATTAAGCAGAGCTGATGATAAACATGTTGATCTCACTGTCTGAGGACCCACTGCTTTTAATCCTACTCTTTCTCTTGGTCCAGGTGTCTTACGTGCTTAAAGATTTGTTCCTGACTAATGTTTCTCAGCTGACCTATGACCTTGGTTTGGAAAAGACCCAAACAAACCCAAACAACTTGGGGAAGATTTTAATCTTAAACTCAAGCTGTGAGTATACCCTTATTTCTGTACCTTTAGGGGGATTGTGCCTGGTTTTATGGCTGGGTCTGGCTGTCCTAGCAGAAAATGTTATGGGTGCACATCCTGCAGTGGTGCATACACCGAGATCATGTAGCTCTTACATTACTTGATAAATAATAATACTCTGAGAACTGCTATACTGACCAAGACCAAACAAAAAAATTTATGTGTGTGAGGAGACTGTAATAACTGAGTTCAGTACCTCTGTGACAACCAAGGAAGCTCACACGGCAGTGGAACCGCTCCTTCTGCTGGCAACTGGTTAAATGGGTGAGGGTTTTTACTGCCATCTGCTGCACAAATGCTTCAAGCCAGAGGGAAATAAAAATGCAGTCTCTTGGTTCTCAAATAAATGAAATTGCTTCTGAAAAGAGAGATAAAGTAGAGCTTGATGTCTCTCTACATCTAATATTCCCTTTATTTATCTTCTTTTCTAATTCAAAAAGAATTTGGGTCTTCTATTTCCTTCCTGTGCTGAGAGTAGAATCATCAGGTTTGATCAAGGTAATTGTTATCCCTTCACTCTTCGCATTTTCCATCAACATAAATTTTCCACATACCTATGTATACACAGATAATATTTTTTGATTGCTGTTTTCCTATTTTTCTTCATTTTATCTTGTACAAATATAAATCACAGTCCTTTTTGACAACTTTAGCCCCTGTCTGTTAATTATATTCCATTAGATTCAACACTTTTAGATCCAGAAATCTTTACAAAAGTTAGTCTTTAGTTACTGGAATCCAGTTGGAATGATGGGAATCCATTGGATTAATGGACCATTTCATTGTTTCACAATAAATCCAAAAAAGAAAACAAAGGAGCTTCCTTGCACTACTACTTTCTTCATTTTTAAAAGCCCTTTCCTACACATTCATCCTACAAGCTTCAGTCTGGGTCTGTGGCAGTTACAAATGATATTTAATAATATGAAAGAGCAGAGATGGGTTAATGATTTCAGGCCTGACAAGCCCTTTATCAGGGGAATACTCATATTAATCACTCATTTTCTATCTTTCAAACCTTACATGTTCTTTGTTAAAAACATTACCCATTTTTTTAATGGAAGGGTTACATTTAGGGGTGTGTCACTGCAGAGTTTGTCAATGAACTAGAAAAGCAAATGAGATCATCGTAGCAATAGTGTGATCAAAGTCCAGACCTACAAGCAGGAATAGCCATAATAATACCTGTTAAACATTGCTGAGACCTCAGAATCCACAAAAGCATTTGCAGAAATGGAGGAGGACTGACAGAAGTGCTGAAGTTGTTTTCAAAATTCCTGGGTTTTTTTGGTTTTTTCTTTACCCCAAGACTTATGTTTTAGGAAATGCTGATGAAGCCTCACAATTTGCAAATGCTTGATGTTTCCACAAACTGGTGACTGTCAGCAGCAGTGTGAGCATGTTGTACTTTTTGCTGGTGGGCTACACCACTGCAGAACAGCACAAAAGCTGCTGTGGATCCCCAGCTCACACCATCACAGTGCTGTGTAAAAGCCAGTAAATGCTGTAGCACACAAGGGAAGAGGAAGATAACTGGGAAGATAGACCAGCACTTTGTTTGAAAATCTTGTATTATTGAGCTTCTTGTGTTTGTCTTAGAGGCTCTAAAACCTTAAGGGACTCTTGATGGTGAGATTCCAGAACTCAGCCCAAGTGGAGGTGAGTGAGCACAGCCCTGCCTGGCTGAGAGACTCGTTGTGTCACACCCTTCTTTACCATCTGAATAAGGCATATCTCAATAAAAGCTAGGCAAGGAGGCAGACCAGGGAAGAGTCAGCTGGTTGAGTGCTAAACCAACCATGTGGAGTTTTTTCCACCATGCCAGAGGGGTCTCCAGATTGACTTTTCTGGATGTGTTACATAAAGAAGATGGATTACAGCTGAGACTGTGCCTATACTTAGTCATTGATGGACAAGAATAGAAGAAAAGCATTGTCTTTTTGGAGGGATCAGTTTTCTTTCCCATGGAAAAGGGCTGTTGTTCCTGTCCACAGTCCTGTTGCTGGGAGTGGAGTTTCTGCCTCCAAAATTATGAATGGAGCAGGATTCCTCCTGGACCCAATCCATCCCCACCTCGAAGTCAGATTGTCCTTGGAGTGCCAGACACCTCTGACAAACTGACACCAGGAACAGAGCAGAGATAGTTTTCTTTCCCCTGGAAAAGGGCTGCTGATCATCTCCAAGGGTCCATGGCTGGGAGTGGGATTCTGTCTCCAAAACTACAAATGGACCAGGATTCATCCCAGACCCAAGTTGCCCCCACCATTTGGGCTATCCTTGGAATGCCAAACACCTCAGAAGAACTGGCATCAGGAACCTGATGGGGTCAGGTTTTTTCCCCAGTTAAAGTGCCACCACTGATGTCCACAGTGCTGTGTCCAGGACCAGGCTTCTGCCTCTGAAAATTACAAATGGAGCAGGATTCAGCCTGACCCTGATAGTAAAAGATTTTAAAATCATAAGGAATTCGGGGAGTTAGAAAGAAAGTTAGGCTTGGCAAGCCCTGGGAAAGGTGTTAAAGGTAGGCCCTAGGAAATGTTAGGCCTTGTGCTTGCTAAGAACATGTGAAACTGCACCTGTGTAGTCAGTATATGATAAATTATACAATTGTTAGATATGATTAGATATAATTATTGTTTAAAGAATCATGAGAAGCTATGTTAGGGGTTTGGGGGGATCATGAGAAATCCATGCTTGGGTAAAATCAATGCATGCAATAGAACAATGTAAATTTAATTATTAATATGAAAGTTATATAACAATAGAGTATAAAAGCATGTTCTACTCAAAACCAAGTCGAGTCAGATTTGGGTAGTGGTGGGAAGGTGCAGCTCTGTACTGGCTCTTACTTCTAGAACCTTTATCTATAGGCACAGATGCTGGATGTTTGCAATGAAGATTTGAGGGTGAAAAGAGTGACAGCAGGTTTATCTGGAAAAGAAGATACAGAGCCTCAGTGCAATGTGCACAACTCATTGGTGTTAAGAGAAGGGGGTACATTAAGAACATCTTCTGTCCCAACACTTCCTTTTGTGTGATCTCTAGCAGCCTGGACTCAGCAGAAAGTGAGTGAAAGTGATTGAGCTGCAGATAATGAGTTTTACAGGGAAGAAGGAAAGGCAGCAAATACCTTCTGTCTTGGCACATCTCTCAGTCTGAACTGCAGCTGGAAATGTTTTGCTGTAATGATGGGCTCTGCCACCTTTAGAAAATGTACTGATATCTACAGTTGAGAAGGAAAGTGTGAATCATTAGTGTGTTTTGTCTTGTTTACAGACTGCAAAGGGACTATGAAAGCCAGCACTGTTTTTTTGTTGTAGGACCTTTTTTTGCAAGCAGCTGCTGGATATTTTAGAGGGGTTTGGGATCTGCAAAATTGAGAGGGTAAGATGGCACACAGAGCTTGAGAGAAAGTGCATCTCTCCAGGGAGGGGGATGCAGTTCAGTGCATGTGAGTTAAATGCTGAGCAGCTGATTGCACAGAAAACATTCTAAAAGGATGAGGCCATGTTGCAATTGCCTTATTTTTACAGCTTATAAACTGCTCAGCCAACAATAAAACTATTCCTCTTCTTTCCCTCTACATGTAGGAGCACTTTCTGTCAGTCTCCAGGAGCCAGGACCCACAGTGGAGCTCTCCCCAACTCTATCCCCACACAAATGGGGCTGGGCCAGAAAAGTGCTTGGCTTTTTCCTTGGCCCTGTCAGAGCTCATCAAAACAACCACACGATGAAACAAAACAACCACACGATGGAACAACCACACGATGGTGCTGTCAGCTCGCAAAAGAAGGAAATGCACCAAGGCCAGCTCGAAACCACGGAATGCAGAGCCAAACTGAAAAATGTCCTTGCTCTCCAACCCATTGTTCCACCACAAAGAGATTTTGCTGATCTTCCCCTCCTAACTGCACACTCTTCATTGCACCACACTCAAAGGGAAACGTGAACTCCTTTGCCCTCACAGAGCTTTTCACTCAGAGTCTGCTAAAAAACTTGAATACATCTGGCAAAAAACATCTCGCTGCCTACAACTTCAACTGCACCCATCAAACTATGAGCACACACTATGGGCATTTGCCTTCTCAGCTCTAGGTACTGTCCTAAGCTTTCAGTTTCACAGGGTCAAGATCCAAATGTAAAGGCACCTGAGACTGCCCACACACTAAAGCTACCAGGACAAAAAAACTCAACAGCTTGGTATCTGCATTCCCACTGAAAATTCAACAGTCCTAACCTGGAGAACTGCCTATTGGGAAAAGCCTTTAAATTCACTCAGACCACCCAAAGTGCCCATCCAAACTTGCTTTCTTTGCCAAAGAGAGGAACTAGAAGCCCATATCAAAAGAAATGGCCTTTCCTCTATCAAAATACAAAACACCCAAGGCCCAATCCACCTCTAGTATTGAATGCATCCAACAAATATGCCTACTCAAAAGGGGCCAGGACAGATATATCTTGCTGGACTATTCCTCACCACAGAACCTTAACATCTGCTCCAACATCATTGGCATTGTATCTTTTGCTTCCCAAGGAAAGGTACTCCAAGTCACTTGGCCTTGCCTTGCTTTCAGTATCGTTCCTAGTTTTTCCTAGTCTACCCTGGCTTTGCTTGACTTGCCCATGTCTGCCTTGCCTGGCCCTACCTACAGCTTCCTTGCTTTGCTTTACCTTGCCTGTCACTCCTTGCTTTGCACTCCATGCAGGCAAGGCAGTGCAAACCAAGTGTAGGCTGCTGTAGGCACGTCCAGGGGAGGTAGAGCAGTGAAGGGAAAGCAAATAAAGTGGTGAGAGAAGGCCCAGAAGTTATAGACAAGGCTGGGAATAGGAAGGTAAGCCCAGAGATGGGTAGGCCAGGCAGAAACAGAAAGGCCCTGGAGGAAACCAGTAGACAGGTCAAGGGTGGGGTATGGTCATGCATGAGAATGCAAGGCTAGGGAGGGTTAGAAGGGCAAGGAAAGGAAATTTGGGTTGCCAAAGCAAGGCAAGGCAGGTGAGAGGCACATTCAAGGATTGCTGGTACTTGAAAGCAGCCAGAACAGAATGCTCTGTCCAGCCTTGATCTTGTTATAGATAGTTAATGCGATGGATTGGCTCTCACAATTAAAGGATCAATATTGTGGATATGTTAGGAAAAGTTTTATTGATACATAATTATGTTATAGTGATTTGTTATTTAGACATCCTCTGTTCTCCCCATAGTCTCCTTCCCCATCCCTGTTGTATTGTTGCCACTGGATGGCCTCAGCAGTGGGAACAGGTGAGGGAGGGGGACGTGTCCGTGTGCCCCTTGGATGGGGCAGATGGGAGGAGGACAGGCCTGTTCATAGAGCCATGACAACACCTGACCTCCAATCAAGTTGTAAGAAAGTTGTCTCCAGCAATGGATGGTGAAGAAGAGTTGACAGACAGGTTTTGGGAGTTTTTACACACTGCAGTTTTTAACTGACACAACCCCAGGGCTATAAAAGGGGGAGCAGCCACTTTGTAGACGAGCACGTGGCAGATGCTCAGTGCTCCCAGAGCTGTGTCTCTTTCCTTATTCAGCCCTTCTGTTGTATTTTGTTAAGGTTTAATAAAGCTTTGAAATTTTAAAAGGTGAGAGTCATTTCTTCCAGTCTCACATGGGCTGTTTGTAATTGTGCACCTAAAACACTTGGGCTGCCTGCTTTCCTTCATCTGCAAAAGAACTGACATTCTGGGTCTCATTACAAGCCCAGCTGAACAAGGATAAGGTTGTCAGACAATTAGTTATTGGCCAATGATTAACTTCTAATTTTAGCAAGGCCTCTCTATCTACCTTTAATTTTAGCAAGGCCCATCTATTTATTTCAATTAGCTTCAGCAAAGCTTATTTTTAACTAAGGCCTCGGCTTCTCTAAAATCTTAAATTCTTCAAAGTTTGTGTCTCAGATCCTCTCCAAACTACTTTGAAGCAATGTGGAAAAGTGGTGTTTAAAAAGAGGTCTTTTGGAGCCATGCATGCCTCCCTATAATACCCCTGTCTTGCCAGTTAAGAAAATCCATGAATGGACACCAGAAGGAAAGAAGAATTTTAAAGTGTTAGGAAGGAAAAAAAAAGGAATATTAACTGAAGCTCCTGCCCTAGCCCTTCCAGACAGGCAAAAAAAAATTGAATTTTATGTGAATGTTAAACAGGACCACATTAAAAGGATTTTAGTATGGGAAGACAGGGGAACACTGCAGCCTCTTGCTTACTCTCCTAAGATGTTATACCCAGTGTCCTGGAGGCTGGCCTCATGGTCTGCAGAATTGTGCAAACATGGCTTTAATGGTAACTAAAGCCCTCAAAATGATGACAGGAGAATGTTTTATTATGAAAGTCTCACATCAAATGAAAGTTTTGTGAAGCAAAAAAGCCTCTAAGTGAATGTGCAGTACTCAGTTATTATAGTCTAAAGTTTATATAATGGAGCAGAAAGATTAGGGATTGAGAAGTGGGGAAGGGTTTAAGCCATCCTCCTGTTTGAACAGTCCTAGAAAGAGGGCAAGGAGGAAACCCATGACAGTGTTCAATGGTACTGTGGGGATGGGATGAAGGTCAGGATGGAAGGGGGGATGGAGTGGTTTGGGATCTTGGAGTGGGGCACTAGAGGGAGGGAAAGCAGGAGGCACTTTTGAAAGGTGCCTGATGGTTGTAGGAATTTTGAGGTGTCTTCTGGGAGGTTGCAGTTAAATTGGAAAGGCTGAGGTAAAGGCCCTGAGCTGCAGAGGGAGGGAGGGAGGATTCCAGATCCAGTCTTACTAGCACCTAAAGCCTGAAATCTGGTGTTTACTGTCACCACCAGTGCCCAGATCTAGAAATTTCCCAGTGCTGGCACAGACCAAGTCCAGCAATTTGCTGGAATAGAAAGCCAAAATTGTTTTAGGAGGGAAGAGTGCTCGTAGCTTGATGAGTGTCTTCAGATTTGAATACCTGTGGGAAAACCTGTGCTAAACAAACCATAAAACTGGAGTTCAGGATTAACTGTAAAATCAGATAAAACACCCAGATCGGTAGCAGCAGACATGAAAAGAATGTGGTGAGGAATTCAGCTCAGGGGGATTCACTGATCATATCTCTCTGGAAAACAAGAGAACAAAGGCTACACAAAACTTTTGGCTAGTATGTGTTTTTAGAACTCTCTTGAGGGTTATCATTAACCAAGAACAAGAGATGTGTTTCACCAATCCAAAATAAATCAGTGTTATGAATGAAAAGCACTTTTGTGATAGAGCAGGACATCAAATTTTGGAGATTTCTTCTTCCTCCTTGTACATGCCTTGTTTGTAGATGACTCTTCTGTTGTCTTCACTTCCCTTTTTGCAGCTAAAATAAAACAAATTTATTAAATAATTGTAATTCCAATGAAGGAAAAGCACGGTTAGTGACTTAAAGTTGTCCATTATGCATGTATGAGATTATTTTCCTCTGCACTAGTGCAAATGTCACAGTAGCTTATTGTTTCAAATATTTCAGAGCACATTTTGTATGCAAGGTCAATGCTGAATGCAAAGGGAATAAGGCACAGGAAAATTTGTAATCTTAGATTTTTTTTCCAGGAATTGGCTTAGTTGGCAAACAGTGGCTTAATAATCTTTTGGCAGTACATATTTCTTCCTCTAAAATGTTTCAACATATGGGAGAGGTTTTCCTAAAATTCTATTCTCCTCGTTTCACTTACTGTTCCAGGAAAAAATGGAAGGATCCAAAAAGCAATTAGGAGCAGTAGTGCTAGCAAAAAGAACAAGCAAAGA
Source organism: Poecile atricapillus (assembly GCF_030490865.1). Classification (NCBI taxonomy): domain Eukaryota; kingdom Metazoa; phylum Chordata; class Aves; order Passeriformes; family Paridae; genus Poecile; species Poecile atricapillus. The sequence continues at coordinate 16,789,531 of NC_081259.1, forward strand.
ACAAATGGCATTTGAGAAATAGAAAAACTGGGAAAGTCTGATATTGACCTAGCCTAATATCACACAGGGGAAATAATGTCTACAGTAATAAAAACAAATCATGGTTTGTAGGAAGAGATCATGCCTTATAAAAGATAAAACCTTATCACTATAAAAAATGTGCAAAGTTTTGGACAAGCAAGCACTTTGCTGTGTCAGAGGAAAGACATGATTTGGTTTTATTTGTGATGTGATGGCCAGACATCTTACCTTTTCTTCTTCAGTAGCCAGAAGGCTATTGCAAGAATGATGAGAACTCCCAGAATGCAGCCTATCACAACAGAAACCACAAAACCTGGGAAAAGTGGGAAAACAGGCACAACTGTAAATATCATTGAGTGGAGAAGGTGAATCTCAACTAACATTTGCACTCTGCATCTGCAACCTTTCTACAGCCTGGTTACACCACTCTGTGGCTATGAATGGGAGACTTTGCACAGATGTTCCCTGGAATGTCCCAGTCCCACAGCTGGATCCACAGTTCACACTGCTGTGACGTGAGGCACGTGCTGAAGTCACAGTGGAGGCACCAGCACAGCAGCTCATAGCAGGAGCATGATTTTTATGCTAAAATAAATTAGAGGTCATAAGCAAACCCATAGAATTAAACCCAGGAAATCAAGGATATTAAATTCAATGCCTTTTGTTTTCTCAAAGAGAACCCCACCGAATGTGGACAGCTGAAGAAGGTAAAAATTAGTTCACTATATTGGTATGAAGAACTGAGTGATCTCTCATTTGCATAAAGATTTAAGGATTATCATGATGCTATATTTGTGAGCTTCATGTATATTTTTGGCAATGGAAGTATGTTTTTATTTATTTTGGCCTCCACAAAGATTCTGGAGGTGAGCTCCTTTTTCTTAAGTGCATTTTCTTAATTTACACATTGTTTTTTTATATTTTATCAGATGATTGTTTCTCTCTAAGCAACATCAGAGCTCTTTCAGAAAAAAACTGACAGGTTTCATGTACTCCATCTAAATATTTTCTCCTGTTAAATCAGCTGTTGAAAAAACATGAATGTAAAACGTGGAGTTCAACTACATTTATTTTTTATGGACCCATTAATTTGAAGTCCAGCTGAATGGAAGAAGCTTATAATCCATGGAATTGAAGAAGAGCTGCTTTACAAAAGTTGAGTGTCGTTATAGTAAAGATGTTTCAAAATGCACACAGAAATATAACACCAAAGAGATAACTGTAGGAAAAGAGCTTGTAGTTTGAAGAGGTCTGCAGAAGATCAAGCTTGACCTTGCTGAGGATCAGCAAATGTCACTGGTGAGACAAGGCCACCTTAAGCACTTACACTGGCTGAAAGAGCTGAGTTGTGGAGCTATTTAGTATTTAGAGTGACAGCAAATACTTCTGCCAAGCATGACAATCGTGTCTTCCTTCTTGCTTGTCCTTGCCCTTGATAAGAAGCATTGCAGGGCTTGCCTGATACCCACTGTGGAAAAAAATTCTTACCTTCCCTGGGAATACCTTATTCTTGTACAGTTGCCCATGCACCAATGCAATATGAGAAGAAAAGGCAACAAAGTGAAGTGCAGGAAAAGGAGAAAGCTGTGTTTTTGTAGTGGTACAGTGCAGCAGAACTGCCTTTCCAGTTCTTCACATTTACACAGATCACTCTGCACAGTTTCTTTGCACAGAAGCAATCATACTACTCACCTTCATGGAAGGAGATAAAAACCAGTCTTTCACGGAATTCCTGGACGTTTCTGAAGTTATCCACCATTTCCAGGGGTTCTGGGTCATCGCTCTCTGTGCAGTACATAGCTGTTTCCAGTGCCAGTAACTATAAAGGGAAATACCTGTTCAGCTCCCAGAATACAGAGAAAGCAATGCCAGTGTGTGATCACTGGGAGTGTTTGAAAAAAAAATAAATAAAAAAATGGTGTAGTCAAAGGGAAGGGGATAAATTAACTAATAATAAAGTCTCATGTGGTCTGTGAACCCAAATACAGAGTAATGTGTAAACAGTGTGACATCTCCAAGCCCATACCTGTATTTTGTTTACATCCTGATAAAACTACTGCTTGCTATCAGATTATCTGCCAGGAAAACTAGATGGGAAGAAACATGGTAGATTTTTTCAGCATGCTCTTCCTGGCACAGTCTAACTTCTAAGTAGTATTAAAGGCTACTTTTTGAAAGAATTCTTTATTCTGGTAGAGACATGGTCTGATGGACAAAGGCAAGAATGCATTTTCAAACTCAGGAGCTTGCAGTAAGCAAGATTTGATCCAAGATTTTGACAATCCTATTTTCCCCCATGTCTATAATTAGGTGAATCAGAAGATAGTGATTGTGAGTTTATAGTGTAGGTAAGTGGCCACCTAAGAGCAAAAGAAGTTAATTAGATGAGCACAAAAAATATAAGTTGGGAGAAAAGTAAGGGAATTCAAGATGGATAAATAACACAACACAAGATTTTTAGAAACTTTACAGGATCAAAGTATCACTAACTATCTGTCCTTTGTTCTGGACAACTGAGAATGTGCTAATAGCAAACAGAATGGGATACTGATTTATCAGTCAGTTCTGTGCTATTCTTCCCACTTAAAAGATTTTAGTAATGGTCACCTTTCAGTTTTACAGAGAAATCTGGGAAATGAGAATATGTATTTGCTGTTCTTTAGCAGAACCAGTCAGGGAAATGTGTTCTGTTGGAACTTGCCTGCTGTTGAGAAATTTTAGCGGGGTATCGGAAAACTGTCCAGAGAACGCTGGGGTAGCAGGGAGGAGTTGTCAGGGAGCCCTCGTAGCGATAGTACTCATCCAGTCTGTCAGGAAGCAGATCTTGAATATTGAAACCAGGGACCAGAACCTTCTGATCTAAAAAAGGGATTCATGTTAAATATTGTGTCATGGCTACACAGGGAGTGTAGTGTTTTTGGTAAGTAGGATATTTTCAGTGTCATATCTCTAGGATAAGAAAAATACATTTTAGCAGAGATGATCCCAGCTTAATAAGGACTACAGCTTTTTAAGTTTCTTATGTACAAATCCTGTCTGTGACACCAAATGAGAGTTCTCTAAGATAAACTGTGGCCATATTAACTAAAAAACACCCTGTGGAAGAAGTAAGGCCCAGTCAGAATCACATGGGACATGCTAGCCATATGCTCTTGCCAGGAGTGCACTGCATTTGGAAGCCTTTCACAGCTTGTGGCAGATTTGCCTGCAATCTCTGGACTCTTTCTTCAGCCAGTTCAACCCTTCTAAGGGTGACATGTGATACTCCCAGCCATTCTCAATCTGATTTAGCCACTCACCCTTGTATTTCACATTCTGGAAGTGCCTGAAGATCTTCTCATAGGATGGGTTGAAGGGTCCAATCTGCAATGATCACATTATCAACAACTGTGCAAGTCACCAATCTGAATATGGGTCTGTGCTTCTTGCCTGTCCTAAGACAAGTGCCTCCACTGGCCAGATATTCATGTACTAGAATGGCATAAGCATTTTATAATTGAAAACATTCCCTATGTCCTCAGATTCATGATAACATTCCTGCTCCAGAGCTATTAGAGCTGCTGTGTTTTATTGCTGCCTTTACGACTGCAGTGCACTGACCCTATCACCCTTGGCTGCTCAGAGTGCTGTGCAAATGAAGAGAAGCCCTTTCCTCTGAGAGCATTGCAGGCAGAAGTTCTCAGCTGACAGGCTTCTCAGATCATCTCCCAGTTTCTGGTCAAAGCCGCATTTTTCCACCCACAAACATTTTTAGTCTGCTGCTCCTCACAGTCCAGGGAGGTAAAGAATGACCAGGGCCACAGGGCTACAGCTCAACTCTCTGGCTAAGGCTATAACTCATCTATCACACAAGACTATGTTTTTCAACTGCTACCAGCAGCTTTTTGGTCTAATAATCAATGCCTTTTTTATGAATTCTTCAGAGCTGGTTCTTAGCAACTCTTCTGACAGCCAGACACAGTGTCCTTACACTAACTCTAACAACCAGCAGCTATCTGGAAGGATTTCCAAGACCTAATCTCCATTGTTCACTGATTTGATTTTCAAGCACCATTGCTTAGAAATAACCAGAATCCCAATATTATTCCCTAGCATAATATACAATACTCTGACACTTTTCACAGCTACAACTTCCAAATGAACTGAAATTTAACACAAAATTACTGTCAGAATCTTAGAGGTGCTAGGAAGTGAGTTTGGGTAATATTAATGAGAGTTTTGTTTGCGAACTGGAACATTTTACTTTTTGATGGAAATGTGGAAATGTATTGTGGTTTTGGTTTGTAATGCTGCAGAGAATCCTTGCATTTTAAAATTATCTTTACAGTCATTGAGGAGTTTTAATCTTCAAGAGAAAGAAGAATTATATATGTGCGAGCTACTAATTTTTTTCTTTCTGTTTAAGATCGTTATTATCTTCATATGTGGGACTTAGGAAAATTGGAAAGCTGTCCTGACATCTTAAAATGTCACAGAATGTACTCATTTTCTGTAATCTGTAGTTGAAAGAATCTGTGAAGTTAGCAGGGAGAAGACTGTGGTTAAATCCTAATTACATGCAGTGGTCAAAGGCAGGGTTGTGTCTGCCTGTGCCTCTCTGCTGTGTTCAAACTGCCTCATGCTGCAGCAGGAAGCTTTGAGTAAATGAGCTTGAAATTCAGTTTCCCCTTGTTTGATAAACACTACCAGTCATTAGTTTGTAAATGAATACAAAAATAGACTTTAACATAGCTGAAGTTAATTTAATAAAAATCATGAGGAAATACTCAGAATTTTTCTTTTTGTAACATTTGCTCCTGGTTTGGTATGTGCTGCTAGAATCTGACCCTTTTATTTTTGGTGAAAGAGGAAAGGAAAAACCTTTATTCAGCCACTGTATTGTTGAATAATGTAGGTAATTTTGTACATTAAAGGTCTCTCATAACTGAATGATTGAAAGCATATTCTAAACAAACAGAAAAAAAAAAAAGACCCTGCATCCTACCTCAAGGAGAACAGCCAAAACAGCCAGTCCATCTGCTTTGTCCATTGCTGCTGCTATATCTGGGTATTTCTCAGAGTTGTAATGTACAATATGGAGCTACAAAGGAGGAGATATTTTGTTACAATTACCTCTGGGTCATGCTCACATTTATGCTTCACAGTTAAAAAGTACTGTGCAGCCACCTCAGGATAAGACAATGCAGGAGGGTCCTTCAGTGATTTCCGGGTGCAGAGGTAAAACCTTTTCAGAGAAAGGCAGAACGTCCTGGGACTCTCAGCTCTGCTGTAGCTGAGTTTTACACATCCCACACACACCCCCATAATGCAGGGGGAAAGAGGATTCATGATTTAATGATTCATGACTTCAGCTTCAAGTACTAGCAAATTTTTCTGAAAAAATAACACCCAGCACTCCAATATTTGGAATGGAAACCCCAGTGCTAAATACAACTAGAGAAGAAATGGATTTGTAAAGTGCTGTTATGCAAGAAAATTATTCTAATTTATTTTTTTCATAATTTTGAGGTAAATATCTGATTGGTACCGCTTATCAAAATCTATTCCCAAATCCATAATTTAGAAATTAAAAAAGATAACCAGTTTATCTCTGTATAGAAGAAGGTGAGTAAAGACAGCAGCAGTGCCATGCAGCTAAAAGTTACTTAAAGTGAACTGGTGCCTCAAGTTACCTCAAGTGAACAGTTCTGAGTTTAGAATTTAACTTCCAGCTCCCTGACCTAGCACATCTGAATCCATCTCTTTTTTGTGGTGCACAAACAATTATTTTAGTATATCTTTTAGTATTTTAGATAATAAATACTTGGCTTAGAACCTCATAGCCTTTTACAGCCATTTACCCAAGAGACAGACCTCACTTTGAAACAATGAGACCTCCCCAACCTTCTTTGCTTCTTTCCCTGATCTGATCTGCCCTGCCTTACCTCTGCTGCAAAATGCTTCCCACTGATGGTGTGCTCAGAGCCTTTGGAGTGGTTTTGGTTTCCCCAGTGCAGGTGAAGTTGAGATGCAGTGTACTCAAATGGGAGGTTTCTGATGGACATAGCAGGTGACAGAAACATTTTCACTGCAAGCAGATCAAAACCGGAGAGGAACAAATGATACCACAGCTCTCAAGGACAGGGCAAATAAAAATACCATGTCTAAGTGTATTATATATGGAGCATGAAAAAAGCAGATTCTTAACTCAAATCCATCTCAGTCTGTGGGGGGAGATAAACACTTCTGTTCTCTTTAAGCCTTTCTTGGTAGATCAGGATTTAGAACATACCCATTTCTATTTTCCTAAATACATTAATTAAATGTGATTATTGTTGCTAATGGAAATCTTTCTTCTCCCTGAAGAATGTGAATTTGTCTCAGACATTGATATGTTAAAACAAAATTTATGCTCATGTACCTTCTTTTAGTTCCCTTATAATGGTTGAAAATGGCTTAATAAATTAATATTTCTCATGGTAATTTATATCTCCTGTTATATTGAATTCTGCTGCCTCTTCATCTTTTTTTTAGGAGCACATGACAAAACCAAATACACACCCCCTTTCCTTGCTGCTCCCAAAACCCAGAACACTGATGTTGAGCAGCAAGACAATCCCAGGCCTTAAGAATGAGCATTTCCTCTCTTGATGTGCAGGAGGGAGACTTTTGTATGCATGACCCTCTCTTCTGCTCACTAAGGCACTCTCCTGGGGAAGGCAGGCTGGTTTGTTGGGGTTTTTTTGGTGCTGAAATTCCAGTAGTAATTCTCATCCCAGCAGAAACTTTCCAGTTGTTCATTTGGAGCATTTGGTATTTCATAAAGCAATGGCGTATGTCAAGAACAGATCTATTTCTTAGCAATTTTTCCCTATTATTTTCCAGAGTGAATACAGTTTGTTTCTGGACTGTCCTGGACATGTTTTTCAGGGGAAACAAGGCTCAAAACCATAGTGAAATAACAGTTGTGACCTTATGTATTTTTAGGCTCTCACTGAGAAGGGTTTTTTTGAGCTCTACTGTTTTCAGTCTAGCTGAAGTAGGTAATTGTGTCTGGATGAGCTGGCTGGTGAAGAACATCAATTATATACAGGAATGACATGACAGCACAATATTAAGCATCCTATGGGTTTCCTATAGCTGAAAGAGAAGGTAGCAGCATAATGATCAGTCCAACAGAGGCTAATTTTTTGTTACTCAGAGGTAAATTAATTTGTATCTAAGTGAGGTTTCTAGAGTAGGATGCATCTCTACTGCTTTCTAGGAGGGCACTGACCTTGAAAATGAATTCCCATTTTCTTGAGGGGGTTATATTTTTGTCTTGGCTTTCTTTAGGAAATAATCAAACTTTGTATTTTAGGGGTGAGGTATGACAGTGGTAGTGACTTAGGTTGTCCAAGGAAATTGCTTTTACTTGTGACTGTTTCGGGAGGGACAGACTCTCAGTGCTGTTCTTTTGGCTCCTTCTGCACTCTGGCACCCTTCAAGTATACAATGACACTATTTCCTTCTCTGCCTATTGCTGTCATATCAGCCCAGTGCATTCAACTGTGGCACTCCAGTCTTTCACTCAGGACCAAGAAGGACTTTTAGGAAAAGAAGGCTCAGAAGGAAAGGATGTTCCAGCCATTCCTAATCTAAAGCAACCTGGTTTTAAAGGAGAAAGTGATCAAAAGAAAAACCAGAAATCTGTCGTAAGAGGCTGGCCCTTACTGAAGAATGGGCTTATGATGTTCAATTGAGCAGGTCAGCTTCACTGGAGGAATGATAAAAAAGAGATTTTTGCATGTTGGTCAACTCATAACCAAGCATGTGAGAGCAGATGCCATTTAATAATGCAGATTATTCTGATACTTATGCAATAAAAGAAGATACAAAGAAGCAGGGTTTTATAACTTTTCTTATTTCTATGTCTTCAAGTGTCAGAGGAAGGAATGAAAACTGATGGGGCTGACTCACAGGTATTGTGTATTGTGTCATTATAGGAGTCCTTTATGAAACAGCATCACCTCTGCCTTTACCTACTGTACTGACACTGATTTAGTGCTACTGTGGGGAGAATCCATTTGTATACTATATCTAATTATTTTTCTGCCTTCTTACCTATCACTACCTATCACTGTCTATCTTACCTTACACGACATAGATTTCTGTCTCAAGTCAAAAGAACAGAATGGTGCTCCTACATTTGTTTTCCCCACACCCCCACATAATTCAGTTGAGCTGCTTTGATGAATGGAATAGACCCATAGCTCATATATTATCAGTTAATCTCTTTTTAACAGAATCACAAAGTCTTTTTCCATTACCAAAGTAATAAGAAAACCTTGGGCATTAATTCTGACATGCCTAGAGTTTATTTTAAATTTCTTTATTTAAAATTTGACTTACTGGGAATTCATTTGCACTTAGTACATTCCCAGGTTTCTCTAGCCTGTTCTGTAGATGCAGGTATGCTGATTTGAAGGCTTTCTCATCTGATTAGTAGCTTAATTTCATCTAATAATCAAAGCAGTCCACCCATGAAGTAAAAAACCACTGAGTTCCTGCAATTCTTTCTTTTAGCATTCCTTTTAGCATCTGTGAGTTCCCTTACCTGAATGGCCATTATTGATCAATGTAAACTGGTCAGTGGAGGGCACATTATAGCCTATGAATTCTAAAGGCAGGAGATTAGAATCATACTGGAGAATATCTTTGTGGAAATTAATTGGTGATTGGAACACTCCTCCACAAAATGGGTATTTCTTTGGCCAGGCCTTCTCTCCATCAGGACCTGTGTGAATGAACAGAGACACATTTGTCAAACCTTTACTATGCAATTAACATAGAAATTCCTGTGTCAGCCTTCATGCAAAATTTGGAAAAGAAGCCTTTTCAGAATTTTTAAGACTTTTTTTTAAAAAAGGACCTCATTAAAATAGAGGTAATGAAGGATACAATCATTTTTCTGTGGGTGCTGTGACCTACAGACAGATCTGATTATATCAGACCCTCAGACATTTCCTAACTGTACAAACTGTCTGGCAGTATCTAACAGGACTGCATAACCCACAGTGAAAAGCTAACTTGCAAAAATAAAAGGTGTTATGGTAATTTGACCTACAATCATTTGCTCAAACTCTGGTGAAACTTTTCTTCATCACAGCCGTTTGCCCGAGGTAAGATCTGCAAAGAATACATAATATCAAGAGAATTTTAATTGTGCCTTTGATTTAATTACACATTAACAGATAGCAGCTGTTTGCAAACAACTGTAAGATGAGATGGTTTGGATTTAAATGCCAGAGGAGGCACTTGCAACTTGTGTTTCTCCTTGTTTCTGAACATTTATCTTGATTCTTTCCAAGGCAGGAACATCCTTAGGGGTCACCCAGCCTAATGCTGTAACAGAGGACACCGGGCCTCCCTGGATTGATTTCTACTTCTGTGAGGCCATTTCTTTCAGAAGAGAATAGACATCTACTCCTCCTTTAGCATGCAGATAAAAGATATTTCATTAGTGCCCAATGGATAATTACTGTCCTTGGCAGCTTGCTTTTCACCATGAGCCTGCTCTTCTCATGCTTTTGTTCTTCATTGAAGTACTTATAATATAGGGGATATAGTTTCTCACTTCTCATAAGCTATGTAGATCAAGTCCCTTGAGTCTTTGATTAGAAGGTTTCATTTCCAAAACTATGATATTCCCAGTGGCTTCTTTGAAGATCAGGTCATCAGTGACAAAGCAAGTTCAGATATTTTCTGAAGGAAATTAACAGGCAGGAGGATACTATTAGCAGTTCACTTTATTTACATAAAGACAAATAAATTTATTTACAATTGCCAAGTAAATGGATAGTGGGAGTGAATCTGACTTAAACATAGTGCATGTGACAGAATCAACAAGATCAGTTGTGGTGCTTAAGGACAGACTAACATCCTTGGTAAAGCTGTTTAAGATTATTCAAGAGAGCAGGTTAGCAGGTGGCATTGTTTGCAGTGTGGATACTCAGAGTCTAACAGTGCTTTTCAGTATAAATAGGCCTTGCTGTTGCTGTAATTTAAATTTTTGACTCCAGTTCACTCACAATCACATCAATTTCTTTCTTACATCTTTGTGATACTACCTTAAAGTTGCTGAAATTCTTTTCAAAAGCTAATAAATGTTATGCTGACATTATAGAAGCCTCTCCTCCACCTATTTTTGGCAAATAACAAATACATCCAGAAGAGCATAAATTCCATACTATGGAATACATACTGAAGAATATCTCCAAGGAAAATATGCATTAGGATATACCGAGAAATTACAGTTTCTTAGGTTCAAATTTGCCATGCAAGACGACGACACTAAAATTTAACACTTTACAAGGAGCTAAGATTGCAGCAATTCAGAAAATTGTAAGACTTCAGTAATTTTAAAAGGTTTGATAAGGTAGTGAGTTTGCAAGAAGATTTTGATATGTTACATATCATAGCTATGGAAACTTGATAATTAAATATGTGATTCATGTATAAAATAGAAGTCTAGTCCCAGCCAGGGAGTCATGAAGTACCAATCATTTTTTCAGTAGTGTGTTTGAATGCCTGAGTGTCTGGAAGAGTTGGCAACAGAATATGGGAATTTCACAGAATATGGGAATTTCACACCTACATCACCAGTTTAGAAGGAAAACTTTTGTCTTTTCTATAAAATGATGCAGTTATCACAGTCTTCATGTACCTTTACCAGCACTTATCCTTTTCTTGACATAAATCTGCATCTCCTCTCACAGGCCTTTAAGCTACAGAACATTTTGCTTGTTTCTCATTCCTGCTCAATTAAAAAATCCCAACAAAACCAAACAAGACCTCTTTTTTGGTACAAACCCAGTTTTTATAGAAATTCTGTGTTTTGTCACGTAGTCTTTCTAATTTAAGTGTCTTAAAACTCCTGTCTCAAAGAGCTGAGCTCACTGCAGCTTAGTTTTGCATGTGAAACTGAGATTTCCAAGGCAGATAAACCACACAGCTCAAAGGCATTTCTCAGCTAGGTCTGCTGAAAATTAATGATTGATTGTGAATCAGATTTTCTTTTTCCTGTGCCAGTACACTCAGATAAATTCAGTGAAAATCACACAGCGTTTACAAAGGCTTTGTCTGATCACTACTGAATAAAGAACAGCATGTGCATGTAAGATTGGCCCGTGCTACAAGTCCCAAAAGATATTAACATAAGAAGTACTGCAGAATTACCCCCAAAGTTAATTTCCTTTTTGTGTGACACATTTGTAACCTGGGCACTGCAGAGGTGTTTGCTGCTATGAGGATCCCAGCAGGACTGTGTCAGCAGAGCACTTGTGCCGTGGGCCTGTTCTACCACCCCAACACTATAATTCAGCTGCTGGAGTGAGCAAATTGAGGATAGAGACCTGCAGGGGTCAGTGGAAGTGGGACCTTTCCTGCTGCCACTGCTCCCAGTGCTGCCAAGAGCACTCCTTGCCCTGGGGATTGCAAACTCAGGCTGCCCAAATCCAGCTTGTGGACTGCTTTGCTTGATACAAATTTGCAGGACCACGTTCTCTTACCACACTGAAAATAGCCCTGAGCCTGACGGTGTCCTCACAGCTATTTCATATTTCATAAAAGATGTCTGTAAATAAAGCAGGAATAATTCTCTGAATTGTCTGCCCAGTGAGCTGAGCAAAACACCCTCAGGACCAAGGCTGCATGTGTCCATCATACCACCTCCTTTGACAGTTTTGTGCTTTCCAAATCCAGCCCCACAGCGCTGGTGCTTCCAGGCAATGCAGGACAGATGTTCCTTCATGAACAGTGGTGTCTGCTCCCAGGATGTATACACTGGCCCATTTTAAATAAAGAGAAAACAGCCTTGTGAGACACCAGTGGTACCAACAGACTTTTGCTCTGATGACCAATTAATATTTGTGTTGCTCCAGCTTCTCACAGTCTGTGCAAGTTCTCTTGATGTGAAGTAAAGTAATGTAGTAAAATGCATTGGGTCAGTAACACAGGGAATGCCTATGGAATTTTTGCAGCCAGGCAGAGCATTTTTCCCTGTTTTCAGCCAGCTGGAAGCTGTAAAGCTGCCATTCACCTAGGGCTAGCTGGTGGTGAAGGCTGAGAGTACAGGCTCCCTGCCATGGTGACATGAGCATGTGGTTTCCTTTTTTCCCAGGGCTCAGTAATATCATTCTGTATACACAGAGCCAATATGTGTGTATTTTCCACACATGTGTCCAGAGGGGAGCTTGTGTGATAGAGGAATTGCCAGGGGCTGTAGCTGTCACTGTTACTTCATTCAAGTGCTGTATGAGAAATTTGGGGTGTGTTCTAGTGTGTTCACTAAAGCTGGCATTTCTGAAGGGGAAGTGGAAAGGTCTTAGCACAGCTTCTCAACACTCACTGAATTGGAGTATTCAGCAACAGCAGAATAAAAGAGTTTTTAAGTACAATTAGCCTGATATCTGTTACCAACAGTTCTTGTGTCTGCATTGCAGCATGGAGTTGTCTCTTCACATGCTAAAGTACATTGAGAATTCTGTTGGCACTATTACTGCTAAAACGTGTTAATAATTCTGTTAGCACTTATTACCTTAAACTTGTCTACAAAGCTAGTTTTCTCCATTGTAGCTGCTTGTCCACTCTGAAGGGATGATTCTGGTTCTATGATTTCAGTCCAGCCCACTTAAACTACAGAAACAGAGCCAGAATCCAAAGAATTGAAGCCTAACATCCTCTTCTACCAGTTTTTTTTTCTGGCACAGAAGACTTCAGCCTGCACTTCACAGCCAGAGCAGCATTGGCAAAAGCTGCCTGCACATGCTGTCCTGAGCTGTGGGGCATTGCAGTCACTCTTTGAGTTCTTTAACTGGAAACACTTTCCTTATGATAGACTCAATCTACTTTGTCCATCTTACAGAAGATGGAGCTGCCCCTCAGAGAACACAAATCAAGCCTGTGTCACCAAGGGTGGAGGCCTCATTACTCTCTGGTGTTTCCTCCAGGCACTTTTTCTTTGGCTATGTACAAGGGTAGTGAAAACAGAGAGAACAAATAGCATTGCTTCAGTTTGCCTAAGGAATAAGCAAACAAAGGAGAAGTTTAGTCTTTATATTTGATATATCTAATGCAGTAGTTTCATTATAGGCAAGGCAAACTCCTATTTCTTTGGAAAGCCTTAGATAAGGCCTGATCACAGGTGGCGTCATCTTGCTTTGTCACTATGGCCTGAGGTACTAACACTGCATCAATGTTCAGTTTTACATATTGTAAAATGTATAAAATACTCAACAAATAGAAATCTCTGACAATGAGCACTCAGATTTCTCCTCCACCCTTAATCTTGTACCTTGACCCTCATCTTGATACCAGTTTGTGCTGTGGTTATAATGGCTTGATTTCCTTTCCATTCCATTGACTTAATTTCAGTGAGAGGCCCTGCCAGGTGTTTTAAGGGCAGAGAAAAACAATGGAAGATTTAGGATGCCATAAGGAACCAGAACCAGTGGTAGAGTATGGAGGAACTCTTTCCAGGCTTAGCACAGTCTCTCTAATAGCTCTTTTTCTCTTTGCTCTACCTCTGCTTTTCTGTACTATTCTGTACAAGTTCAGTTGCCACTTCACTTTTGTGAAGTTGCTTTTATATATTTGCTTTTATATGTTCTTCTAGATTTATTTTTATTTTGCAATCAGTAGTTGAAGGAAAAAGATAATCTGTTTTGTGAACTTTCTCCCAATCCTCCATACATTTAGAATGTAGAAATCAGACTGCAGTATGGAAGAGCTTAACAGAAATTGGTGAAGTTGGGCACTGAGAATAACATGCTTTGGAATCAACACTAGTACCCAAATTCCTAGGAAGGGAGAAGTAACTAATTTAAACAAGGATTACCCTGGGAAGAAGGGCAACACTCTCGCTTTCATGTTAGTAAAAAAAGTCTTGTTTTCTTTACCAACCAGCAGGGTTAGATTTACCTGATGGCTGCTGTCAGAGTGGAAAGCCCAGACTTTTGTTAAAGCTGTGTCAGGCTTTTTCCCGACTGGGGATGTGAGGTCTGTGCATGGACACTGGCAGATAGACGTGCAGCTGACACATTCTGCTTATGTGAAGTGAGTCAGGTAAACTGGAGCACAGCCAAAGGGTTCCTAGCTGCAAGTTCAGTCTCAGAGGTTCTTTGTGTTGTCTTGGAGCAGCACCAAAAGCTTAAGAACAAGCATTTTTTTCTGAGAGTCTCCATACTGCCTACTTCTGTGTGGGTATTAGGCATGTAAAATGCTACTCTGAATGAGGAAATACCTGGCTAGAGGATTTAATGAGTTAAAAGAAAAATGTTAGATAATCCTTTTCCTGAGCAGCCACCAGGTCCTTCTGAGTTAGTAGAGGACTAAAAGGATTAGCTACAAATGAACACTGCTTTCCTAAAGATGATTTATTCTGCTTTGTCACTGCAAAGTTCAAGGACTTGAGCCTCCAGTAACAGAATACAGGTGACTTGCTGAACTCTGATTCTACCTGAAAAAGAGGACTCATGTGGGTAGGGAGAGAATATTCTTTACAGAATTAGGCTGGAATGTGCTGCTGGCCTTTGGCTGCTGAGGAAACAGAGGGCTTCAGGGACCTTGTTCAGCTGTAGGTCCAGCTTTAGTCTGCTGCAATTCCTGCCATTCCACAAGGAAATTTAGAACCCAGTAACTGATCCTCAGTCACTTAGATATGAAACCTGATGGATGAATAACAGATTTCAAGAAAATTGATCAGATTCAAACCTGGGTAAGGATTGTGGTCCCAGTAAATACCAGAATACATTTGGCAGGTTGTCTTTAAAGGCAGCCATAACTTTGTAGGTATGAATTAGTACTTACCAATATAAGACCATTTGGACCCTGTTTAAAGACAAAGAAAATATTACTGTGAGTATTTGAAATTGGTCTTACTCTGTAAAGAAACAAATTGCTACTTAAACCCATGTACTGAATGTTGCAATACTTTTGTCTATCTTTCTAGTCCCAGCTGTTGAGCAAAACAGCAAAACATAAACACTTTCACACTTTTTGACAATTTATGAACCTTTCTCACTCAAAGTGTAATTATAATTATCCCTGTGATCCTGCCCATAAGGGTGAATTTCTTGTGGTCACTTAAATCTTGGGGCAGGACTGCTGTCGGTACTTTTTTATTTTATTGGAATATCCACAGACTTTGTCTGTAGGTACACCCCTAGGATTTTTCTCTAGTCAGGAAGCTAAGGAATATAAGTGGAATGTAACTACAACAATCCCCCCTATGCCTTCTTGAGGAGTTCAACAAATATCAGTGGATTGCAAGACTGAGAAATGATGGACAGAAATGAATGGACTTTGAAAAAAGGTAATATGACACATGAACCCCTTTAACTCAGAGAATCCCAGGGAGGGGGAGTGAGTGTTCAAATGATGAATACTCATCCATTGCATATGGAACTAAACTTGGGACAGTATCTCTGCATGTATTTGGAAATGTCTGAATTTATTAAATGCTCTTTTTAATAATTTTTTTACTGGTCCTGAAACCTACTTGAAAGCACTCAGCTTGCTGCATAATTAGAGGTGTTTATCTTGGCAGACCTGAAGAGTTAGGGTTATCAGGCTAATTCTGATCTTTACTCTCTGCAAATTTAATTTTATTTCTGCTTAGAAAACAGCCCTGAAATACAAATCTTGCAAACACTCAGTGCCTGTGCCTGTGAGTGTGTCTGTATGCATGCAGGCAATGCATACAGACACACTCACATTTATCATTACATGCACATGTCTGCTCAGTACATGGTTCTTGACAGCATTTCTTGTGTTCTGATTATGGGCACAGATGCAGCTCTTCCCTAAGAATATTATATTAAAATGTTTGGGATTAGTTTTTAAGGATGTGCAAATCAATTGCACTTAGCTCTTTTGTATTGATATGTGCTGGGAACATGAAACTCTCTGCTTTCAGTTTGTTAGGACCCAGGTGCCTTGTTCTTTTACATTGAAATTTTCAAAACAAGGTCTGTGTAATCATGTTGGCTCAAGTCCTCAGGTTCCTCTCATAGAAGAATTCATATTTTAGACTTCAGATGAGAAACCCCATTCTCTTCTTGCCTTCTCTCTGCAGGGGATTGTCTCTTACTGGGTTTTCAGGGGATTGCTTGTGTCCTTTGGTCATTCCATAGACAAAATTTACATAAAGATAAAAATGACTTGCAGTAGGTTTTAGAAATACCCTCATTTGAGCAGGGTTTGAAGAAATATGGCTTAACTACAATAGCTACTGTGTTCATGCTCTTATTGACCATTAAAATGTCTATGAGGTATCAAAACTGATTTTTATAATCTACAGCCACCTTAAAACAATCACTTTTAAGCATTTACAATATTTTAGTCAGTTATGCCACTTGACACAAAAGTAAATGAAAGCTTCAAGTCTTTTGCCAAGTGAAGTATTCCTTAACCTGTGAGCATTTTGATGCCCTGCAGTTCACTGCTATTATGACTTTATAGTGAGCACAACCATAGAACTGCTGTAGGTAGTGCTGAGGCACATTTCTGCCCATTTCATCTTGGATTAGGAGATGAATCAATGACCACATGGCAGAACCTTCTTGATTTTGTGTGAATGAACACAGAGAGCTGCCAGCCTCAGACCCTGAGCAAGGTTGCTTTTATTCTGCCTGAAAATGGAATGAGAGTCAGGCAGACTGTTAGACAGTGTCAAATCTAGAGGTGAACACTCAATGGCTCTGTGTCTGTGAACACTCTCCTGGCTCTTTGTTCATGTTGGGATGTGTATTGATGAGTGACAGAGGTACATGCCCATGCATGGCAGAGGAGGCTGCTAGAGCCAGTGTACCTGCATTTGACTGATCAAAAGACAGAGAAAAAATACATTTTCAGTGTCACTTGAGAGCTGGGAAAGTGTGAATGGTTGTTGGTGTGATAATCAGAAGGATGTCTGAGACATGCAGATACTCTTGCTCTTGCCATTTCTTGGTTGCAGGTTCCTGAGACAGGCACTGTCCAGAATTTCTCCAGAATCTCCTTCAGGATGTATCATAAGACATATATTTTCAACACATCCTTTCAGTTCCAAACCTTCTGTATGGCCACAGAAAGCACCTGTAAAGCATCAAGCTTTATTTATTCTGTTGTTCTGAAAGCATCAAGCTCTAGGAACCTCTGTCCTTCAGGTGGGAGATACTGATGTAGAATATAGGCATTTTTCAGAGGACATATGCACAAAATAAGAAGATGACCTTAAAAGTTTGAATTTCATGCCTGTTGCTGCTCATGCAAAAAAAATGGTAAAATGTTTGTCCTGTCAGAGCTCTGCATGAACCAACAGCTCTGGATTATGTTTGAACCTCCTGGATTTTGTCCCATGAATATACCTGCCAGGTAGATTGTATTTAGTTTGAAAAAATGAAAATCGATTATAATCAGCTGGAATAGATGAACACTGACTCCTAAAAAGAGAGTGAGGAGTGCCAAACTCCTGAAATTAATCTTGTTTCAATATAAGAGAATGACCTCTAGTGTATGGGGTGCTTTACAGGGATCGCTTTTTTCCTCTCTGGTTTAAAAATAAACAGGCAGAGGGAAAGGTGTGATGCTTCCAGAAACTCTGAAAGGGCCAGCCTCTGCTTCATTTCATGAGAAATAAAACAATCACAAAGCAAAGCATACTGAGCATGCAAGTCTGTAATGCCAACTAAATCAGAGGACAAATTTCTCTTCCCTGTATATGTCAGAATACCTGCTCTGAGAAATTGAAACAAGGATACTAACTCCAAACAACAGCAGACTGCAACAATATAAAACTTTGAGAATGATACTGAATAGCAATAATGAAAAGATGCCATTTTTCTGCATAAATAGCTGTCCTAAGCTACAGGAGACAATAAAATAGAAAGCTGAAAGACTTTACCATTCAACGGCGCTTGCATTGAGAGCTGTATCTTTAGGAAGAAAATAAGCACAGTAGCCACTGTGACTATACTGAAGCTCTTGACTGACATCTCAAGGAAAGACTTATAATATTCCAGCAGTTCACGGATTTCTTTGCACTCTGAAGAAATTCCCTTGTAGACATGTGGCAAGTAGCAGAATATACAGAGCTTCTGCTAATGAGTTATTGCCCTCCTCTCCCTTTTTCTCTCTCCTAGCTTTTTATAAAGCTCCTGAGACTCAACCCAAAACAAATGATGTAATCAGACCTGCCTCTGTGTCACAACACCCTCAGAAAACTGATCATATTCTTCATTACTTCAGCTTTAGTGAGGTCCTCACAGGGCAGACTCCAGCACTTAGAGAGGGAATTTAAACATGGAACTTGAGAAATTATTTAGCAGAGACAAAAATGCTTTAAAAAGCTGTAGTCCTATGGGCCGTACCACAGTAGAGTTTTTCTAGCCTGGTTCAGAGAGTCTGCCACAGCTCCCATTTTTGGATCAGTTGGATATAGTATAATGGCCCACTGTGAAGACTGGAGGAAAGGGAGGAGAAGTGAGGCTCTGTGTGGGACTGGTAATAACTCAAAGGGACCATGGACACTTCCCACGAAAACCATCCAACTTGTCAAGAGCAGAGTTTTTTGAGCTGAAGGCTCTTGGAACCAGGAGGACTGAAAATTCATGATGCAATAGTCCCAGAATGTGATTATTATTCAGGACATGTATGAAGAAGGGTAAAGAGAAGCACAGGGTATAAGTTAATGTCCTCTTCTGTCAGTGATTGAGGAATAAGCTCTTAAAGTAAGGATAGCTGAGGAGCAGAAGGTGCTATTGAAGAGACTACTGGTTTTATTTGAGTACATTATTATTTATAATTGTTATGAACTGCTTGCTACATATAAGAAACAGCTTTATCATGTATTAGCATTGATTACTCAAACTTTTTTTTCAACATCTTTATTTCTCAGCTACAGTGTAATTGCTCAGTGTTATTAGATGTCCTTATTTTTCTTACTGTTTATGAGGTTGATAAGGGGAAAGGAAAATTGACTGAAGCATGGCTCACTTGTACCTAGATCCCAGGCAGGGCTGTGCTGTAAAGCATGATTCTGGTCTATTGCTGCTGTTCATGCATAGCCCAGTCCTCCCAGTGTAGGCAGAGGGAGTCTGCAGAGAGCAGCAGCAACTAATTAATGTCCTGTAGCCTTTTAGAAAGCAGCAGTGGTTGAGAACACTTCCTCTCATATTTCTTCTCAGTATTTTGTAGATTGTAATTCTGCTTGTTTTGCTTCAGACAGATGTAATCAAGAGGAAGAGGGTGTAAGCTATAGAGAAAATGTTTTTAGCATGACTTTGCAAGTGCCATTGTCCAAAGCAGAGGGACACAGTCTAGCACATTGGTATAAAAGGCATGCTGAGTGTGTTCAGCATGAGGGCTATCAGCACACAGCTGTGGCTGCATGCAGGACCCTCTTAACCCAATGGAAACTTGGAAACACCGTTTTATAGGTGTCTGTAGAATGAAGTGGTTTTGTCATCAGCCTTCACATAGCTGGCAGCCTGTCTGACAAGCTGCTAAGATTGGTATCAAGAGCTGAAAATTAACTTCTCTACAAAGACCATACTGTGTAGGAGTGTATAGACCAAGCTATCTGCCAAACTGTGTTTTCTTATCTCCTTCCTTCATATTTTCTGCCAGTGTTCTTGAACATTCACCATGGTGAAGTATGCTCTGATTCTTAGAATCTCCCTCAGACCATTTTTGCATTTTCACAATCTGCACCTCTCCTCCCCCAGTTTCAGCTATAGCAGAAGACATTTTGGCTTCACATTGAAGAGAGGAATTCCAGGCAGTGCTTGTGCTTTCAAGGCTGGCTGGAGAGAAAGCTCTCTGCTTCCAAAATATAAGCCATGCAAAAAGAGAAAAAAAATCTCCCCAACACAGTTACCTGCCTATGCTCTGCATAAACCAAACAGAGATTGCATTTTATTCTGGCTTTAAGAAATTTTAGATTGCTAGCAGTCAGTTTTCATTTCTGCACCAGGACAAGGCAGAAACAGAGCAGCATTTTCTTAAACTGGGGGAGTTCATGAGAAGTAGATTTGCATCCTGAGTATGAAGCATCAGGCTGGAATTCTACAGTGTGGGTTTATCAGTCTTTAACTTGCACAGTCCCTTAACCTTAGTGGTGTTTTGTTTGAGCCTGTCACTAGCACCAGGGGACAATGAAAAAGATTCCTGTCTGTGGTGCAAACAGGTGAATGATCTGATCTGTCTGGTGGCCAAACTTAAGGAGGAAGTAGAAAGACTAATGAGTATTGAGGAATGTGAAAGGGAAATAGACTGGTGGAGTTTCAGCCTTTCATTCCTGTGAGAAGCCTACCAGGAGTCAGAAGACTCCCGTGCCCCCCACAATCAGGCAGGAGGAGCAGACCTAGTAGATGAAGTAGAATGGAAATGGGTCTCTCCTCAGGGAGCTAATGAAAATTCCTCCTGGCCCCCATCACCTACCCAGGTGCCACTACAGAATATGTATGAGGTCCTGGATCCAGAGGGGCAGCCAGATGACACAGAAGAAAATAATGGAGCCTGGAGAGCCTCCCAATTACACTTGTCTGTCAGACAGATTGCTGCCTCTAGCATTAAAAACAAAAGAAGGGTAGTGGTAGTAGGTGACTCCCTTCTGAGGGGAACAGAAGGCCCCATATGTTGACTGGACCCATCCCACAGCAAGGTCTGCTGCCTCCCTGAGGCCCAGAGATGGGATATTACCAAGAGACTCCGTGGCCTGATTCAGCCCTCTGATTATTACCTGCTGGTAATAGTCCAGGCTGGCAGTGATGAGATTGAAAAGAGGAGCACCAGGGTAATTAAAAGGGACTTCAGGGCTCTGGCTCGGTTGGATGATGGGGCAGAAGCACAGGTGGTGTTCTGCTCAGTGCCTTCAGTGGCAGGGACAAATGATGAAATGAACAGGAGAACCCACATTATCAACAAGTGGCTTAAGGTCTGCTGCCATCAGCACACTTTTGGGTTCTTTGATCATGGGGCAACTTTTACAGCACCTGGCCTGCTGGAGCCACATGGGCTCCAGATATCTGTTAAGTGTAAAAGGATTCTAGCCCACAAATTGGCCCAACTAATTGAGAGGGCTTTAAACTAGATTTGAAGGGGGAAGGGGATGCAACCAGGTTCTCCAGGAACAAGCCCAAGGGTGGTAAGCCAGAGTCAGAGGTGAACTCAGCAGCCCAGCTGAAGTGCATGTACACTAATGCACTCAGCATGGTAACAAAGGCCACACGTTGAGTGCTGTGTCCAGTTCTGGGCCCCTCAGTTTAGGAAGGACATTGAGACACTGGAGTGTGTCCAGAGGAGGGCAATGAGGCTGGTCAGGGGCTGGGAACACAAGTCCTGTGAGGAACAACTGAGGGAGCTGGGATTGTTTAGCCTGGAGAAAAGGAGGCTCAGGGGTGACTTTATCACTCTCTACAACCTCCTGAAAGGTTGTAGTCAGGTGGGGGTCAGGCTCTTCTCCCAGTCAACCACTGACAGAACAAGAGGACACAGTCTTAAGCTGCATCAAGGGAAGTTTAGGTTAGATGTTAGAAGAAAATTCTTCTAAATTTGAAAGAGTGATTGAGCAATGGAACTGTCTGCCCAGGGAGTTGGTGGAGTCACCATCCCTGGATGTGTTTAAAAAAAGACTGGACATGGCACTCAGTGCCATGGTTTAGTTGATGAGGAGGTGTTAGGTCATAGGTCAGACTTGATGATCTCAAAGATCTTTTCCAGCCTAGTTCATTCTGTGATTCTGTTCTTATGTGAGGAGTGTCAAAGGTTGGAAGAGATATTGATACTGCATTTCTTTAAAAAACCTTTTAGCAAACATAGGAATAAATGGCCATTTATTCAGACTGTGGAGCCCCTTGCATACTCTAAACAGAAAACAAAGAGGGTCAGTTGGATCCACAGGAAGCAATTACCTCACTGTCTGCAGTAACAAGGATCAGTCTGGGTCATAGGGCCATCTTGTGGGGTCTCACCAACTCCCCAGTTTGGGAGACTGGTGGGTGTTGGGGGCAATGGGTCCCAGTGACTGGATGTGCCTGATGCAAGGCTCAAATGATACAAACCCATGTAACTTCTGTCTGTAAGCAAAAAGATGAACCCCAGAGCTGTCTGAGGAAGGGCACAGCATTGACAGATGTAGCACAGCTGTCTCAGAAATCCTAACAATGTTTGAGGAGTCTTGGGTGTCAGGCAGTTTGCATGAGGGACACCAGACAGCCTTGAAATTGAGCCCTGCTTTCACATTTGAACTGTGCTGGAATACAAGCCTTGATGTCTATGTTTGAAATGGTACTGCATGCTGCCATTTTGTCCATTCTATTGGGACCTTAAATTGTGTAGGTAAAATATATTGTTCAGAGCTGCAGTATTTGGTGTCTTCTTTTTGACATGGATTCACTTAGAAAGGACAATCTATTGTTAATTAATTATGTTTCCAAATTATGGGATTTTATGATTTGTATCTCAAGCAAGTTCCTTGTTCCCTTGACATGATCTTCCTTCAAGCCATTCAAAAGAACATTTCTAAGTTACTGTGAAATTCAGGAAATCATCCAGGATATTTGCTTATATCCCATCTAAGTGTGCATCCTGAGATGCAGTGCATAATGGTAGATATTTTTCTGCTGTGTTTTCATTTTGGTTTTGCCTCATTTTCATTACATCTGCAAGTTTTCAAGGTAAGAACTGCTTTTTTAAAAACTTAAAAAAAAAAATTAAAAACCATTCACATTGCAGATGATGCACAAAACCAAGAGATACTGTTCCCTGGTCATTGCAAGCTATAGAGTTAGAGCAGAAATTCATAAATCCTTCTTCATAAATCTTCTGTGGATGAGGGCAGGAGAGTCACCTCAGATGTGTGTTCCTGCAGCCCATGCAGGGGACTGGGCTGTGTTGTTCATAGTGATGCCTATGAATGACGTGCAAGAAGATCTTTTATCTAAAATGGGCTCCAACAAAATTCCTTGTCACCTACCAGGATGGTGACCCTGCCACCACATTAGAAGCACAAATGGTATCCTATGTTAGGAAAGCTTACCTAAGAAAGTTGCATGAAATAAGAACTTTAAAGGCAAAATGTTTTTTGTGGTCACTGGTGTGACTAACAGGGCTTCTATGTAGCAATTTATAAACAAGCTGAGAATTTGCCTGCGTGGGGGGAATGAGAAAGGATCCTTGCAAGGTGGAAACAGCCCAGAACAAATTTCCAGCAGAAGTTTCCAGCAAACCTAAAATGTGAATTCATAGTGTGCTCAGGTGGGCTTTATATAACAACTAAATAATAGGTATATGTTTATAAGTCACTATATTTGTCCTGTCTGCACACACTAAAAAGCCCAAAAGTGTGGCTAAAAAAGGCTCAAGCAAACAAGTCACAAAACAGAGTACAGCAAAGTGAGACATTCCTCTGAAGATGGAACACAGTTTTCTCTTCACTGCTTTGCACCCCTGGATCCTGCCAGAAATATGCTTCAGAATAACAGGATCATATTTGTTGCTGGCCTCTGCTGTCTGCTTCATTCACCACACATGGTCATGGTGTTGGCTCAAGCTAAGAGTAGCCAGACTAAAGCCTAGAGAAGACAGAAGAGAAGCCAGACTAAAGCTATAGAGAAGACAGAGGCATTACATTGGCCTTGTCTAGGTTCTAAGCTGGCAAGCCAGAAGAGTGTGAGCTGCCCTATGATGGCTGTCACTTTCTGACTCTGGGAATGACTTCCTTCTGCCTAATTTCTGTCCCTACACATCTGTAAATATCTGTAGGTGCTGCATACTTTCCACAGTGCAGCCAGCCAGACCCATAAGGCAATATGAATTGAGGAAGTGTGGAAAAGTGCCCAGTTTCTTCCTTCCAGTTATGCCTTTTGCTCTGAGCATTGAGGTTCACTGCAGTTGCTGCTGCACAGGACACAGAGACCCCTTGTCACTACTCCACCAGCTCCATTAACATAGGATGGCTGGCTAGAGTTCAACCACAAGTCCTTCCATTTCTCTTGGAGTGCCTAAGTCACTGAGGGAGGTTATGTGCTCGTTAACTCCTGTGCAACTCTAGTTTTTCTGTTACAAAGAAAAACCCCAAATAACAAAGCCAAGTCTGCTTGAGACTGGGGAAACAAAAACAAAAACAAAAACCAACAAACAAGCAAAGAAAACTGCCAAAAAACTCCAAAACAAACAAACAACAAAAAAACCACAAAAAACCTCCCCCAAAACAAAAGAAAAACAAACCCAAAAACTCACTTCACCGCTTTTTCCAAAATATCTTTCAATTGTCTGCAGTGACTCATTGACTGCTACACATCAAGCGATCTAAAGGTATATTTGAAAATAAAACTAGAGAGATGAATATTAATTCTGCTTCAGTCTCAGCTCCAAATGTATTTATGGTTCAGTGTTCTGGGTTGAGCCTGTTCTAAATCAACAGGAGAACCTATGCTTAAGAAACGACAGGATGATTAAAATAACCATCTCCTTTTGTGGACCTTCATGCAGAAACTCAAGGCAAGCTGTGCTCCAAGCACTATTTATATCTTTGGAAACATAAAAAGCTTGCTTGGTTTGTCTGGCTGGTAAACATTTTGCCAGTCTTATATTGGCTTTAAAAGCCAATGTGAAAGAAGTCAGTGTTGTAGTTTTCCAGAAATGTAAATCCTTCATGGTGACTGTAAAAGCCGGGGAGTTAGGAGTGGAGAGAAAGAGAGAAATGGGGTCCAGTTTTCAGCATGAAGACATGAAAAAGTTTTAAATTAAATGTACTCTGCTTACATTTTAATAATATGTCCCCAAAATCTTCCAAAATATTGATTGTCACGTAGGGAGTCCCCATCTGCTGGCCTGTGTTCCCTTTGGGAACTGGTTTGAACAGCTCCTGGTTTGAAACCTCCTCACAAGGGGCTTTTTCAGGCAGCCCTGGAACATGGAGCTGTTGGAGTTATCCCACCAGCTTGTTTGCTGCAGCAGTCTTGTGTCCAGAGCTGCAATGTGACATTTCATGCACACTGATAACCACATTATCATAGCAAGTAGGGTCAAAGGGACCAGCATAGCCCAGCACTGTAGAATGAGAATATTCCTGAATAGGTTCTTCTGTTACAGAACCAAGAAATGCTGCAGCTGTTGCTTACAAATGGGAATAACTTCTTCACTGACAGACAATGCATGAAGAGTTTTTCCACATTATCTGCCTTTCCACATTTTCCACAAATCTGTCCAGACGATGGCAAGTCAGATGGATTCTTTAATTTAACTTTTCATTTCAGGCCTTAGTGATTCATCTTCACAACACCTTCACAACTTGTAGTCAGCTGACTAAATATAATCTCAAACTACTGAAATGTTTGTAGGTATCTCTGAGAACAGAATAATTTGTAAACGCTGTAAGCAGCGTGTGCCAACAACAGATACAAAAAGTACACAGTGCACATCCTTGCAGGAAGAAGTTTGCAGGTAATCCTAGGTCTTCCTAGTACATAGATACCTTGTGGTTTAATATTGCTAATGCTTAAACAGCACCATCAACAATATCTGCTCCTTTTCCCATGACAAGGTGATGGACAGTTCTCTCTGTAGGAACAGCCAGGGGGGACTCTGGGCACTGGTAAAATTGCTGCCTGGAACAGCAGCCTGCTGGCAGCACAAGTGCCAGTGCCCCAGCCCCAGGCAGTCAGGCTGGCTCTGGCTATGGGTGGTGTTCAGGAGGAAGGAGGTATGTATGGCAGGATGGGTATGACAAAGTTTGGGGTCAGCCTGATCAGCGTCCCAGTAACTTGAAGGGTTTGGAGCGTGCCAAGACTGCTTTTAAAGATTCAGTTCTGGTCACAGGATGTCCCAACAGCTTCTTATTTCAGAACAAGCTGAAAATTCCCCTGTCCCTTGAGATTTTGCCATCTCAAGTTTCAAGTTCCAGCTAGAGCAGAAACATTTCAGAAGGCCTTGTTCAGTCGTTCAATCCACAGATGTTAAGTGAAGGGAGTGAGGAAAGGAAATCTGGGCCAATGGTCTCCTATTTCACAATTCAGATTACTACTCAACACTGTGAATAACTGGCCCTAAAGAGTAACATAATAACAAAAATTGTAATCCTAGTGACATGGCAAGAAAATTCCTGTCTCCCTGGTAATGAGCTGATCTCCAAACAGGATAAAATGTGCCATTTTGCTAACACATGTCTCATTCAATTCAGTTTATCAGTGAAGTATGTATACTGTCTTTGTGTATAATGACAAGTTTTTCAAGGGATACTTTGCTTTGGAGTCAAAACGCCTCCAAACCAAAATGCTCTGAGATGCTGGCACCTTTTGTATTAACATTTACAGTTCTTTATGAACAGTAATGTAGAACCAAGATCTGATATGTGTGCAGTATAGTACAAAATTCCTTGTACAAAATTGGAAGCAAGTACCTGCAGCACAGATACAGGTGGGATGCATTTACAGCTTAGAGCAACAAAGCAGCAGAAATAGCTTGTACAGTGTTTTGACTATCAACAGTCTTGTTTAATATGGCAGAAAAGTGATATAATTTGTGTGGAATTACAGTTCACATGTACATATGATACTTTTACTACAGTAATATTCTACAGATATAATCTGGATCTACAATTAGGTATTATAACAGAGGTTAGAAGTGAGTCACCCAGTTCATCTTGGGACTTCCCATTTGTAAGTATTTGAGATGGGAGTTTATTAATTTAAATATTCCTTTTACGATGGTTTCTTTACGTGTTACATTTCTTTCTTTTTTCACTGGCAAGTAGATTTTGCATTCTGATTCCTAAATTTTATCTGAAATGGTATAATTCTATACCATTTCATTATCTTCCTAATCCTCACAGATCATTACCAGAGTAAAATTTCTTCTATTTTTTGTGTCTGGATTATTGTCTGTTGTCCTTAGATTTGCTAATTAACTAATCATAGCAGTGAAATTGAAAACCTAAATGTCATTTAAACATGCAGTACTGGTGGCTTAGAATAGCTATAGGTTTGCCCCTTGTGGCACAAGAAATAGTACCAGCAAGTTTTAGGTTCTGGAGTTACTCAAGTGCTTTTGAACAGTTTTCCCTTCCTTGATCAAATGGATGAGCTGGTTCCAACTATGTTTTCCAGGCAAATAGGTACAGTAGGTTTTCTTTAAACAGCATGCTTGTAACTTCTGTTCCATGCTCTGATACAGCTGAGCTGCCTATTGTTTTTTAAAATATACCTGTACTTCCCTTATTTGCCAAAAATTAATGAATGAGCCATGTTCACTCATTCATGTGATGAAGAGAAATTAGTTATCTTGGCTATTAAATGTTCTATTCTGATGGGATGAAATAAAGTATGCTGATCTTTAAAGAAGCTTAAGCAGAAGTAGAGAATCATTATTTTCAAGACTGCCTTTGGGAATAATGTAATATAAAGTTTACATAACAAATACAGTAAAAGCTAAATGCCAGTGGCATGAATTAGTACTTCTGGATGTCACCCTGATGCACTTGCATTATTGAGCAGGCTCTGGAGGACAGTAAACAATTGGTGAAGCTGGTGTCGAAAGCTGCCAGACATATGAGAACTTTCAGGCATTTGTTTACAGCATGAATTAAAAATAACTCTTTGTCTGTATGAATAATACCTTATGTGAAAACCATTCAGTTTATTTGTACCATTTTTTCATCACATCTCCATTGGTTTGTTCAAAAAAAACCACCATAGAGATTACTCACATTCACCTTTATTTATCCCCTTATATTGTGCCTGAGCTGGGATATTGCAGAACAAAGTCTGAGGCAAAACTAAAGCACTGCCTTTTTTTGTTCAATGAGATGCTTCTAGAATCCTTGGAAAAGTGATGTAAAATTAGTGTAGGCTCTTAGAAATTAGAGAAATTAGATCTCAGATTTATATTAAAATTATATGTAAAAAATAAACAGAATTATATGTAAAAAAAAAAATCCGATTCCGATGGAATCTGTATCAGTACAATGCCATTTGTACTGCCAAAGTCAATTTTATTTCCCACAGGAAGCATTGGCATTAAGAAATGAGGGATGCCTCCATATTACTGCAGGGAACAATAAATCCCATGGCAGATGTCCCGGGAGTTTTTTGCAGTGCCTGTGTGAGCAGGGAGAGTGCAGAACTCATCCTTCGGCCCTGGTGCCTTTGTCCATGCCTTGTGTCACACCGCCCTCCAGGGGTGTGCTGGGCAGTGGTTTGGGCATGCTGGGAACCGAGTCCTGCCCATTTATATTCTTCAGTCTCAGGCTCCGTGTTCACAGATGCTTGCTCTGGACCTTTGTCTACTTTTAAATTCTTTGCCCTTCACTTTGGAGATCTTGCACTTTAGAGAAGAATCTCGAACCTTGTGAAAGGAGGTGCTTGTGCTCCTATGATCAAACACTGAAGAAGTGTATGAGCTCTATTTTCAGAGGCCATACAGGAAATGGAAATAGATTTGTTAATGAGACAACGTGCCAGCAGAAACGTGCTTGTGGTATTTAACCTGCTCTAGTGTAGTTTCATACACAGCTGCAGCTAAGCTTCTGTCCACTGCAGATGGCACAGAACTCACAGAATTGCTTGGCCAATTTCAGTAGAGGTTTTATTAAGATGAGACCTTGGTTTACAACCTCCCTATATTCTGATGCTTTCTATTGATATTTTGCCTGCCAGCATCTACCTCAGATTTTGCATCTCCTTGCGCTGGGCTTCTGTGGTCTCCATCACTATTGCCATTGTACCTGAATGTTTCAGTGCCATACCTTTTGGAAATTAGAGGTGAAAGCCCAATCTATCAAGTTGCTACTAGGTCTGGATTGGCATGTAGTGTGTTCAGAGTGGTCACTTGTGAAGGCAAGTGGATCTTAGCTGCCACTTGGAGTTAAACCCAATGCTCAGAGCAAAATGCTTGCTAATAATACTCATTTCAGCTGAGTGTTCAGGGCATCAGCCAATCTCCCTCATTCTGAATGAGAAGAAACATGCCATGGGAGATGTTATTCTTTCTGTCTTTATGCATTTAGTCTGGAAGTGGAGGATGGATGTGTATCCATAGAGATAGGAAACGTACAATGTGTGAGCTCTGAACAGAGCTGGCCTCTTTTCACAGCTGTAGTTGAGAAGGACATTAGTCTTCAAATAAGCAAACAGGTCTACTTTGTAAAGAAATTGGTTTAAACAATTTGCCAGGTGGTACACAAGAACTGTCTGGCAAAGACCAAACTATAGTTCTTCAGGTCAGCATTCATTCCACTTCTACAGCATCATCCCTTCTTCATTCCATGCTCCAAATTTCCACAGCAAATGTGCAAGTCAGCTAAGACAACAATCTGCTTCACTTGATCCACTGAGTCATGTTCATCTAGAGCTTTTACAGAAGCCAAGAACATAAGGGAAAATGCTGCTACTGAATCATTAGATCATTTGATAATACAGGCAATGTTTTCAATATTTTTAAATATTTAACTCCACCAACTTTATTTCTGAGGCATAAAGCAGAACAAAAGAACTCTCCCTGCAAACTTCCCCAATCCCACTGTAAATTCTTAGTATATATGCAAGATACCAATTCAGGACCAAATTCTAAGCCCAAATGCTCTCAGATGGAGCCTATAGAATAGATGGATGATTACATATACCCCAGAAGAGGATGTTCTGTGAAATATCTCTCTTGTAGGAGAGATGATGATGTGCTATACTAAACAGAGATTTCTAATATACAGTGCTGAATCACAAGCTCCAGTTCTGCACTGATTGCACCCATTATGAGCATGCCTGTAGGATTCATATTAGCTACCATCTAAAGTACTCTGATCTGAGGAACAATGGGAGCAAGAGGTGAGACTCTAGTTCCAAATCACGTGATTTGTACTAAAGAAATCTTACTGAAAAAGCTAACCAAAAAGGAAAATAATACCCAGAGCTTCTACTCCAGTCTTTCTCTGCACTCAACATGTACACCTCCCTGCAAGCCACTTAAAACTACCCTTGTTGTAAGCAAAGCTTTTGAGATCTGAGTGCTGAGAGTTGCATTAGTGATTATTTTTCAGTAGGCAGAGACTACATTACAAACATGCTTATACTGGTCCTTATGCATCCCATTGTTTGTGTGTAAGGATGGGTGGGGCACAACACGAGGATTAAATGTATGCATTGGTTAGAAAAGACAGCAAATGCAGTCAAACTGCTGCTTTAATCCAATGTATTGTCTCATTACACACTGTGGCAGAGGGTGCAGAGTAAACAAAAGGACCCTTTGGCTAATATAAAGGATGCTAACATGACCACCTTTTTAAAAGCTCCTTAAATTTGTACAAGTAATTCTTAGATGTATATCAAGGTTTGTATGTTGTATGAAGCAAATTTAAATATTGTTTTCCCAGATTTTTTTTTCTCTATTTGTATTTGCTTGCTTGAAAATTACATAAATATATGCTTTCTGTATAACCTGTAAAGTATATGATGGGACTGTTACTCACCTAAGAGATCAAATATTACAAGTTTGAAGGATGGGGGATATGTAAGGAAGAACTATGGTTTTATGTTAAGGTAGTATTTGCAGCTATTTAATTCACAGTTTGGTATCTATGACCTAATGCTGCTTCTAGCTACACATCTAGAAATGTAAACTAATTCCATGGAGTGTAGTCCAAGTAGTTTCTGATGCTGTGAAGAGTTGGATTTTTCATGCTCTGAATTTTTCCCCCTTGTGTAAACAGGGTGAAAATGAACAAAGGGTAAATAATGGCATTTTGCCAAGGAGATTAGTGACCAAGACATCATTGATATTAATATTTAAAGTATCTCATCTGAAAATCCATACACAACTGTCAGCTTCTAGAATATTCTCCCGTGAAATAGGGCAGTGCCACATAAAATACACTGAGATAGATGCTTTCTGTGTCTACAAAAAGATCACACAACAGGCAAAACCAGAGGCAAAACTGTGTTTTCACATTAGTTATGGTAAAAGAAAGGGTCTAAAACTCCTAATATGCAACGGTTGTCACAGTTCCTTAGACTAAAAAAATCTCCACTTTTATGCTGGTGGACTTTATTTGCTCTATTTGAAAAGGAACTGCATATTGGTATTGCAAAGTACTGAGTGATAGAACTGTTGTTCTGCATTATCTGGTAAAGGTGTAACACAACATCTGTATTTTTATTACCACTTAAAGGTTATAGTCATAGAGTAGGAAATTCAGTAACAAGCTAAATTTGAGGCCAGGTAACACTTTACAAAAAAAGCTGGCACTTGCCTCAGACTGTGCATCTTCCAGAGCAGGGATGAGAGGCTGGACATGAGCTGGCCATCGGTGCATGCAGCCCAGAAATGCAGACGTGTCCTGGGGGAAGGGGGGATTCTGCCCCTCAGGTGAGACCTCAGCTGCAGAGCTGCCTCCAGCCCTGGGGAACCAGCACAGGAAGGACATGGAGCTGCTGGGGTGAGTCCGGAGGGGTGGAGCGGCTCTGCTGTGAGGAAAGACTGAAAGAATTGGGGATTGTTTATCCAGGAGAAGACAAGCTTCAGGGTGACCAAACTGTGGCCTTCTAGTGCCTGAAGGGAACTTACACGAAAAACGGGGCATACCTATATTGCAGAGCACGAAGCGACAAAGAACACGTGGGAACGGGTTCAGATTGAAAGAGAGCAGGTTTAGATTAGCTATTTGGATATTCTTTATCCTCAGGATGGTGAAGCACTGTCACAGGCTGCCCAGAGAAGCTGCGGATACCCCATCCCTGGAAGTGTTCAAGGCCAGGTGGGATGGGGCCTGGAGCCACCTGTTCTGGTGGAAGGGGTTGGAAGCGGATGCTCTTCAGGCTCCTTCCACGCCCCAGCACGCCCCGAGCTCCGGCAGCCGCTGCTCTGCTCTGCTCTGTGGGCCGGGCCGGGCCGGGCCGGGCCCCGCCGCGTCACTCGGCGCTGCCCCGGAGCGCCCGGCTGCCCGCAAAGCCCGGCGCGCGAGGGAACGGCACGCGGAGCGGACGGGAGGGAGGGCGGCTGCCCGCAAAGCCCGGCCCGGCCGTAGGCGGCGCGGAGCGGGAGGCCGTCCTTAAGATGGCTGTTGTGCGCGGGGCGCCGCCGCTGTAGTGCCGCGAGGAGCCGCCTGCCCGCTCCGCTCTGCCGCGCCCGCCATGGAGTGCCCGCACCTCGGCTCCAGCGTCTGCATTGCGCCCGACTCGGCCAAGTTCCCGCAGGGCTCGCCCTCCTCCTGGTGCTGTAGCGGTGAGTGCGGCCCGCGCTACGCGGCCCTCTCGGCCCGAAGTGGCTGAGCCGTTCCTTTGTCCTCAGTGCCCGGCGGCGGGAGGGCGCCCCGCGGGCGGGGGAGGGCGCGGGGGCGCGGGGGAGGGCGGCTGCCCCGGCCCCCACCCGCCGGGGCCGCCCCGCGGGACCCTCTGGAGGGGGCTGCGCCTCGCAGTCGCCGCCGCGCTCACGGGGGAGCCGCGTGTGGAGGCAGAAGCGGGGACTGCTCTCCCATCCCCGGCCCTGCCCCGGGCTTGCAGCGCTGTCCGGAGCGGGGCGGGCGGCGCGGACTTTCTGGCGGCGGGGCCGGCGTCCCCCGCCCCGGCGCTGCGGAACTCTGCGGGGCTGCGCTCCTTTTGTCTGCCGGTGGAGCTGCGTGCTCGCCTCTGCCCCGGGACCGCGGCCGAGGGGACAGGAGCCGCTGCTAACTGCGGGGTCAGTGTGTTCTTCAAATACGTCTGAGATTACTTTCTTTTTTATTTTAATAATACATTTTTGGAAGGACTTCAGACAGCGTAGTTTTAATAAGACTTGCGGCTGAAGGCGTCGCTTGGGACCCCCCTTCAGGCCAAGTGAACGTGGTCTGTGGGGGATTTGGGAGTCACGCTCACCTGCCTGTGGGTCGGTAGGAGTGTAGAGGTCGTCTTTTTTTTAGTACTTTGCTCTTTGATTTAATAATGCAAATATCCTGTCGTCACTACTGTCCCCTCGCATGATCTTGTTTGTTCAGGGGCATTCCCTTTAAACGTGCCGTGTGCCAGCTGTTTTAAAGTTAGTTTTCTCCACAGCTAGCCCGCGATGTTTGCTGTCGTTGTTTGTTTGCTGTGGTTGTGTTCGGCTGTGCTCCGTGTGTGAGCACTCACAGCCACATCGCTTTAACGGGGAAGTAGGCCCCGCTTGGAGAAGAAAGGGTCTTGTGCCTCTAGGCACCGAAGAGAAGGGGAGAAATTCTCCTTTGGGAATGACCGACCGAGGAGCACTGAAGGGCTGGTTGTATTTTAAGATGTTCCCTTTTTTTTAAAAGGAAAAATGGTTCTCCTTTGTCTGGTAGTGTCAGTGCCTTCGTGTGGGAAGGCTGCTACTTACTTAACTTCTTCCTTGATTGCAGTTTCCGGGAGCCAAGGTGTGGTGGTGTTTCTGCTTCCTTTTGCAAAACCAGTTATTTTTCTCTGTAATGCTTTTAATTTAGAGGGTGTACACTTTACAGTGGAGAAATGATTAGAAGGAAAGGAGAAGTACAGGAAAAATTGTTGTCCCTAATGTTTTTTTTACAAAAATTAAAAAAAAAAAAAAATTATTGACAAGAAGTTTAACTCTGTGAGTCTATCTGTTATCTTCAGAATATCAAGGGTAAGCAAAGTTGTCAACAGGAAGCATATGGCAGTGGGGAACCACCCTTCAGAGAACTTAAGAAAGATAAAAGTACCAAAATTTAAAATATATGCTGAGGTATTAATATAAGTTCCCAGCTTAAAATAATAGCCTGTTTATTGCTACCCTCTTATGCATTCTGCTTCTCAACAAAGAAGTTCAGCAGTTAGAACAATTATTTCTTTGTTGTTCGGTGGAGTTTCTCCCAAAGCAGAACTTAGAGGGAAAGCCCAGCTGCTGGGCAATCACCTGAGTTATTTTATAGCACCGAGGCAGGAGGAAGGTGTGAGGGTTTTTTGGGAACTGAATAATGATGGCACCGTATCTAGGAAGTTTTTTGTTTGTAATGCTTTCTAAGAAAGTAAAGATAAGTCACACAGTACTCACGGAGGTAACTTGAAGTCTTAACAAGTGGCTAGAGAAAAAAGCCTGAGTTTAGAACAGTCCAGGGAACAAACAGCAGGCTCTTGTTAATTTAATGCAAATTAAATGGTGGATTTTTTTTAAAACAAATGTTGCATTTCTACTAGTATAGTAAAGCTGTAGTGCCACAGTTCTTCCAGCTAGTAGTCATCCCAGGTTAATGTAACAATAGCAATGGCTATTGTTACCTTAAATCTCTAATAGTATACAGAGTACTGTTTTCTTGTTTTTACTCATTTTAGTGACATTAATCTATTTAAAGATATGTAACACTGGTCTATGTTAAGTCACAGTAGATACTATGTCTTATTTGCTGGGCTTGATGTAACTTTGTAATATAAAATTAAACAGAAAATGCTGCATGTAAATTAATACCTTGTCAAAATTTAATGCATTTCCTATTAATTTTGATGCTGTTTTCTAAGGTCGTGTGTTTTTAATTCTGTTTGATGGTGGTGGTGGTGTCCCTGTTGTAGGGATACCAGTTGGAAGGCAGTTTTCTGCCTGTAATTACAGGGCATCTCTCATCAAGTACAGTGACTTAAACTAACCCAGAACTTGTCAGTCCTGTTGGTAGTTGCTGCTGACCTTTCCAGACAAGGATAGTGATCCAGGAAACTTTCTGGAAGCCACCTGATGTGCCAGTGATAGCAAAATTTTGCAGAATAGGTTGAAGAGTGGGTTTTAGTTCAGACTCCCAGTGGCTATTTTTATCATTATCTGGTGTTCTAGAGGTTTGTGGAGCTGTAGTTGCCATGCTGAGTGATGTGTACACTGTTTAATTATCTTTTCCTCCTCTCTACACAAAAACTCTTGATTGCAACAATAACTTCACAGATTACCTATATGGAGACACTTTTGAATATTGTTACTTGATCTTGAATATTGTGTCACTGTGTAGTGGTGTTGTATTTGGTACTGATATTTGGAAGCCAGCCTTACTGAATACAGTAGTGAGTTGGTTAGAGGAGCCTATGCATCAGCCTGAGCTGCTCTGTTGGCCTAAATGAGTTTCCCTTGAAAGCTTCCTGCCAGAGTTGCTTTGGAGTCTTGTGATGAAGGAAGATTCTTAAAAAAGCACTGAGAGGAAGCACTGACAGCAAGGGTGCGATCCAAATATCAATGGGTTTGCTCTCTGTTAATAAGTAATGCAGTATGTTCATTTTAAAGTGGCTCTACATCTTGTCTTATGTTCCTGTTAGGTGATTTGTAAGTCTGAGAGTTTAAGGCCCCCCCATTTAGAAAGTGGTGTGCTTTCCCCCGGGTATTTAATCTGGTCAGGCCTGCTCTGTATAGTAAGCAGTGCAGAAAACAGCATGCATTTATTCGCTTTGAGAAGCTTCAAGATTATCAAAAGAGAGTGCAAAATGTTGGGGGTTTTTTTGTTTGGTTGGTTTTTTTTGCAGATCTGTAGGCATTTTGTTGTTGTAATTGGGCATTTAGGAGGCATATATGTAAAGTAGAAATGGTATAGAAACTGAAAATGGCTTTTAATCAATGGCTGTCATGTGAAATAATGTGGGCAGATATCTGCAAATTCCAATTGGAGTGCAATTTTTCCACGCACTTTGATTTCTGAAGCTTGTGCTGAAGCTGGAAGCAGAGTAGCTGGAGGCATTGGCAGTACTGTGTCAAAGACTGAAGCTGTTGCATTTGTATGATGTGCCCACACCTTCAGCACTGTTGTGCAAATCATGTAATTAAGAAAAGTACTCTAGAACAGCTCAGATGTGGTATTTCTCAATAGCTTTTCATAGACTCATCAGACCACGGGGAGCCCTGCCTCACCGAAGTGAGAAATGCAATCTCCTAAGCACACCTGTGGAAGTCTGGAGAGGTTTTCCATTTTTTTTTTCTGTGTGGTTGAGGATTCATTAATTGTTCTCGCTGGGCTCATTGGTTGTTCAGTGTAGAATCTGAAGTTCTGTCTTTAGAAGAACAGCTGTGGACTGATAAGATTGTGTCTGCTGAAATAGAGGTTCTGTGATTTTTGGTTTTTTTAAAGGGAAATTGTGCTTGTGAAGAATGCTTAAAACTTGCTTTTCAGATCACTGTCAGTTGAATACTTTTTTTTCCCCCTTAAATAACATAATTTTTTAGGTATTGAAGAGCAGTTCTCTGTGTAGACTGGTGTTTCCTGCAAAAGCTGAATTTATGTGCCTGGCATCAGTTTTTTGCATTCTGATTTCTGTTGTATAAGAGCTGTAATTGCACCAGTGGTCAGAAACATAAGTTATGGGGTTTGGAAATGACATTGGGAATATGAAAGACAGGACAGCCAGCATGAGCAAGCTGTTTGAGGCCTAGTGAACAGTGATTATGGTGGAAATCCACATGCTGAGTTAAGAACTTTGTGCATGTTTAAGTTACCAAAATATTTGGTAAATTCAGTTTGTTCAGAATAACTCTTGATATTCCTGAGTGCTTATTTAGATTTGAGGTCAAATGTTTTGGGCTGAGTAGAATTTTCAAGAATGTGACTGCACTGGGTCAGGCAGCTTTTGATGTTTGTTTTTTTTTGTTTGCCCCACCCACCTCCCATCAGGTTTTATTTTCTCAGTAAAATTAGTCCCACTGGTCTGCTTTCACTGGGGAAGGTAACGCCTTTCTGTCACACTGTGATTTTTGGCTCTGGACCATTGCAGTCAGTGCCAAAACAAGTATAGTGCAAAAGCACAGGTACAGACGTTACCCTCTTGGCTTTCCTTTTCATCCCAGCTGCTTCGTAGTGTTGCTTCTCCATTTCCATAAGTATTTATATCTCTGCTTTTCCAGTTTTATTACTAGGGGACCTGATTTCTTCTGTCTTTTCATGATTACTGTAATATAGGAGAATGGAAAACTTGCTGAAATTGGAGAGGGGTAGGTAGGACCTTATGCCTAAGAAAACGTCAGGTCTTTGCGTGTAAACTCAGGTTAAGAGCATGGACAGGGTATGGACTCTGTATTGTGTGTGTGAGGATTCCTTGTCACCCTACATCTGGAAAATTAATTTGGCCTGGAAATTGGCAGATTTATTCTGAAATTTAAATGACAAAGTAAATATATTTTAAAAATTAAACCTTTTTATTTAGTCACTTGAATTTCAGAGTTGGATACTCTTTCACCTTTTCATTTCTCTGGGTCTATGCAAGAATGTTTGTTAGTAACTCTAATTTGTAGGTTGTTATATCTCCTTAGATTAATTTCCTGGCTGTTTTAAGTTAGCTTGTTAGATTTGTTTTTTTTTTTCATACTCAGTCTTGTTTTCCTTAAAATTGGTTTGTTTTTTTTTTCTGTTTGAATTGGTTACTGATGTGTGAACTGACCATGAGGTCAGCAGCCACCCTGGCCTGTGAGAGCACTCTGCTTTGGAACCACTTCTGTTAGAAGATGCACATTTATTGAGATAGGATAAGTCTTAATTTTGGTCTTATAAGTTAGATGGAAATTTTCTTTTCATTTCAAAAAAAGTGACTCTTTCTTTTCAGTTGCTTAGTATCTTTAAAAAGTCAGTAAACTTAAATTGGTGGTGATTAATATTTTCTAGATTTTCTTAAAATTTTGTTTATACTCTATTCAATGATCATAATCTATCACAAAATTTGAACATAAGCCTGGGAAAGAGATGCTTCAGAGGAAAGAAGTAGACATTTAATACCATAATATTGCCTTTGAGAAACGAGATCTAATCTTCATGATGATTTTGAAGATCAACTTTGAAGGGCAAATTTTACTAGTGACTGTTCTAAGTATCCAGTGCTTTGAAATGGCTATTCAAAATGTGGCACAAAAGGAGACAGGATCATCTGATGCATTGTGGAAGCAGGATGAGACACTCATGTGTGCATGGTAAACTCTTGATTTACCTTAGATTGGGGCAGATCTCGATTACAGCTGGTTTCAATGTAAGCAGGATGATTTTCACCTGCCTTTCCCAAGCTCTTCAGGGTATACAGGTGTTAAACAATATCAGTGCTTTGTTTGTCTGATGATGTCACGGTGCTGAGGCTGACACACTTAGACTGGTTAATTTTTTTTACTGGTTACATGTGTGTCTGAGGTTGACAGAATGAAAATTTCAGATGCAGTGTGAAATGAAAGGAATGAAATTAAGCTTTGAGCCATTTCTCATTTGATCAGTAGCACTCACTTCATTTAGTAACCTGTTCATGCTTTGCTTCCTGTTTTGACTAACGTTCCTTACCTAGGTAAAAAGTGATTAAAGGCCATTAATTAAAATATTCCATGAAGATTAGAAAGTGCAATTTATTCAAAAATTTGGGTCTGAAAACCAGTTAGGACTGTTCTGATTTATATTTAAGTATTGTTGGAGGGAACAGATTTTATTGTAGAGTGAATTGGAATTGCTTTATGGTGCTCGTTATGGGAGTAGTGTAAGATTTTGTCCTTAGAAATTCTTTTCCTTGATTATAAGAGGATGTGTTAAATGGTACTTAATGTTAAATGGACATGATGAGTACACTTGGCATTTAGCAGTCTTACCTGGTATGTCAAAGCAATCCTCTGGGGTTGCCCTCTTTGGAATACCTTGCATAATTTTGGAAGTACATTTGAAACAAATGTAGTTTGAGATTTTTGTGGCAGATTTAATTACCCAGGTGAATCTAATCCCAATACCCCCAAGCAGCCTGGCAGAACAAGGTAAAGTTCTGGAAATTAGCCTGCCCCCAGTGGTGCAAGCAGTGAGCTTTTTGCCTGTGAAGCAAGGTGATACCTGCAGGTTTGGGGATGGGGATTGAAGGTCCTTATCAGTATCAAACAGAGACATACTGATTTTTCAAGGTAATTTATGGGTGGAAATATGAGCATCTGCTTGTCTGTGTTGAAATAGGTGTGTTTTCTCAAAAATAGCCTTGACCCTTTTAATTTTTTGGGGGTTTTACCCTTCTGTTCATGTTTTGATTTGGTAGTGTTTTCATCCACCACACATTTCTTTCTCTTGTTTTCTTTTGGTTGGTTTTTTTTTTTGTCACAGGGATGGTTTAATGTATGTTTTACTGGTATTGGGGAAGTAGGAATGTAAGAGTGGCAACTACAAACAGATTATTACTAAATTATATAAAACAAGAGACCTCTTTCTGTCTTTTCCTTCCTATTCCCAGCTTGAATATTTTTACCTGCTTTTAATTGCTGACTTACTCAAAATGACATTACACTGTTGACTTTGCTATGTTTTTTTTTGGCTGCTGTCTGAAAATGAGCATTTATGTATCTTGCTCTAACATAAAGATTGACTTTTTTTTTTTCTGGATGCTACTGCTACAGTGAAGAACAATATCTGTCTTTCTGTGAAGGCTAAAAGCATTGAATTTTAAAATAGATGTATTTAAATGTGTATGCTAATTAGTTATCAAAGTAGCCAAACAACTAAAAAATGGTTTTGGAGTGTAAAGGAGAAATAAAGGCAGTGATTTTTTTTTTAAATGCTTTTGGCCATGCCTGTTCATTAAGGTCAGACTGCCTCTAATGTTTTCTTTCTGTTTGTCTGTCCATACTTTTCACTTTGCTTTCAGGTAGGATGTGATTTTTGTGGTACATGCAGGAAGATCAACTGCTGACACGTCTACATTGTCCTGAATTTTAGCTGGACATGTAGAAAGATGAAACTTTGAGAAGAAATGGCAGTGGTGTAGCCTGGCAGCTGAATGTCTGTGTGTGATTCTGTCTCTCCCTCCCTTTGCCAGAGCAGCAGTGCAGGGAGCTCAGAGTCTCTGTAGCACTGCTGGGAGTGACCTGACTGGTTTGGCACCTTTCACCCCCCAGTTTGTTCAGCCACTTCCTGGGGACCTGTTTATACTGCTTACAAGTTTTCCTGACCTCCACGTCTTCTTTTCCATCATTGCACTGAGAGTACAGGCAAACAAAAACGCATTTTTGTAATATCCCCGTTTCTCAGTGTGGAATTCTGATTGCATAATCCAAGTGCTGAACTGAAGCCAGTGTGGTTCAGTGTAGGGGAGGGGAATTCCAGGCAGATGATCACGTTGTTCTCTGACATTCTTCAGCATTAGGAGTGTGTTGGGCACTTGGGTGACCTACTTACTCTGTGAGAAGTTGTGCACCTACCCCTGGTTTATATTTTCACTCAGGTGTTGTTTAGTATATCTAAATTATGTATGGTTTTCCACTGTAAGTGGGAATGGTTCACTGTAACCATCTGTGAAATTTCTTCTGTGACACTCAGCAATGCTTTTATTTAGCATGAGGAAACTACATGTACAGGTATGCTTGATGTGCAAAACGAGATTCTCTCTCCTGGTAAAATTTTAATAGTTTAATAAAGGACAGTAGGAGACAAAGATAATAAAGCAAAGTTTAGCAGCAGGGTGCTTGGCATTCAGGCAAGAGCACAGCTGCTGTTTCAGAGACACCCTTGACATACCTTTTCTATTGCATCAGCCTATTGCATATTCATAAACAGCTATGGATATTTAAACTTTTCCCCAAACCAGTTTACATGTTCCAAGAACTGTTTCGCATGGCTCCTCCTCGGGTCCGCCTTTTTACACCATGCATATTTCTTGGCCATGGTTTTAGTCCATTTTAATTATCACCTCCAGCTGGGGTTTTGGTCCATACTTTCTACAGATGGTAGGTGCTGATAGTTGGCGTATCAGTAGTGGGGGTCTTCATCATTCATACCTTCATTGGATGTTATCCCAACCAAGCAGGCAGTTCAATTACCATGAGCATAACTATATCGGCTATTTCATTACTATGTCTAAGTTCAGTTAATAACAAAGATAAAAACTGTATCTTTATAGCAAAGTTACTTTAACATTATACATATAGCATCCATTTTGATATTTGCAAAAAGACAGTATTATTATATGTACTTATAACAATGAACACAAATAGTAGTTTGACAAACTATCACTAAATGACTTGTCTTACTAAAAACCCAGTCTTCCTGATTATGGCTGAAAGATAGACAGAGGAAGTAACTTGGGGTTTTTCAATAGCTGCAAGTGAGGGCTGTTTTTTTCTTTAAATGTTCTTTGGAGTTTTATTTGAATTCTCTTACATTTGAATGTGATTTGAGTCAGGCTAGGACTTGATACTGCTGAGACTATTCTTCCTTGTGAAAGAAGACTTTAACGTTTTTCTGTGTTTAGTAATGCTTACCAGGAGACTTGCTTCCTTGTGAATTCTCTTGCTTTGATATAAATGTCATTGAAATTTCCTTAATCTTTTCTTAACTTTAGTTATGTGTGTCTTAGCTTGTTTTAAAACAAAGCATTTCAAATAGTATAATTTGGAATCTTTTCCCCTTCTGTCTGGTTTAGTTTTGGCTAGAATGCTGTTTTTGTAAAATATGTTAGAAGCTGGGAACCTGTTCAGTTGTGTTGGTGTATCTGTACTTAGCAGTAAGGAACTTACATTGCCTGTTAGGGATTTTTACATGCTGCTGGTAAAAATACTAAAGTGCCTTGGAGGACACCTATGTGTTCTTTAAGGCTTGTTTGCTTCTGGCAATAAAGTGTTTTTTCAGTGCCAGAGTGTCTGATTCTGCACATATCCACATGCTCTGCAGTCTTGGCTGATGTTATGTGATGAGGAATATTTGATGTGATTTGTAATATTTGCCTTACGGTGCTGTTTATTGAATATGCTGGTTTATAACTGAGTTTGTGGGCCAGGAGGAAAGAATGCACATGGCTTTTAAATGTTGTGATTTAGTCCATTCATCTTGGTGGAAAATCCTTGGTTCCTGTCTCAATTTAAACAACTGAATATTTCATGGTTTGGGTTTTGAATGTAGAGTGCATGGGTATTCCTTGATGTGGAGCCTGCAGCCTAGGTGAAAGCTGTAACTGCTAGGCTAGGTGGAAGTTTCACCCTATCTCTTGCTTTGTCTCACTGTTCCCCTGAAGAAATACTTACAGGAAGGAGTTGTCAGTCCTCCCTCAGCTTTTAGAAGTTGTTTGTAAAGATGGTCTTTGAAGGGTAGCAGGTACGTGCGTTAAACTTGAGATGTTCACATCTTGAATGAACGGGGATTTTGTGGAGAAAACTCTCTTGATTTATTCAGCCTTTGAAGAGACTTGTGCCTGCATCCAGAATGAGTTCCAGAGCTGTGAATTCCAACAGTGGGCAGAACCTTTTTGCAGCTCTAGTATGTAAACCCAGAGGAGGGACCACATCCAATGTGTTTGTCTCCTTGATGTTTCTCATAGGTTAATATCTTGAGTGAGTCCCCACTTAGAGCACCAGCTTTCATGAGAGACTCAGACACCTGATACCTGTTGTATATTATATATGGAAAGTTTTATGTGTTCAATTCTGAGCAGTTTTGGCATATCAGCTTACAAATTTTGTATAGAGTGATGGCTTTTGGGGTATCTTCCCCTTGGCTGCAGTTAAAAGTATTTAAAGGACTAAGGTGTATGGGCTAGTAGGCTCAGTTCTGAGTTATGTTGGCAAAATTCTTTTGGTAAATGATTCATTCTCTCATTCTCATCTGTAAAATGGAAATGGGCTTTCTGAGAAATGCTCTGAATCCTGTGACTGAAAATCTTTGCATTTGAAATGCTGTTACTAATTTTTTTATAAATTTGGTTAAATACTTTTATTTATACTGTACTGAATTTTGTCACCAGGATTTTTGCATGCAAATTTCTCCCACCTTTACTTCCAGATTCTTGGAAAAGGTAGCTTTCACTCTGATTCCTTAGACCTGATGTGTCACAGCAGAAGGGTCATGTTACAAAGAAGGGGTTTCTCATTTTGGTGTGTGGGTTATTGCTGCATTTTTCTTCACATGTTGCTAGTGGAGTCTGCCCAGCTCTCTTGCTGCAATTGTCAGGTTCTTCAAGGAGCAAAATGGGACTCCTGCTAATAAATCATAATTAAACAGGACACTGAGAGATTTTAAAGGCAAAGTTAAGGTAAAGGTGTGGGAAAGGAAATGTAGTCCATTTCTTACAACAATATTGTGGGTTTTTTGGATAGGCACATGTGTGTCACATGATACAGCGTGCTGTATTTACATAGCATAGGTATGTGTTTGTCACCAAGTGCTTGTGTTTGTAGGATGATTTCCTCAGCACAGTGTCAGTCTACCACTGACACCATAAGTGTGTAAATACTGTTCCTTCTTCTGAAGTGGAGCAACAGTGGCATTTTTTTATTCAGTTTAGCTTGTTTCTGTATAGCTGACCCACTGTGTGAACATAAAGTGAACTGACCAGAGGTCAGTTGGTCTGGATATGTTTCTGTGCAGGTCACTGTGTTATTGAGGTGGTGTTACAAGGCAGTGCTGCTACAGCTCCTTTTGAGAGCTTAGCTCAGGCTGTCTGGTAAAGGCTGTGGGATTATTTGAAATAGTTTGGTGACCCTAATCTTGTTTCTATTCAATGACCTTTTAATAGAAGGACCAAAGCATTGCTCTTAATGTGCTAATATTTGGTGTGTGCTTTTCTTTAGTGTAGCAGTGAAAGGTTATTTTAAACCCTGGCTGTAAGCGCATTTCTGTAGCAGCTCTGGCCCAGGGTCATTTGTGCTGTGTTGATGGCATGGCTGTGCTGCTCCCAGATCGCTGGCAGCAGACACTGCATCTTGCAGGTTTCTGAACTTGGCTGCTTTACAAAAACTGCTTCCTGTTTGTCTCTTCCTCTTCCTGCTGCTTTTTTCTGTTGCCAGTTTCTCAGCTATGCAGTGTGCTGTTTAAACAAACCCATTAGTTACACATGGGTTCTATATTTTTGTATAGCTGTAACTTTCCTTCAGTGACAGTCTGCATCTTTGCT
Organism: Poecile atricapillus; assembly: GCF_030490865.1. Lineage (NCBI taxonomy): Eukaryota > Metazoa > Chordata > Aves > Passeriformes > Paridae > Poecile > Poecile atricapillus. Next base: position 16,833,327 of record NC_081259.1, read on the forward strand.
GTGTAAGAAATGCAGTGTTTGCCCAGAGTGGTCATGCTTCACACGAGTGCACTTGGAGTCGCTTTTCAATAAGAAAAAAAGGCAAACACAAGAAGTACATATTTGCATGATCATGGGGGTAGGGGTGGGGTGGGGACACTGTAGTGAGAACACCAAACTGATCAGCTGTATCTTGCTCATTCTACCTGGCATAACTCAGTGAACCTTATCTGGGTGATTTGCAAAAAGTGAAAGCTGTGTGGATGTCTGTGAGTATTCCCGAAGTTATGTATGAGTTTTTGCTCTCCTGGGGATGGATTGATTTTCCTCTTTATTTAGAGAGGGCTTTGCAGGCTGTATAACACCTCACTATTCAGGTTTTACTTAGAGAAATCATTCTGCAAAAGAATTCTTCCTATTGCATGTTGAAGAATTGTGTTTCTAAGCTTCTGAATTATGATTTTGATGTTAGGTGGCAAATGGCCTCAGTTAAGATTGTGGCATTGCAGCTTTGCTTTCCCTTTTATTTTGACACATTAGTGTCGGCTTTGCCCGACCACTTGAATCTATTATAAAAATTGAACAAATTGAGGCAGTTGGTAACTCTTTCAGTCGTCAAACTTTCATTCAAGCTGAGAAAGCAGCCAGTGTTCCTTGGCCTGTATACCACTAAATAAGACAGATAATTTTTTTTTTTTACTGCGGTTACAATGATTGAACATAATTTTAATCTAAAGTAAGGGATGCTAATGTAATGCTCCCCTCTCTTTTTTAATTAGTGCTAAAAGAAAAACAAGCCAAACTCCCAAATTTCAAATGGAAAACTGATTATGGAGCAAATATATCTGTACCTGTAGAGATGGGTTTGAAAGTCATTCCTCATGATTTAGTATGAGTGTCTGACCTGGAAGTCCAGAACACCCAAGTCTGTTTTAGGGGTCAGTTTCCAGGACTGTATAATGTTCTTTGAATTGAAAAAGGATTTGCTATGGATCTCTCACTTCTGGTCTACTTTAAAGCTTACTGCATTAATGTCAATACCCCATTTGAAAGGAATAATGTGAAGTGTCTTTACACATGAAGCCAACATGTCTACCTCTATTTTAGATTATAAGTAGTTCTGGACAGTGACTGTGATTGTGCTGTGCATTCCATGGTGTCTGTCTTGATAGAGTCTTGACTAATGCCTGAAACTTCCATTCTAATTTAATTTATAAAGTAGGAAGATGATAATGGCTTCAGGATCTGAACTGAGGAATGCCTGGAGAGCCAGGCTTTAATGCAGCTATCTGCTGAGCCAATGTCAGAGAAATACAGAATGCAATCTTCAGCAATGTGTTAAAAAAAATCAGTTGTGTAATTCTCTGAGAACAGAGCAATTGGAGGTCACAGATTTAACACTGGATTCTGTATTTGATCTTAGTGGGAGTCACTTCCATGTAGTGTGAGTTTTTTGTGGGTGGAGATGTTTGTGCAGAAGATAAACTACACATTTCTGATGTGATGCAATTGGAGCAAAGTTCTTCCTAAAAGTTAAAGTAAACAAATGAGCTGTCTTTTCCTATTCCCTGATACAAAAGATGGAAAATTTTAGTGCATGCAATCTTTTTGGTATTTTGCAGAGGTTGGACTTGTTTGCTGGCTTTGTGTAGAACATTTAAACCTGCAGAATGAGCACTTCTTCAGAATAATTTACACTTGACAAACAAGCACTACAGGTATTTAAAGTACCTGAATGTGAAATTGTAATTGTCTGGTAGGGGTGGAAAGTAGGTGTAATAGTTTCCATCATAGTGCTTTGACCTTCTGGTTGAGAACCAGTTCCATGCATAGATGGTAACAAAGTGAAAGCAAACATGTTATTCACAGTAGGAAATTGCTGTTAGGATTTAAATGCTAGGGAGACCTGTCTATGTTCCTGGCATGGAAAGTATAGGGCAATGTTTATCCACACAGCACTTAAACACGAGATTAAGTGCATGAATGATTTTGGCTTTTTTTCTTTCCTTCTGGTTAATATTTTGCATTGCAGTTTGTAAATTCACGTAGATAATACTGCATCAGGGTAGACCAGTGGTTCCTTTAGCCATTATTAATTGATAATAGCTGTTTAATATCATCCCTTTCTTTTCTGTTTGCCAGTGTTAAATTTTGGGTTTCTTGGTAACATTTTGGTCAAATTAGACAAACTTATTCCCCGTTCCTGAGTTGAAACATAAACCAAAACAGCCCTACCTGGCTGCCCTCTATCTATTGCAAGATGACAATTACAGCTGTGGGAATAAGCAGCTTTAGAAACAGAAAAATTGGGTTTTGCAGAACCAATGCCAGATAACTGAGACATGTGAGAAAATCTCTTTCTCAAGTAAAGGAAGCTGAAGGAAGCAGTTCTGGAGTCTTGACTAAAGAGTTTGAAAAAGTTACTTCATAAAATATTTCTGGAGAATGTGCCTTTTTTCCCCCATGTAACACTGTAACATTCTCATTTTAAACATGCCTTGGATTTAGCTTTTAATTGAAATACAGCAGCTTTTCGTAATAATGAATTCAGGTGCAAAAACCAGTTGTTTAAAAAGCAGTGTACTCTTTTATTCCCGATTTAAATAAAAAAAGGTAAAATCTGGTAGTGGAAAAAATATTAGCTCTTCTAAATAGCTAAGCTTGTCAGTTCTCTGCTGAGTCAAAATTGACCTCTTCATTTTTAATGAACATTTAATTTCACAAAAGAAACTACTTTTCTTAGCTTGGTTTTCTCTGATAGCCTTGGATCTTAACAGTTTGCTATATACCATGGTTCGGAGCTTGGTGAACTGTATTTTGAGTTTTGCTACAAGTCCTGAATTAGCATGCTCAGATGATCCTACCCTGGAGCAGCTTCTGTGCTGCTTTAGTTCTTGTTTTAAGGTGTGACTCCAGAAGGGGGAGGGCTGTTCTCAAGCTTTCCCACAATAAATAACAATACAAGTAATTTACATGTACAACCAGAGTCAGTCCTCTTCTCTTTGTCTTTCTACCACCTGGCCTCACAGACCTTTATGTTCCCAATGATTTTTCTTTCCTTTGTGACTCTTCCCTGGCTGCTCCAAGCAGCAGAAATTTATGGTGTGTAAAATTCATGGGTCTGGTATCATATCCTTTTATATTTTGGGAATAATTGAAGGGTTTTTTTTGGGTTTTTTTTGTTTGTTTGTTTCTGCCCTCATAGCAGTGCACTTAGCATTTTATTTTAAATTTCTCATCATATTAGTTGGGTATTTGAAAGTGTAATATTATTTTTGTAAATTTTGTGGAAATTGATAGTTGTTAACAATTTTATTTCATTCAAATTTAAGTGTTGTATTTCATAGCATCCCTCATGCAGTGACCTGTTGGGTTGGAATTAGAGTTGGAATATCCCATTTCTATGGCTCTACCCTGAGATAGTGTTTAATCTTTTTTAGTGTTTGCCATTTTTTTTTTTTTTTTTGTTTAAGCCCTTTAGCTTAAAACATACATTAAATTTTCTAGACTTAAAATCTGACAGCCAAAAACTTAGATAACATCTTCTGATGTCTTAAGTAGATTGTGAAGCACAGCACTGGTGTTACATTTTAACCTTTCAGCTGCTTGTGCGGGACTGAGGGTGAAGTCATTATGGATAAATTCTTTATCAGCACTGGAGCATAGGAATACATATTGTATAAATGGTGTGTATTATCATGCATTGCACAGTAATTTATTCTGTGTGCTTCTTATCAGATTGCCAGGTTTTCTTGCAATACCTTCTTTAAAATGGTTTCTTGTAGAACAAGTTTGATGAAACAGAAGTCCTGTAGGTTTTTATCTTGTGTTCACTGAACTGTTATTAAAAGCCAGAAGAAAAAATCGGAAGGCTTACTAGTGTTTTTGCCCTGCTGATATTTTTGTACTGTATTTTATAATCAAGTAGACTTCATTAATTTGACACTGTTTTTTTAAATCTTTTATAGTGTGCCGGTCAAATAAAAGCCCCTGGGTCTGTCTGACGTGTTCGAGTGTCCATTGTGGAAGGTGGGTACACTGTTAGTGTGCAAATCTTTTAATCAGACCTTTATCTTTCTCCTTTGTTGCTTGACTCTGAGGCAGTTCATTCAAAATTTCCCTGAAATAAACCTTTCATTATCTCATTTAACATTGTATGTTTGTGCTTAATGTGGTTCTTTGCTACTTCATGAGAGTCCAGAGATTGTATTCAAGATATGGGGGGTTTTATTTCACTGGTTTTTAAAGTAAAGTAAAATTTAAAGTAAAGTAAAATGTGTAAGTAAATTAAAGTAAATGTGAATGCTCAGTTCAAAAAGTGTGTGGAGAACTGATAATTTAGTAGGTTATTGTAAAGTTCTATTCTGGGGAAGATGTTTCTTTTGTCATAAGAATAAGAATTGTTGCAAAGCCACAAGTTGGTACAGCTTATTTTGAGAGAAACAGCAACTATTCAGCTGGCACTGAAAATAGCTTAAATGTACTGTGTATAGTTTAGGACCTAAAATTATTGTCATTGCATGTAAGAAGTAGCTGCCATCAGAATTCCTTCAGGCTTCACCTTGATGTTCGTATTAGTTGAAGTACACTAGATAAATTGTAGAGGAATTATACAGTCAATGCTGTTATTTATATGTCAGGATAATTGTAGAAAATGTGCTGCTACATAAATGTTTGAGATGTGCATATTAGTGGAATGGAGCTAGTGTTGACATTTAGACAGTATCTGAGATGTGAACATGTTTTCATCTGTTGGGTAACATCTGTGCTGGTGTGCTGTTATTCTGGGAAAGCACCATTAAACTTAGTGACTTTGTCTTTTAATGTGGATGAAATGAGCTTCAGGTTTTGTTTGTTTGATCTGGGTAACGCTAAGTGCCATAGTTTTAATAATGTGTCTTATTCAGAATTTTGCCTTTTTTCCCACTATTTATTTATTTAATAAATTTATACTTGGTCAGAGCCCAGAGAGGAGATACTTCATAGTGTGCAATAAATAATTGGAATATTTTAATTGTTAAAAAAAATTACTTCTGTCCACAAATGGCCTTTCTTATGTGCAGTTGGTAAACATTGAGTCAGTTATTTATGCAGTTTGTTTTGTCTTTCCAAACTGTTCCCATCCTTAGAATGGAAAATAATTGAATGAGAAGATAAAATTTGCCCTAGGGGTCTTGAATTTATAATGACTTTTTTTTTAAATTAAAGATGCTTAATTTCCTATATCTTAAACTTTGAGCATGAAAATGCTTATTGTGTCAGCAAAAGAACTGCAGGATTTTAGATTTCTTATTCCCTTATGTAACCACAAGCTCCAGAGCCCTTCAAGTTCATGAACTCGATGACTGTAACATTAAATCATGCTGCAGAATGGGAAAGCTGAAAATGGGGGTCAGCACTCTGTTAGAGGGATCCCAAACACAGGTGCTGGGGGAAATGGGTAGAGCTGCAAGAAGAGAAAAAGCAGTACAGGTATGGGAAAAGGGAGTTAAGGATTTGCTCAGTTGTGGAAGTGCGTTAGTCTGTTAAGAGCACAGATCCTGGGATTTGGTCAAGGAGATGGAGGGGCTGATTTGGAACACAGGACAGAGAGTAAAAGGGGAAAACATTGGAAGATTTAGCCAGTGTTTTCACACAAGTAAATTGTCTTTTTTAATGCCAATGTAAATAATGGATGACTTTTCTTCCCTATTTTTTTAATGAATGTTAATTAGATGTTTAGAAGTATAAACTTCTTTCTTTTACATTTATTTTAGATATGTGAATGGCCATGCAAAAAAGCATTATGAAGATGCACAGATTCCTATGACCAATCATAAGAAAACAGAAAAACAGGAGAAAGTTCAGCATACTGTTTGTATGGATTGCAGTAGTTACAGTACATACTGGTAAGGATTTAAACACCGTAATTTCACAACTTTTTATATACTAGAAGGTGAAAAACATCAGACTCTTGTGCAGCATTATATTACACACATTTTTCATCATTTCATCTTTTGATTTCCAGACCTGTCTTTTTGGAACACTGCTTTTCCATGTGTATTGTAGCACTGGCTGTAACTGAACTCACACATGTCAAATGTTTTAAACTGAAGAAACTTCTTAAAATAAGTGCTATGGGGTTTGGAGTTGCTTCTGTTTGTTTTGGGGTGTGTGGAGACCCAAACCTCTTAATTGCAAGAGCTGTTTGGTTGTCCTTACTCTTTCCATTGAGCTGGTGAGCCTTTCACATATCCTTTGTCAGGATTCAGAAAGTAAACTATTACACTGTTGTTCCTGCCCAAGAGATCTGAATTAGAGTTGTGTTTGTTTGTGTGTGTACCTTCTGTGAGTCTGGGAAAGTGATGGATCCTATTGGGAAGCAGCATCAAGTCTCTGGCATGAGTAAGGAAAAGAATGAGAAATGTTTCTTTAAGCAGCTCAATGGCCTGAGCTGATTCCTTTGGTGGGGTTCTTGCAGTGTGATAAGCACTGTTCAGGGAAACTTAATATTGATGCTGCTAATGTTGGATACCCCAGTGTCCTTGTTCCCCAGAAGGCAAAGACTGGGGAGTCAGTGGCAAGCACTGCTTTTTGCCTCAGAAAAGCATCTTCTTCCCCCTTAAGCAAACCTGTTGACAGGAGCTTCCCCATTTGCAGCTGCTCCATGGTTTCCCATGTGTATGGTTACTTGTGCAGTGTGGCAGTGCAGAATTTGAGCAGTGTAGAGCTCCGGGAAATCCCTGCTATGGTCTTGTAAAATTACTGGATATATGACTTCTCTAATGGGCATTTTGTTCAAATAGTTGGGTGTCTTTTGGCTAGTTCATTAGGGAAAAAAATCTGTTTGATGAAGTTTGGGTACCCAGTTTTATGAGGAATGCTTCTATAAGAAATATTTTTATCCCCTGCAAGTAAAACCCCAGTTATGTGATTTCACCTGAAGAAATGTTGTTTGAAGCAACTAAAAAACTGCTCAGATGGTGCAAGCAGCTGTAGACATTTCAGCCTAGAAGAAATGTTTGAGTAGCTTTGTGATGTAGGGGAATTTTGTTTTTATTTGCATTTTATTTTAATGACCAGAATTTTTACCTGCTCCTTTGTGAATACATGAGAAAATAGTCAAGTTTTCTAAGGGATACATATGCACAGGTTACCAGCATTGCAACAGCTGTGGGAAGATAGTTTCACTCTCCCAATTATTACTGGTAGCAGCTGAGTTCTATGTTGTGGTTTTTTGTTTTGTTTGAATTATGCCCTGTCTTCCAGTCATTCTGAAGGTAATAATCTGTGGATGAATTTTAGCAGGGTATTTAAAGTCTTTGATTATATCTCCATTATGACAAATAGTGTTCCCAGCTTGCTGAGCACCCTGCTTATCCCAAACCTCATGTGGGCATTGCAGAATACCAGCAGCCAGACTGGGGGCTGTGGGGTCTGTTACTGACCCCAGGTGTGCTAGGGAGGACAGGCAGACCTGCACCTGGGGTGGTGTGTGTTTGTGGGAGCACAGGAGGGAAGCAGTTCAGCATGTGATGTCTTGTCTGCTGTAGTTGAGAGCTGAGTCATCTATGGATGAACTGGAAATAATTGTAGCCAGCTTTTCCCTTGGGGAGTTCCTGTTCTGGGTAATTCACCAGCAAATTATAACTCCTGTACTAATGTGAAGATGAACAAGTTTCAAAAGCAGTTTATCTCTGCTTTCAATTAGGATACTTCAGTTTTTCCCACATGATAATCAGGGAAAGATACTTGAATTTGTTACTGCACCCAATTGAAATGAGCACAGAAGTTTAAAGATAAAGCAGAAGATATCCAGATCAACTTTTCCCCCTTTATTTTGGACAGTACTGTGGAGGCTGCTGTCAAATAGTGCTGCCAGTTAAAACAAATAGCTGGGTAAATTTGAGACATAATTAGCTATTGTGGAGAGTGAATAGGCTTTCAATAGCTTTGAAAAGGCTATTTGTGAGCTGCAGTGTAGATGTGAATCCAGTAGACAGTGCTAAGTTTATGCCATGGTGGTTCTTTTAAGTGAACTTTTATGTAAAGATGAATATTTTATGCTACCAGTGTGGGCTGCCTCAGTAAACCATTCTAAGACTTAATTGAATTCTATTTCTTCTGTAAAAATAATGCAGATATTTTGATGCAGTGCTGGCTTTTATATTTTTATTTGCAGTTCTGTTTACTGCACAAAGTTGAGTAGGATACTCTAATTTCATTTTTATCCTATGGATCCTGATTTACTGTGTTCCTTGGCTTGCATGGTAGTAGCAGTGAACAGGCCTGTATGGGCTTTCTAAGAAGGCAGCATTTGATCCTTTGCCTTCCTTTGGCTGTGCCATAAACTGTCATGCAGTCTTTTCCAGAGTGTTTTGTTGTTTGCTTACTCAGTCCTCCTATTCAGCTGTTCAGTCTTACCAGTGGAGAAGTTGAGAATTTGTTAATATTTTATTTATTATGAGAGTATAACTCTCTTCTTGATTCTTTGGTCACTTTTGAGACAATGAATGCAATACTAAACCCTCAGACTAAATTACTTAACTGCTGAGAAAGAGTCCTGAATCCCACTTTATGGAGATAATCAGCCTTTAAGTTAGTTCTAAGGTAGTACACACAAAGAGTTTGCAAGAAATACAGATCTTTTTTGTCTTCAAACTGTCATAGGGTGCTTTCTCATTCTGTGTTAGGTTTTTTGGGGGTTTTTTTGTGCACAAGAAGTAAAATGATATATGTAAGAACTCCACTTTCCTGAAAGATGACTCTTGTAAATTGGTTTTCTCTGTGCTAGTGCACAGACAGTTGGCACAGAAGAAGAAAGGCTCCCCTGTTTATGTATTTGCATAATATGTTTCCTGTGTTCATTTAATCCCAGACACAGTTTGCAGGTCAGATTTCTCACCCATTACCCTCCTTGTTATCCCTTAAAGGGGCACAGTCACGTCAGGGGTGTGTGTATTCCTGGCTGGTGTAAAAATAAACAACTGTCAAGGACTTAGAAAAATTCTTTTTTAGTCTTTGTGAAGATGATTCTCCTTAAAAAACAAACCAGACTTACTGTGCTCGTGCCATGAGCATTGGAAAATGAGATTGCATAGTACTATTATTTTGCATTCTACAATCAGTGAAAACAAGAAGAATAAAAAGCTTTTTATCCAGAAAGTAAAACTTGAACTCTTTGTTTACTCAGATAAGTGTTACTCATATATGGTGTTGGCATAACTAAGAAAACCTGGGTTTTCTTAATTTTTCCAGTCCTTTAAACTGTTGAAATCTAGTTGGGGCTTTAAAACACAGCATGAAGTTGTGTTCCTTCTAAGCACTGTAACAGCACTAAGCACTCATGTTCCCAGAGCAGTGCATGCATTCACTGTCTCAATGCCATTTTAGAAGCAAATGAGGCCAGGCCTTGGAGGTAGCAGAGGTACTAAAAATAGAGTGTAGAGGGGAAAATACTGTGCTAAGCCATATAAGGGACCCTCTGCAAGGTATAGAACTTGTTCTGTGTTGTTGCTGTTAAAGCATATTGTAGAGCTGCTGTATCCAAAAGAGGTGTTTTGTTACTTTGTGAAAATCCTGAGGATCACAAATTAAGCAGATGTTTTTGAATGCCAGCTTCACATGTAGGATGTCATTTCTCAGCAGTTTACCCTTAAGATGTGTGGGCTTAGCAAATTTAAGTTACTAAAACATCAACTACTTCTAAATCTGTTTATTTGGTTTATCCAAAATAGATTGGAGGTAATGCTTTTATTTGTAATAGTAGTAGTGCTGAATCCTCAGTGTTGCAAGAGTGGTGGTTTAAAAAACCTACCCACTAAAAAGAGAAATAGAAGTTTGTCTTGATTCTAAGTGAAACTCAGAATTACTTTCCCACTGTTGCAAGGACCCTGACATTTATTGATGTATTTGGTTTTATTCTTCCATCTTGGGACAAGTGCTAAACTGGTATGTAAAAATAAGGTTAATATGATCTTCAGGGCATGACAGCAGTGAAATCATCTTTCAGCAGTAAGTTCTCATAGAGGCTTTCAGTGTGCTTGTATCTGCTTCCATCCCCTGTTTTCTGAACCGTAGCTATTCCAGCATCAGTAGCAGTGTGGCTGTGCTGGTGCAGTCGGGGTGTCCGTGCTCTCGAGTCCCACGCTGTGGATTCTGCTGGCTGGGCTCATGTGCTCTGAGCACTGGCCTGGGAGCCCAGTGTCCTGTGGCAGTGGCAAATGCAGGAGCTCCTCATCAGGTCTTTGTAGGTGGCAGAAAAAGCTGACAAGGACTACCTAAGACATGGCTGAAAGATAAGCACATTAACAGACTTCTTCCCCCTCCCAAACTAACTTGATCTGTGGCCATCTTTAAAAATGTTTTTAAAAAAAACCAAACAAATGGTAATCTTACTAATTTCTAGATCTTGTATAAGTACCCATAACTGCTGTGTTCATTGTTTGGATGTCTTGAGAGTTACGTTCATTTCCTGGGGGCAAAAATCAGAGGTCCTGATCACACTAATCTTAGGGACTCCATTCAGTGACAAGGACCTTCACTTTCTCAACTCTATAGCCTTTTTAAGAATGTAGAGTTTGAAGTAACACTGGCAATATTGCAGATTTATGCAACAGAGTGTTGTGAATTCCAGTTGTGCCTGAAGTCAGTAGCTTCATTAAATTAGAAAGCAAATGTGGATCTACTCCAGCAGAGGAATAACCTGAGGTGATGATGATGTATTTTGCATTTGAGTCACTCTTGTGCCAAAGGGAAAAGAGGGACATAGCTACAGTTCTGATATTAAACACATCCAAACTTAGTTTTCCTCACAGGACACGTTCACTTGCCTGCCAAAATTTGAAGCTGTAATTTGACACTTCACAGTATGTACAGAAACTGATGAGTGATGGAATGATATTTGTGGTTAAGCGTGAGGTGCGAGCTGCCACAGACTTCTGGCCTGACTTTGGAAAATTCAAGTGATCTCTTAGTCCATCTTCCCTGGTGTTTTTTCAGTACCACAGACTTTTATGTTTTGTATGTATCTGTTCAGCACTTCAGGTTTCAGTGATGACTTTACAACATGAAAATAGTTTAAGAAGTAATAAAAGCTTTGTATTCTATTTACCAGCAGTCAGTTGGTCTTTTCTGATGAATCTGTGGATAGACTACTGAGTCTGCTTTTGGTTACACTGTTTCAGTTTGAACTGGAATTCTGCCTTGGGCCAGGCAGTACATCATGCTTTTGATTTCTAATAAACAACTAAACTAGAAGAAAATCCATGTAATAAGATGGTTCCTGTACTCTCTTCTGCTGGAGGGGGGTTCTCAGAGGAAAAATCAGTGTGAAGTACTGTGCTCCCCAGTTCTCCTCATAATCTTTCACTGGATCCCTTTGGGGCTTGAGTGGTTTGATCTGCTTCACTGACATGCTTTGCATGTTCTGAAAAATGTTTTTCTTGCAGTTATCGCTGTGATGATTTTGTAGTCAATGATACCAAGCTGGGCCTGGTACAGAAGGTCAGAGAGCACCTACAGAACTTGGAGAAGTAAGTGGTTTGTTTGCATCCAGACTGCCTTGGGCAGACTTGTAATAGTGCATCATTTAAGGTGGTATTTGTTTCATATATGTATCTGATTATATGTGTCTTAATTCTTCTGTGTGTTTGACACTGTGTTTAAAAACCTTTTCATCACTGAGAATCAGAGGTGCAGAACAAATGGATTTGATTGATGATGATGATATGTCTTGTTTCTTATACAATCTTGCAGAAGCAGCATATTACGATGCAGGAATTTCTACCTAAATGATAATTCCTGTCTTTCCCAATATAAATGAGAGAGATTTTGCAGAATTAAACAAATGGTGTTGTCAGAGCTTTGCCAAAAAAGCAGAATTAGCTTTTTTATCAGAGAAATTCAAGAAATGCAGTCTTCATTTTAATTGGTACAATTTGATTTGCTAGCAAAAAGATTAAGAAGTCTTATGAACTTTGAACTGCAAAGAGACATTTTTTCCTTTGCCTCTATCTGGTGCTGTCCTACTGAAAAGCAGATAATCTCATCTGGGTGGTGAATGTGCTGTGGCCAGTCCTGGATAGCAAAGAGTGCTTGCACAGTTGGCCTGAAAAATCTTACCTAGTGCCAAGCAGAAATATTGTGTGCATTCAGTGCTTCCAAATACATCAGAATGCCCCTGAGTTCACACAGGACTCCTGCTAAGGAATTGCTGTGATCAGGGGAAATGTCTAGATCTTCCCTGAGTTAGTGTTTATCAATTACTTGGTAGGTTATATTAATATTTTCATTATTTTCCATCCTCTCTTGATGGCTTTGTCAGGTACATAATGAGATGTAAAGATGTTTAAGCATAATGAGAAGTAAATTGGAAACATCCAAGCGATATAACTTCTTGGGAAGTAAAAGATACAGTGCAGGCTTCCATTCTGTCTGATGGTGGCTTTTGGATGCTTGGAGGGCTTTTTAATGAAAAAGAAAGAAAAAGGCAAAAACCTACCAACCAAACCCTGAAACAAGCTATGATTTCATGATCAACTTAGAGACAAATCATCAACTGGTTTAATTGAGGGGCCATTAATTGCCATTGCTGTGCGAAAGAATGAGCAATTATTTTTGTAACTTAGTATTATACAAATGTTACAATTTTGTGTGTTTTGATTTAAGAGATGTCAGCTATAATACACAAGTGCTAAAATTCTGCATATTCTTGATTTTTGGTAACTTAACTTCATCTTGATTTTTTAAAAATTGTATTCTTAAAGGCTTAGATGATTCTCCTGACAGAAGTATTTCATTTCTTTGACCTAGGAAAAAGATTAATATTTTAGATTACAAGTAGCTGCTACTAAGACCACTCTCCAAGGCACACATCCCTGGGCAGAACATCCTGCATTAACTCCCTGCTGGGCCATGGGGCTGTGCCCCGAGGGAGGTGCAGCCAGTTTCAGACTGCAGCAATGGGGAGCCTGTTTGCTGTCAGTGACAATTGGTGACATGTAGAATCACTCTGTTAAACACAAGTTGATTTTCTCTGGTTCATTCCACACAATATGTTGTTTTTGTGGTGAATAACCGCTTTCGATTGCTTTCCAGCAGTTCAGCCTTTACATCAGACAGACATAGGAAAAGAAAACTATTGGAAAACTCATCTCTGAACAGCAAGTTATTGAAAGTAAATGTAAGTACAACAGATGTGGTACAGTGAGTTTAAAGGGTTTTTGTAAACCTGCTGAGGTTTATAGTTGGCCTAGACCCAAATTCTGCTTGGTGCACTTTAGCACCTTCTGGCCACAACTAAAAAAGCCCCTTCACACACAAGCATGGCTGATACTCTGCTGCATTTCTGTTGATGGACACTGAGCTTTCCTGGGCTTTAGAAGGGTTTCATGTCAAGATGGAGCTTTGCTTTTCTGAACAGGCAAGGGGCTTTTGTCTTTTTTTGTTTTTTTTTATTCTCCCAGGTACAGAAGGCAAAGGAGGAGGTGCACTCTCTTGAGGGAGGTTGAGTAATTATTAAGAAAAAGTAAAAAATGTTACCAATTTTTTAAAAGAGCTTAATAAAACTTGCTTTCAAGAGGAACTATGGACTATTTTTAAGCTTTTTTTTCTCTCCTCATTTCATCTTCCTGCTATTTTAACTTTAGACCTGCAGGATAGCACACAGAAGAGGAGGATCCAGCCCTGACTAGATGGCTGAAGGGGGCTGTATTGTTTCTTCCAAACAAAAAAACCAGTTTCTCCAAACAAAGTCAGATGTCTTTTTTTGCACAGATTGGATTAAGGGAGTTTGGGAGTTTCTTATTTTCATAATTTTGTCCCAGAATTTGAGGGTGGAGAGGGGAGATACTGACCCAGCTGTATTCAGCTGATTCATTTTCACCCTTGGGACAATGGGGGAGAGATGGAGCAGAGCTCTTGGGCCGTGGGACAGCAGTGTCACCAAAGGGAGCTGGAGCTCCTTCAGCCATAGGAACAACTGCCTGAGAGGGTGTGAATGGGAATAAGAGCCTGGGGTGGAGCAAAGCAATTGGTTGCTCTTTGGCAAAGTCTGGAGGGGTTTAGTTACTTTAAAAAAAGCACTACTACAGTCAGTTTAGGGTTGTCTGAATGTGCTGTCTGTGCTTCCTGTACTGTCCAAATCTTGTCAGAGATTGAGGAAGCCTGGGAGGAATAGTGAGGCTTTCTTGCTATGGCAGTACACAGCAGTATTGTCTGGAAAACACAAAGCCAGTAAAACCAGAAGAAAAATTCCAGGCCATGTTTAGATAAGGACAAGACGGAATTAGAAAGCATGAACTAAATGCTTATTTTATTCTGCCTACTCTTTGCTGTTTTGTCAGTTTTATTAATACTTCAATATTGCCTCTAACAACAGATTATCTTTTTATTGTTGGCATGTTGAATGAATCTTATTTCAAACTGCAGGGGCAATGCTGTGTGCATTAATGCTGTGCTGTGGCACTTGGGGCAAGAGTGAGGAAAGAATCTGCTCAGGACACTGTGGTGTTTGCACTTTGAGATTCTAAAAGATAGCCCAGCTTTTAAATTCTGTTAGAACAATGAAGAATGCCCAGAAATTTGATGAACTTCTAGTGTGGTATTTTGTGGACAGTGGATTGTGTCCAAGTGTTGCAGAGTCTAGAATCATAAATACATCATCCACATTTTTCTTCCCTTTTGTCCCCACCCACCTGGAGGTAATTTGACAAAAAGAAAGCTCATCTGTGGGTTCATTGTTCTAGGCTGTAAATGGTGTGTATTTTGCTTCTCTTTTTTCAACTCCGTACCTTTTCTTTGCACAGTCTAACTTGACTGTTTATTTTCCAAATAAATGGGTTTTTCAGAAACCCTTCTGGCCACCACAGAACCCCACTGAGACTCTGACAAGTGCTAGTGACTTAAAAACTGGAGGTGGCCACACTGTGCATATTAGACATGGGAAAAGATGGATGAGGATTGGTACTTTCATTTTTATTTTTCAAAGGCACTGTGGGGAAATAGCTGTCCAATTCTCACTGAACACTATTGGAGTGTGAGTATTTAACATATATACACACAAATCCTTGGCAATAAGAGCCTGTGATTAACTCTGTGTTGTCTGTTCTAGATTTATTTGCACAGAAAAAGGCGTAATACAGCTTTCTTTTGACCAGAATGAGGGAAAAAAACATTTTCATGTCAAGATGCAGCTTCAGGGCAGTTTGAGCTGCTGAGGTGGTTGCTTTGGGTTTGCAGCTGCACTCAGTGCAGTTGGTTATTGTTCAGCTCTGTGCAGATCCAACAGTGATGACTCTGGAAGGGAGGAAGTGATAAATCTTTGTTTAACCTAACTGTTCTCATTCTAGGGAAGCACCACTACCCTTTGTGCCACAGGCCTTCGGAACTTGGGGAACACTTGTTTCATGAACGCAATCCTTCAGTCACTCAGGTACCTTCTGCAGCTCTCCCACCCCTCTCAAGGGGCTTGTGTGCTGGTTGGGCAGGTGAATTTGGCATGTTCTGGACAGAAGTTTACCTGAATTTGTAGGAGTGGTGTGCATGGGTTGATGAAGTTGTGTTTCATGGTGTGAGGCACATCCTGTGGTGCAGCATTCCAGAGGAAACCTGCCATGTCCTGGGCAGAACAGGAGAGTGCCCCTTCACTGCCAAGGCCAGTGAAATACGTTAACTTCTTCAGCAAATGCAAGTCGGGATTGTTAGGAAATGATATGTCAGTCTGGCAGGATATCTCTTGGTCGAAGCAGAGCCAAAATGTAATTAATTATTTTAGGAAGCTGGGATGACAGTGATATTTGCAGATCTGCTTAGTTGCTGACAGAAGGCATTTGCTACAGTGTTTCTTGTCTCTTGAACTGTTTGTGATTGTCATCCTGTATCACTGCATGAAGTGGTGTTTATGCATTTCAAAGAACAAGTTCCAGAATACATACTATCCTTTTTCTCTGCCCTTTAAAGATTTCATTTTTATTTCCTTTTTCCCAGTAACATTCAGCAGTTTTGCTGTTACTTCAAAGAGTTGCCTGCAGTGGAGCTGAGGAATGGGAAGACAGCAGGGCGAAGAACTTACCACACCAGGAGCCAGGGAGATAACAATGTGTAAGCTGTGTGTGCCTTGTGAGCTCTGAGCTGTGCAGGAAACAGCAAGTTTGGGCTGCTGGGGTCACTTTTGGGCACTTTTGGTATTGCACAATTCACTGGGGACAGAGGCACAGAAGAACAGTTGTCTACAAAGAAAGAAACTCTATCACTTGCAGCTTGTTACAGGTCTGGTGCTGCAGGGAGAGGCAGTCAGGTAGTGCTGGATGAAGGGGTGATGTTAGCAGAGTCTGCACTAAAATGGGAAAGGCTGCATAGTGTTCACATAAGTCCTGAACATCTGAAATGCAATTTTTCTGAAGCTCTGTGTCTTCACCATTAT
The DNA here is from genome assembly GCF_030490865.1 of Poecile atricapillus. Classification (NCBI taxonomy): domain Eukaryota; kingdom Metazoa; phylum Chordata; class Aves; order Passeriformes; family Paridae; genus Poecile; species Poecile atricapillus. Next base: position 16,849,708 of record NC_081259.1, read on the forward strand.
GGGTAGGATTTTGGACATAAAATCTTTGAAGCTACTGGAAAGAATATTTACCCAGTCATTAGTCTTAACCCAGCTAAGTTCTGATACTTGTACCATTGAACAAGTAAACCTCTAAGGGCTGTAACACAAACCCACATTAAACAGCTCTTACTTTCTTTACAGTTCACTTGTGGAAGAATTCAGAAAGACACTCTGTGCTTTATGGCAAGGAAACCAAACTGCATTTAGTCCAGAGTCTTTATTTTATGTTGTTTGGAAAATAATGCCAAATTTTAGGTAAGTTTTTTTTTAAAATAACATTATTCTTGATTGCAACCACATATTGCTGGTGTCCTACTCTAAAATGGGCTGCTTTCACAGGATGCACTCTGTGCAGCTTTCCATATGCTTACAGATGTGCTCTGAAAAGGATCTTTGCTTTGATCAACCGTTTTCTGTTCACCAGTAGTGCTCACTTTTTCCTTCTGCCCTTCTACCACATGTAGCAGTGTCAGAGAGGACAGAGATCTCAAATGAGAAACGGTGGTAGTTGTACCTTGGAGCCAGTGCTCCAGAAGAATGAAGCTATTGACTGGTAGGTAAGTGCCAAGTGCAGGGTGTTGACAGAACCAAGGCTTGGCTGCAATAAGAAAATGAAGTAGTCCAAATTAAAAAATGTATAGCACCTACATGCCTAAATGCAAACATACTGGCTGAAACTTCCTTGATTCTCTCAAAATACAGTAGTCATCAACTGGACATAAGATATAAGGGCTCTAAGAGAAAAATCCTGTGCATAATAAACATTTTGGGCCCATACTGACAAAACAGAAGATAAAGAGGGAAAAAGAAGGTTACCCAAGTATAGTTCCTCTCCAAGGTCTCCCTGTCTTGCCCCCAAACCTCTTTCAAAGGAGGACTGAAACCTGTTAGGATATATTTTCATGAGGGTAAGTTGCTGTTGTAGTTTAACATAGTTTGTTTTTTAGTTGAGGAAAAACTCCATCACCTATGGAAGTAATTCCCTATACAAACCTGAACAGCTTCCTTCTGACCTGACAAAACCAATCATCTGGCTGATTTTAAATATTGACACCATGTTAAACCATTTAAAAAAGCTAAATGCACCTCTGTGAAATCACCACAAACAACATAATCCCATTCAGAAGTGCAGGAAAAGCTGAAATCAACACCGTGAGCCTCTGTGGCCTGTGCCTGGCAGAGATCATGTGACCAACAACAAAAAGCCACTTCCTAATGCAAAGCCCAAATAAAATTAACTCTTTCAGTGCTATAAAATTTCATTTAAAAACAAACCTGCCAGCACCACTTCTCCCAAATAAAAATAAAAGCACATAAAAAGAACAACATAAAGACAGCCAGCATTGATAAAAAAAGTCAGAGCCCAAACAAGAAAAAAATTTAAAACTTCATTAGTCTTAAGCTAAAATTCTCTTATAAAGCTATGATGAATATATAATTAATACATCAGACTATTTTTCCCTATAAGTCATAAAATACATTGGAGAGATGTAGCATTCTAACCACATCCATGAGCAGAAGTACCAATCCTAAAGCCAAGGAGATGTTGAAGTAGCTGTGATTTGCTGAAAAGCTTAAATAGAGAAAAACAAAAGAGATTAAAAACCTTGCCCCAGGGATAGAAGAGGAAGACCTCTGTTTCCCAAAAATAGATGAAGAAAATTTTTGTACTAGAACAGTTCATCTTTAAACTTGTACCCCAGTAAACTGAAATAACCCATGGTAGTATTTGTGAAAAAAACTACCGAACATAGGAGAGATTTCATGACTGTAAATTTCCAGGCAGCTGCTATTTGTGAAAATTAAAACCACAAAAGAACTATTTGTTGTGAAAAAGTCTCCATGACATGGCAAGAAAGACTCCTCTCCCTACATAAACTGAAAAAGATTATTTTAAAAGTAATAACTGACTGAAAATACAAAATTTTGTCTCTTTATGTTGTTAAAGAGAAAAGAGAGTTGGAGGGAGGAGAAGTGTTCTGAAGGTTGATTCTGATTTCTTATTATTTTTCTTTTAGTTCTGTTAATAAAGTTTTCTTTATACCCTTTAAAGTTGAGCCTACTTTGCTCTCTTCCTAATCCTTACCTCACAGCAAAAAATGAATAAATAATTCTAGTGAGTGCACTGGCGTTTGGTCAGGGCTAAACCCACTCCATTAATTGGTGCATTAACCAAAAAACTCAAATAGGCAAACTAAAACCACTACCACATTCTCAGATTGTAACGATGTTCTCTTACCTGTTACATCTCCAGCAGTGCTGAAAAGATGCTGTGAACACATCTGCTCAATAAATAACCCAAACAACACAAATCTGTTTATTCTGTTCTTCACACTGCCAGTTATGTTTCATTTGGTTTATGAGAATCAAGGAAGTTTAATACCAGTAGTTGCAAGTAGTGACCAAAACATTATAGGCAGACATCATCCTTTATGTCTTTGGCCAGTTTCCCTATTCTTGTTAGAGAAAGTGAGGAACATGTTCCTTGAAGTTCCTCAAGCAAGTTGTCAGCACTGTGGATTGTATTACAGCTTTTAAAAGAAAAAGTGCTGTTTGTTCTCCCTCTTCCCTTTTTATTCCCAGTTTTCTGAGAGCATGTCCACAATTAATGGATGAGAGAACTCATAAAATCAAATGGAGAATAGTCAGCTGCTTTTAGCAGATCCCCACTTCCACATGGTCTAGGGAGAAAATTTGAATTTGCTGAGAGCTTAGTTGAACCTTGTAAGAGCTAATGATGGTGAAATTCCAGTTGTGTCTCTTGTGCTCCCTCAGAGATGGGGAGGAGAAGACAGATGGACGGATGTGTGGAAGAAAGATGGAGCAAGCAGTCTGCTAGCAGCACCCCAGCCACTTTGGGGTGTGCTTATGGAGCCTGAAGTGGTGGGGCAGGGGAGGAGCAGCTGGAAATAGGTTCAGGTGTTTCAGTCCAACAAGATTTTGGTTGTTAAATTGGAGGACTGTGAGTGCTGCTCTCCCTGAGGAGGGTTACAGGAGAAGCTGCTGTTGCCCTCCATGCCCCTCTGCCTCACACTGCAGTAGAGAGGAGAGAATGCCATTTGTACTCACTACAGGCACAACTGCAGGGCCTCTGGGCTCTCCTGATGCTGTGCAAGTCCTGCTCCCTGCTTGCTGTTGTGCTGCATGCCAGGGCAGTTCTGCAGCCTCATGCCAAGTTGCAAGATGTGCTTTGCTGATTTACTGCTGTATAAATAGTGTGCTCTATTTTCCTGATAACTGAGCCTCTTTATATCCTATCCTCTTGTCACCGGGAAAGAGTGTTAGGGGTGGGCTTGAATTGAATTGCTTCAGGTGGATGGATATCAGGTTTGTTACACAGACTGTCAGAGTAACTCTGCTTTTTGCTGAAGGGCTTTGACATAATTTATTTAGACAGTGCATTGTCCATACCTTAGTATCCTTTTAGAGATCTGGATCTATAATTATGCTTCTTAACAAATCCAACTAATTTTCTAACTGTAGTCAGCGTACTTAGATGCAAGTATAAATACATGCTCCAGCAGCACAGCCAACAATGTGTAACAATTCCAGAGGTTTATTTGTTGCAGAGCAAGTGTGCCAAGCTCTTTTATGAGGAATTTCATGTAGAAAAGGTGTCTGAAGCAAAGACTGTACATACATTTAATCTTCAGCTGTTTAATGTGGTTGCTTATGTGGTTACTGAAGAAATCTGTATTCAGTAAACGAAGCAAATCCTGTGGTACCTTAGCAACTTTAAAGACATGCACAATTAACATGCAGCTTTGAAGCAGAGTTCAGTTCTACTACTTTGTTTTAACAAATGTACAATTATAATTTGTAACTTTGGGACAATAAGTCCTATTTTTGGCTGTACAGGACTGTGGCCTGCTGAAGCACAGCAGTGTTTCTGTGTGCTGGGTTTTCTGTTGTGAAAGGTAGGCAGTGCTGATCATGTGTCTATATACAGATTCCTCAATTTATTTGAAAGCTGCTGGTTTGAAAGAAAGCATTACTGTAATTCTACAAGGTGAAAATTGAAATTTTTATTCTGTTATCTCTTAGCAGTACTCTCCTAGGACACATCTGTGTTCCTCACTAAGTGCATCAGCCTCACATTGCATATTTCTATATTTCTGTTGCAGTGAGTCTGTTAGCATTTCTCTCCACCTCTGGCTTCTCTGCCATGACTCTTACAGGATTTTCCCTCCCTGAGCACTTGCATTAAAAACCCATTGTATTTCTCTCCCAGCCATTCCTACCTGATAGCTACTGCCAGTACTTAGGTGGGGTAGTGAGGTGGAAAAGGGAAGGCCTAATAAAACAGCTTGTGAGAATGTCCAGGAGGTGGAGGGGAAGCCAGCTCTTGCTGTGTAGGGGTTTCTGTAGCTTAGGCCTACAATGACCTGCACATATTTGTGTTTGTGTTGCACAAAGCTTTCAGTGTTTCACTATGTATCCTGTCCTGCTTTGTCTCAGTGTGCAGCTTAATGGCAAGTGAACAGCAGTTGTTTGTTGAATTTGATGCATGATTTAGCTTAAATAACTTTAAAAGGCATGTTTTACCCTGATGGCTTCTCTGTTCTTTTTGGTAAGGTTTGTTAGTGGTGAAATAATAATGGTGACTGAGCAGCATTGCTGCTGATGCACAGCATGTGAGACTGGAGCCCTGTCCTACTGAATCCAAATGCTCAAAAGATGCTCTGAATACCTCACCATTACCTCACTCTCCTAGAAAATGAGTTATGCAGGGGAGATGTGCAACTCCCAGCTTGGCTGTAGATCTCATTCTAGAAGAAATGGTGCTCTTGTTCTAATTATTTCAGAATTCATATTGATGCTGAAAGATGCATGTGGAAAACAAACCTAGAGACTAAATTCCTGCCTTTGTTGAGGAGGGAACTAAACAGACAAACACTTTTACCTGCCAAAGTGAGTGGGATCAGTGACTGAATGAGAACCACTCAGAAATACTGACACATGAACAATACATTTTGTGGTGTCTTTCTTTTGAATCTCAGCAGGTTTGAGATTATAATATATTGACCCTAATCTGTGGCCGATTCAAAGTAGGGACAAATAGTGCCCTGTCTGAATGAGATTCAGAGGAGTTCTGCTGAGACACAAATCAAACATAGTCAGTGCCAAAGGAGACAGAGAAGCCACTTCTGCCATCCATTGTGTATTTCAGTTTACAGGGACACAGTCCTGAGGTGCCCCTGGCACAGGCAGGGCTGGTGAAGCCAGGTAACAACATGACAGCTCCATTAGGCCCAGTGTGTGAGCACATGGCTGCTGCTCCCTGCTGTTTTCTCTTCCTGTCTGAATTGTATATTCTTAAAGGTCTCTCCATTCTCACAAGAGGCATGTAGAGAGTGTGAGCTGCAAAGGACCAAAATCATTTAATTTGTCAGGACATTGCCGTGCCTTTCCAGAGGCTACTTGGAAAACTTTCTGGTACCAAGTGCCTATGGAAAGTCTACTCAGTATGATTAAACAAACAAAGGGTTTTTTTCCTGTGATTCTGGTGCTTGCTTTGTGTTGCCTCTAAAGCAATTTTGTTGTTTCCTTTTTTCTTAAGGGGATACCAGCAACAGGATGCCCATGAGTTCATGCGTTACCTTTTGGACCATCTACACCTGGAACTCCAGGGTGGCTTCAACGGTGTTCCACGTTCAGTAATCTTGCAAGAAAATTCTAACCTGTCTGCAAGCAACAAATGTTGCATGTAATAAGAAGTGTTTTTTAATTTCTTCAAAGCCTTCATGTCTTTGCATGGGTCTGCATGTGATGGCTCTGAAATTTCAGATTCAGGGTTCCTTGTTTTAAATTTTCTTCAGTGCTTCTAACTTTAGGCAGTGCAAAAATGATGGCCATAGATTTTGATGTTTAAATTGTCAGCAGACCCTCCTGGAGGAGGTCTGAGTAGTGCAGTTAGAGCTTGAAGTCAGCTTTCCTGCAGATGATATCATGTATCACTTGGCAGTTACAGTTAGTGCTTTTTTTTCTGCATAATTTTGATTTTCACACTACTATGTACCTTGAAACAGGTGTAATTTGGGTGTTTCACTCTTTTCTGCACTTCTCAAAGTACTGTTTTTTTCTGACCTCTGTCCTATCTGTGTTTTCTCTCAGATTGAAACTCTCACAAGAGAGAAAACCTTTTATTTGCTTCAGGAAGGAGAGTTGTCAGATCAGCCTGCACACTTGGTTGTTAAGTCCTTGATTCCCTACAGAAAACCTGAGTTTGAGTTTTCCCTTCTATACTGATTAGGACAGAGTATGGAGGCCTGAGATGCAGGGTTTTATAGATGCTTTGTTGGGGAAAGCCTGGAGTTTAGACTGTTCTTTTTATTGCATTTATATTGTGTTGCTGATGCTTAAAAATCCCCCAGAAGAATGTTAAAATGTGTGTAGAATTGACATGTATTTGAAATCTAAACCAATTTTGTTTTGTCAGTGTTTTGGATATCAAAATCCAAGGATAATTTAACCTTTGTTCACCTTTCTACTGTAAATTTGTCTTGAAGGGCTGTTCAAACGAACAGTGAGGTGGGTTAAGCTGGCCTTCTGTTGAGGGCATTTTAATGCTTCCAGTAAAGTAATAAATAGGCTGTCAATGCTCTCTTCTTGGGCATCAGTCCATTTGAGCAGCTATTTCTACCTGCTCAGGGAGCATTCAGATGAGCTGTAAAGATGTAGGTGGAGTGCAGGCAAGGAACACAGGTTTCTGCAAGCCTTAGTGTTGTATAATAACGTAACTTAAAATTTGTGTGTTATTTTTAATTGGACTACGAGAAGCAGGCCTATTACATAATCTGCTAGGAGACTAATAAAAGCTTAGAGAACAATGCTGGTCTTGCACATTGTTTATCATGTCTTGATGCAACTTAAGCTGTTGTTGGCAGTGAAGTGCAGAAATGTGCTCAAAGAAGTCAAAAGCACATTGTAAGAAAGGGTGTAGAGTTAAAACAAAAATAGGCTTGACCTACCTAAGAAGAAAGAATTTTTATTTCAGATAACATCTTAATTACAGGTTTAAAATCCTGGGCCTGTGTGAGCATCAGGTACAGCTCCACTGTAGAAATGCACCCAATTGCACCACAACACTGACACTTTGAGCATCTGCTTGGAGTCCCGTGGTTCAGCCTTTCTTTAGGTCCAGGATAAAGCAGTGTAGGCACCACATGTGTGGATGTGTCCCTGGGCAGCTGCAGTGCCTGGAGCACCCAGTCCCTGTTCCATGTGCTTGGCCTGGTGGCGGGAAGTGTGAACACCAAACGTGGGACACAGGTGCTGTGAATTCAGCTCAGGCTCTCCAGCTGACTGTACTTCTCTGATGTGGTTTGTCTAGAAATGGAGCATCTACTGTTGTCACTGCCATTTTTGGAGGCATTCTTCAAAATGAAGTCAACTGCTTAATATGTGGGACTGAATCTAGAAAGTTTGACCCATTCCTAGGTAAGGTGCTGCCTCTTGTTTTCTAAATACTGTAGAACTATAACAAAAAACTACTACATAAAAAAAATGTGACTTAGAGGTTCTTCTTTAATTTAAGAAAATTAAATCTGAATCTTCATAGACTTAGATGTCAGATAACAGAGTTTCAGCCTAAAAAGACCAGGCATTGTTCTATTCAGACCTAATTTTGTTTTTTAAATCATTGCTTTTCTAGACCTTTCGCTAGATATTCCAAGTCAGTTCAGAAATAAACGTACTAAAAACCAAGAGAGTGGACCAATGTGCACGCTACGAGGTAAGAGTGCCTGGCTAATGAAATCACAGCAGGCCTAAGAGGCTTTCCTTTCTAATCAGAGCATTTCTAATGTAGTTCACTCTTCCCAGCCACTGATCTGCATTGTTGCCAATGAGTGTTTGTCTGTCCACAGAAGTCCTTGTGCCTGTGCCCACAGTGAAGGTTCTGCATTTAAATCACATCAATGCAGTCCAGCAGCTTGGGCAGCAGTGGTATTACTGACCTTGGTTTTTACAGGATGTTATTTTTTACAAATTTGTGAACAGACTTGCTGAAAATCATGAAATACTCAACAAAACCCTGTTCTTGAGTCTGTTCACTTTGTATCTAAAGCCAAACAAGCTTTAAAAGTTGCATATTCTATGTTTGAAAGTCATTGATCTTCGTTTGAAAGCAGTTATGCTGAATGTTGGATGGAATTTTGTTTGGAAGATGGAGATTTTGTTACTTTCTTTCAAACTACTTCTAGCTGCTTTCAGGAACAGGGAAGGTTGCATGTTACAACATGTTATTCTGTTAAAAAATTATTACACAGCTATCCATCCAGCACAGATGGATGTAACTAGAATGGTTGTTGCAGATGAGGGCACCTATATTGCTGTGTTTGTTGTATTTCATGTTACAAAAATCACATGATATATCTGCTTTTTCTAGATTGTCTTCGCAGTTTTACAGACCTGGAAGAACTTGATGAGACAGAGCTGTACATGTGTCACAAATGCAAAAAGAAACAGAAGTCCACCAAAAAATTCTGGATTCAGAAACTACCAAAGGTTTGTGTAAGAAATAACAGTCTGACAAAAAAGAAAATAATGGTTCAACCAAGACCTCTTCCTCCCCATGGTAGTGTCCAGCATTGAGGTCAGCCCCCTCCTCTAACACAGCTTTTGTGACTGTTCCCTGTAGGTGCTATGCTTACACTTGAAACGCTTTCACTGGACAGCTTATCTGAGAAACAAGGTTGATACGTACGTTGAGTTTCCCTTGCGAGGCCTAGACATGAAATGCTACTTGTTAGAGGTAAGAAGACCTACTGATGCCTCCTGCAGGAATTTGTTCCATGACATTATGTCTTTATTACAAATTACAGTGGGTGTTACTGAGATTTGAAGAGTTTTTTGGTTTTTTTTCCTACCACAGCCTGAAAACAGTGGCCCAGAGAGCTGCCTGTATGACCTCGTGGCTGTGGTTGTGCATCATGGCTCAGGGTGAGTACGTGGAGCCAGCCTGTCCTGGCACACACCTTCTCCCACTCAAGTACATGCAGGGTTAATGAAGGGGTTCCTCTCCCTAGGGCACGTATTTTAATTGGGGAAATAAACTGTAGTTTATAAACTGGCAGGGAGCTAAGTTGAGTTAATTTCAACAGATAGAATAGAGCCAGGCTTGTGACTCTGCCTGGCAGCCTTTGATGGTTAATGACTACATGTGTGAGATGAAATGAAAATAATCTAGTGCCTCTACAAATGAAAAGCCCTAAACCAAGAGGAGGAGTTAGGGGGCCTTCCAGAAACGAATGCCTCATTTTGAAATTCTTACTACAAAACAGTACTATTTTTTCCTCTTTTATTCATGTTGGAAGGCACAATTCCATTTATGCTATGCTTGGAACAGCTGCAGCCCAAAGATGTGTATGGTGAGAGATCATCACCACCATCTTTTCTGCTACAGCAGTGAAGGCTCACAGGCACATCCCAGAGCTGGCACAGGGCGTATTTTGAAGTAAAGTTAGTGGGAGTCTTTTAACTTTTCCCAGCCCTGGACAGATCTATAGAGAGTAACAATAGAAGGGATAAGACAAAGTGTTCTTGTTAAACTTTAATTTGGAGAACTTTGAGTCCCACAGCTCAAAAAGAAGCATCCTCTGTGCAGGGCTGTGAGTACCTTCCTCCCTCAGGCTGCTGGCAGTCCCTCAGCTGCAGGAGAAGGTGCCTCAGGGAGGTGTGTCCCTGACTGTTGTCCCTCTGCCTGCCCCACAGTGTTGGCTCTGGCCACTACACAGCGTACGCAGCGCACGAGGGCCGCTGGTTCCACTTCAACGACAGTACTGTAACCCTGACTGACGAGGAGACTGTGGGCAAGGCCAAGGCCTACATCCTCTTCTACGTGGAGCGCCAAGCTAAGCCTGGAGCAGAGAAACTTTAATACCTCCTTTCCATTCTTACTTATCAAGTCCACTGGACAAACATTTCCATTTTTCCATAAATACTTGATCCAAGACTTATTAATTTCATTGTGCACTTTGCAATTTCCTCTTGTGGGTTTTTGTTTTGTTGTGTCAATGGTAGCATTTGACTTACTGAACTTGGACACAAACTAACTTTTTTTTAGTTATACCAGAAAACCTCAGCAGATTTTGATTTGCTGCTTTAGTTGTGATAACTCAGTTTTTATATATATAGTTTCATTAAATAGTTATTTGACTTTTTTATATTAATGTTTTCAGTTCTCACTTTCTAAAGGCACATTTACATCAAAAAACCTGTCCTCCTTACAAGCAAGATAAATGTGCTTTTGATCATGAAGAGCAATACAACGTCGTGCTGTTCTCAGTTCTGTTATGTAGATATGATTTAATCTCTTTAAATCAAGGAGTTGTTTTTGCACATACTATTCTCCCTCGTGCAAGAAACTTAAACAGTGAGTCTGACCAATCATCCTTTGTCTGAAGAAGAGAGGCGATGTGGCATCATTAAATAGACCAGGTAATTGCTGCTATCTTGGTGTGTATTCAGGCTGGTGATTTCCAGGAATCATTGTAAATAAACACTTGGTTCGATTCTATCAGTACTGCAATTTAATTCAAGTACTGCTCAGATATACTCTGGCCCCTACCCTCTGCAAATTTAAAACAATTATCTTAAAATTACCTGTCTAAACAACATTGAGTTTTATGGTTTCTCAACTGAACCTGAATTGCATTAGACATCTCTTGGTTTAGACTGTTATCCTTAAATTTGATCATGAACACTTAGGTGCTTAAAAAATGGGGAGACTTCCTGGCAGTAGAATCCCAAGTAGCACCCCTTTAGTTCCTGGTGGGAATCTGAAGTACAGCCCCAAGGGGGCTGGGGTTTGTGAGAACAGGCACAGGTCTAAATGCAGCTCTGCTCCATGGCTACAGTTCAGTTGGAAGCAGGAGGAGACAGATGGTGTTGCTTTGCATGGAATTGTTCTGTCAGTTCAAATGCAGACTCGAGGGAGGATGCTCAGTCTCTCCCAGCAGAGCCCTCAGAGGGAGGTGCTGAGCCAGGTGTTCTTGTGACTGGAGCAGGCTCAGGGAGCTCCTGCAGCATTCACACACTGGCCCAGGGTGGCATTTTTGTTCAGTCTCTAGATGGACACTGGAGGCACAGTGCATGGTACCTGGCTATGTCATGGAGAAAGACTATGCTAGAAAAACCCAAACCAGTTTTAGCTACACTGCTGATAAGCTGCTGGAAGTCAGCTACTATGATGGGAAAGGCAGACAGGAAAACCAGTACTGAAAAAGCCAGGAATCTGCCAGAAAACCTGAAATTGGTGAAATGTTGCATTTAAGATCTGTTCTACCCATCTATCCTTTCTAGCTGGCTCCCTTGTGCCAAACAAGGAGCTGGTACTCCTGAAAAGTACCAGCAGTTTGAGTCCCACCAAACAGCAGCTCTTAGTTCTGTTAACAGAAAATGCAGTTGTTAACAGTGCAAATGAGTTGCACAAGAACTCCAGCTGAGTCCTATTTTAGTTAATGCTGCTGAAGGACACAGAAAAGGGGCTGGAGTGGAGCCCAGAGCAGTCTGGGGCACAGGGAGTGCACAGCCTTGCCTTGGGATCCTGCTGGCTGCACACACACCAGGGTAAGGACAAATCACAGTCAGGCGTTTGGTACAGGGCCATTCCTGAGAGCTTTGTCACAGCATCTTAAACCAGGAAAGGGAGAAATTGGCTTCATCTGAAACTGCTGAAATAGTTCAGCCTAACTTAATGGGTTTTGAATATGTAAACAGGTTAAGACTATAGAGTAATTTGATATAGTGACATATTTGTAAGGATGTTGTCTTAAGCTGAACAGTAAATAGAACTTCTCATTGCTTTAAACTGTAGATAGTTTGTCACCTTCCTTTCCTTACAGACAGAGCCTTTCTTCTAATCAATGCAAACAGGTTGCTGATAGACAAGAAGAAAACAGGGCAGGTAAAGCATTGTACCACATTCCTGCCCTTCCTGCTGCTCACAGGGAGCTGCACAGATGCCACCTCTAGCTGTGTTTTCTATGCATGCTGCTTGGACTGGATTTCTTTAGAATTTATCTTTGAGAATGCCAAGCTTAAAATACACAACTCTCTCTGGGTCAGCAGCAGTTTAATAACTTACAGTAGTCAGGTGTATGCAGTGTTCTTGCAAAACAGTGATGTAAATGTGCCTTTCTGTATTTTTAGAGATTTAAATTTGTAATCTTCAGCAACATTCACTTATTTTAATCAACTTCTATTTGTCAGCAATTGTTTGGGTCAGAGTTCTGTTCTCACTTGAGCATTTTCTTTCAGTTCCATTTGCTGTGTCCCACGCAGCTCCTGGGCAGTGGTGTCTCCAGCAGGGCCATGTGGGGCCAGCCTGGGAACACGAAGCAATCACAGCAGGCTGTCCTTGCAGCAGGTGCTGCTCAGGACTCAGCCATATGCTTTGCTGGAACAAGTACATTGTAAATCCTTTCCTAATTTAACTCTCTCCCACTGCAAACCCAGATGGACAGTATGAACAGTTTGTTGTGGCAACACAAGTATTTCTCTTCCTGGTGGAGAACTTTGCTTATCCACTGTATTCTATTCAGTGTGGTGTCAAAAAAAAAAACAAAACAAAAAAACCCCTGAGCACTGAACCAATAACATATACTGCACCTGGCCTAGTATTACTTTTTTAACCTAGCTTGTATATCCTATATTTATCTACTAGCTTGTGAGGGGGGGAATATCTCTTTCATTTAAGCCAAATGTTTCTTTTCTACTTACTGCTCATCATAGTACACACTAGCTGGCAAGAATTTTTTTCTTGCTTCAGACTGCTCTGCAAGCAGCAACTGCTCTCTACAGTTCAAAGACTTGCATCTTTTTCACCAAAATGTGTCCAAACAAAGGTTGTCCTTTTGTTAGTTATTGTTTAGCCACATATACAACTGGAGCCAAGATTTATGTCAATCAAAACTGCAAAATGTCCAGCTCCTAAAGGTCAGCAAGAGAGAAGAATTGAAAAGTTTGAGACAGGCAGGGACAGTGGACTTGTATCAAAAGCAGGAGGCCATTTATGAAGATTTTACTAAATCAATGGGAAGTGTAACACGTGGTGTTCAGAAGTTCCCCAGCAATGTTTCATTACTGATGTGTCTGTGTCTTACTGATGAGGTAATGGGCACCTTGACAGCTGATTCCAACGTGCTTTAGGATATTCTCAAGTACTGTAGTGCCATAGTTGTAATTGTTTACCATTAAAATCTTGTGTGTAATTTTCAGTGAGGATTACTGACTGTGCTCATCTTGTGTGTTTCTGGAGCATTTCCAGGATGAATGTGAATTATATCTGATCACACAGTGTGTTTATGGAAAATGTGCCATTAAAATGTCTCCTTTCCTTAGAAAATGAAACTTCTCTTGTCCTTCTACAGGCTTGCAGAACACAATACATTGGTGTATGTCCTCTGAACACAAATGGCAGCATACTGTACCTTGCTCTAGGAAAAATGAAATAAAGCAATTGCAGTGTTCCTACCTCTGTAACACCTCTACCAAACTTAGCACTGAACTCCAAAGAGGACCTGCCATTCCATTTTAAATGCCTTGTCACCCAACTGTTGTTAATTTTTATGTCATATTTTTGTGTGTCCCCTCTGTCTGGCAAGAATCCATCTTTGTCATTCAGCTTTGCTAGATTGTTGATCTGTTGTTAATTTGGGAGGTTTTCTAATTAATATTTTTGGATATAGTATTCCTATAACTCTAAGAAGTCTCAGCTGTTTAAATCTGCTCAAAAATGAAGGTAAGTTTGTGAGAGCTGCAAATGCTCATACAAGAATGAAGAACACCTGCAGGCACACCTCTTAAGCTGCCATTTTCCAGTGAACTGCATTACCTGGTATGTGAAATCTTCTTGTCCCTTTTGTGGCACTGACCAGAGCTGTTTCTGAGGGGGGAGGAGGAACAGCAATCTCCTTTTCATTTCAAAGAAAAGATTAAATGACAAAGGATATAAAAGCAAGAAGACTGGCAATTGTTAAACACAGCTTATTTTATATAGTAGCAAGTTACTAACTAAAGAATGAAGCAGAAAGAATTGCCATTTCTTTGTGTATGCCAGCTGTGTTCAGACACACACATTTATTCAAGCACTTCCTCAAGCTATGAGTGTTGCAGACTACAAATTTCAGATCTTGTTTTTCAGAGTTGAATTTTAAACTGCATTCCTGGGGTAAAAAGGAAGAGGTAAAATTGAGTCCCACTCAACCTTGTCCTGTATTAAAACACTCCTAATTAAAATGCCATAGGTACATAAAGTCTCACAGTTACTATTTGTATGCAGGCCACTTGAAAAACTCCCCCAGTGCTGTTTGCTGAAACTTTTTATGGATTTGTTGAATGAATTTATTCTCTTGTATTAACACCAGGTAGACTAAAAAATACCTTCATCTTAAAAATTTTTGATTCACAAGCAGGAAAGTTAAAGGGAGCCTTATTGCTTTTAATTCCAGCCTGCCCTTGCTGTAGCTTTATTTTTCTTCTAGGAACAACTTTCTGCTACACTTTTTCCAGTTACTGTACAAACAGGTACTTTTACCTGGAAAATGACTTTCCTATCTCCTTTTTGCACCAAAGGGTGGAAAAAAGGTTTCTGTGGTAATGGAACTAAACCTACGAAACTGGAACAGCCAAACTTGTAAACTCAAGCCAATAGAAGACAGCTCTTAATAGCACAAGGCCACAAGGAACTAAACATAGCCTTGCTGTTCCCATGTGTGGCTGCCCCTGTGTCATTGCTTCCCTCCTGCAGAAGGTGGGGACACAGCCAGCTTTGTTTACAGAATCACAGCTCAGCCTCAAATAACTGCGGGCAGGAAACTGCCCCTGCCTCTGGGGCTTGTAAACTGAACTGCAGACTCTGTGTGTGCTTCAAGGCACCCAGAGAATGTTTCAGCTCCTTCTGAAAAACTGTTTATGAAAGTTCCATTATCTGTGTAATAGTCCTTGAACATGAATCAAATGTGCAAACTTGAGAAAAATCAATGAACCAATAGCGAGTAGAAGTGGTGTACACTCTAAAACCAAAGTTACTGCTCAGAAAGCCAAATCTCTGGAATGGGAAACACTCATAAAAATACACCTGGCAACTGCAGCTACAGCCCCACCCCACCCCAGTAACTCAGTACAAAATCTTTGATAAATTTCAGGAGAGTCTACAAGGGGGGAAAAAAAACTCCTTTTAAGGAAGCATTTCATGTCAAGTTGTACATGCCCATTCCATTCCCTTGGACAAAGGAAGCACAAGCTGCATACATGGTTCTTTTCCTTTCCCTGTTCTGAGCTTCTGCACCAGTTGTTAGCCAAAAATAAACCCCATTCCTCAACCATATATGTGCAACAGCCTCCTGGTGAGTGTGAGCCCCCTCCAGCACTGCTGTTTCTCCATGAGGCCAAGAGACTGCCACTGCTGCCGGGCAATGCACATAACCCAGCTCAACCGGGAATGCCTTTTACATCTCTTCTCCTTTCTGGACAAAAACAGTAGGAAAAACCTAGCAAAAACATGTCACAAGTTGCTAGAAGTGTTTCAAGATCCTTTACTGTGGTCTTTATTGAACTTTCATTCTCCAGTGGAACTAAAGAAGGATAATTTTCTCCTGGGACCTGCTTTAAAACACTTATCCATCTGCTGGTATTCAGAGAGAGTCAAGGTGTGTAACATTGAGGACTGGATGAAAAACAGTTTCCAGAAAGACTTCTGTAAGAGGCATGAGAACACTGTCAGTGATTTTTTACTAGACGTTTGCAACAGGTACGTTCTGTGGGTGTGAGTGTGCAGTAACTGCCTTGGGATGAGTGAAGTTGGAGTAATTTCAAATACTCCATAGCCCCTGCCTAAAATGGAGCATGAAGTACATGACTGGTTTGCTTTTGTAACTTTAGTGTAATGTAAGTTCATTTTACAGTGGCAATAGTGTATATTTCATGTGCATTTCCCTTAAGTCTATGTTTTCCTTCTTTTTTCCTAAGAATTATTTATTAATATGGGAAAGTGCACTGCTGCTCTGCTGAACTGCAACATTCTAGCAGTGGCTGGGGGGGTGCCTGGAGCAGAGCCCTGATTTCAAACAGTGAACACACCTCATTACAACCAAGTTCAATTAACGTGTCACTAAGTGTCAGTTTTGGTTCAGTCTAAGAAATAAATATTGCTATTACACTGGAGTTTAAACTCTTAGCTGCAGTGAGAAATGCCACCATGGAAAAACAGCTCTGGGTGCACAGTTTTTCCTTCACAGGCGTGCTGCAGAGCAGTGACAGGAGGAGGCTCACAGGGTAGAGCCAGTCCCACTGTGTGTGTGTAACACCAGGGCTGGCTTGGCTCCCTGCCATGGTGCACCTGTGCCACAGCCAGCCCTCAGCTTTGGAACAACTGAAAAAAGCCAACAAATGATCAGATAGTGACAGGACAGAATGTCTTGGTGAGAGCCAGCAGCAGTGCAATCTCAAAACAAGGACTGAAAAACAGCTTCAAAGCAGGGATTAAATTTCAAGTGCCAGATTTCTGATGTTCTAGAACAATTGATAAAAATCTGGCTTAATTAAGGAGGAATCAGCATACTTGTGCCTAGAAAGTATAACACAAGGTCCTTCCCCTTTTTGCTGCAACCCATTGAAAGCATTCCCAGTCAAAATTCCTAGCACTGTGTACAAAGAAAAATGCAAATTAAATATCCAGCTTTTCTTCCTGAGCTTGAAGTAGTTTTATTCTGTTAGAGCCTTTCTTGACTGTTGCCAGCTTCTTCCTCCAACTGCTCCTAACAAGAAAAGATTAAAAGAAAAAAAAATCTGTCTAGAGGTCTCACAAGGGCAATGTTAACACAGACCTGTGTGTGATGCTCTGTTTAGATAAACAGGTGGATGCTGAACTGCTACTGCCTGGAGAGGGGGCTGAGCCAGGAGCCTGACACAGCACAGCTCCACAGGCTGCTGCACAGGGCCCTGCTCAGCACAGCAGCTGCTCCAGGACAGCTCCTGTACAGCATCAACACCCCACTGGAGACAGGCCTGTCCTGTAATTCCCCAGGCATACTCAAGCAGCAAGAAAGTTTTTTTCATTTGTTGCAACATTGTTTATAACAACACAGTTACCAGTTTCAGTTACTCAAAGGAAAGTTTGAGAGCTGTGTGGGGTTTGAACATCAACACTCTTTAGGAAGCAGCTGGCACCTATTCAGTAAATCCAAGGAGATAAAATGTATCTGTGATTCCTGAAAATGAAGAGTGGGAGTGTCTTACTTGCTCATGCTTAAAACGTCTGCACAGCAGTATCTTCTCTCAATTGTCCTCCACTTCATCCTGAAACAAATCTCTACTGGTTCTCCACTGTCTGTGCCTGGAGAAGCACAGCACCATCCAACTCCTTAAGAAAAAATGGTGCAGCAGCAGCTTCAATAGGCCTCCACATGCCCCTGTGCCAGCTGAACTAGAGATGTTGTTACCAACAGAAAAAGCAAAGGAGGTAAAGCTTTGCCTTTAGTTAAGCTTAATGTTAAGATCTACATGTGTGCTCACCTACTTGTGCCTCCTTGCCCCTCCTGATGAAGAGAAGGCATTCTTCCAGCCTTTGTATTTATTCTATTTGCTTCTGCAAGCTCTGTGATTTATTTCTCCCATCTCACTGTCACCATCCTGCTTTCAGATGTCCAAATCTGCTGTCTCTGACCCTCTCTGGATGTGGCCATGTTACAGATGACTGCATTTTGCAGCTTCTCAAGAACTGCCCACACCTGAAGAGCCTCAAACTGGAGAACTGTGTGCGGATCACTGACCACACCCTGCAGGCAGTGACCCTCCACGGGGCATCACTGCGAACACTCCACGTGGATTTCTGCCGCAACGTAACACAAGCTGGGCTAGAGAGAGTCAGGGAAAAGTGTCCTTCGATAATGCTGAGAGCAGAGAAAAGTGCTAACATGATCCCAGACAGTAAGCCAGAAAAAAAGCTGATGCTTCAAAAAGCATCAAGAAAATTGGTTCAGCTTTAAATGCAGCAAAATAATCAGTGTGGGTATTTTACCTGAGATAGCAATGAACTGTGGCTACTTCCATGGGTTCTGGTCAAGTCCAAACAAATGGTTGTTTTGTAAAGCGTCTGCTGGGAAAAGGCATGCATCTCCCCCTGGATGGGCTTCAGGAAAAAAACATTTGCTCTCTGTTCTTTGAAACTGGAAAACCCTGCATTGCTGACACAAAATGTCAGACCTGCTGAAAACTGCATTGCTGGTACCCTCCTGCTGCAGATGCACCTCAGAAGAGGGAAACAGCAGTGTGTTTATTGAAGCCAAATAATTTGATGGAGTCCATACATTTTATGAACTTTTAAGAAAGTTTAACAGTAGTTTGACATGGTGCAGTAAGCTTGATGGCAAGGTTCACTGACTGCATGGAAGAAACACAGAGTGAACTGAGGCAAAGTGAGTCACACAGGGACCTGAGAAGCCAAACATTAAGAGCCTCCCACTGGATCACAAGGTTCAGACTGGACCCTGCAGTTTCAAAACTCCTTATATAATGGGCAAGGGCATAAAGCCACAGCAGAGAGAGCCTGAGTCACTGTAGGATATTTACACATTTCGGGGCAAGAATGATTAACAAACTTCAGTTAAAGGATATATCCAGTCAGTCATTCCATCCACTAAGGAGGAGAACCACTCCCTGAAAGATCTCCCTAGCAAAAGCAGAGTACTGACCACCAGCACTTCCTCAGTGATTAACAGTGGCAGCTAATTTACCTTTTTTTTTTTATTTAACGAGTAAAGCATGGATTCAAGGCACACAAAACAGTTTGATCCTCTTCATGATGTACTTACATAATATAAGATGCACCAAGTTATTTTTTTAAAGCTGATGTTAAAGGCAGTGCAATATGAACAAGTGGTAGTTCAGAGAACTAACCCACAAGAAAAGACAGTGACTAAGAGCCTGTAGCTAAATTAGGAACACACTGCAGACCAGCTCTATATAAACACCCACTTCTCACTGCAAAGTACAAAACCAGTAGCTATTTTCATCCCAAAGCACAAGGCTGTCCCTTTCCTGCAGACTGCTCTGCTACCTGGAATCAAACTTTTTTTTTTACATGCTTTTGATGCTATGCCACCATCTACAAAATCTGAGACCAAAGAGGACTCCACAGGTCTCAACATAACTAAATACACTTCTCCTTCAGATCCTGGTTAATTGATCCACAGATATCTTTGGTACTCTCTGATTTGGCTGAGCTAAGAAATAAATCACAGCATTACAGCAACTTAGTCAAACAATGCTCAGTTCCAGAGAAATACTTGACCAGTATGAGCATCTGTAAGAAACACTCACCCAGGAAACCAATGATGAAAATAAATTATTGCATCTTCATTACTTAGAGATATTTAACAGCATGACACTGTAAAATTGGTATTTCATTAACTCCTTCTTAAAGTTTAGTTAGGGCCCTTACACACCACAAGGGTAAGGAAGAAAACTGGAGTGGACAAGGAACAACAGCAGTCATCACCCAGCACAAACAACTGCAAAAGGACATTGCTGAGCTGAACTAATTTACTGTGATGTGGAAATAGGGAAGCTGACACAACTCGTACCGTGGATACACAACAGCAGTTCCACACACTGCTGACAAGCCAAAACCAGGTATGAATTTATACAGTCACTGCAGCAAGCAAAGACCTCCTTGTGCCACCAGTTCTCCCAGCACTCTGTGGTGAAAGACACATCTCTGTAGGAGTAACAGGAACGGATTTTCAAGTAGCTACAAGATAGGAAAGCACATTTGCATCTATCTAGATATTACTCAAGTCTTTTTGTCAGTTTTCTACCCGGACTGGGGGGGGTTGGATGTGGCAGAGTATTTTGTGGGGTTTGTAGTTTGTTTTTAAATTTTATTTTATAGAGCTAAAAAGAGTCTTCTCAAACATTCTCCACTTGATTTCTTTGCCTACTTGTTTAACAATGCTCTAATTACTTTGTTCTTCCCCTCCTTGAATGGGGATATTTGTTCATGACACGGTAAAATCTGAACACAATTTTATTGACATGTTTTTTCAGCTTCAATAATGAATTTTCTTACTTCATAATCCAATTTGAAAATTGAGTATAGAAAATGACAGACATTTTACTTAGGGTATTATGGAAGGATGGAAACATGTCTACAGTTTTCTTTAGTTCCAAGCCATTAAAGTTCCATCAAGCACAAACCTTTAATCAACATCCCCTCTGATTTTACTGAAAACTGCCTCCAAAAAGATCTTCATTTTCCAGAAAGTCAACTGCACTGTCCACATAAAACTGCCATTTTTAGACACAGTTCTATTACTTTCTGTGCTGATTGAAACAGGCTGAAAAATCAGTGCCACTAAGACACATCTATGAGGTGTAGAAGGCAATAATACAGGACTTAATACAGCAGTTTCCCCATTCATTTAAATACTGTATTTTTTACCTGTTAAACCTACACATTTAGGCCAAGATGTGACTAAACATCCTCACAACACAGTGATGGGACACCAACATCTCAATCCAATTTGAAACCTAATGCACAATGAAGCAGGAAACCAAGTCTACACAATTTCAGAGCCCTGAGACACTCCTTCCCCCAACTCCTGATCCCCCTCAAACGTTTCCCTGCAGTGTGGTCTTTGATCATTGCTAGGCTTTTGCCTTTTTTCATAGCCAGCAAATAGTCCTAAATGACAGAACTCCACCAGGTAAAACCCAGATTTGCAAATTTTTACAGCTTACCAAGCCCCCCCCTCTGTGCACTGGCAGCATTACAGCTGGACAACCCCTGGACAACCAGGGAATTTCCCAACCAGTCCTTGCTAATGTACAACAGACACATCAGAAAAAACAACAGGAATTTCTACCCTATACTCCAGACTCTGATGGACCAGTCTTGCTCCCGGTGAGGTTACACTAATAAACATTTCCAGCAGCCCTCAGTCACCACAGGATCTTCCCAAGGAGCTGAGGGAGGAAGAGGCTGGGGGAAATGGGAGCAGAGCAGCTCTGATTCCATCTGGGGACAGCCTCTCCCCTTTTCCTCCCCCAGGTACATCCTGCTCTGAACACCAAGCAGCATCTGTGGCTTGACATCGGTGATGTCATTCATAGAGACAATGGGCCATTATCTACTGCCCACCTCCTTCCTAAGGCACAGAGCAGAGATCTCCTTGGGCAGTGTACTGATGAATCAAACAGGAACATCAATCACCATGTAAGCCAAACCATGCTGATCACAGTTACAGCTGCAACAAAATTGAGACCAAAGGCAGAACTAAAAATGTGAATAAAATCCACAGCCTCAACTACTACGCTGTCCTTTCCATTTTAATTTTTGTGTACTCTGAGCAGGAATCAACTACATCAGTGTGTCTTTTAAAAAATATTATTATTTTGCTCAAAATATTTAAAGTTTTCTGAATCAAGGTGGCAGCATGCTGTTACTATCAACAACTACTCTGGAGAAGCAAAATGTTCAAACAAAAAGCAAGAAGGAACCAAGCACAGCATGAACTTGTACTGCAGCATGAGGAATGAACAGCAGAACACCTGAGCAGGGCCTCAGGCCAGGAGAAGGCAGAGCACAGGGCTACACAGCAGAGTCCAGCAGAGTAAACATTTTAAGATGCTTCAAATGTCACACCCTGTCTCAACACTGTAAGACTATGATTTCCTGAGACAAAATATAAAAGTATGAAACCTGAGTAAACCAACCACAGTTCACAAATGCATACAAGCAACGGAGTCTTGAATTTGCTTTATTTTTCTCTGCAGAAGGAACCCTGCACAGGCAATTCAAATTAAAACAAAATAAATATGTGAATATTCATGTAAAACTGTCCTGGCTAATGAACAATTATACACAATGTACAACTCTTCATGTTCACTGGGAGGGCTTACAAATTACTATTCCCAACAAAAATGCACCAAAATGTCTCCATGCAAACTTATCAAAGTGACCAAAAAAGGAGAAAAAACTTACCGATCATATTTTTTTGTTTTGTTTTTCCTTTTTTCTTTTTTACAATCACAAAAAATAAAAACATCTAATTTTTTGTTACATTTAGAGTAACTAAAATGTGGCCACCATCTATTAAGATCTGGTTTTATGCTCCTAAAACATCTATGGTTACTGTAAAATTATGTCAACGATGAATTGGACTTAGGGCACTATATGTAGTAAAAGGAAGATGATTTTGTTCACAGAATGTTAATAATCTGTGTCTGAGCCCTCTGCATTGTCCACATTCCGGGAGAGCATGTAATTGTCCATGTCTATAGACCTGCAATTATTGATTGCATAGCGCAAACGCTCTGCCATGATTAGTTGACTGGAGTAAGGTGGGAGCCTCAGTTGAAAGAAACAAGTCTGTGAGGTAGGCAAGCTGTCGTAAGGCTGTGGAAATGGATAAAAGGTTGGACACTGGTAAGTTGTGAATGAAGTTGAAAATGCAAAATAACCACATTTCATTGCTCCTTGCCTCTATCGTTTTCACATTCTATCTCAAATTCCTTTTAAGAAGCAGTCTGACCTCCCTTGCTCACAGCATTTACTCCATCCTTAAGTATGTCCAAAACCACTGTAGCACCTACTTGCACCTACTCTGCAAGTAACTCAACCCACTGCTGAATTCAGCCTTTTGAAAGTTGATCACACTGCTGTTTAGATACCAAACAACGTTCAAATTATATACCACAGTGTGCCTTAGCATGAGGCAATCTGAGAGACACTTAACCAAAGATAACAAAAGAAACCTGTTAGCTGAGATTTTGTCAAGTTTTTGGTTTGTGTTGTTCACAGAGAATGTGCTTTCAATGCACAAAACCCCAAAGTAATTCCAATGAATGCACCCTGCTTATAAAACAATACACTGTAAACTCATTGCAGTGGTTTTAAAACATTAAGAGTTCACTAGTGGTCATATGTTGACACTCACACAAAATTAGAACTTAGAAAGAAAATTGCTAAATATAAAGAGACTGGAACAGGTACAGTAGACAAAGATTTCTTTCTTGTCTTGATCTCCAATCACCAACTGTACCACTTAAATTAAGATGAAATTCATGCAGCCCATGTCCTATAGAATTAAAATATCTGAGTTTATTAACTCAGAGCATATACCAACCCATACTTTTTCTGTAAATTTACAATTATGGAAATTGTCTCCTAGTGCCAAAGCACTGACTATACTAGAAAGGAAATAATAACAACAACAATAATAATAATACCATTGTCTTACCCTATCAACCTTCATTATTTGGAATCGCTGAGAGATATCAGCTGTGTTGGCTGGCAATCGAGATCTTCCTGACACAAATCTCATGAAAAGGACTCTCTCCTCATTAGAAAATTCTTCCAGGGTGTGCCAGAACCACTGCACCAGCTGATGCTGCTCATCAACTTCTCTGTATCGCACAACCTTCTTCAGAACCTCAACTGATATTTCTGGCATTCCACAGACCATCTGCTCCAACTGCTTGGCAGTCAGAAGGGACAGCAAAGGAACGGGAACAATCCAAGACATTCCTTCCCTGACAGCAGCCACCTATTGGCCAAAAAAAGGAGAGATATTTGAAGAGCAACTATCTGCTCTCTGCCCCTTCCTGGACCATCCAAACACAAAAGTAACTTCTCAGCTGAGAAATGGCAAGAGACAGAATTACCAGTGTCTGCCAAATACAGCCTCCCACACATGCAGCCCCTGCAAGGGCTGTATTGTTTCTCAAAATCCTGGAGAATATTGCAGATATTTTAAATTTTAATTGTGCATTAAAGAACACGTTCTGATCCAAAACAGAACTATCTAAAAAAATTACAAGTTGGCATCACAAATAATGACATCTAAATCAAGCAACTGTGTTAATACAAAGAAGACATTTTTTGTCATGTTCCAGTCAGATGTGTGGTGTGAATGCTGTACTTGTTCTGCAAGACTTGGGATTTGGTACCTTTTTCTAATGGTACCTCTCTTTGGTACCTGCTTTCTAATGCAGCTAATATCAGACAGTCATCTTTAACTTATAATTAGAATACTGCTTCCACAAAGGTCCCTTATACAAATGACAAAATATACAAAACTATGCAAATAGGTAATGAAAACTCCCCAAAACATACCGTGAAATATTTGCTGGATTTGTGCTCTAATAAAAGAGAAACAGTTTCAAGCTAAACAAATGTTTGTCAATAATATTTACTTTAGTCAATCTCTGTGTTGTTCACATGGACAGGTTTTTTCTCAGGTGAGGCTACTCAAATGGAAGACTAGCTTTGATTTCTAATGTGCTTTTGCCAACTGAGCAATTACTGAGAAAAAACAAGACTAAATTTTAAAAAAGGGCCAAAACAGTTTGTGAGGAAGAAAAAACACAGAGACACAGAAAGATGCAGAAAGCCAAGCTTTTCTTACCACTGAATAAACTGTAATGGGAATAGGCACTAATCACCCCCTGTCACAACAACTGGTCATAAACAGACACATCAGAGAAAATAACAAAACTGTTCATAATGGCTCTTACCTGCCGGTCCATTTCATGGAGTCTGTACTCAATTGCCCTCTCCACATACTCTTTCCTGTTTGAAAAGGTAAGTGGGATACTGTTCCCTCCAGGGATTATGGGAACCATTTTACCATCAGCACTTTGGCCAACAAAAGAATCTAAAGGAATCATCTGTTATGCAAAACAGGAAAAGCTTAAGTCACTCCAGTGATCCAAGTACAGCATTTTATTACAAGTTACCTAGAACTACATATAGTAAGATCAAAAACTATTCTAAATGCACACAGAGTGCATGTTATCCCAAGAATGGAGATTGAAATTATAGAAATACTAATGTGAATGTGAATCTAATAAAGTAACTGCTTTCAGAATAAATCTGAAAGTGCTGACTTTCTTATCTTACCTCATGGAAATTTTCTTCGGTAATCCCACTGTCTTCAATGTGAAGAATGCTGTTGAGGGTCTGCACATAGAGCAGATCTACCTCCTCCAAATCCTCCAAGATGAGTGGGATACAACAAAGTTGCTTCCAGACCATTGGAGCCAAATGAAGATCTAATGGCTTTTTTGTACGAATAGCTACACCCATGAGAATGCCCAAGAACTTAAACTGCATCAGATGTTCATCTAAACATGCTGAAGGGTTAAAGAGAAACCTGAAAGGACAAATAAGCAGTGAAGAGTATTATTTCTGTGCTACTTCATTAGAAGTAAAAGGGAAAATACTTCACAGCACAGTAACTGCCAGAACATTTAGAAGCAAGGGCTGTCCAAATATGATTATTGTTATCTTTAGCTGTTAAAACATTGGAGGCTGAGGGAGGCAGAACTCCTGAGCAGAAAGCCTGGCATCTTGATGTTACTCTGAATTCTGTCATCAGCAATCCAGCAAGCCCATGTTAAAAACATGCCCTGGCTCCACAAAGAAGTGGCAACACACTCTGAAGGAAAAAATATACTAGAGACAATCATAAAGTCTCATCATTTGGTACAACACAGTCAACAGAAGATCAGGATTTTCACCCACTACCATCTGCAATAAAAGTAAGAACTGGACAACTTACCTATCCCTATTGTAGCCTACTTCAGCTGTAGCATTTGGGGAAGGAATAACCAGGTCTACTATTCCGGTTTCCAGTTCCTTAAAAATCAAAAACAGAACAACAAAAAAGCCTTCTTACAAAGACAGAAAGCAAACTTATGACAGAACTATTAAGACATTATAGCATTACAAGACAGAATATTTCACTAGAGTGATGATTACTCCTTACAAATTAATATGAAGCACTGTGAGAAAGTAAACATGTCAGGATGATTTTAACTAGTAAAGACATGTTTATTTCAAGACCTGTCTATGTCAGGCTACAGGGTTTTTCTTCCAGCCACTGCGCTTTGATACATTCCTGTTACATGTTTCCAAAATATTCACAGATGTACCTGACACATTTCTGTAATGGTGTCATCAAACACTCCACCTGCATCGTCAGCTCCTTCTCCAACCAGTTTCACTTTCCAGGCACGGGAGGGTAAGCGAAGGTCTGATGCATTCAGCTTTACCACTTGCCTTGCTATCTGGACAAAAATGGGCTTGCACTTCCGACCCCTTTGGGGGAAAGAGACACAGCCACAAAAGTAACTCACAATCATGTAAAGGCTCTGAGTCATTTGATCAACAAAGCTGTCCAGAGAGAGCTCAGAATGCCAAAACAGAAGGCAATGTATGAATCTCAGTATGCACACGAGGTGTAGCCCAAGGCCTGGGAGAGCAGCACTGACCTGGTGGAGATCCTTTTCACAGTGATCTGGGGCCCGTAGTTCTTGCCCTGCACCATGGTTTTGCCGATGGAGCGCACCATGGGCAGGGTGTACACCCGCGGTGCCAGCAAGGGCCTCAGCTGTCCCTGCACTATCCCCCACGTGCCAGCATTGTAATGAGATGTACTGTTCTGCAATAAAGCAAGAATGAGAATAAATGTATTAATAAAGGACATGATTCCATTCTTTATAGAATAAAACCCTGACTGGCACTTCAGTGTTTCAGGAAACAGGTCAGCACTTTCTGGTCTTAGTTTTGAGCTAGTAAGCTTTTAGAAACCAGAACATTGACTTGTCTGTGTTAGCATAAGTGAAAATGTAAAGCAACACCTTCATAAAGTTTACTTTATTCCAGAATTATTTTTATTTTTTTTACCAAAAAATTACAGAGCCTATTACTAAGGTCCATCTAGATCTGGTCAGAAACTCTCTAGCAGAACAACACAGCCAAGCAAGTTTTTTCAAATGGAATTTTACCTGGTTATTGGGGCTGAGGTTAAGTAATCGCCATGAAGAGTACATGAGGTCAGAAAAATGGTACAGCAGTCTCAGCCTGGCTCTCACTGTATGAATGCTCACTTCTTTCAGTGCCCCATACTGAGGTGGAATGGCATCAGGTAAACCAAGCTGCAAAGGCACCGAAACACCTGCCACAGAAAGAGAAACCAAGCACTGTTTGAGGAAGGGGAGCTGTATTGCTTTGGCTGGGATGAAGCTGATTTTCCTCGCAGTAGCTTCCACAGTGCTCAGCTGCCTACTGGGGTTAAGTCACTACAGAAGCCAAACAGAGTAAGATAATCTGGATATCGAACAAAGAAGGGTATGGATATAAAACAAAACCAATTTTGTCCTGAATATTTAGAAACTCTTGTCGCACTCACACCCCAGGAAATATCAGGACTAAAGAAAAGAGCAGCCAAAAGCTCAGTTGCTTACCTGGAGCTCGAGGGGGGACGGGCGGAGCTGTCCAGGCTGCGCTGTGGCAGCGGCCAGCCGAGATCTGCCGCACGTTCTTCCCCTGCAGCACCGTCACCAGCGTGGGCTCCCTCACGTGGTTGGTGTGGCCCAGCCCCAGCTGCCAAAAGGCAACAATCAACAACTCATGACATTTCAACAACTCTCCAAGGAAGAATTCAGAGGAGATGGTAAAAATTGTGATAAAAAATATCTGCCATATATATACATAATATATATATAAAATATATATATATTTTTACCTTTTGTTTTTGACAAAATACTGCACCTTCACCCAACAAGTGTAACAGACCCAGGTGTCAAAGACACCTGAAAACAGCTGGAGACCTCTTGAAAAATCTTTCCCAGACTGAAGATCTGATCCATGCTGCTAAGTCCTGTATTGCAGTCTCATACACAGACAACAAAGCTCCTACATCTCTCCTCTGTGCTCTTTAAACAGCATTTTTGTTCTAGAATGTAAATCCTGGTTTACAACAACAGTTTGTGTAAAGAGAACATTTACTGAAGCTGTTGTTACTTTTCACTGAGTTTCAGATCGTATCCTAATTTCATATTCTGTGAGTTAAAAATTTCATATCACAAAAGTATATTGTTTTCTCCACTTCATATAAAGCCAGTATTTTGAACCACAAGGAAAATAATATAAACAACTTTCATTATTAATTTCTCTACATTTTTACACTATTTTTTCTCTTCTAAAAATCTTCAAAGTACCATATTAAAAAAAACCCAAATAAAAATAATTTTAAAAAACCACCTCAAAGAAGTTCCTCAAAAATTAGTCCAAAAATTTTGCTCAACCAGCCTTCTCAAAAACTCAATCCTAGAACACCATAGGATAAAGTTTGCCCAAACTTCCTGAAAGATCAGTAGCTAATACATCAAGAAACTCTTCCTTGAATTTGTAGTCTGCAGTTGAAAAATCTGAGTTATCTATGTGGTGAAGGAGGAGAATTTCTCATTTACTAAATTTTTTTCTGACTTAAGAAAAAATCACTCCTTTAAAAAGGTTCATTTATATTTTCATTATGAAAAGCATCTAAAGAGCTCAAAAATCAAAAACTGACACCCAACATAAATTTTATTATGTTAAGAAGACTGATGACAGCTTAAGAACTAGGAGAAAATCTGCAATTTTTTAAAAAAGCTTGGATTAGAGTAATTTGGGTTGGATCTTTTGAGTACTTTCCCAAACGGATACCATGGAAGAAGGCAGAGAGTAAACAAGAAAATAATGGAAATCACCTAAAACATGATGATGATGCTGAGGGGTGAAGGAGGGAAGGAAAATCAAAGCTTTCTTTCCCACCCAAGGGAAGCCATGGCCAGCAGAGCTGTGAAGGGCAGGGAGAGGCTCCCAGAGGTCAGGAGCAGGGAACAGGGCATACCTGGCCTTCGGAGTTGCTGCCCCAGGCGTAGACATCCCCGGTGGAGGACAGGGCCAGCGTGTGCTCGGCACCCACCGCGATGTCCTCGATGAAGACCCCGGCCAGCAGCGGCACCTGCTGCGGGCGGTTGTGGTTGCGGGCACGGCCCTCGGGCAGCCCGATCAGGCGATCTGCAAGGGCAAGCAGCACTCAGGGATTCATCACAGGCACAAGCAGGGGAGGGACAGACAGCTGCTCTGTACAGTCCTGGGGCTGGGACACAAGGGGAACCCTTCCCTGCAAACTAGTACTGCCTCCAGTGCTCATTTACACTGCTAAAGCTGTTCTGTGGCCATGGTCAGTCTGAAACAAGACCAAATTCTACTAAACCAAGGCCTCTAGATCTAAATGCATGGATTTATAACAAACATGAGTTAACTGACTTCAGAAGCTTCTGCACGTTTCATTCAGTGCACATGGAAATCCTCCCGCCCAGATTGTTAAATGTATGTAAGCATGTGCACTTAACTGGACAATGTAAATGCTGAAGTAACCTAATGTTTTTAGGTGTGGAAAATTCAATGAAGTTTTAGGAAAATGCTTTTCAGAAAGCATATTAGTAAAATTAAGGGCTATGCTGAGATTAAACTAGAACTATCTACAAATCTGGATTTCAGGTGTATGTTAAAATTGCATTGTTCAAATTTCAAAATTTAGATTAGGGCAGCATGTTTCTAAAAATTAGCATTAGGCAGTCTTATAAATATGTCTTAACAGTCTCCCTTTTCACCTCAATATACAAGCCTAAACATGGAAATGTCCAAAGAGCCGTTTGTCTTACCTTGGCCAAAAGTGTACACGTGACCATCTTTTGTCAGTGCAACAGAGAACTGAGTTCCACAGGCAACTTTTTTTATTCCAATTCCACAAAGAATATCCACTTTCTATTGGGTAAAGTGAAAGGAAAACCAGCTATAGTATTACAAGGATATAAACAGAAAGCAAACACAAATTTAATCTGTAACTCCTGCTTCCAAAAAATATTTTTTTTTATTCCCACTGAGCAGCACACACATTGTACAATTATTTTAATTAACGCTTGGAAATTAATTTAGGAAACAGAAACACTTTTTTTTTTTTCAATGGAATGAACACCTTATTCTATGTAGGATGATTCAAAATACTTTTTTTTTTCTGGGAGTGAGGGGGAGTGGCATGGCAAGAAGTAGATGGGTGTGTAAACAACCTTCTCCCCAGTTTCCAAAAGAAGAAATCTCTTTTCTCTAAGATAAGCCTCAGATTTTCACTATTTGTACTGCTATTGGGACACAGCCACTATGATGCACACAAAATTCTTGAGTAGCAGGCTCAGCATAATGTGTCATCAGAATTATTTGTGCCAGATTGTGTAACAACAGCATGGAATTAATAACATTAATAACATCTGGAAATCACACTCTCAACACTGTGCAACACCTTTAACAGCACTGAAAGTTTATACAAAGAATCATTTCAACATCCTAACCTGTGGTGAGGACTTTGCAGTGGAATTTCCCAAACCAAGTTTACCATAATCTCCATCTCCAAAAGCCCAAACCATTGAGCCATCTGTTGACACAGCCACGGTGTGATTGAGGCCACAGGCCACCTGGGTGAGAGAAATTATGTTATTACCACTTCCTCTGCTGACTTATTAACTTAAACATACCAACTACCTCTAAGAAGAAAAACTGTGTTTTAAAAATGAACTATACCTGTAAAACCTCTAAAACTTCCATTGCTTATTAGAGTGTCTTAAAGACACTTGAGACTGAAAAAATACAGCAGTATTTTTCTCAGCTCATAGAACCAAAGAATAGTATTACAGTACACGTAGTCCCTGCTTAAAAATCCAGAAAATCTCATGAACTCATGCTTAAAAATGGCCAAATCTTGAAATGTTAAAATGTTAAAAACATGGGCAGTTTTGCACAAAGAGGATCAAAAGAGTCAGGAAAGTAATGATTTAAAAACTCATGCATAGTCAAATTCTGCCATCAAAATCAAAATAAAAGCCAAGGTTTAAAACCACAAGTGAACACATAAATATGTTAAAAACATAAGCTTTAAACTAAGATACATTGCTAATTTTAGATAAACCATGCCTGGCCAATCTGGTAACCTTCCAGCGCCGTCACTCTTTCTGGAAGTTTCTTATTGGAAGTATTTCCGAGCCCCAATCGACCATAATCACCATTTCCAAATGTAAAAAGTTTGCCATCTGCTGTCACCACAGCTGAGTGTTTGAAGCCACATGACATCTGGAAATAAAACAAGCATTATTTTTACACCCATTTTAGATCTGGGTAGAAGTTTATTACATGTACATATGCAATACCTTTCTTGTCCCTAAACTATATTCCTTTATAAAGAGCTAAAATACAGACATATTAGTATTAACAATTTCTGCAGTAATTCACCTCTTAACTCTTTTCAATGGCAATGTTATGGAGGGGGACTAGAGGATATTTGCATGAAGAATTTGCTGTGTGATTATCTAATTTTTTTATAAAAAAGCCTGCAGCCAAAAGCAAATATGGTTTTGTGCATTTTTAGTACTTAGGAGGGGGTCTTGGTGACCAGTTTTGTAGGTGAAAGTCACCTGACAAGGACAAAGGGAAAGTTATAAATCATGTCAGCATTTTGATCATCTTTAAACCACCCCTTTCTTCCATGCTTCCTATTTTAAGTGCTCTCCAGTACCAACTGTCAATTAATATCTCTGTGGTATTGACATCCTTTAACTGGAAATGACCACCTTGGTTCATAAAGCCCAGAGAAGTAAAAAGTTGCCTGTTTTCATGTAGCTCTACAGCACTGGTTTCCCCAGACCTGTAGCTGGAAGGAGACAGGAATATTTTGAAACCTGCACAACTTCTTCTCCCTGTAGAGCCTCGATCTGCCTGGGCCTGCGCTGCCTGTCGCTGTTGCCATGGCCCAGCTTGCCATAGTCCCCATCTCCCCAGCTGAAGACTTCCCCACTTTCTGTTAAAGCCATGGAATGTCCATCAGACCCACAGGAGGTCACCAGCTGTGTCACAACAAAACCTGGCAAAGACAAGTGAGAAAACAAAGCTTAGCATCACTCATAACAGACTCTTACATACATTTATCCATGGGTGCCTTGTGGCAGCCAGTTAGGTCTGGGGAAAGGAACAAACTGCAGTAAGGCTTTTTTTTATAGCAATTAATTTACTTTTCTTTTGAACAAAACCTTTGTTTTCTTATTGAGACTTGGACATCTGTCCTGCCATTAGTTTTGAAATTAAATGTTCCTAATTTGAGTAGGCAGTTTTCCCTGAAGCCTTCTTAAAATTAAGGAACTTTAACATACTGCTACATAAATCTTAAGGAAATATGAAGATCTTCTTTATTTGTTCCATTTTTAAATTAAAAACTACAATATTTTAATAAGTAAATCTGCAGAAAAGAATCAGCATAAACAATTATACTAACTACCAAAATGCTTATTTGTGCTCCTATTACTGGATTCCTCTTAAACCCAACAGTTTTACCTTGCAGTGCTGAAATGACAGTTAAGACATGAAGATCATCAGAATTTCCTTGTCCCAGTCGCCCATAGCTCCCTTCACCACAGGCCAAAACTGTGCCATTGGCTTGGATGACAAAAGTACAATTCTGACCACAAACCACCTAGGCCAGAAAGACATGAAGGAATGTTAATAAATTATATAAATTATATAGCATTTAGCATATATAAATTATACGCTAAATGCAGCAATACTTGTAATACTGTAATACTTGCATTACAGTGTAATTTGTTTTCTTTGCAATTATATCAAGACAATAGTCTATGAAGTCAGTGTTATTTCAGGAAGCAAAACCACCATATGTATTATGTGAAAGTTGTGCAGCTATTTTCAAATCATGCTCATATAAAATAATTCTGTGTTGTCAGATTTCAGTGGCTTCTGGGCTTGACTTTGGCAAATAATTTAAGATCTCCTTTCTAGTGAAACCCATGTTTTGAGACACTTAGAGTTAATTCAAACAGCAAGTTGAAAAGACATTTAGAGAGGGATTTTGACAAACTGTAGAAACAATAGATGGCAAATGAAGAAATCATGACTGGTTCTAAGCAATCACCTGCTGGGCCTGGGAGAATGAAGGTGCTGCCACTGGGATCATGACATTTCTGCCAGCCTCTGCCAGCTGCCCATGTCGTCCTGCTCCCCACAGGTACACGTCACATTTGCCTCCCAAATGCCAATCCTAGGCAAGAGCATGAAACGAGGCTTTAGAACAAGAGCACTTCCAACAGCCTGCCACATTTCAAAAGAATAAGAACCCCTCCAAAACACCCCAAACTCTCTGAACCATCAATTTCACTGACCTCTGGCCTTGATGTTGCCCAAGACATGATCTGTTCATCCATGCCATTGATCCACTTACTGTTATCCTACACAGCAAAAGCCACATTTAGCACATTTAGCTCAAGAGATGCTCATTATTTTTGTTATACCATACATATTTTCCTAAGAACACTGTTTAAATTATTCTAAACAATTCAGCAATAAGAGCAAATGTGTGCAGACTAGCAATGACACTGTTACCCACAACTTGCAATCCAAATCAATGAAAGAAAAGCTAAATTCATTATGAAGTAATCTTTTCCTACTTACTGATGCACAGGGCTTTTTGAAGTTTCAATTGCAAACACTGGATTGAAATGTAATAAACTTGCTCATAAAAAATTCTTATTCAAAAATTTCTGTTTTGGTTTATATAACAAGTCATGAGGAAAACTGACACTAGGAAAATAATCTGGTGTGGGAATGTGACAAAATATTACTCTTAAAACAGCATTACGAAGTTCTACATTTCTTCCTATCACATATGAAAATTGCTGTCATAGTTTTGGGTTGTTTGTATTTTAATATGCAACTGAGTTGCACTCATTACACACACACACACAGAGCAATCTTAACAGTACATTCTAACCAGTTAATTAAAAAATAAGCTTACACTTCTTGTCGGTGCTTACATTACTAAATATAAATGTTTACAGTTCAGAGATGTTCACTGCATCATACCATGTGCTCAGTATCAGAACACTTAGCTGTTGAGACAATAAATCAGCTTTTACCATCAGGAGAGTAAGCTCATCCTCTGGAACAGGCTCCAGGTCTGGGACGGTGAAGGACTCTGGGAACTGAGCTCCCTTGGCCAGGGCTTCAGCAGCTTTTATGGTAGTGGAGAAGCACTCGAGCCAGGCCCATTCCGTGGGGTTCCAGGCAGAGGGGTCAGGGAGGCAGCTCTGGTGGTGAGGGGGCACGGGGGGGCTGCAGAGCAGCTGGTCCAGGTGCAGCCCCACGGCCAGTGATGCCAAGCACTGCATGTAGGGGCTGTGAACCAGCTGGTCCCCACACACCACATGGGGCTGCAGGGCAGCAGGGAGAGAAAGGGAACACCCAGTTAGAAACACAAATCAATCACTTCAAAATACAAGTCCTTAAAAGCTAATCCTGTAGAATAATACCTTCCTCCATGCTTAACTGAAGTTTTTCTAATATTTTAAATATTTTCAGATTAGGAGACTACTAGCTCTGAGAATAGTGAAAGATATTGCAAATATGATATAGGAAATTCTTCTGGGTTCTCTGGTGAAAGACTGAAAGCAGCTGAGATCTGAAGATCTGAAATGCTAAACATTTGCATTACTCCTACCTTTTCATAGGCGTACTGCTCCTGCAGCATGACAGGCAGGCGCTCCAGGAAGGCGCGCATGCACGGAGCCATGTTCAAGCCCAGAACTCCCTGCTGTTTCAGCGCAGTCCTGCACGTTGCCAGCACGTGATTGGAAGAGATCCACTCTGAGGTGCAGTTCACCACCAACACATCCTGTTCAACAGCAGTTACGTGACACGTTAGAAATTAAAATTTCACCAAGGAGGATCGTTCACCTCCATTGATTTATCACCAACCATCTTGGTTTCCATAGGAGCCAGAAAACACACAGATTTAAACATTTCTGTCTCACCTTTGATCTGTTAGAGCAGGCAGCTACTCCAACCTCAGGGATCCACACTGCAGTCTGGATAGCTCCAGACCCTATCACAACACTCTGCAATACTGAACCATCCTAGGGAAAGAAGGGGTTGGAGTCAGGTGCAGACACAGCTACAGTTCTGTTCAAGTATATACAATATTCCTAAGGGATGATACTCTTAGAAGCTTTCAATAACTATTTAAAAACAATCTGCTTAACCTAAAAGCAGAAACCTCTCATTTTTATAATATTAAGGAGATAATATAACTAAGGATTTACAAGTGTTTAATAATCCACATTATCTGGCTCTTTAAAGAGTCCTCAACATAAGAGAATATTGTTCTTAACTATAAAGTGGCTGGCTCTGCAAAGCCTAACTAACATGACCAAACCTACAGAGTCAGTCAATACTGAACCATAAAGTACTTCAGTGTTAAGTACAATTTCAATTTATATTTTTTTATTTATGAAGTTATAACATTATTTTACATCACACTTTCTCTAATGTATCTAACACGTGGTGGGGTGGAAGCTAGTCTGATACCTTGACCATTTCAGATACTAAGAATGAGAATCAAGGCACACCAAAGATCATCTTACCCGTAAAGACCAGATATTCATGAGGCCACCAAGGCCCCCAGACACCAGCACCAGCCCATCAGGACTGAAAGCAACAGTGCGGACAGGAGTGATGTGTCCTCTCAGCTGGAACACACACTTCACTTCCACTGCCTTCCTGTATCCATCCTGCAAGCAATTGCACACTTAGGGAACACTGCACTACTTCCAGGAAATGCAGCAGCATGACAGTGTCTGTATTCTGCAATAAATACTGATCATCCACACAAATGGTGAAGTTCTACTAAATTTAAAATCCCCCAGGACCATGACAATATTTTATAGATATCTTGATCACATTAACAGCTTTCCTCCCCTTACAGAATGCCATCAAAGACTAGACTGCAATTTATGTAGGTGAAAATAATCTTCACTCTTCATCTACAAAACACTTTGAACCCCCACTAAATTTTAGGATAAACTGATCAACTTTTAACAGAAAGAAAACAGATCAGAATACAATCATTAGCCTTAATCTTAAATAAATTTTTCAATTTCCTGTTCTGAAAATGGCCACACACAAATGCAATGTAAATATTTTTAGCAATTTTCTTCTCAGGAAACATTGAGATTCAAGTAAGTTGCTCACATTCTTCTCCTCTCTCAACTTCGCAATGAGCAAAGGGAAATTTCTTACACACCAAGTTTCCTCCTTTTACCTTGGCACTTGTTTCTTGCTCCCACCATCCTTCTGAGCAAGCTGAGCTGGACTGCAATGTGATTACTATGTCCTGGGGAACAGTCCAGACACACACCAAACCATTCTGGCATCCCCTAAAGCATTAGAAAAACAAAATAAAGACATTAACTAACAAAATACCAATGGTCTGGTATTAACTTGTATACCAGTAGTCTTCACTTTGCTATAAAACTGCATTGCATCAATTTATCTGAAGTAGAAAAGCCTGTTCTCAATGGGTAAATACATTTTTTCCCTATTCCTCACACCCTGTAGCTTTTTCATTTCTACTGACAACATATTCCCAGAAAAAACACTTGGTTGAATTAAAAAAATTCCAAGCAGGACCAGCACCCACAAGTCATGGAGAAAACAGCTGGTAACACAACCAGGGTTACTCTTTTTATTTGAATTCTGGAACCTCATGAATCTCACAGCAACTGACTTAATGAAGGAATATTATTTTTAAAAAAAACAAACCCTTTTCTTTGCTATAACACTAGAGACTGACAGAAAAGACCTGCAGAATCAACAACAAAACAGTGACTTACGTAGCCAACAGAAGGTGTGCCTTGGGTCCTTTCCCTGGCAGAGCACACCAGGCAATGCCATTCACCAGGGCTGGGTGGGACAGGGAATGCAGGCGCCTCCAGCAGCCTCCCAGACACCCCCAGAGCTTCACTGTTTCCTCTTTGGCACAGGTCAGGAGAATCTTACCAGCTGGATCCCACTTCATACTGACAACCATATCCTGTTGGTTTTAAAAAAATGAAAAGTTGGCATGACGTAACAGAGTAGTGAGGAGGAAATTTAACTCTCAGAGTAAACTTTTAGTTACTGATGTATTTAGTAATTTTAATTTAGTAATTTTAATTAAAAAAAATAAAATTCAATAATTTAATTATTAATAACAAAAATATTCTCATATAAATCACAGATAGCAAGTTGCAATTATAAAGTCATTGTGATACATTCCAGAAGTATCCAATTAAAAAGACTTTAAGAAGTTTGCTGAAAGAAACTAAATGGGAAACACAGAATAAGATGTTTTCTTTTCACTGCAAACCCTTCTTGATTATTTTTCCCCAGATGTAGCTTTGAGTCTGAGGTAAGAAAGGAAGACAGGCCACAGTAAGAAGTACAGATTTATTGCCACAGTGTGCTCCCTTCTGAGATTGCCCTGCTTCACACAACCAGAGCAGCTCTTAGAAGCATTCAAGATGCTCTTACTACACCTACATTTGAGGAATTCTGCTCTTAGCCTAACAAATAATTCATGGACTATTAATGATTCATCAGTACAAACTGGCCAAGCAAATGTTCTAAACCTTTGCAACTGCATATTTAGAAAAACACCTTTTGCTTTGCATAGGAAGCTAAACAGAAACGTGTGACATGATCAAAATTAAAATTTATTATAAGCACCTTTACCAAGTCAAACAATTAGCCTTTTAAATCCAGTCAATGCACAACTGTGTGCTTAATTCATTATTTTTCCTTTTTTTTCTTATATATTTGTTAGACTGTTCCTTTAGAGTACATTATGTTAATACATGTATCAGATATAGGTATGAGTTTTTAAAATAATCTGCACTTGCCTTTATAAATAGCTTTCAAATAGAGAGAATGGCTTAAACACCTTTTACCTACAAAAATTCTACATTAGTTTATGAAAGACCAGCTCTACCTTATGTGCATCGATGAGAACAACTCCTCCTTTCTCAGCTGGTTCCTTTGTTCCTAGGAGCAATTTTCCATCTGAATAGCCAACAGCAAATGGTCTGTCTTCACTGAACCAGGCCAGGCATGTAACAGACACTGCACGAACAGACAACACAAATATTCATTGAACTAAACTCAACTTCACTCCTACCAACAAAGTTCTTGCAGTGCAGTTGTCTAAACTATGAAGTGCATAACAATTTCCACCACCACCAAGGTCACTTAACATATTCTTGTCTGAAAATTTTCTTCAATTCATATGGTAAAGATAAAACTGAGTGTCACTCATAGCTGCTGAGATTATTTTGCACTAGTTTACTCATTCTTCTTTTTATGAAAATAACTGAATTTATATTCCTGGCATAGTGAAAAGAACTATAACATGTCAAAGAAAAAGAGCTGTATTTTATTTCTGTATCTGAGACAGGCTTTTAAAAAATGCTCTGAAAATATTCACTTTCCTTAGCAAGAAGATATTGCTTCACCTGAGGCTGCAAAAAAAAATCTGTAGGCTTCTTGAAGAAGCAATATGCAAAACCACACAATACTACCAAAGATGTGCTACTTGATGTCCTCTGGGACTGGAACTATAAAGGAAAAATGGCAATAATTGAGAAATTCAAATGATCCTGTGCATGCTATCTGCAGACAGAGCAGACACTGCAGGGGATCTCTACTGATTGTCCACAATGGCAAGGAATGGCAGGATTTTACCAGGTTGCTACAAACTGTTTGCCTCTGCTGAGGGGAATCAGGGTGCAGACAGAGATCCCATAGACTCTTCTGCTCCCATGAACCAGAAATCCCATGAACAATAACCAAAAATGATTATATGCTTCCTTCATAAAAAGTGGGAGTGTGTACACAATTTTAATTTCAAATACTGATGCAGTCCCTTACCATCCTTTCTGTAGCAGTGTTCCAGTTCCAGCCGGTGCATGGCTGAAATATCCACAACTTCAATAAGAGCCAGAGATCCATCCATGCGCCCAATTAACAACAATTCTGGAGCATCTCCAGTCCATGCTGCAGCTGGCCCTTCTTCTGGCCAGGCTAGAGCAGATACCCAGTGAGGCTGAAGATCTAATAAGCCCTTTCCTCCTAGGAGATCAAAAAGTCTGTTAAAACTACTTCATCTCCAAAGAAAAGAAAACAATAATACTTTCCATGGGAAAAAAAAATATCAGGAGATCTTACTGAGAGCTAGGACATACTATAAATTCACCTAAGTTACAAGAATATAAAGCAATGGTTCACTAATCTACACAGACACAAAATCTAGGTAACAAATCTCAATTATCATTCAAGCTAGGTAGTTTTGTTAAGGAAGGAAACAATTCTTCACTACCCAGTAAATTTACACTTTTCTTGGGGACTGTCTATTACCATGGGCACAGTAACCAGTGACTTTCCTAAGTGCAAAGCAACAGAATGAAGCTTCCAATATTACAAATTACAGGGATTAAAAGTCTTCTTCTCAAAGATGTGTATCACACATCCACTCGGGGTTACTGTCTCTCTCAAACTAAACAGGTTCACAAGACATTGTAGGAGATGGGAGGCATTTAAATGGGACAGTTAAACACCGGGGTAAACCAGCATGCAGTGAGTGACTTGGCAGCTCCCCTAGAAACATGCTGGACCAGGAAATGACCACAGGCAGCTCAGGACATACCATTGACTTGCCAGATGTTCACCATCTTTTCTGTAGCTCCAGCCAGGTACTTGCCACTGATGCTCCAACAAACAAGAGATAAACTAAGGTCACTGGGTGACCCCAGAGCTTCTTCAGAGTCACCTTCTCTGTAATAGAATAAAAGAATGAAATTAAGAGGGCATTCCCTTTAAGCAGACAGGAAAACCTAGAACTCATAAAGTATCTGAGCTATAACCTGGAATCCTGCCATCACAGCAGATTCACATAGTACATATTTCTGCTCACAATACTACATTCTCTCTAAAACCACTTCAAAATACAGAATGAGATACTACTTATTTCCAAGAAATTTCAAGTTAGGTTTCAAATGGAAACTCTTCACCTACTTATTTCTCAAATTTAACATCTTCAGCAAAGGCAAGATTTTCTGGGAAGTCATAAAATCAAGCAATAGTTTGGACAAGAAATGAAAGAGACACATCCTGCTAGCAATTCTACTTTCAACTCTTCCTCCTGTTGCCATCTTGTTACACTGTTCTAAAACTCCATTTTAAAGTCTGCTTTGCCTAACTGTAACAGGGTCACAGACACCTTTAATCATCCTCAGGATCATACACAACAGCCACATTTTTTACTGCTTTTAGTACAAGAACAATAAAGGTTACAATATTGTTATATCATTCTGGTTGTTCCTTTGAACAGCAGCAAGAAAACAAGAACTAAGCCAACCACTAAAAAATAGTCACAAAACAACCTAGTAGTTTGCTATTGTGTCTTCATTCTTCCAAGTTCAACTCACCTATGCTTCACTACAGAATTAGATTTTGATATTTTCTTTTGCTTTCTTCTTTTTTTGGACACACCCAAAAACCAAAAAAGTACTTCCAAGACTCATGTAGAATTAAATTTAGATGCTGTATCTCAGAAGTCAAAATTCTTTTTTCACACTTGAATCAAATGACCAGACTTGCAGTAATCATGTTTTATGCTGGAGCTGTCTACTGAAACCCATTGAAGGGATATTCACTTTTCTGCTGTATGATAATCCCATACCATTTTTATTTTACCCATGTCTCCTTATATCAATTAATTAAGGATGTTTTTAAACAGCATTGACATGATCTCTTTATGGAGACACTTATCAGGTTGACACTTAAGTTCTGTTTTCAGTTTTAAGCTATTTACTTTATTTTGCATGCCCTAAACATATCAACAGAAAATAAATGAGATTTTAAGTGCAGGAGATAATGAGAACAGCCAAACCTGCAGTATCTTGCACAGTTACAACTTAAATTAAGTATCTGGCTCTTGTAAAAGAATCAACTTACAGCTTGTTGAGCACACAGGTCTGTTGCAATGAATACTGCTTCTTTGTCACATTCCACACTCTGATGGTGCCATCATTCCCACTTGTTGCCAAAAGTCCCTTTTTATTGCACCAAACACATGTCATGACCTACAAATACCAAAACAATCATGGCAAAACTGGAATTTAAAACTTGGGTATGTTTGCTCACTAATATTAAGCAAACACTAACCAATGAGACAGTGATTGAAATACCCTGTAACAACCAAACTAGATTAACTTTTCTACTTTTACAGCATTATTTACTGCAATAAAGCAGGCTTGATAGGTAGCCCCACGCTCCACAGGCTGCAATTGCACAGAATACTGCACAAATATGTTAGCTACTATGAAAGAAAAATTAATGCAAATTAAGATCTAAGGAACATTTTCATGACCCCTTTAACTGAAGCCTCCAAGAAGCTGAACTTTTTTCTGCATCAGAGGTGCAATAACTTACATCAAGCAATAACTATTTCTCAAAATTCACATGGGAAACCATTTCAGACAGCGTTATTATAAACTGATCCTGTTTTCCTTTTTCTGTGTTCTCCAAAGAGAGCAGGGGAGCAGATGCAGCGGGAGAGCTTTGCTTACCCTGTTCTGGTGAGCCTCGAGCTTGATGAAGGAGCACTTGCGCAGGTCTCCACCCATGTCAGCGAGGGTCTGCGGTGTGCTCTGGTTGTCGCGGTCGTGCGCGGCCAGCGTGCGCACCAGCTGCTGCGCCGCCCACTGCCGGTGCTGCGATGACAGGCGCGACGACAAGCAGCACGCTGCCAGCGCGTTCGCCAGCTCCAGAGGGCCTACAGCAGAGGGATCATAGCAAGGATGGGCATACAAATGGGCAATTAAACCTGCTTAGACAAAACAGTGAGATGATGCCTAGATGAGTACACACGTGAACAC
Organism: Poecile atricapillus; assembly: GCF_030490865.1. Taxonomy (NCBI): domain Eukaryota; kingdom Metazoa; phylum Chordata; class Aves; order Passeriformes; family Paridae; genus Poecile; species Poecile atricapillus. The sequence goes on from NC_081259.1 coordinate 16,891,366, forward strand.
AGCAACAGCCAGCATTTCCAGAAAGAGATTAACGAGCATCTTAGCAGAACGTTGCAATCATTTCATCTATAGCAAAAACACTCTTCTGATACTAAGAACAAAATAACCCCAGTTCAATTTTCACAAAAACAACCTTAAGTATAGAATTCCAAATAGTCTTATTCCCACTATATGAAAATGGCTGGTCAAAGAGCAAGTGCTTTCTAAACAGCAAAAGCCTCCTCTGACAGAGACCTGCCACTGTCACTGCCCTGTTCCTCCTTCTCTAGCCCAGCACCAGCCTGGGGAGAAGCACAGCTGTTAATTTGTGGCTCCCTGACCCCTCAGAGGAGAGGCTGCACAAATTTTGCCTCAGACACAGGACAGCACTTGGGAAGTGGCAATCAGCTGTTACCTTCCTTAATTTCATCAGGAGGCACAACCAGGCTCAATGTCTCAGCTCTATGGCTTTGAATACACACACATTCAGACTATATTTTGAAGTAGTGAAAGATGCAATTGCAGAATAAGATCATATTTCTAAGTAAAATGTGTGTCATAAACTGTAACATTCCTTTGATCAAAACAAGTTTTGTACATTTTTAAAAGTGTATTTATACATTACTCTATCAAGCCTCTCCTTTACATACAAATGAGGAACTGAAGATCTAATTAATATTTAAAAACAAAGCTGCATCATACCTTTCTTTTCAATTTCAGCTTTATCATAGTTTGGCCTCAGTTTGGCCCCTTTGTCAGCCAACAGTGCTACAAGTGCTTGAGTAACTACAAAATTTGGAGATGTGACAAGTTTGTTTTCTTCTGCAATTCCTCTTAAAAAACTTGGCAAAAATTTTCTCTGAATTGGATCATCGACTGTTGTCAAGTTCACACCAGTTGCTGCAGATATCAAATTCTGAAAAGAAATAATTGGTGATAAATAAGCAGAACAAATGGAACTATCAAATTTAGAAACACTTTCAGTTGCACAAATTGTGTACAGTTTTACAGATTTTCCTTTTTTTTTCTGTTTTCTACGTAGAATTGACTCAATTAAAAAACTGAAACCTTGACAGAAAAACCCTATGAACAGAAAAAGCATATCCATTTTCCTCACTTGAAAAGAGTACTCAGCAAAGACACATACAGTTATTTGGTTTTTACCAACAATCAAACCCTGTGCAAAGCAATAAAAAGGGACTCTAAGGAGATCCTCAAACTGAGGGCAGTCTCACCCCAGTTGAGAAGGTAAAAGCACAAATAATCAAAGTAGTCTCCAGTGTTGTAGTGTTCTCAATTTGTTCCACTTCTCCCCACACTGTTGGTTTGTCCCAAGATGCATCCTCCCATTCAGTTGTCCATCTTGTTGTAAACCCACCCCTTGTTCCCCAATGTTCCCTGTTCCTCCTCCCACCAAGCTGTCAGTCCCACCTTATCCCAGCCCCTCTGCCCTGGGGAGCCCCACAGGTTTGTTTAAATTGTCCCCTCTCCCTGTGTCTCCCCATTGGGTTATATACTACAAACCCCACCTTATGCTCCTCCTGTTGGTTAAAAAATTTGTACCCTCCCCTAGAACCTCTTCTGTATAAAAGTCCCTGCTCACCCACTTTGTGTCTTTCACCCCTGGACCCTCCTTGTGAATAAACCACCTTGGAAACCATACAAAAGACCTCTCCCTCATCCTTGCCTGTGCCTGACAAGCCCCAAAGTGCTGTAATGCTGCACCCTGCAGCAGCTGCATCTCTGATATTGACTTTGGAGAGCAGCCCAGTCCATGACACGGTGTAAGGAATCAGCTGGGGCAATCTGGCACTGTGTCACTCGAGTGAGTACTGATGTCCTACCTGAGTACACAGCTGCACCAGCAGCTTTGCAGCACTGGGAGTGTTTGATGCCAAGCAGCCAACTGCAGTGCTCAGATAGGCAAGGCAAGAGATGGGCTTGCTGGTTTTGCTGTGGATGCCCCTGGATCTCTCTGTGGAGCTGGACACTGTGGATGGGCTCGTGGACAGGCCTGCCCTCCCCGCTGCTGCCAGGCACATCAAACGAACCAAAGTGCGGATGTCTGTCAAGCCCAGGGATTCAAGACCAGCTGCCAGGCTACAACTGGAACCACTGTGTAAATGGATACAAAAGCCCTTGGTTCAAAAGAACAAAATCAACAGAACTTTTTCTTTTAGCAGTATTATTTAAGTACAGACACGAGAATCGTTTCCCCAATTAGTTTGAAACTGCATGCTTATCCAACAGAATTGGGTAACTGGTTACAAAAAGAAAGTGTTGGAATCCAAAATAAAAGCCTCTCTGAGCTCCTCAGAGAGAGAAAAGAATTAAAATATATTAAACCATAGATATAAAGTAAAAGTGTAAGTTTTAGTTTTAGGTAGGTAAAAACATAGCTTAAGTGCCCTAAGAGTCTCTGTTAGCTAGTGAAAAGCCTTGTTACCCAGTTTAAAGTTCAGTGATAATACCCTTCTTAGGTTCAACTTAGCTCTAGACATAATGAAAATACAGTTTGCATTCTTGGATAGAACAGATATGATTATTCATGTAAACAGATAATACCCTATACGTAAGATTTAAGTAAAAAGAACATTGCTTTTGCATGTTAGAATTAAGTTCAGATTGGTGTAGGAAGTATTGTTTCAGAAGTGTGTTTTTGGCTGATTGGATGATTTATGAATTTAATCCCCTGTATTGGGGATTGGAAAAAAAATTCCAAAGAACAACAGCAGCACCATCATCATCACCAACTGCTTTTGTGGCCCAGGACAGACAGAATGCCACGCTGAGAAGCTGCTGCGTAGAATTCAGGACTTTATGCCAAAAGTTTTAGCAAAGACTTTAACTTTCTGAACTCTTTGCCTTTAAAAACGATACATATACACAATAAACACTTTTCTAGCAGCTATCAACTGCTCATGTCTCTTTGAAACCCGGAAAATTCCCTAGAATCCCCACTGAAGCGTTGACAGGAAAGGTCAAAGTGTTTCCAAAGATGCCACAAACCTGACAGACAGAAGTGAGAGTGCTCTCATAACCATTGTTCTTGCCAGGAGCACTTGGGCAGCAGCTGTCACTCTTCTGAGAGCCATGACACGGTCGTGTGGATTTACCAGGGCAGCTGCTTGTTCTCCTAAGGTTATCCTGCCAGAAGAACTTTTTTCTATTGAGCCATGACAGCCTTGGAAATAATGATAACTTGAGTTAGTGTTTAAAGAAAAAAAAAGGTTATCATATAGTAATGAGCACAGAAGCAAAGTCAGCCTAAGTTATGCATTCATTTTTTAGTATTTTATACATACAAATAATAATGACTGAGAGGAAAATACACTTCTGAAATACACTCCATAACCTAACTATTCCTTATTTCAGAGGAGACACAAACATAATCTGACATACTCAGTCTTAGTTCCTCTAATTCCCTTTTCATCACTGGGGACTATTTTTAACTCCCAATTTAAAACCATTCATTGGGTTCTGCAAAACACTGGCATCTACTTTTGACTATGGTCAAAAGCTCTGTAAGCAAAATTCAATCCTTCTGTCAATTCATAATGCCTCACACTCCTCTCTCTAATTTTCTTATAACAAAAGGACAATTAAGAGCTTGTCTCCCCTTCCTCATGGTGGCAGGAAATACTGTCAGGATGTTTCTGTCTTGCCTCTAGAAAAGCCCCACTAAAAAGGGGAGAAGGTGGTGATAGTTGTTATCATTGTTATTGCTGCTGCTGCTGTTAGTATCGTTCTTTCTTTAAATGAAATGGATTTCAAATGTACCTATTTGCATTAATGTTTCTTCCATACTGTTGGTGGCTGTCACCATTGCAACTGAAGCACCCAGAGGGTCACTGTCAGGGAACTGAACGGGTTCGGGTACAATGCGTCGATCATTTAACCCAAGAGGCCCAGCCAGCAGTTCAAACTCCTCTTCCCCTGTCAGCTTTTCATCTTCATCCACATCTAACATGTCCCAGTCTTCTAGAATTGGAAAAATATAATTAGACTTGGTTACAAGAGCTCAAATATGAAATTATTTCAGTTAACTAAAAGAACCAAACAGTAGAAGGTATGAAATTCATCTTCTGATGTTGACATAGACACAACAAAGTAAATCACAAAAACAAAGTCCTGTTCCTGCCCTCTCTATTCAACTTGATCTTTATACTGCAAAAAAGTTTAATGATTCTCTGAAGATTCTCTGAAGTATCAAACTAGCTGCTCTTTAAAAACACAGACATTAGGGGTCATCACATACAGCATAAGACAGCTCCAAAACCTGGAGTACAGTGAAAAGTGCAGGCATACAGTTGTGCTCTAAATGATGGTAACAAGTGTTTATTACAAAGTACTGAATGGTAAAGACAGATGTTAGAAATTTCTGATCTTCATATTTATCAAAAAAGCCTGCATTAGTTCATGGGTTATAACTGAACACCCAGGCTTTTGCTTTGCATTCCCAGGGAACAAAAAAACCTAAACAACAAAGAAAAACTACTTTAACTGCAATTCAACGAGGCACTTCCTTCACTTGCCAACCATTTACACACAAGTCAGCTGATATTTGCTCATCTCTCTGCTCTGTCTCACTCCACACAGAGTAGAATCAGACCTTTGATACACCTTTGATCTACAGCAGACAGACTTGCCCTAAGTACTGGAGCACTCAATTTAGTTGCAAATAGATAAATATAGTAAATCACACAATTGTGGTCACAAGAGCTACAGAAAGGACCAGAATCACAGAACCACCCGGGAAAGGTTTTCTACACACATCAGAAATAATCTGTTTAAAGTGAAAGCCACCCTCAGGATGCTCTCAGCTTGGACAAAGGGAGGAAAATTAAAAACAAGACTAATGACAGACTTTTGGGACAGTAACTTACTGTTACAATAATTAATTTTTCTCACAAGGCAGCTTAAGAAAGATATTTGAACATAAGATTTTGTATGTGCAGTTCTGGAAGTAACATCTCCTCACAAGACCTTATCAACCCCAGGTTAGGTGGTTGCCCTTTCAGCTGCTTACATGAAAGACAGGGGAAAGAAGTCACTTTTTTTTCCACTGAACTAATAAGTCCCAAAAACTAAAATACTGTATCTAACCAGAAGAGATTTTAAAATACACCTTCAGTATTTCAGGTTTATTTGCATGAAAGTATCTCTTAGAAAAAGCAAAACCTTGTGCAACTTAAAAACATACCTTCATAAACACTGTCTTGTTTCCCTATTAGATCAGGAGCCTGGCCTTTGTACCTGTATGATAAAATAACAAAGAAAATTACTGAGTGGCTCTAATATTTTATAAATATACAGAACAATTTTTCATTCAGTTCCCTATTTAGTCTAACTTTACTGTTAGGTCTACATGTATTTATGAATGATTCCAGAAAAGCCTAGTAACAGAGAAACAGATAAAATGGTTTCTGAAAAGTGTGTGTGGAGGGGGAAAGCACTTTGCTGTACTAATGTGCAAAAAGGTCCACAGAAAAAATACTGGAATTATCAGACAAAATTGATAAAGCATTTTCAAAAGTCACTAAGAAGGAGGCAACATCCCAAGAAATTATTCCTTGTTCTTAATTTAAAAACCAGAAATATCAAATCAACCTTTTTTTTTCTAAATATAAATTTGTCGAATACAGAGAATGATTTTAAGTAGCAGAAAATCCTGCCAGGAATTCTTATCTCCTAAATAAAACTCTTAAAATGCTGATTGGCTCATAACCACGTTTAGTTTCCTTTCTTTATCCATTTCTGTACCTTTCTGAGGCTGATGTTTTAGATTTGCTCTTGAGGGCCAGGTATTTCTCTCTGCAGATGCCACACAGGAGGTAGTAGGGGTTGCCACTGCCACACTCCCCCCCGAACCAGCCATCCACGTAGGAGCCGTTGCTGCGGTAGCCCTGGCGGTTGGCGCTGCGCCCGCAGCCAGGGTGATTCCTCTTCATGTGCTGGTTGAAGCTCACCACACTGGATTCACACAGCTCACAAACCACCACTTCTTCTCTGTCTTCAGATTCACAGACGTGCTGCACAGTGACATTTTCACATGTTATTAGTACAGAGTAAGTGTCTGCACCTTAGGCATAAAACATGCCAATCCTTAGGTGGGTGTCCCTGCACATTTCTGTCACTAAGTGATATTTATATGGTTGACTTGTACAAAAGCAAAGCAGAAACATACAATTTATGACATAATGAAGACCATCTCAGAACAGGAAAAACATTTGGAAGTAAAGTTTCAGAGGAGACAACTTCCTATTTCATGTTAGATCAACTAAAAAAATTCTTGACAGTGTAACTTTTAATTTGTAACCCTGTCATATTCAACACTGTCTCTATCTGGTTCTCCTCAAACTTGCCTCAAAATAGAGCTAACAAAGGAAAAGAATCCTTTTTTGCTTTCAGACAATCAGATTTTACATTTAGTGAGTATTTGTGTCAGCAACTATCAAGGTTTTATCTCAATATGAAGTCATTAATACATTTCTACCCTAAGACAAAAATTTCCTTGAGATGTTTCAGTGAAACAAGCATTCTCAACAATTCAATATGTATCCTGCAACTTGCTTCCATATCAAAGCTAGGTAGCATCATAATTAGGAGATGAAAAGCTGAGGGCTGATTGTCTAATTTGACATGGATAATCCAAAAATCAACAAAGTGTTGCTATTGTATTTGTATTCCACCTCAATAGTTTTTTTAGTGCTCTATACAACAATTCAGTGAGGACTGTCACCACATCCTTCCCAGAGAATGGAATACAATTAAATTAAGAAAAGCTGATTTAAGTGCAAATTACGTTGTTACAGATTGGTTACTATTAGCAGTAGCAGGAGAAGAAACATTTACAACTGTGTTTGTTATCTCACAGTTAAGACATCTGGAACACCTACTTGATTTCTAATTGGTATCATCAGATATATATGATATATATGATATATATATGAGTTCTGTTCTCATCTTTCAGGGTAGGGAGAAGAAAACTACATGTGGAAGTGCAGAGCAAGAAACACAAGAAATCACTATTTTTAATCTAGAAGTGATGCTACAGAATACAAGATGATTTTAAGCACTGCTGGCACTTAGTAAGCTATTTTCAAACAGGCTCTAAGCATACACATATTACTTTAAATTTCAAAATATAAGCATGCAAAAAGCAGTAAGTCAAAGCAGCCCCTGCTGCAGTCACACACACCCAGGTAGGCCAATCCAGTACCTCTGGGATCCACATTCCCAGAATATCATTATCACCAGCCAGGTCTTGCCCAAACATAGCTTCCATTGCTTCATCATCAAGGTCAATCTCCAACTCCTCATCCAAGTTGAAGTCATAGAGTGCCCCTGGATCTTGCTGCAAGGAGATCCCTTCCCTGCGGCTCTGGGTCCTGTGGGCCTGCACTGAGCGGTACAGTCCCGCTCAAGGTAGGAAAGAGAGAAACAGGAAAGCAGGACTTTTATTTTCCATGGCAAAGAGGTGGCTGTACTTCCAATTTCCTTTTTAATTCTTCTGCTAAAAAATCTACTTATCACCCATTTACATTGGCACACATATAAGAAGGAATTTTCCAAACATCATGCAAAATCCCAGTCCCCCTCCCATTCATTTCCTGGATAAGCAAAGCCTTTGGAATTCTTTCAGTCCCTTACCAGCACGTGCCAGCAACGTTCGGGCAGCTAAATCAAATTTGTGCCTCCGTGTGACAGCCGACCGACTTCGAGAGGGAGGGCCACTTGCTGCAGCTGCATTATCCACATGATCCAGATTATCAGGGCTACAGGAATTCAGAATTTACAGGTCAATCAAACCAAGTTTTAAACAACCACATACAGTAAAACTAAGCCATATTTATTAGCATTTTTTCCTTTCTTTACTGGAAGAAAATAAAGGAATTTGGAATTCTTCAGTTTCAAGGAGCACATATATACTGTTTTGACTGCAAGAGTTACCTCAAACAAATTAGATGCAATAAAGTCAACACCTATTAGATCTTCCAGAGTGCCTAAGCACAGCAGAAATTTTGAGAAAGCACTCATTTTATACTAGGTTAATTAGTAGCTTGAATAGTTAATTAATCAGCTTGAGTTAGTTTTCTCTCCTCTTTCAAAGAAATAAAATCATCTCTGCTGTTGCTGGCTGAGTCAATTTGCCTTTGGCCTTACACATGAATCTGGTAAAACATGAATTTAATGGAATTTCTCTTTATTTCTTGGTCTTTTAGTTAAAATGCAACTATAAGGCCTCTTTTTTTCATTCTTTTCTTTTTTTGTTGTGAAGAAAACATGCTCAGCTACATTCTTCCCTAGTTCTGCACACAAACAGTGCTGGAAAATAAATGCACCATGTACACCTAATTTAATTGCATCTTTGCTTCTGCTCATGCTGTAACAAAATTCAAAAGTTGCATTACAAAGTAAGTCTCCATCAGCAACAATGAATTTGTGAGATTTCCAGTTTTAGGAACAGATTACAAGCAACTACAGGAAAATGATTTTACCTCTCACTAAAGCCTTCCTCCATTTCAGTGGCATCAGCAGAAGGGATATCACCTGGAGACTGCAAATAGCAATGATCCCCAGATTTTCCACCACTGCCAGAGATGACTGTCCCATGCCGTGACTCTGCAGTCCCCTCTGACTGGGGCTCTTCATCATCCTCGTTTCCAGGGTGCTCGATCATCCACATGGCCAGCACTGTGATGTTCTGTGCATCTGCTTCTCCTCTGGCACCTGAAAGCAGGAAAACCACACTTTGGAACTCTGTTTTAACACTGTTGGTTACAAAAGACGCAATCTGGGTTTCCACAGAAATGGTTATAGAACTTAAAAATGAAGTATTCTATTGGAAAACAAGAAGAGTTTCATGTGTATCCAATCTTTCAGTTAAACTGATACTATAGCTATACATTACCTGTAGCTTCCATAGCTTTTGCAATTTGCCTGAGGGAGAACCCCATTTCCAGCAAGGGAACAGCAATGGCAGGAGGAGGAGGGGAGGTTGAAAGTCGGCTGCTTGGATCAGACAAAGCTTAAAAGACAGAAAATAATAAATGTAAAGCACGTAAATCTTTCTCTAGTGTTACTTTATTTCACCTTACTTTGATATATCAGCTTGAGCTAAGGAAATAATTACTCTCAACTTTTCTCTCAATTACTTCCCACAAAGCAAGATACCATCTGTAGCAAAACCATTCTTCTTTGTTACATAGATTATGTTGACTGACTCTGTTTGATCAAGTAGGATACTGATGCTATGCAAAGAACTATTTAAGCAATTTCTATTGTTTTCATTTTGAACTGTATCAAATTATCTATCTGATCTATATTTAGGTAGCCTAGATGAAGTTATCCTTGTCCAAATCATTGAGATTCCCAAATGGTACGATCATTATAAATTCTTCTTAAGGTACAGAAAGAGACCTCAGCTGATCAGGGAATGTATCTGAAAAACCTCTTTGTGGATGATGGCTGTATTTCTGTGCAGAGAGTCATTCAAAGGGCTCTAAAGAGGTCAGTTACTGCCTCAAACCCACAGTTTCTTTCTGAATTGCCATAAAAGTGATGTCTAATCAGTAAATACAAAAATGCACTAACAAACACTGTTGTAAAGACATTATCATGACTAGAAACAAGTAATCTCATAATTAAATCAAAAGGAAAAAAAAAAAAGACATGAAACTGAGCAGACCAGTTGCTATGCAACAAATGAACCACTAAAGCCCCCAACTAACAGTACAGATATAAGGGCAAAAACAAAACCTACTTTTGCATGTAACATAAAATACATCAATTTTTCTTTTCTGTGTGGTATGTGACCTAACAAAAGCTAAAAAATTACTGCACTTTCCAGCAGCACACAACCAAGGAAACAAGCCCAAATCAGATGAACATTTTGAAGCAGTTACCAATTATACTTCATTATTGTTTTTGTATTCAACCCACAGCTTTTAAAAACTCATTTTATTTGCTTGATAAAGCCTACAGCTATATAATCTGTACCTTTTTTTCCTAAGATAGTGACTAAAAGGTTTTCAACAATGCTTTGCACGTTGGTTTGCCTTAAGAAGAAACTCTGTTGGGTTTCCATTTCCTAGAACACGATTCCTGAGCTCCTGTGACTTTGCTAACTTGTCCCCATTTCTATTCCACTGACGAGTTTACCTGTGCGATTAGCAGGCCTTGCAGACTGGGAATCTGGAGAGGTCAAACTTTGTCTCCTTCCAACTTCATCTGAAGGAGATGTTGGTAAAGAAGATATTGGAGGAGTCTGAGCACGTCGTGCTGGAAGTACAGTTGTAGTAGGATAACTGGAGAACATTTGCCTTGAAAAAAGAACAATATACATTTATGTTAAACAGTACTGTGCTGAAAAAGGTCTGACACAAGAAGAACATCCAATTGGAGTGCACTTGGAAAATGCTACTTGATGCAATTGAGTTTAGTAAGGGTAAGACACAACACATTTTGAGGCAACAGCTCATTCCTATCAACTATATCTGTACAGTTAAGTTCTAAGCATGACATAAAAACAAAGACCTCAGAGACCAGGAGCTGTTCTAGGAGATGAAAGATAAATAAGCCCCTTCCCCATTTCCATGGAGTGTTTAGAACTCAGGCTGACTAATCAGGTAAGTATTTAATTTTCACTGTCCTAGTATGGAGACATTGCTCTGGATTTTTTGAAAAGATGTCTAAAAAACTTCTATGAATTAATAAACTTAGAAAAGTATTCTATGTAAGGTAAAGCAGATTTCCTTTGACAGCACAGATTGCCTCTGGAAATTCAGTAGTTTATTTTCCATTTCAGTATGTCAGGGTAAGCTGAAACAACATCTTAGCTTTACAGAATGTTACCTACTAAGATCTATTCTAGTTTGAGAATGAAACATTTATTAAAATACAGAATTTCAGAGATTTGTAATTTGAACTATACCAAATAAACAAGAGAACTGAAGGACAACTTAAGGAGAACATTTCCTCCTTAAAAGTATTCAGATATTACATTTACATACAATGTACAGCAAAAGCTTAACAGCCTTCTAATAGAAAACACAAACCCTGCAAGGCAAAGTAATGTTTCAACTGTGTCCCTCTGCAGAGGTGGTTCTTGGAAGCATTTTCAAAGGCTTAGCCAGCTAAAGACATATATTCTACATAAACCACACAACTGGTTCTCTTCACCCACAGAATCATACATGCTGATAGGGTATTTTACCTCAGGAGACTGAGAGGCATAACACCAGGTGATTCTGATGCTGGAACTGTTTCTGTATCAGTTACTGGAGTAGTAGCAGTGGTGGTATCCTCCAGAGAGCTGCTCATGAAAGATGTTGTGCTAGAAGCAGAAGGGCTGGTTGTAACTGGTGTTTGGGCTTGCTGAGACTGATCACCTTCTTCCACTTGTTGCTCTACTTCTGCAACAGTAAAATAAGGATGTTATAGCAACATTAATATAATTATGTAGATCAAAACAGTAGCCATGGCTAAACTTTCAACTTTCAAAAATACAAAATAACAAAATATAAAAATAACTATCATTATTTAGAATGTGCAAATCCTTATGACAAGAATATACCCTATTGCTCATTTTGAAAGTATTAAAGACATTAAAAACTCTTATTTCTACCTGATATGCATTCCCTTTTTATTAAGATACGGAATTAGGAAAAAGGCAACAATCAGTGTTACGTCTATAAAACAGTGAATGAAGTTTTGCAAAATGTCTCTGTCTGATTGTCCTGGGGTGACTTTATGTGATGCTTGTATCCCAAATCACCTTGTTTATGTTACATATTAAATTCTACACCTTTAAGACTGGCTCTGAAAGCCAAGGGAGGGAAGAAGAAGCCACAGTTTGTGTTGAGGAAGAGCACTCAACTCCCCTGCATCCACCTCCTGCACTGTGGTGTCTGCAGCACGGACAGTGAGACAGAGCTCTCCTTTGCTTTTAGTTAGTTTTTCGCTAGCTGAGGCAGAGAAGTTCCCTGGACTGGTTTTTTCCCTTTTCTTAAATCTGTTCAAACCTGCTCTGGACTGAAAAAACAGACAAACTCCGGAAGCTCCCACCTGCAGTCCACCAGGGCCTGGGCCTTGGCACTTTCCAGTGCCAGAGGGACTGAGAAGAACATGAGCAAGCTGAACAACACCACATTAAAAAAACATCTTCTGGATTTGCCATCTCATCAAACAGTGAGAGGTTTTATTGTTTAATATTATTCAATATAAACAGCTTTTTTCCACTTTTCTCCAAGGAAATCTTTTCCTGAACCCGTTGGTTGAGGGGCTGCTTGAATGTTTCCTGGAAGGACCCCATCCAGAAGTTCTCTCACAAATTTTTCCTAAACCAGAACACTGATTTAAGATTCCCCCAAAGTATAACCACTACAAATTGCAAAGACTGTGTCCATTGTCTTATCATTGTTACTATTCATGTTATTATTCATTTTAATCTCATTTTTAACACGTACCTTGTTTAAGTCTGCCACCAAACTGGTCCTCCAGCAGCCCATGAACCACTAATTTGTAGATAATGGCCTGTGCCCGCTCCAGATCTGCCAGCCCCAGCGCTCTCTTGATGGGCGAGCGCGTGACGGCGCGTTTCACCATGTGCCGCATGAGGAACTGCAGCGCTGCGCGCAGCTCCACGTCCTCGTGCACCACCGGGGACCCCGCACAGTCAGAGTTGTGGCCATTCTCTGCCAGCACTTTGGGGATCAACAGCAGCTCAGCGTACTTACTACAACTGAGAAGAACACTAAGTGACTTCATAGCACCAAGATAAAGGTAAGACAGCTGTACGGCTCGGATTTCTGACTGCACTATATCGTGACTTCGTGGGGTGTGTTCGTGATTCTTTTTTCTTCCTTCAGCAGGTTGGTGTTGGGATTCCATACCTAGTGTTGATGGTTCGAAAGAAAAGGAAACAATTTCATTTTCCGACTTAGAGGTTGCGGCACCGTGTCCTTTGTTATCATCAGCACTTTGGCCTAATCGCGTATCTGATCCAACGTCACCCTCCATCTTCTGCTCCATTTCCCCTTTATCTTCAGATTCATGTCTGTGTTTTTTCTCATGTCTCTTGGTGCTTTGCTTTCCTGTATCTTCATGAATGCCAGTCAGATAGGTAAGGTCCAGCAACACAGTCGCTGTCAGCCCACGAAATCTTGCAACATCAAAAGGCAGTGGTTCACAGGGCTCCAGATTATACAATGGGGTATCACTAGGCGACCAAAAAGTTGGGAAGCTTTAATAAAGATCAGAATGACACAGGAAAAAGCAAGTGAGGGAGAGACAGGAGGAAAGTACAGGAAATAATGTAGGCAAATAGGATGTAAAATATATTTAATAAAACAAACCAATCCTAAAAATTAAATGCAAAGAGGGGAAAATGAGGTTACGATCAGAAAACAGGGAGATATGGTTTCAAAGCAAATGCAACAAAGCATACACAGGTTTTCAACAACAAGCACTGAAACCCAGCAGCTCCACAGAAGCTGTCCATTCTGTGCTGACACAGGCTCTGGATATACTATTTATCAGAAATATGTAGAAGACTTTTATTAGGAAAAGCTATCTGAAGGTAAATATTATCATCATACCTGAATCTTAACAGGTATAAAAGCTTATAAAGAAAACTTTTAAACATTAAGGAAAAGCTTTGATTGACCTCAGCTATTCATCACCACAAGCACACTATTGAGAGCTCAGGACAATTCTGTCTAGTCTCAGGTGCATCAGGACAGATCAACAGGTGATGACAGTGACCTCTGAAAAGCATGGGTCAGAAAACCTAACAGACACCTTTATCCATCTGTCCATTTACATTCAGTGATATTTTCTGGTACTATTTAGGACTGTTACACTTGACTGATCTCCACTTGAAGCAGGAAAAAAATTCACCAGCCCATATTTCCATACACCTTGTATTTTCCATACATCCAGCAGATAAATTACTTTTAAATCTTCCTTTTATTATCCCAAAAAGTCTTCCCATCTTACAATGCAAATGTCTACCTAAAAATGAAAGCAAGCTTTAGCCTGGTTTTAATTAAAAAGGTATAAATTAAACCTAATTAAATGCTTTACCAAAAGCTTGCTTATGTTCAAGTGGTGTTCCACATCACTCAAATAAAGCTTCAAATTATTTTAAGGGCACTTTTGTTTTAAGGCTACACTGTCACACAGGCATACTTGAAAGAATTTATACCTGGAACTAAATCAATTGCACATCAGTATATTTAGTCAAAGTAACAACAAGCTTTGCAAAGACAAAACAGATATAATGCTGCCACAGCTAGAAAAGTAAAGTGACCTCAGCTATTTCAGAATGTAATTGTAACTGGCAAAAAATTATAACAGGGAAAAAAATTTAAAATCACTGATCAATTTCTTCAAAAGTCTTCTTCTGCTATAGGCAGAAGGAGTTCAAGAAACTAAGTTAATCAAATTTTTTCTGCACAAAAACATGCAATTCCTGTGAGGGCACCAAGAAGCTCTCAGAGAAGCTTTGTTTCAGCTTCCTTCCAGGTGCTTTCTCTTTGAAGGCTTGTCTGCAAGAATGGTGGGAAAAGGAGCATGTCCTTCAAGCCTTAAGCACTCGAAGGCAGGTGGGAGAATGAATGGACACTACTTCAAGGCAGCATTAATTTCAATACCACTGAAGTCTACACTTCAAGTGATTGATCAGCATGACTAATATAAAGGATAGGTTACTTCTGAGGATTCCCAAGCACAAACCACTACCACTAGACAGTAGAAAGTGTAGGAAATGGGCATACCTGATTGTAATCTCTGCTTCATCCCACTGGACCTTGGCAGAGGTACTGCCCTCCTTCACCACCCCCAGCAGGGTGGCGTGACGGCCTGTTTGCTTGTGGACACATCGACCTCCAACCCTGAGCCCAGCATCCACTCCACCAATCACTGCTAGGACAGGCCACACCTCCACACAGAGCATCTTCAGCTGCACCTCTGGGAGCTCTGCCAGGCTATGCCGGCTGTGCTTGCATTTCTCCTCCTCTTTGCTTTCTTTCTCCTCTCTCACCTCATTCTCTTCTCGGCTTTGAACAGAGCGACTTTTCTTCAGTTTTTGACCTGCTTCTTTAAGACATGTTTTGATTTTATTCAGTCTTTCCATCATTTTTTTATTGATGCAGTGTGTCCAGCGGTCCGTGCGATGCAGGATTCGAATGAGCTGGATCGTGGCTTCTGCAAGCACTGCAGCAA
This sequence comes from Poecile atricapillus, assembly GCF_030490865.1. Taxonomy (NCBI): domain Eukaryota; kingdom Metazoa; phylum Chordata; class Aves; order Passeriformes; family Paridae; genus Poecile; species Poecile atricapillus. Next base: position 16,906,573 of record NC_081259.1, read on the forward strand.
CAGGACTGCAGATGGGATCACCAGGCAACAAATCTCTAGGTGTCCCACGCATCTGCATATCACAGATCTTCACCTGTTTGAAGAGAATAGTTTACAAGTTATCTTCTCAATATACCTCAAATAAGCTCTTCTTATCAATACTGGAGTCACCTCCAGAATAGAAATAATTACTAGCACTGCCTTTTCTTTCCCTTTGAATCCCTAGGAAATCCACCTTAACACTGAGCAAAACCTCCATCCTTCAGACTCAACGATGCTGAAATTACCTATTTTGTGATTTCTCACACAAGACTATCTAGAAATCCTAACACTATGTTCTCCTTGGTTTCTGAGGAACAGAATTTTTTGTGTAGAACATGAAACTTTTAAATCTATTCTGAATAGTAAAATACATTTTAAAATTACAATAGATTACAATAGTTAAAACACTATCAGCAACACTGTTTTGGTCAGTAATTCAAAGCAGCACCATACAGGCTGCTCTGATGACTACTGACCTTATACCAGCCTAAACCAGTAAAATTAACTCCTCAGATGAACTTTTAAGTTACCTTCTCTCCTGGGTTACTGCTATAGAACATAACACAAGGATATAATTCAGCTGCATCCACATCTTCAAAAGCTAGTTTTGGTTCCTAGGGAAGAAACAAAACAAAAACCTCTCAATCTTGGAGCACCTTAACAAACAAAAATATGAAACATGGAAAAGTTATGTCTGTATTATAAATCATCTAAGTACTGAAACTGCCACACGTTTTGACTCTCATGCTTATCCATGCCATATTATTATTGCAAAAAAAACCCACCAAAAAACTAATTGATGTTAAATACCTCTCCATTTTTACCGAAGGAAATAGTTCTTGCTTCCATATCTAACACACATGTGATGAAATCTCCTTGGGTAAAGCTTGACAGAGTCAAAGTCTGCTCTCCATTGTGATACAGGTTGCCACTGTAGGCTCTGTAGAGCCACATATCTGAGGTAGTGCGGTGGTTGAAGTCATGCACGGGCCAGCGAGACACTCCCACACAAGTGCCTTCATTGCCTCGGTTCTCCTTCACAATGTAGAACTGGCAGGCAAAACAAACACATAGGGAAAAATGTCAGGAATATACACTTCAACGCAACAAAGAAATTAAAATCTTCCTTACACATATGTATGTCTACTTTTAACCAGTTTTCACAAAGCTTTTAATGAGAAAAACAGTAAGTTTATACGGTAAAACCATAAAATAATCCCTCCAAATGATGTATTAAACACTGTTCTTGTCAGTCAGGCTGACGTGTTTTTTTGCAGGAAAACAAAATGCTTTGTTAAATGTGTTTATACAAAAAAAAATCCTAAATCTACGTAATTCAGTAGGTAAGTTTTGCAAAACTGCACATGCATGCTCACTATGGACCTTAGGGACAAGTACTGTTACCTCTAATAACATATAATACAAGTTCACAGTCTCCAATCTGTCTGCCAAAATACTCAAATTCCACAACTCAAGAGCAGCCACAAACTCTTCCCTTGGGACTGAAAATCACAGAATGATTTAGGCTGGAGAAGATCCTTACAAATCATTAAGTCCAACCTTAAATGTAACACTACCGTTTACTCAAGAATGATGTCACAAGCAAAAAGCACAGGCAACTGCTGTTAATAAATCATAGCACATCTCACATGAGAGAGAAGGTAAGAAATACACATTTATGCAACCTACCTTCCACTGGTAACACCCTGAAGTAACTCCAGTAGATGCTAAGCCATATCCTTTGCCTCCACTTCCATGAGTTAGAATCTGCCCGTTCTCCACTATGCAGCACTGAGCTTTCTCAGGATCAAAGGACACTTCCTGGATGGGAAGATTCTCATCTTCATCCTCAGACTCTCCTTGCTTCTACCAGAAACAGGACAAAACATTTGTGGTAAATGTGATTCAGCTGCATTCAGTCACAAGAGGAAGTACAAGTATAGTTACCTGGAGCTTCATTTCTTGTTCTTTCTCCTTTATTTGAATTGCATGTTTGGCCTGAGCTATCGGAGTCTCCCACATGCAGTCAGACAGAAGTGAGAACAATCGTTCAATAACCTGGGGCATTGGGACAGAATTCAGATAATTTTAACTCCAACATGAGGACAACAGCAAGAATATACAGTTTTACTTTGCTTTGTAGGTATAAGCATCAAAATATTTAGTGTTCTTAGATAACAAATAGCTACACTCAGCCTTGTTTGATTTAGATTTTGAAACCTATGAAACATTTAGAAGTTTAAGAGACTTTTGGAGAAAATGTGAAAGTTTATAACAAAATATAAAGACCTGAGCCATCTGATCATCTTCAACACCAGATTCACAAGCAGGTAACACAGCTTCTAGTACATGAAGTGCGAGCAGTCTAGTCCTCAGATTGCCAACCAAGGGAACTCCTGAAGATGGAACAACGTGTCAATAATCTTAAAATTACTTCTGCTCCAGGCCTGCCCCTGGCTCCACGCCCCCAGTGCCCCAGCCTTTAACCCCTGTACACCTGTACTGCAGCTGGTTTGAACTGTTCACTAGGAATATTCAATATGTAATACATGTTCTAACAGGGCTTAGTTTTTGAAACTGCACTACAGAAATGCAAAGTAGACATGGAGCACATTTTGACATGATCATACCTGAGCAACACTTCTGGGAAGCAATGTTAAGAAGGACTTCTGTCCACTTTGGAGATGCCATCTTGGACTGAATTGCTTTTGAAGACACAACTCTACGCAGGAAAACAAGAAAGTCTCCCAGGTGCAATTCTGCTGCATGTTGCTTTCGGAGGGCAGCTAGGAAATTAAAGCAAAGTTTTAATTTACAGTCTTAATATTACAACTTGACTGGCAGTCCTGGTTACTGGGAACAACCTGCTCTGCAGGTAAAAGTGCAATAATCAGTTATTATGTGATGGCTGGATGGCAGGTGCCCATCAAGCTGTGCTCTCACTCCAGCTGCCCAGCAAGACACAGAGAGAAAATAACATTAAACATTTGTGGGTCAAGGTAAGGGAGGGAGACCTCTGTGGCAAGACCTCACATTCTAATTCCTGATTAATTATAAACATATGTACAACATTTAAAACGAAGCTACAATTAAAAATTCTCCAAACACAATTTCCACTAAAATTCAAAATGCTCATTAAGGGATTGCAAGCTACATGAGGACACCAATATTTCAGAAAATCTTTCGTTGAAGATTTTTTCAGATGACATAGTGGTGTCACCTTCTTGCCATCCCCTCAGACTGCAAAACTGCATAATACAAAGCAAATACAATCATTTCCTGAAAAAAGCTGTATTTATTTATAGTTTGAAATTCAGATAATTATGACCTCATTTATGAAAAACACCACAACCACCAACTCATTTTTCAATGCAAACTGTATTCTCTTCCTAATTCCAAACCCAATGACATAATTCTTATTCTCAGCCTGTTCCTATCCTTGCACCTTTGAATCTTTGTGGTTCAATTCTATATAAATCTGAACTGAGCACAAAATCATTTGATGACTTTAATCTAATTAAGAGTTAAAAATGACCCAACAGAAATCAATACACAATAGAGTGGATGAGGACCTCAGCATTCTGTGGTTTCCTCTATTATGTTTCCTGGTATTTTAGAATCATAACAGAAATTATGTAAGGTAATTACCTCTGAAGTCTCTCTTCTCATTATCCCCATTCAAATCTGCCTTTTTTGATTCCACTTCACCTTCCTCACCCTCCTCTTCTCCAAAGGAAGCCATCAGCATCACACCAGCTTGTGATAGCAAGTTCTTCAGCTGGCTGCACAATAAATCCAGCAAGGACTGCACCACCTTTGGGCTCAGTTTATCTGCATAGGTTCTGTACACACAGAGAAAAAGTAAAGTGCACTTGAGAGCTGATCCAAGGAACAATTGCAGCAGGTTACTTTTCCCCATCCTCCTCTACAGGCTTAGAGTCTTTTAATTATTTTAACCCTATTTTTAAAACAAATTAAAACAGTCCAATCTTTGGAGTCAAAGAATAAGTTTTCAGTACTTTCTAGGGAAAAAAGGAACAACTCTGTTACTCATAATTCCACAGCAATTTCTAAAGATGGAGTGCTGTTTCTATGTGTTTGGGGGACTTTTTTGATGTAGGATTATTGGGCTTTTTTACATAACAGATTTGGCAGATAAATGCAATGTGTTGTATAAAGACTGAAAGAAAGATGCAAGTACTGAATATCAAACAATAGTCTCACCTCAACTAGAAAATACTTTCTCCACTTTTCTCTACTGAGACTAAATATTTAAGTATTGGTAGGACTTTGCATGCTGTCCCATGGTCTAGCATGAGAGACCACTATTTCTTAGAAAATTATTTCATATTCTGGAAAGAAGCACAATGTCCTGCTCTGAGGAACTCCCACATTAACAGCATTGCCTTTACACAAATAACTTTTACACAGCAAGAGAAAATCTTCTCACATCACCTGAACACACTTCCACACAAAGCTGAAGTAGCAAAGTGGGGATTACTAGAATACAGTGTTTACAGACCACAAAGCTGTGACTATTCAGGTTCAAACACTCACAACTAAGAAATATTTGTTAGTCTTACATGCACCTTTCTGATGAATAATGACTACTCTTTCCCCACCCCCTTCACTTATGTATTTCTGAGCAACATTTATTGTCCTAATGAAAGCTCACACATTTTTCAAGGGCGCTGATAAGCTCAGTGATGAAGTTTACTGAAAGCAAGGGACACTCACCCTGTGGTGATAGCCAGGATCTGCAGCAGTCTTGTGCTCGCTACTTTTAAAGCTGTGCTGAGCTGAGAAATCCCAGTTTTGGGCAGCAGCTGCAGAGGCTGTCCTAACATGGTGTCTGTGCCACACAGCTGGGACAGCACATTCAGCAGCCCCGTGGAAATGGCCAAGGAGACATCAACGGGCTGATAGTGCACGCTGAGAGCAAAGACCGTCACCAAGAGAAGACGCTGTTGTGCTTCTAAGATGAAAATAAAGTTGCTTGTAATTAATTAAGATGTTCAGAGTAAGAATTCTAAGACAGAAGATCAGCAGATTACTTTTAAAATATAATTTAATTAATGAAATTATCAAAGAAAAAAGTAAGTCTTGTCAGACACTTTGAGGTAGTCTTTCTGATGAACCACTGCACTCTTCTTTAACTCAATGTAACTCTGTATCAAAATTGCCCAAGAAAGAGTAGCACACAGATCTAGTTTGCAATATAAATGTTCTGAGGCTAAATCTCAAACCAGAATCTTCTATCTAAGGTAAGGATAACTAGGTGAAGTACTTAATTTTGTAATTGTTTCACATTATTTCTCAAAGTGAAACACCAAAACAACCCAGGTAACAATGTCCACTGGGTTCTACAACAAATGCAGATTTCTCTCTTTTAGGAAAAGAAGTCAGATAGGTAATTCAGTGAATTCTGGTCACTAAAATCAAAGTCTGTCTTGGAAAACATACAAGCTGTCCTACTGTACATTAGAGAACATCTGGTTTGCAAATTTGCTTTTCACTTACCTATGTGATGCTTATTAGCTTGCAGAGCTCTTTCTAACGTAGCAGATAACTGCTGGTAAATTTTGTGCACAGCCATCTGAATTTCAATTTGAATACTCCTCTTGGCTGCTCTGATACCATCCTGGGCCAAACAAACAAATAAAGATTATAAAACTGAGACATTTTTATCACTGGGTTATTGAAACAGCAGAAACTGCTGAAGTACACACCTGGTAGTGATGCAATCTTACACTCTCTCCTTTGGCCCCTGCATGTCCTACAGTGCCCAGACCAAAGCAGCCAGCAAGAAACTGGAGTCTAACAGAAGTAAGCAGTGAAGAAGACTGAAATCCTGGTATTTGGCGGTTTCCCATTAATGGCACACAGCCTTTTTCCTCCATTCCTGATAGAAGCACCAAAATCTGATGAAGTGCTTCCAGACGAAGCTAAAAATAAATGCAAGCAAAATACAATATTAAGTAAGAAGCCACTACCCCTAGAAATGGAAATTGGATTATACTGAACTGTAAGCAAGGATGAATAAGGTCACCATTTTCTCCTTCAGGTGTTTTTTTCTAATAGGGAACACTTTCAGTTTTGTTTTGGAGTTTGTTAACATAACATTCACAGTTCTAGTTAAGATATTTAACAGAAAAGAAGGAAAAATTACTTTAACAGGTAGAATTTGGACACTGTTTCAAAAAAATTCCTATGATAAGCATAACGTATGAAGAATAAGAAGAGTTGTTTAACTAAAATTTACCTCAGCCCTCAACTGCTGCTGCTCCATTGCAATTATTGATGCTTGTGGACTGGTGGACATACTTTCCTCCGGTTCCTTAAATCCTGGGGAATTTCCCACATCTCCACTTACAAAACTGACAGCATTTTCAATCAAAGTATGAACTCCAAGGGATCTTGAGAGATCAAAATCAGACTCAACAAATGAGTAGGAGGACGTGTATAACCAATCTCTGCTGTGTTTCAGTCGAACCCACGAGTCACTCAGAGATTCCATTTGACTGTGTATTGCTCCTAAAGATACACAAAAGGAAGTTTCATCAACTCTAATACAGGTAACACATTTTGGCAGTAGGTAAAGACTGAGCTGCTGCTACTGACACAGGTGGAAAATGAATATTCATGTTAATTATACCATGCATTAAGCAACTCAGAGCAAAACACTTGATTTAGATTTACAGCAATTTCCTTAAAGAAAAGGCTGTATTTCTCTTAAATGTTAAGCACTATTGCAAAAAGCTGCCATGTGAAAAAACAAAAAGAAGCCACTCAAACTGCTCAGCTTAAAGCTAGAACACTGAATAAAAAATGCTTTGCAGCTAAATGACAAAAGAGTAAAGAAAAAAATTTCTACCAACACAACTTAGGCACCTGGATATTTACTTCAACGTTTAAACATTAAGCAAGAGTGGTTTTGGTTTTAATCACTCTATTTCATAGGTTTGGAAAACCACAATGTTATTCTGAATTAAGTATTTACAGAATTCATGATTGCAGAAGAGAACAGAATTTTTTTAGACTAACAGAGAACATTTACTTTGACTTAAGACAAATACATGTATATTAAGCACTATCTAGAGTAAGTGTTAGATTTCCTTCATCTGGCAGTTTCACAAGTTTATTTTCAAGTATTTCCTATCATCAGCATTCCATTACCTGAAACTTTACTGCCACTAATAAATGGATTTCTTCAAATGAGCATCAGTGATCAGTCTGCAGCACTGGAATTCATCACCATAAATAAGTTTGGTCTCATTTCTAAGAGAGTTTTGCTAGAACTCCCTCCCTAGCACAAATGAGTGCCAGGCCACTCAAGTCATAACTTCATCAGCAGTTAATTGATAGGCATCAGTCAGTATTTTCCTCCATTTGTAAGTGCTGTTTGCCCACTTGGAGCCATGCAAAGTACTGCAAGAGGGCACACCCTGCTCAGCAGCACTTCCCATCTGTACAGATAGACAGTGTCTGGAGACCTCAGTGGAAACTGTATTAAACTAAACTAAACTGTATTTAAACTAACTTTGAAATTTTAGTTTGGATTATTTACAAAATGTACAAAAAATATTTATTTACCTTGTGTACAGTAAGTTATAATTTGGAGAATCACAACCTGCTCACAGTAATCATACAAATCTGTACGAGTGAAAAATGTGTTTAAAACTTCAGTTTTGAACATCTTTCTGCAGGGTATCAGTTTCAAACACTATTAAACACAGCCATTTTCAGGGAAGTCACACAAATTCATAGGAATTCATTTGTCCAAAGCTTGCTTTCATCAGTAAGGCTGAGTTCCAATGGTAAAAGCCAGATCCAAATCTCATGGTCTCCTTTAAACACTGCCTACCAATATCAGCTACTCACGGGAACCAGCAAAGACAGACACAGAGGTTTTGAACTTGGACTAAAACTTTCCTAGCAACCTACATAACTTTTTTCCTGAAGTAAAGGCAAAATGCTGTTATTCTGCCACTGAGTCAGCAGATGCAGGTCACAATTTGCACCTTCATGCAATTTACAAATTCAAAATACTGTGAAGTTTTTCTTCTCTTTTGTCAGCCAGGTTACCTTCACTTAGTTGCCAAAAATTTAATTTTCAGGGCTATAAATTATGAAAACCTGCTCACATCCCATTTTGTTTTCAGCAAATAGTGTTAATATGCATTTCCATAGTATTCTTAACAGCTGCTACTAAGCAGACTGCTATGGCTTCAGAAAGAACCATCACATTGATCATACAGACTCAAGTTTATTTTGGATAATGCAAAGATCATGCTCAAACACTTCTTTTCAAAGTGCTATCTAATTTCCTAATCTCTGCTACTTTATGTAACACAGTAAGACTACATGGTTTACAGAGAACAACCTATTTTATCATGTCTACTATGAAAAAAATTAAAGAAATTCTGTTACTGAATTTTACAGTTTATACCTGACAATAATATTTTTAAAAATGACAGATGACCTTACTCTAATTTTAACATCAATTCTTAGAATCGATTTAAAGCCTTCCTTTAAAATCTAAGTTACATGGGGAAGCGGTTGGTGAGAAACATAAGATAAATAAGACAGAACAGACCAAATAGGTGCTAAAATACTCTGTTTCATGTAGAAGTGGTTTCCTGGCAAGTGCATGGTGAACAGAGCCCAGGGGAGAGGATAAATGAAACCTCAGATTACCCACAGGAAGCACAGCTAAACCATTTCCAAGTCCACAAACGTTGCCTACACAGCAACAGCTCTTTCCAAAAGCCCTCCAGCCTTTGTACAGCAGGGGAGCTCAAAACAGCCCACAGTGACTTCAGCTTCCTCCCCTCCACCTGCCCCACACTACACTATGCCACACCACAGAATCAAAGCATTTGTATGGAAACAAAAAACAATTCCAATGGCTTAAATCATAAGCTGAAGGAAACCTTTCATGGGTTTACAGAACATCAGAAGAAAATTTAGTTCTGATAGGCAACAAACCTTAAAATAAACCCAACCACGCATTAATAAAACCCTAAATTATTTCATATGTGATGAAACTATGAGGTCTTAGGTAACTGTTTTAGTACAAAATGCAAGAATGTTTAAATGTAAGACCAATGTAAAATTGTTTCTAATTTGGAGGAAAGTGCAGTGATTATGAGTTACAGATTAAACATAAAACAATAGAAGTTATAACTGAAAGGAGAGGGTTTAAACACAAGTATGTCAGAAATCAAAAGAGCATCAATCAGAACTATAAATGTTTAACCACAGAGATCTAAAAGTAATTTCTTCCCTCTTGAAGATATTATGTATCAGCAGAAGAATCAAATGTGTGACTACATTGGAGCTGAGCTTGATTCTGTGTAACATAAATCACACAGAATTGATTGCAGTACAGCACTTCCAGAAGCCTCTACAATCACATGAACAGAGCTGCACAGACGAATAAACCTGAAGCTTACAGTAAAGAAAATTTACTTGTCCTTATAAGCCAGCTTGTAATAATGAGTTTTCTAAATGAATGTGGCACAGCTGCAATACACTCTTTATAAAACAAAAAATATGTAGGGAAGCTATAGAGACAAAAAAATAAACATGCCATAAGTTACTTGCTTGAAGCTCTTCTTTTCTCTGGGGCTCAACTGGCCAAAAAGGAGTAAATACACTATACCACACAAGAATCAGAAGACAAAAGCAGACATTTGAAACAGCAGGTAACATACTCATAAAATCTCTTCCTCATATTATTCTGACTTAAACAATCAGTCTCATCTCAATCAATACAATATACCAAGCAGCAAGGTATGTGGAAAAAATATTTACTCTTGTTTGGCATGAATGCAGCCTAAGACAACAGTCTTTCTAAATTCTCCACCTTCAAGGAAAAAAGAAATAATCCCCTGTAGCACAGCTGTAGGCATTCATGTGTGTGTTCTTGTATGTTCAAGTCCCTTCCTTGAGCACAATTTGTCAATTTTAAAAGGCAGAATTCATAAATATTTCAATTCCATTTCAATTTAAGTTGCTACTTTTTTGGAGTAGCCCAGTTATGTCAGTAAGGCACAGCAGTACACAAATACACTGAAATTCACTGAGTTAAGTGGTAGGTGATGAAAAGCCAAAAGTGGAGGACTCTCACTGATCTCTGCCCTGTGACCTGAGCTTTCCTTACTGCTGTGTACCTGATGTGGTGTACAGCACCCAACAGACACTGTACACAACATGTACAACATCTGCAGGCACACTCTCTGGAGCTTCAAAACCGAAAAAATTAATCCAAGCAACAGAAAAAAACAAAAGGCTTAGATACAAGGGGAAAAGAAAAATGTGCTGCTCATCATCCCTTACTGCAAAATTGCTCAAAAAGACTTTTTCTGTAGGGATGGAAGGAAAAGTTTACTGATACAGAAATAACTGAATAATAGCAAGGAACAAGATACTGAAAGGATCTCAGACTGAAGTAGGAATAGCCCAGTTCTCTTTCTGAATAGACAGAATAAATTAAGAAGGCAATTAGAATAAAAATTGGACTGAGTGGCTAAGATGTTAATTAAGTTAAAAGAGAATGCTTTTCCTTCCATACTCATCTCCAAGACCATAGGAACTCATAGCATTATCTCCTTTATTCATCACAGCACACCACAAAAATAAAGATAAAACTGAAGGGGATTCACCAAACATGCATAGCTGGTACTTCACTGTGCCAGCCACGTGACAAGGGGTGGACAATGTAAAAAAGCTGCAAGTTACACCCTCACCAAACACTGGGACACGCTTCAGTTCTAGGAGATAACTAGGATTCACAAAACAGACACGTCACAAGAGACACAAGACCATAAAAAGCACTGAACAGCCCATCCATTTATCACACAAATATCTGTAGATCTTTTTTTGACCTTGACAGACCTATGAGGAACATTTGCCTGTAGGTGCACCCTGCATTCTCTGACTCTGGCATTGGCTATCAACCAAAACTGGCATGTATATCACCCAACATAAGCAGACAAGCTTGCATTACTGTGTGCTAACTCCCAAGGAAGTCTTCCAGTACCAAAACAGAGGCATCTGTACATGACATGTTTGTGACATGTCTGCAAATGGGCAATTTGAGCTTCTTTTAAGGTTCTGGACAGATTCACTGTATTTACCCATTTCTCCTCAGTGTTCAGACCTGGCAGAGGATCTTCTTGCCATAATACAAGTTCTGATGAAGTCTACTCTTGCACTATGCCTCACTTCCTGAGGCTCATGGCCTGAGCAACAGCCCAGGAACCATGATCCATGAGACATATTGTATCTGAGACATAATCCAAGATCATTTCCTAGGTTACTTTTAGGACACAGAGGATATCAAGTACAGAGTTCAATGTCAGAGTAATGGCAAAGCTAAAAATGCTGACTTCAAAAATGACCTACAGATCAGGGGTTGACAGAGGCCTTCTGATGGATCTTCTAATCCTGAGAATGCCATGATACAGCTGCTGTCACAGTAAAAGCAGCTCTAGTGCATTTTTTTATTTGTTCAGCTGTTTCAATTGATTATGCGTGGTCAAGGTATCTCTTCCCACATTACTTAAATATTGAAATCTGATGGGTGCTGCCACTGACAGTAACCTCTGCAATTCCAAAAGACCTTAAAAGGCATGAAACCTCTGAGTACTCTGCTCAATGATGAATCCTTTTAAACCAGAACTCTTACCTTACCCAACAGTATCTAGGCTTCTGTTACTGACACATATCATAACTCAGCCTAATTCCTGTTTGCATAGTCACATGTTTTTTACAGATACAGAAGACCTGAGTCATGATTCTCAGACAGATTCTGCACCATCCAGATGGAAGTGGGACTTTTTAGTCCCTCCACCACCTTCTATCAAGGAGCTCAGTAAGATTCCCCAGTATGAATCAGTAACAAAGAACAATAGAAAATGTGGTTGCTTGGTTCTGTAGGTGTGCTGGTGTTGGATGCAAAGTAAAGCAGTGTCTTCTGAATGCAAGTTCTCCAAGTTCAAGCACATTTTATGGCAAAAGTTCATTGTTAGCACAAGAATAGAATGTTCCACATAAACTTCTTTCACAATTATTTATTCCTGAAGTCACATGAGTGAAAACAGAATGCATGTTTCTGATTCACTTAACAGAAAACCTCACTTGTTTCAAAGGAGCATTACAATTCTAGAAACCAGAATGAAGAGTTATAACCAAAGAAATACTATAACTAAGGCACAAAGCAACAGAACTTCACACAACAGAGAGCAGGTAGCAATTATTTTAAATGCTATTTTTAAATGCTCAGTTTTAACACCTGTTATGTAACTGTAAACTGTATGCAATGGCAAACATAGTTTAACTTAAGAAATTAACATTTATCAGGTTAGTATTCACTAGGTAAACAAAAGAACTTACCCCTCTTCCTGTGTGATGCTGCCAAATCCAAATCAACATTTCGTCTTCCACTCTAGATTAAAATATTAATAAAAGCCTCATTTCCTCAGGTGATCATATGTGGTGCATGTCAGTATTTACATTTCATCCCTCACCCATAAAAGTGAGACAGTTAACAGAGCTACAATTATTTCAATTTTTTTTTTACCATTAGTGCTTTCTCTTAACAATGATGAATTAATGTATCAAAACACAGTGCTAAACAAATGTTTCAGATGTACTTCCCAACTAAACATTCCATTGACAATCCCTAAATACTTCATGCTGGTTTACATACCAGTGAATAACCTTCCTCATCTGATTCCGGCTGAGACAAATCAGATTCACTTCTTGACTTCATCAGTCTGTAGCTTGAGCTTGCATGGATTGAGCGACTTTCTGCTGTAAGACTTTCACTCCTGCTTCAGGTGCACACATGTTCACATGCACACACACAGAGAAAAAAAAAACACTGATATTACACAAAAGTAAGAGTTGATAGACAAATTTAGCAGGTGTCACAGTTTTGTTTGGGAGGAAATTATCACAGAACATCACAAGACCACATTGAAGAGGAAAATAATGGTCTGATGGCTTCAATTCTGCTTATAAAGGGTATTAGTAAACTTCGTTACTTCTTAACAGCTTTACTGGTCAACTAAACAAATGTCAACCTCAAACAAGTGATTGCTCTAGAGTCTTGGTAAGTATTACACAGAGTGAAAAGAAACACTCTGAGCTGAGAGGGCAAGAAACACAGAGTAAGTGGGTGAAAATCAGCACTGAACTTGTTAAAAACCCACCCATAAAATGTATCCTAAAGTTGATATGCTGGAGATGAAAGCCACTTTGACAATGACAGCGGCAGCCACCCCTGCTTTAGGGACTAGATTTCCAAAAAGAGGCAAAAAGAATAAAAGAGGACTGAATATAAAAAAATTTCCTCTCCAACATCTTAATATTTTTCCCATCAATATCTTAATTTTAAATATTGAAACAGGACATCTAAAAACAAAGTCTTAGCCATGCCTGTGACAGAAATATTTGTAAAAATCAACCATGAACACTTCTGTCATAATAGGCTTTGAATATTTTGTTTTAAACATATAGGTTTGGTTTTTTTAACACCACTATATAGGACATTGGTATGGTTCAAAAAACCACAAGTATGGTAAAAAAAATCCAAACACACACAACTTAAAGAAAAAATAAACAACTTTTCCAAGTGTCTCATGCTGTCTGTACATGTGATGATCTGAACTATTTACCACTAAGCTCTACTTTGAAACTTAAATAGGGTCCACACAGAATAAAACTCTTCAGGTTTAGTTAGCATGGCCAAGGGAAATTTAGAAAAATCACTATTTTCAATGGAAACATAACACTGCTATCAGCAGAAATTTTCTTCTAAAAAAATTGCAATAACCCTGAGAGGAAAACTGGGGTTGTTTAATCAATTCTCTAGGGAGCAGAGAAGAGTTAACCATGGTGTAGAACCAGCAAAGCCCACCTGGTCATGAGGCCGATGCCCTCGGGAGCAGCAGAGGGAGGCTGCTGGAGCTGCCCATCCTCCCTGCGCTTCTGCAGCTCCTCAATGACAGGGCTCACGCCCAAGATCAGCAAGGCACATCTGTGGATCACAGAGTTGCAGGCAGCAGTGTACACATCCTGCCCTTCTGTCAGATCAGTGCTGATCCTTCGCTCCTGCTGGGACTGAGCAGGTGGATCATCAAGTCTAGTCCCTGTCCCCGTGCTCATCCTATCTCGATCCCGACTGCGAGCTACTTCACGGGCTGATAGGAAACATTGAAAGATTTCTGTAACATGCAACACAAAAAGAAAGTCTTAACTTCTAGACAAAGCTACAGAGAATAAAATATTCATCTACATCTTGGGCCAAAAACTGCCCCACTATAAAGAACAACTAATATTTTTCTAACAGCAAAAGAATACAATAATAAAACAATGCCATAAAGGAAGTCATGCAAACAAGTTAAATGAAGCATTTACACAACATTACTTTGAAAATGAAGGACAATGCACTTTGACAGAACACCAAAACTCTTTCAGTGTCTTACTGCAACCCAATTCCTGTTTGAATAGCATCAAAGAGAAAGAGATTATTTCATGTTTGCCTTTTAGAAGATGTATGTAAAATAATGCTTCTGTAAATCTGTATTGCAGACACCAGAATATCTCCAATTCGATACTGGAACAGTTTCAGGCTTTCATTAGCTTTGGGCAGTACAATGAAGATCAAAATTCTTAGCCTACTTAATTCTGCTGTAGTCTAAAGGGTCAGCTTCTTCCAAAGAGTATGTGTGAGAGAACTCCTCATCTATGTCAAATGAACTAAAGTTCTCTTGATTTAATAATTTTAATTTTAAAGATTCAGGTACCCTTTGGAAAGGCAAAGGTAAAACTAAATACTTCCTTCACTGAAATGAATAGAACTCCACAAGTCAGCTTCAGCATCCCTTAGGAAGTGAGAGAGTCATCATCTTCCTACTTATCTGTACATGTAACACTATTGTCTGTCTGGACGTTTCTGGATATATTTAGTTTATTGTATCCAGAAGTCCAGTGGAATTTGAGAGCTCTGAGCATTTGCCCAAAATAATTGCAAATCAAGCAGCCAAACATACTGCATGCACTGAGCAGGTGATGTGTAAATCTCCTAGAACCACAAATCAGCTTTTGAATGTGCACTTCAGCTCTACTGCACTGTCCATGGGACAATGCATCCTACAAAACTGAAGGTGTAACATACATTTTGATCAATAAGGTCCCAAAGAGAAATGCAGGAGTCCTAATAGGAAACTGTCAACAAAACAAGAGATGACAGCAGAGACTGGAAAAAAGATGAACATTTTAACAGTATCCAGAGGAACAGTATTTGGAAAAGAAAAAGAAAATTGTGCAGCTATGGAAAACATTTCAAGTCAGCCAATTTCAATTTTTAAGCTACATGCATTGTACAGAAATGTTCCAAGGCATTGTAACACAAATGCTCTCTTGAAGAACACTCAGTTCACAACAGAGAAAAAACCAACCTTGTGTGACTGTTGCTTTACTGAAACTGCAAAAATTAAGGATTAACTACCCCATCAAGCTGGACTACAAGCCCAAATCAGTGTAAGAACACTTTTTGAAATTCACCTTTTTCAAGCTATCTTCTGAAGAATTAAACAAAATGTTTATAAAGCCCAGGAGAAAATACGGCAAATAGTGTTAAAAATACCAAACTGACTAAAACCTCCACATTTTTAAGAGCAGAGATATTCAAAGACAGAAATTAATTCCAACACAGTCCACTATTATCAACAGTTTTGTTTCCAAACTTCAGAATAGCATTCCCTTCAAAGCTTACCACATAAAATAATAACACAAACACAGCCAAAATTCTGTATCTAAATACTGATGAAAACTCAGAGATCTAATGACAAGAACTTTAGAGAATACAAAATGAAACCAAGTAGTCTTGTAGACAGTGCATATAGAAGTGCTGGTATATGTCAGATGCCCTGAATTGCAGTGAACTCACTTAGCATTCACATTCCTTTGTATCTAAAAAACTTCCCTGAAACATAAAACAACTACATCATTGTATAAAAAACCTCTCAAAATGTTTATGCAGACAGGTCTTTCCTAATCTTTTAAATAATTTTCCAGTTTTCCCTCAGAGTGAAAAAGACACTGTCCTTCCAAAGGGCATGGAATTATTGACACACATAACCAGTACTTACTACCAGCTGTCATAACTTCATGTTCTCTTTCCTCCTCTTCATCTTCTTGTTCTGGGTGTCCTTCCTCCCTGTCACGTTCTGCCTGCTCCTCCATTTCTGCTTCTTCATCAATTGTACGAGTAAAAGAATGGTCTTGAGTATCAACATCAGCAGATTCTTGGTTATCTAGAATCTTGATTAAAAATAATACACATATGAAGTGAAATTAATTCTAACCAAAATTAAAAATATATGTACAAGGACAGTGGTATTGAATAAGAGGTTTCTTCCTCTTTATTTCCAAAAAAATACCTTTGATACTGTGTGAAATAAACAACAAAGAAAATAGTTTACATTCAATATTTTAAGTACTTAAGTTGGAAAATTAAATTCTCCTTTTGTAACCATGACTCAGATTATCTGCAGAAAAATGTCTCCATGTAATGCTTACTTAGACACTACAGTCAAACTTTGACACTTCAGCACCAAAGCCTTTAGAAACCATAAGCCTGGGTATACTGTGCAAAAGCAACCTAGGTGTTTTTTCCCAGTGGGGTTAAATCTGAAGCAACAAATTTACTGCATATATATAGAAGTATTGCATCTGTAAGTCTGAGGACTTCTGGGAGTAACAGAACATACTGCATGCACACCCAATGCTTTTGGAAGTGCTGAGTCTCTTGCAGCTTTGTTAGACCCCTACCCTGAGAAAGGAAGTGGGAAAAACACACACAGCCCCGTAATATTTATGACAAGTAGGAGACATACCTGCATTATTTTAAAGAGCACCATTAGTGCTTTACAATACAGCTAGAAAGCCTCCTAATCCTCATGTTATATGAGAATTTTGTTCATTAAAAATATCTTTCTTGTAGATAGAACCACAATTAAATATCCTATTGGAGAAACCTGCTTTAAGGACTACTTTGTATTACCAAACAGGCCCCAACCCTGTAATTCACTGTGTAATTCACAATTTATTCACTGCCTTAATAAAGTTTTTCAGAAGTTGCCAGTTTCAGGCCCAGTGCTCTCATATCAGACACTCACATAGGGCTGACAAGTTGCCCTGAAGCAATGCTAGGACTAAGATAATATGACCATGGAGGAAGGAAGGGGTAGGCAAGGAAGGGGAAGAGAGAGGTTCACAGATCAGAGGCCCAGATAATGCAGCTGGATTCAGGAATGGCAACCAGACAAAGCTGTGGCCCGCTCAACACAGCTGAGCCACCTCCAGCTAAGCTGTAGGGTTTCTATGGCCCAGAATTCTAGAGATGGGAAGAGGGAAAACCAAGCTTGAGGCTGGGCTTGGGCTGAATGATGCCAACCAATCATTTGCTTTAATTGATTTAATATCACATACTGCAGACTAATGGACTCCAAATTATACTCTGCCCATTTTCATTTGGAAACTCATGAAGGTTTTTTAAAAGGATAGAAAAAAAAAACCAACTTGGCAATTATGTAATATTTTCTTAATAGCCAGTAAAGCCAGAAGAACTGCAAAGAGATTGCAGCCTTACCCATCTGTCTTTGGAGGATGACCTGGTCTGAATAAGCTCCATGTTCTTGCAGGCAAGCAAGCGACTCCGAACTTTATACACACAGCGGTAAACTTCTGCCAAGGCCTTGCCAGGCTGGTACCTACAGAAAATCACACCCAAGCCAGAAAAAAAAATCACACCAACTTCCTTTCAAAAAGTCAAGCTGAAATTTTAAAAGCAGCTTTAAGTTACTTGCCTGCTCTCACCACAAGCTTGACTAAGTAAACTTGTATGTTTCAGAAGAGCTGCAAGGACAAATCTGGACACAGTGTCTAGGAGTGATTCATTACTTAAAGTTGCAGTATCCCAATCTGAAAGTAGAAATGATTCATCAAAACTGGCTACAGTTCCCAAAAAACAAAATTTTTTTCAATATTTTATTCAGTATCTCGAGCCATTTAAGTCCTTTTTTTTTTGAACTGACTTTAATTTAAATTCAAATTTAATTAAAAAAAAACTTTTCCCCACTTTAAAAAACCCACATTTTTATATTATTATTATATTATATATATATTTATATATTTATATTATTATATATTTTTATAATATACTATATAAATTATATATTATTATATATTATATATCATTAATTTATATTATTTAATATTTCATATTGCACCACTATGAAAAAACTGAACTGCCAAGCAAACCTTCACAAAGCACCATAATTTTCCTTTGGGAAACAAAAAGTTACTGTCCTCCTTTGTTACAAATATGTTTATAATGTATTTTTCTGTTAAATGTTAGCTATAAATCCTTGTGAACTGCTGTAGAAGTGACAAAAAGTACCTGGCCATAGGTAAGTCTAGTCTAACACACACCAGCTCCTCAGCAAGTTCCATGACTTTGCCTGTCATGCTATGCTAACATGTCCATACAACTTTAAGTCAGCTGAACAGAGCAGACCCACATCATCTTCTAAGGAACCCAGTTCCACAGCCTAAATCATATAGATCAGCCCACTCAACTCAGATTGTACAAACATAACCAGCACTGTTTTAACTGGAATTCCCATTTCTGTGGAATCCTGTAACAGAATTCCTGTGTTGTTCTCAACAGACACACAATACCATTTGCTCTTTTCTTCATCTGGCTCAGCTTGGCCAGAGCTACAGAAAATGATCTCTGGGTACAGCAGTTACAGTACAACTACAATGCTCATCTCATTAAAAGGAACCTGGAAAGCTTGAGCAGGAAACCCAGATTTTAGGCAGTAAGCATGAAAAACTATTACTACTGTAAGACCAGCCTCCCAGAGACTTGAAAAACAAAAGATGACTTACCCCTTCATTCCATTCCTAACATATTTTGCAAGTTACTTTGCCTTCCCCTATCTCCTCCCCTTTAATTTTTCTTTTTAATTGTAAGTTTCACCCTGCTCCACTCAGAAAATAGAAAAAACAACAATTGAATAAACAAACAAGGGTTTCTTACCAGTTCAGAGGGAAAAACAACACAAAGCTACATGTTTGCCAAGCACTGAAATCAGTGTCAAAAGTAAGTAACAGAAAAAGCAAAAGAAAGATCATAGAACATAATAATAAATTAAGTTTATCATGTTGTAGAATTAAAAATCATTGCCAAAGAAAATACAGGATTATGCTAGGAGCATAGCTGGAGCATTTAACTTGCTTTCAACATACACAGGCATTTTCAGCACTTTACCTTTACTGACAGCATAGTCCTGCATACTGATCCAGAGGCTCCTTGCTGGCTCTTTTGTACAGCCCAAGGCCAAATCAACATAGACTGTGATCTCTGGTCTCAGCTTGTAATCAAAGGGCTTCTGCTCCTCATTTCCAGACAGGGCCACTTCTAACAAGGAGCTCATGCATTTGTCTAACAGAAGGGAAATACCAAAGAAATTAAACTGCAAATTTTGAGGATTTGCATCTATCTAAATGCATTTAAACCACCTTTCACCTTCCTCTTAGTTAAAAAAAAAAATAAAAAAAATATCAAGACATGTCATTGCCCTTCCAGAAATTCACCTTACACAGTGAAGTGACTTAAAATACAATCTACATAAAATCTATGGAGATTTAGAAGCATTATCCAACTCTTCTTCAAGAATATAAATCTGTATCATTAACTCTACCTGAACTGCACAGCTATACACTTGCAACTACTGCCTGGACCCATTTCAAAACACTCTGTCTTGCAAGGCTTGAAGCAGCCTACTCAGAACCAGAGGAAGGAGGAGATGTGAACTAAGAGGAACAGGGCACAAAGAAGCAAGTGCCCTATTCAGATAGGAAGGGATAACTGGAACACCACTGCTGAGTTGTTGATAATTCTGGTAGGTCAAAAAGAATGACATTTGCTATTGTGTTGTTTCTAATTAATAAAACATTCATTTTGCAGGTAGAATAAAATAGATTTCCCAATAATTAGTATAAAAAATTTAGTTCCTGGAGCATCTGTTAAATGCTGAGCGTCTAAGAGCAAAACATTTCCAAATAACTGCGTGAACTCTGTGGTCTTTCATTGAGAAATTGTGATTTTTTTTTCTCCTATATGGATTTCCAAGACTATAAATTACATCATAACCTTAAATATAATTTTGGAATTTTTTGTATTACTACACAAATAGACAACACTAAAAGACACATCCTAAGTACAGAGACTTATTCAAACATCATCAGAAATTTCCCACCTGAACACATATTTACCCAGGCCATTAGACACTGGCACTGAACAGCTCACCTAAATGAGGAATATCCATCTCCACTCCATCGCTGAACAGTGGGGTTTTGAGCCAGTAGGCCGTGTCCTGCTCCTCGGGGGACACTGGAGGGCCCTGCAGCATCCCCCCGAGGCAGCGCCCGATGAGCAGGGCTACCGTCCTCTCCAGGTCCACTAGCCACACCCACGACTGGGCAGGCTGTGGCAGAGGCACGCCTGCAGGGTCGATCAACTCAGGGCCACCTGCGAGAATTCACTGCCAGGTTAGTCACCCATGCACAGGTGTCACAAACAATTCCAAAATTCCAAAGCTAATGGCAGATCTTGTTATATATTTTATATATATATATAATATTTCCCAGTTAATCACAGATTTGCCCTCCAATCAGCAACTTTTCAACTGAAGAAACAGCAGCTAGGACAAACAAATCGCTGAACATTGGAACTACAGCACAGCAGAAGCCACCACCATTCATAGTGCAGCTGTTCATGAAGTAAAGGCTCCTTTAAGCTCTGCCCGAGAATCTGCTTTGTCTAACACATCTCTGTGTTCTGATAAACATGTACAGATTAAGGATGCAACTGGAAACAGCACTCAGAGCAGAAAAAAATATTTCACAGCAAGGGATATTAATACATTAAGGAAATTGAAAAGGAGATGTAGCAAGACACATAATGTAAAAAAACAGCCATCTTAAAAGGGAAAGCTAAATTCTACTACAGAATGTGCCATTGTTTAATTTTCAGATTAAAAGTACGTTTGTTATTATACCTACCATGAAGAGGCCACTGTAATTCCTGATCTTCCAAAAGGGCTGCAGCAGGCAAGAGTCTGTTGAGACAATCTAAAGGTGGCAGTAGATCCAGCAGGTAACTCAGCAGAGGCCGGGCTACTGACACTGGCAGCAGTAACAGCGAGTTCACAATTTGAGAGAGCATACTGCCAGCAGCTGATACATAAATCACATCTGCAGAGAAAAAACCAAACCTGAATTAGTTACAGTTATGGAATTATGTAAGCACAATTTAACAAGTCAAAGGATTGTACCTCAGCTATCTCAGAATGTCTTAAACAATAAAGGTCGAATTGATGGGTTTGTTTAATAATTATTAATCTCTTACTTTAGTTAAACACTTTTCAGTAATCACAATAATTGTACTTTTAAAAAGAGAAATCTAGAACTAATGAAACTGAAATACTAACACACATTCAGTATTCCGTTCACATTCTGAAGTGAAGGTGAAGAGAATGGACAATTCACATTCTCCAACCTGTGCTTTTCCTGCACACAAAATGTCCTACCAAAACCTTGGACCAGATCCATTCCTGGGTAGACACCTCATCTCCTCCTTTGGGGGAGACTTGGGATGCCTAATTTATACAGATATAGGAAAAATAAAGTATTTTAAAATTCAAACCTAAGCAAAAAAAAATTCCCTAAGGTTACAAAGCCATCATGACTGATTTTTCCATGGACAGTTACCTCTCAGTTTTTCTCCAACACTACCATTCCAAGAGCTTTCCTTAAGCAGCGTTGCAGAACGGGAATAGATATCTGTAGCATGAGGCAACAAAAGCTGAAGGTGCTTGTGAAGCAGCGCCACACTGCTGGAATTCTAGAAGGAAACAAATATAGGAATAGTACTGTAAATACATAAAAGGGGTTCACTGTTTAAATCACTTCAGCTTTCAAATACTCAGATTTTCAAAAGGAACCTTACAACATTCTAGTGTTTATGAATACTGAATTATTATTTTGTCTCCTAAATGGTAAAAATAAGGACACACACCTCAGTAACACTGTTGATGTGGCAATAAGCCAGCAATTGTTTCTGCAGGGAACATAAAAGCTCATGCAGATGAGCAGGTTGGCTGTTTTCTGAGGATGATGTACCTAGTAAAAATTTATCACTGTTTTTTTCCAGTTCTCCAAAGGCTTGGTCCTATTAAGACAAAAGGGGATAAAGATATCAATTAACTCTGCTTCAAGCGCTGTAACACTTTACTATCACCTAAAAAGAAGCATTTTTATCTTCACTATATGCACCTGTAATTACTGAAGAAATTGGATAATGTCAAGTGGATAATGGGATAACCAAACTTGAAATTCTGATTGTTTATAATGTCACAGCAGCTATTGTGATAGTCATCAGGCAAACACTTCTTAAAATGTTTCTTTTGCATGCAGCAGTATTTTTATTCCTCACCAAGAATAACTAGATTAAAAACCTCACTTCCTAACCTAGTCCCCAAAGCACAATGTGTTAAAAAAAGGAATAATTCTTAGGATCTCTTGTGGGCTGATGCACAAGATATCTCACATTAGAATCCCTTTTTACACTGTCTAGGTTGGCAATAGAAGGAGAACATAGATGGCTGCTTGACTTCCTTTGGAATCCACTGGAAAAAGTGAGTTAGTTTCAAGCAGCCAATGCAAAGCAGACAGTTTCACCTTGCTGACTGAAGGAGGTCTAGAGAGAAGAACAAAGCACTGCCACCCTGCACTGAGGAGCTCCACACCAGGGAAGTCCAAACCTCTAATATTGTCTCACTGTTGGATTCAACTGGCTGGTTGAATAAAAAACTGAGTCAGGGATTTGCTCTCATGCTCCCCAACACTTTCTAAGAACAACAATCGGGCTGACACACTGTGTTAATAAAACCTGGACTTGCTGCTCTATTACAAGGCAGTTACCACCCTAGTGAAGTTAATTAAACAGATTCATGCTCCTGGTGTCTGCTTATTGTTCCCTGGTGGCTGAGATTATACAGACACTGCTTACAACCAATTTACTTCTTATGTTACATTTTCTCTTCTAAAAAAATCTGAAGCCAAAGCAAGAGCAATAAAAACAGTCTGATATGAAACCAGCTGCATTTACATAAGTTACATTAAACAATAAATACCACTATAGAAATACTAGAACCATATTGTTAGAGATTATTTAACTGACTTTAGTCCACTTAAATACATGTGGCACTGCTACTTTAGATATACAAAAGGAGCATCATTTCCTTAAGATGGGGGATAATAGTAACCCTTCAAAGTATCAAAAATTAATTATAATTTTAAAAAATTAATATGAAGACAGTACATACTGTATAAAATCCCAAGTTTCTTAGAAGAGTCTTCATTAAGATTTCAGCTAGATGAGTATCTGGATGACTGCTCTGGACAGCATATGCTTGATCAGAGAGGTTTCCATAGCTGATACACAACGAGGAAGTTTCTGTGGTATCGGATGGGGAGCTATAGCCAAGCAGGGAAGCTACGTGGGTGTGATCCTGCAAGCTTGTCAGAATGATGTCCAACTGCATTCTCTAAAGAACATTTAGACACAAAAATCACTCTTGGTTAATAAAGATAAAATAATGAACTAAGAATAAGAAAGTGTTAGGCATAGTTAAGCAATAAAAATATTCTAATGGGACATAGAAACAACCTGGAGGGCTTTACCAAAATATTCCAGGTTTTCCTTAAGATTCGTACTATTAGAGAGTGGATAAATATACTGAATTAGATTCACCATACCCAGTAAAAGTATTAGATTAACAGAGACAGAAACTAGATTGTCCACATGGTGGGCAATAAGGGCAAGACACTGAACCAAACACTTTCTCCAGTATGTCCTGGTTATCTGATTATTTGGGAAGAGGGGTAGGAGACACACAATTTCTCTACACTGTACATCAGAAAAAGGGTACAAAGAAGAACCTCGCAGTCATTTTTGCAAATTAGGATGAAGTCCATGTAAGGAAAGCATTATGCAAATATTCATCCCAGAAAACAGTTAATTTTCTCTTACCAAGGCTTGTTCAATCAATCTAGTATTCAAACTTATCTAATCTCTAAACTTGTCTGGATACAGTACCACAGCAACTGCTAAGCTCTCTGTAGACAACCTCCACATGAGAAAACAAGCAGTGTGGTCCCTGCCTCACTCCCCTCTGGTTTAGCCAGGCTGCCCTAAAGATTTTGTTACGCTGGGGTTTGCACTGCATCTCCCCAGAAATGTGCTTGCACTCTGCAAATGAGGCTCATCTCATAGCTCAAAATGCTCTCACAGAAAAACCCAAAGCAAACCACAACTGCTCTCAGGCATATTTTTACTTGACCTTACCTGTCCTTTTGATAAGCTTTCCCATCTATCAGGACCTTGGGGCAGAAGAGAATGTAGCAATTCCATTCTCTCTCGCAATGGAGGAAGTAGCATAGTTGCTCCAACTGACAGTGTCTCAATTACAACCTAAAGTTAGGGCAGCCAAAAAATACTTCTTCAGTGGAGAAAGAACATAATCAACCCACCTGTACCTTCAAAAAATACCATACATCACATGATATATCCCAAGTATCTGCTTAATTTCATTTAATATTAGAATTCTACCACACTATAGCACACTAATCTTTTATGCTGTGACACAAACATGTGCAGTACATTGAAGGAGTGAAACAAGACCAACAAATGTTGCTATTTCCTGTAAGAGTACATTTTAGGAGAATTACTCAACCAAGTAAGTTACTCAATCCACAACAATAACATTTAAGGTTCACTATTACAGGGAAGATCAATTTGAAAGTTACAAAATTAAGCAGCTTTCTAAAATTCTTATGCAAATATTCTCCTCTGCTTTCAGATCGTAAAACAGTGATTGTGACTACATTCTTTAATGAGTAAAACTGGCAAGTCAAAATCATTCAAAAGGTCTTATAAATATCACTACACACACACAAAAAAAAAAAAAAAGAGAACACAGTAGTACAATTTTCACATGTAAACAACAAGGCATTACTTACTTCTTGAATTTCATCAGGGACAGAAGAGTCCATCAGTCTGAACAAGAGATTTCGAAGAGGACCAGCCTGCCGACCAAGAATGCTGGTGGCTACACCTCCAGCCAGTGCAAGTGCAAGGTGATTAGAAAGCAGCTTCAAACACAATTTAAGAAAATTGTGATGTTCCCTATAAAAGGAATATATACCTGTTAACCTCTCCTATTATTAGTATTACTCCCTTCCACTTATTTGTGCACAAAGCTTTTAACTCTCCTTTGATTTTTCGTATTAGAAAGGCAAGTAAATTCCAACTGGGAGTTTAAGGAAACTCCTCTGAGGAACTTACTGCCAGCCTGCTTAAAAGAACAAAAACTAGAAAAGTGTCTTTGTGGACAACAGTTGCAAGAGGCATTTACTTTAAATTAGTAGTTTCATGAATTACAAGGCAAAACTGTCCCAAAATACCAAAATAAACAATAATACGATACACAGAGGAAAATAAAAAACTTTTAAGTAATAAATGTAATCTTTTCTCAGAAGATTTAGAAGTACAACAGTCAGGTTAAAAACAAAAAGTCAGGATATTAATTTCTAGTCCTCTTAAAAAAATTTGAAACACTGCTTACAGAAGTAAGAACTGAAAACACAGAAACAATAAAGGCATTTCAACTACATAGAAAAGTATGTTTCAAAGGAAAACTCAGAAGCACTTAATTCTTTGCATAATGAAAATTAATTTCAGACTAAAGATCCTGCTACATTTAAGCCACTATAAAGCTCCTCTGTTATACAAATGCACTAGAGTAATTTACACAAATGGCACCTGAATGAGCAAGTAAACCGGACTTAAGCTTGTTAAAGAATAGACTAATCCATGCACCACTGCTGTAAAGAAAAAACAAATATAAAAATCTGTAACATGAATATGCTGTATGTACCTTGATGAAGGAAAAGGAAGAGGAGGAATTTCACTGTTAATTTTGTCACAGTAGTGCTCAAGAAAAGAACGAAGATGTGAAAAGGTGCTTTCTTCAAGATCAACACAATAGGGTCTGTGCCATGCCACAACTTGTCTGGAATCAAGCATCAAAGAAAATTACCTTCTAGAAATCTTTAACTGCTTTAATAAATTAATAGTTTAAACAGGTTGAACACTGAATACACTTAACTAAACTAGTTTCTTTCTTAGAACAAAGTAATACAACTATGGCAGACCTGCTTCCTGATCCAGACAACTTCCTGATCCACGAAGGTATTTTCTGCTCTCTTTTGTGTACAACTCTTTACAATCAAACACTCCACATTTATGGACAAAAACACCTCAATGCCATAATTCTGAAGCTATATACATTTAATCTGATTCATGCAAAGGCTGACCACTACTCATAAAGCTGGTTTTAGTACAAATGTTAGAGACATTGATAAAACGCTGGGAGAACTCAAATGCAGAAGTAGCACTGAGTCCTACTTGAGTCTATCAACTAATTTCCTTAGTTGATAGCTCCCTCAAAAACAAGGCATTTGAAATTCTTCCTCACTT
Source organism: Poecile atricapillus (assembly GCF_030490865.1). NCBI lineage: Eukaryota > Metazoa > Chordata > Aves > Passeriformes > Paridae > Poecile > Poecile atricapillus. The sequence goes on from NC_081259.1 coordinate 16,933,280, forward strand.
ATCTTCCAAATATTAAGTTTTTCTGTTCCTTTGTGTTAGTCCATACATAGAAGTTTGCCAGCTCACTTCAATCATTTGCAAACATCTTTCGTGTGAAAGTACTGAGTTATTGTATATTAATAACCAATCTATTTATTTAGGTACGTATTTTCAGTTTAACATGTAGCCATACAGAAATTTTTTAAGATCTTTAAATGCACCTCAGTAATTTGTCTGAACTTTCCTGATTAGTGTACTACTTATTAACACTGAAAGAAACTTCTCCAGCCGTAAAAAATACCCTCAGAAGTGAAAAATAAATACTGAGTTGTTTCACTCCCGCTGACCACCTTGCCAATATTTAGTAAACAGAGGTAGGTTTTGCCTAACTACATGGAAGAAACATTCATATATAAAGCAGAATCTTTGGTGCTGATATATTTTCACTTGTAATATGTAACAGTTAGAGAAGAAGAGGGAGGAAAGGGAAGAGGGAGACTACTTTCCAAACCAAAACATTACAACCAGAGTGCTTGACACATATGATGTGGGAACACCTTCAGGAAATAGTTAAACATATCCCAAAATGTACTTGCATAAAAGAATAAAATGATACCTGTCCCAAATGTCATTGTTACCTGTCCCTTGGAAGAGCTGTCCAGGCAAGGCTATGGGATGTTCCAGCTGAAATCTGTTGAATTGCAACTCCATCTAAACCACTTACTTTCTTCGGTTTAGTAATGGGGCCAGTAGAGTTTCCTTGACCACACTGTCCCATTGAATTGTTACCCCATGCATAAACTTCATTATCTATAAACATTGATAAAGTAGAAAACAAAAACTGAGATACAACTGAGATCAAGAGGAGGATTATGTATCTTTACAGCTTATTCTCTTTACCATGAGAAAGTGCCAGACAGTGACTGTCACCAATGGAAATGTCAACTATTCTGGTAGCAGACAGCTCTTCGATGAGCTTGGGTCTGAGAGCAGTCGCCTCCGAAGAGCCACAGCCCAGGCAGGCCCCGCAGCCCCACGCATAAACCTGGAGCAAAGGAACCACAGAACAGCTGCAGGTCACACTTGTGTTACAGCAAACAACATCCCAGCAAACCACCTGGACAATGACTGCAATTACACTTCCAGCACAACGTGCTTTCCTAACTGAAATGACTCCTGACTGAACACACATCTCATAAAGTGTTCCTTTATTCCTTTCCCCAACCACCAAGGTGCCAAGAGCACAGCAAGGGGGAGGCTGCTGCACCTGCTACAGTGAATGTCAACATTGCTAACCCCGACTTTGAAAACCCACTGCCCCTGAATCACAGAGCTGGGGATGGGGAAGCCAGCTGGGTTACACCTGTGGAAATGCTTATTGGATGACATGTATCCATCATGCCAGGAAGGGTCCTCGTTTACCACCTCAACATTTATCTCCAAGCTCTCCTGAGATTTTTCAGAGTAGAAATAAAACTTGTAGTTAACACCTATACTCTAATATACACATACATTTAAAAAAACTATTAAATTACTTAATCACCTGAGTTGGTTACTGTATTACAAATTACAAGCATTTCACTGCTGTTTGTTTCTTGAATCCAATTTGATTTCATGCTGGTTACATTTATTAACCTAAAAATACTACATTTTCTATGACTAAGGAAGAATCTTGAAAATTGTGTTTTAGATGACAGCACATTTTGAAATACTCTTGTGCAGTAGATACTTCAATCTCTAATCAAGAGCTTCATTTCTACTTAAGTACTAGTTGAACATTTTCTCAACAGTCAAAATAATAAATGCTGAGGTAACGTGAACACAGACCCTCTTCACCAACACCCATAATTTGAGTGAAAATTTGGTTTTGCCTACCTGCCCTGTTGATGTCAAGGCAAGCGAAGACTGACTCCCAGCACAAACTTTTCGAATAAACATTCCTTGCAAGGCTTCTATAACTTTAGGTTTATATACTCTATTTGTATCACCGTGACCAAGTTTGCCTACAAAAGGAGGAAACATTACTGAAAGGTATTTTCAATAGACAGACAACAATTAAGAGCACCCCAAAAGAGTTTTTTTGGATTTTCAAAAATGTCAGAGTGGATTTTTCTAATTAAAACATACTAATTTTTTTATAAAACCTATTCTCTTTCAATTACAGTAATTACAGATTTAAATAATTATATTTATTATAGTTTATTTTAAAATTGAAATACTAATGCCAGGCACTTTATATGTAATAGTTTGCAGGACATAAAAAGCTATTGTCATATCATGAGTGAGCTTATTTGAAAGTCATCTGCACAGCATTTTTCCAGAATTGCTCATCCATTCACTGATCTTTCTGCATTGTGAAACCCTTCCCCTGCTGATAATCTTTTTTTAACCCTATAATTTTGCAGGTGAACTTCAGATATTGTGTTTAGATGTTTTAAGAATCCCTTCCTTGAACAGCTACCAAGTGAATAAAAACCAGAACCAAACTGCAAGGAGTACTGAAACTATGAGGCGGATGGAATAAGACAAAAATTATTACCAAAACATTCATTTTACCCACCATTGTCTCCTCCTCCAAATGACCACACTGTTCTCCCATCTTTGGATAAAGCTATTGTGTGTGAACTGCCACAGGAAACCTCTCCTACATTGCTAATATCTTTTACTAAAGTTGGAACGTTGCGGCTGTTGCTGTCACCGTGACCTAAGGAAAAAAGAAAAAAAGTATTTTCTTTTTGTGAAGATTAAAGTCCTATTTCTGTTTTGTAATCAAGATTTCGCAAATTCCTCATATATTGCAGTCATCACAAATGATGATTTCTGCCTTTTTGGAGAGGTCTGTAGTAAGGTTTGGAAGACATCTGTCATAAAGTTGCAACATTTAATCTTTACAACATACTCCAGAGCACCTGTTCATATCTCACTGCCTCTAAAATGAATAAAATATGATTATTTTCTACCTAGCTGAAAAGAAATAAAAATAATTGCTAGCACAACTGCCTTCAACACCAGCTGATTAGACAGCTAGACTTCCCAATACTGGGCAGCAGGTGTCCTGCACAGCATGAGGAAGATGCAGTGAGGGCCCTCTCCCACTCCTGTCCATACAGAACAGACTGAAGAGATCAGCCCCTCAGCTTTAGGAAGCTACAGCTCTAATGGGTCCTTTCTGCAGAAAACAAGTATATTACAGCTATCACCTACTTTATAAAAAGTTTTATTTCTAGCAAACTCCAGAAATTCTGTGGATATGGAAGAAAAATGGAGAACAGAGGGAAATTAATAGCACTGGTATGCATAACTGATTAAATATGAACAACTTCCCATAATTCAATAAAACATTACTTTTTAGCTTCATTCTGGAACTCACCATTGTACACTCCAAGACCCACAAAGGACATCAAAACTCCACAATAATCTAAAACTCAAGGAGAACATTTCCACAGTTCCCAACAAAATTCCAGTTAAACATCTAACAGAGCTCTTTTCTTAACAGCAATATGCTCAGAACTTCCACTGATTCCCTTGAAAGCCATGCCTGTCAAATGGTGTCCTCATATTCCACCCCTGCCACTTGCTTGCTTTTACCCCTCTATACTTGATGATTGTGACATTCAAAGAAAAGAAAACAGATGGGAACTAAAGTCCAACTTTAAACAATTTTCTATGCAAAATCTGTTGGTTCAACTGAACCTGCTCAAGAAGGGTTGTTTTATACCAGGCATAGCAGCGCTACAGCAAAGATGATGAAACAGACAAGTGAACTTGAAGAAAATAGTAACACAGGGTTTCTTGTTTCAGTTAAATTGAACTTTTTAGATGTATTAAGGTAAAAGGACACTAAGCCATTCTGGCAAACTTAACACCAAGTACCCTTATTAGAATCAGACCCTTGATATTATTAGCCAGTTATTCCTGACTCTTCAAAGAATCATTCTACCATCACACTAGATAAGGTTATCTAGAATTCCAGTTTATTTAAAATGTCTACTGTTTACATTCCAGTGGCATTAGCAACCATATAGTCTTATGAATGAATAAAAGCAACTTGGCTTGAAATGAAAAATCTTTTCAAAAAATCTTTGTAAAATTAACTGCATTCAAAATTTTTAAGAGTCTCAGCACTTGCCAGCTGTACACAAACACCTAAGTAAATGTGTATGTGTACACAGGGGGACAACTAGAGAACAAGGCAAACAGATGTATAAAATCATTACTAGACACAGACTAGATGCTTTTTTCCAAAAGCATCTAATGAAATTTTCAAATTACCTAATCTTCCAAAGTCTCCTTCTCCCCATGTGTACAGCTCTCCATCTTCTGTAACAGCAGCACTGTGTCTGTAGCCCGCTGATACACACACAACCACCTACATTACATGCAAAAAGAAAGATGAAGTTTTTACACAAATCGAGTGGGAAGTTTGAAAGCTTGGGAGAGTTCAGTTTCAGAAGGAGTCTACATAAACTAACCTGCTCATGGATCAAGTACACACATAACCTTTACAATCTTTTCTATTTATTTGGTATGGGGAGACAGGTACATAAAAAGGCAAGTTTATATGTAAATCTACTAATGATTTCTTTATCAAGCAGCTTTAGTATCATGATATCCTAGTCTTACAGGAGAAAAAAGCAGCATCATTGGATGTTTAAGACACTAAACAAGCTGTATGTGAAAGCCTTAATATTGCACCCAGCAAAATTGAAACTGCAATTCAGCAAAAGCCCCTAAACAAGTTTGACTCAAGACTATGAGAAACTTTCCTGACAATGCCACTGCCCAAATCACAGGCCTACAGGCAACCATAAGCTCTGGTGTTTTGCTGACAGCAAACCCAGCCTCAAAGAGAAGTCTAGAAAAAACACAGAATTTTTCTTAGAATTTATCTATTTCAAATTTTAAACAACATCTCGGCTGAACAGAATGAAAACAGGAGCTCTATTATACAAAACGTACCTTCCCTTGTAGGGGACCCTGAATAAGTTTGGGATATTTCTGAGTAGAACTATTTCCATGTCCCAGTTTTCCGTAGTCACCATCACCCCAGCTGAAGACTTCCCCTTCTGTTGTAAATGCTAAAGTGTGACCATCAGATCCTTTTGAAGATGACACCTTTTTAATAGACCTGTGTGGCTCAAAAGTCAATTTTTTCAGTGTTGACTGATTGTTGGAATCTCCCAGTCCCAGTCTCCCATAGCTGCCTTTTCCACAGGCTCGAACAGAACCATCCGTAGAAATGACAAATGTACAATATTGTCCAGCTTCAATCTACAAAGAGAGAAAAGGATTCAACAGAGAAATGCAGAGATTAGATAAATCCAGAATTTACACATAGGTCCAGAAGTCTGTATTTTTTTAACAGAACTTCAGGTTTCTTCATATAACATGACGTAAAAATTAATTTCATTTCAGCAAGCAGTAAAACTAAAATTATTGGGCAGTACGTTATGATTAAATTTAATTTCATAATAGACTAAAGTATGCAAACAGTGATTATTTTATTTATTTGTATCTCCTTCTACAGACTATTGAACTTGAGCTGCACTCTGATCTCCAGAATTCATGGATGGAAATCTTAGTTTTTTTAAAGCAAAAAAGACAGTAGTTTTTTGCTTAATTTTAACCAGTACCAAGAGGTAACATTACAGAAATAGACCAAATGCTAAAAATCCATTCACTTGAGACTATAAACTTTAATTACATGAACATCAAAGAAATATGATTAAAAGCTCTTGAGAAAATAAGAACTTGCCCCTATTGGGAAGTCAGTGCTCAGCTGAGGAATGACCCAACAACAAACGGATTAACACAGAAATCATTCCCTATAGGAATCTTAACACAGCACAAGTGCATATCAGGTTCCATCTGAAGCATAAAACAGCCCCAAACAGGTGGCCACAGCCCTATTTAATAGGAATTAATGTCTTCATACAGATAATCCTACAGCAATCATCAGTGAAGGCTAAGTGGAAAAATCACAGAAATTTGTTGTATAGTTGTATACAGTACTATTAAAAGAGTAATCCATCCATTCAGAACATGCATTCCATTCTTGTGCATTAGTCTTTTGAATTTTTTTTAAGTTTTCTGAATGCATAAACTTGCTTTATGATGCTCAGTCCTGCAGCCCTTTGGAATATAAAATACATCAATGACGTCCATATACAATTCCAGAAACACACTTAAATTGTCTAGTGACCAAAAAGTGATTTTACTGAAGTCAACGCTGCAAAGCCGATATAGTATCAGATAAGAAAACATGCCAAAATATAAAATACATACATATTATATATTTAATTTATTAATTATTTAATTTAAAATGTAATTTTTAATTATTTATATTTTAATATATAAATAATATTTTATATTTTATAATTAATTTTCTATTTTTTTTTTATATTTATCTCTAGATTAAAATATTCTGGGTCATGCATCAGCAGAAGTTGCTCAGTTGCAACTGCAGAATCTGTGACTGAGAGCAGGAAGAGTGTGTACACTGATGTTCAGAAAGCTAATTAGGGTTGCTGTGTCAGCAGCTAGCCCAGTTTGAGCTTCAAACTCGGCAATCTTGGGTATGAAAACCACCAATAGAAAAGAACATGGAGTCGTTAAGACACCTTTTAACCAGCAACAAAAACAAAGAAAACACAAACAAAAATCAAAACAAATCCACCAAAAAAAATTACAGACAACTACACTTGTTCCCACAGAGCAAGTCAGTCATTCTTGTTACATGGATATTTATCGGTGTGTGTCACTAACAACAAACCAGAATGTTTTTCCCAGGCATCCATAAAAGTAGAGAGAAATTCTCAGGAAAATAACTTGTGTAACCAGTTCCAAGCATCATCCCTTCATTACAACTTGACACTCAGCAATAAAGCACTATTTTTCAATTTCTTACTGTAACTATGAAGCTGCTGAATGTTACATAATGCACCACTAACAAAAATCACTCACAGTCTGTGCATCAGAAAAGCTTGGTGCAAGCTTGGGTTGAAGTATTTTCTCTTGAGTTCCTTCTACCAGCTGGTGACTGCTGTTACTGCCCCACACATACACCTCACAGGTCTCTGACACAATGGGAGCATCGCCTGTTTGAATGCTGTCAGGGCTGGCACATGTCCTTGAATAGTCTGAAGCCATTCGACAAACCTGTTCAAACCAAAGCTTTGTTACACAGTAGTATTTTATATTTCTTTCTATACAGTCATAGTGTTTATTTAATACAGCTTTAATTGCTCCTCAACATGGTAACTGCCTAAAATACAAATCACCACAACCATATCATTAGCTTGCCCAAATGACTTTATCTCAGTACATCTTAGTTTTTCAATGTTTTTTCACCTCTTCTACCCCAGAATAACTCGGCCAAGACTGGACTAGACCCACATGTCCACACCAATCACATGTGTGAGGAGGAAGTAAACTACAGTAACTTGAAAGTTTTTTTAGACATACCTCTTCAAATAAGCACAGAGCTGCCTCATACAGAGAACATAAGCCATCAGATGTTCTGGTTGGCTCTCTCCACTGACTTCGATCAGCAGATGATCCCTACAATATTTAAACACTGTTATTAGGAGAGACACGCTTCCAATACAGCAGCAGTCCACCTGAACAAAATTCATTAGGGATTTGTTCTTATTGCTAAGCAAAGACTAATGGCTCTTTCTATTAGCTTAAGTATACTGCCTCTCTCCTGAGCTGTGATACCTGCATATGCTTCAGGAAAACACAACTGTCACAAGTGCTAGTCCAACATTCTTACTGATTCAGTTTTGTGAAAGTTTCTGGGTTCAAAGTTAATTTCACCCAATACTATTTTGTAATTAAATGCATGTTACTTGTGTTTAACGTGATAATTATTTTAAAATTACCAATCATGATTAATTTTCTGTTTACATATCTCTCATATTTTGGTCTCTAATTGTATAGCCCAAAACCAACAACAAATAAAATTGTTCATCACAACATTTAATCCAATTCAGATACTGCTACTGCCATGCTCTTCTCATGGACCCCATTCTCCAAAATATTTTTTAGAATCTTTTTTATATATTAAAGTTTATGTTTATTAACAAGCAGTACAAGCCTGAAAGAAAAGAATGACTACTTGAGGAGAAAAGTCATTCCCTGTTTCAGTCTGAGCATCATGAGGCAGAAGCTTGCCACAGCTTCCAACTGTGTACTGTGCAGTAATTTCATACCTTTAAAAGCAATATTCATCTAGCACCAGCAGTAAGCATTCAATATACAAAGCAGTGTGCCACACTTTCAATTTAGCTCATTTTCTATCACATTAATTTCTGAGCATCAGCAAAACTGCTGAACATCCTGAAGATTTATAAGCAGAGGCCTAGGTGAATGGGAGAGCAGGAATGTGCAATGAAAGTAACTAACAGGAAACAAGGTATATTACAGAACCTTAAATTTTCTAACTTTTTCTGCTATGAACTTAAATGTACAAGTCCAAGTGGATCAAGTATGTCCTCAATTCTTTCCCTGAAGTTAGAGCATAACACCAAAAATGACAACATAGAGATTGTTTTGCTGTTTCATCTTTACCTATGAGGAAACAGGTGGGCAGGAAGGAAGAGAAGGAGATGGTGGGTAACAAAGGAAATACGGGGGAAAAAAATTCACAAAAGATTCCCCTTTCTAACATATTCAGCAAACTGGCATTCAGTGTGGAGGAAGTATTCAGTTGAGAATGCAACTACACTGCAATGCAGAAAAGCCAAAGGTGGTTATACCTACCAGAGATCGTCGCATCTGGGTCAATATACTCATAAAGCAATCAAAGCTGATCATCCCTTCTGGACTTTGCAGCAACTTGGATTTCTCCATGGTGTTTACTACAGCTGAAGCACCTAAAGCCATTTCTATCCATTCAAGAAGGTATCTCAAGGCACCTCGTTGGGCAGCCAAACCAAGAAGCAACTCAGAAGCTAATCTACGACCTAGAGTATCTGCCCCAGAGTTTGGAATCGTTACTCCTTTAAGAAAAGTTGTTACTTGTGATAAACAGTCCAAACCCATTGGTGGAATCTTGCTTTCATTTGCTAGAGATAAAGGTGGTAAAGAGCTAACAACTTCTATTGCAGTGTGGATAACATCATTGCAGAGACTGAGGCCAGGTCCTGCTGCAGGCATCATCCAGCTTTGTCTCAGCAGTGCAAATAACAAGCTCAGTCCAGTCCGAACTCCCATTTCTATCAGTGCGTCTGTGCTCGACCTGGGGCGTTCACTGACACAGTGCACATCTGTGGATCCAGAACTGCTTTCTGGTGAATGCTGCTGTTGTTTCACCTTACCCTTATCGTGGTATTTATTAGAAAGTGCATAGAAGACACGCTGCAGCACAAGGAGACGCTTTCGAAGAGCTCCAGCAAACGGAGAGTCTGAGCACACCATCTTTGCCAGTGCCAGCTGGCTGCTAAGAAGGGCATCCAAATAGTGGTCCTGTTCATCACTAGATAGAGATTCCCGCTCAAAATCTGGTAACTGAGGTCCTTTGAGGCACAGAACCTGCTGGGGCAATGGCACTACTTCTTTATTGCTAACTAACTTAGCATACAAGACAGAAACTCCCTCCCTTGTTGCAATAGATTCACTGTCTTCTGTGATCCAGGAGCTGTTTAGGTGTTCAAGCCATTTCAGCTTCACAGGTGGGACCATAGCTGCCATACTGGTTTACTTCTTTGCCATTAGTCCTGAAGATGAAAAAAACTGTCAACAGGTATGCAATATTATCTACAGATCTTATTACTTACAGCAAGACAATCCCAAATATCCTTTCAGAAGGTAAACAGCAAAATATTAACCACCAAGAATTATCAGTTTCACCATCTGACCTACATGTATGTGCAACTTACTTAATATGATGTAAGAATTTTAGTGTAAGTCATTCTGAATTTTCTAAATCCATATGCACAAAAATCCACCCAAAGCAAATTTAATTCTAAGTGATATGAACAGCATTTAACAGATAAGGCAACTGAAGATTTAGATGTCGAGAACCACAAAGATGCAGGGCTGATAAGCATACCTCAGCACTAAGATGATTTTTATCTTCAGGATCATCCATGTAATGTAAGATATTTTGCTATTTTATATGAATAAAAGATCACAATTCTACAAACATACACTGAGTTCAAAAAACTTCTCACATACAAGAACACAGATTGATAACAAACAGTTGAGTCCAGGGTTCTTCTAAGTCTATGTCTGAGAAAAGTTTTTTAAATTAATAAATTAAAAGAATATCCTGATACCAAAGAGACACCTGAGTTAGTAATTTTAATGCCAGAGGCATTTAGAACTTTAGTTTCTTCAAGAGAATTCTTAATGTCAACTCAAAGTTTTTCCAAGGTAGTTTATACCTTAATATGCAAAGAGACTTCCTCAAAGTGAGTGGTTTCAAACTTCTCATTTTAAAAAAAAATTCTTTAAAGTAATGCTTTACCTCCTATTGTACAAAACAGATCAGTTTAACTCCTGTTTTATAATCATTAACCATGGGTTACATAGGTTCTGAATGATCACTTTCTGTTCTTTGACCCTTTAAGTCCTAATGTATTACAATTTCACCAAAAAGTACTATAATTTCCTGAAGGAGAGTTTTATGTCCTTTGGTAGTGTAAGCCCTATTTGATCTCATTTCAAATTAAACTCCTGAGGGTGGAGAGAGTCTCTGCCATGTAGTGAAAGTCAGTGCTGCTGCCATGCCAGGGCAATGGCTAACAGGCAGTGCAACTTGGTCCTCGTTTTGTCTTGACATTTCACACTTACAAAACAAATAAAAATATAAATTACTATAAAAATATAAACCACTACAGTTATTCTGCCAATATATCTGCCAAAAAAGCACACTATGTGCTATTAAGCACCTGCTTTTATTTCTGCCAAATTTTCCCTACAATAAATACCTTCATAAAAAGCTTTATGTGAGCCCCAGTGAGCCTTACCCAAGTAACTTCTGTTGTGCTACAGCAGCCCATTACCCAGGTCTATCCCACAGAAACTGGAACCATAGCTGTTAAACACCATTCAGAGCAGGGAGCATTCCTCACATTTCATCCAAGACACACCTTCTGTCTACTCACACCACAAAACTCCACAGCCTCCAAGTGACACAGAGAGGTACTATTAGGCTCAGGACCCTGTTTACTAAGACAGGGCAACACCATTTCCTTTGTCAGAAAGGACTTGCCAGCTACCATTTGATCCTAACAGAAACTAATTAATGAAAACATCCTAACTCTGGTCTTATGTGAAGTTTGTGCCTTCTCAAGAGGTAAAATATGGGGATGTAGCTCCATTAAAAAGTTCCCTAAACAGACTCATTCATGGGCTTTATGCTTTCACCAGCTACTCTTCTTTCAGAAACTTCAAAATGTGCTCATGTACCTCAAAGGTGCCAGTACTGCTGCTTTTCCTGAAAACTGATAGATTTTTTCTCTCCTGCTCTTGTATGCATCTCTAAAAATAGAGACTGAAGCTTGAAGCTGAGGTCTTAGCAGTGCCCTACTCTCCTGCAGCTTTCAAAAGAAATCCATTGGTGCACCTTGAAAATAACATTCAGTTTCATGTGACAGGCAGAAGGCTTTAACCAGACACTGCTGATAATCCTGGAAATGCTCTCTGAAAATAAATGTAGAAGATTTCTCTCTGCATGTAACAACTACAGACCACTGAAGTTAAGCAGAAACAAAGTAACAGAGGTAGCACAGTGTATAGGTCAGATTTATTTCCTCCAGTCACTGCCACAAACACATGGTTTTTAATTGCTCCAGAGCCTGGACACAGACATCTCAGTTCTTTTTAGGGCAGACAAAAAGAAAATACATTTGGCTTTGACAACTCAAGTGAATACTCACTGCTGTTTCACTGAATGTGACCACTGCTGGGTCAGGTGGACATGTGGAAGGTATCTAGTGTGCAGGGTGGGCCAGTCCTGCAGGGTGCAGTCCCAAACACTTTCTGAACATGCTGATCACAAGGCCAAGCACAAAGGGAGAAGCCAGAAACATGAGACAAGTGGAGAAAAGTAATTTTTGTTTGTTATCATAATCCTATAACAGTCTAAATGTACAGCAACAGCTTTATAAAACTATTTCAACGCTGGAACACTTAAAACACTTCAAACTAAAGTACCCAGAACTTTCTGGTATTTGTATTAAAAAAAAAAAAAAAAAAAAAAAGAATTTTTAAAAACAGCCCATCTCACCTGCCCTTGTTCCTCCCTTTCTCCTCCTGCTCCTCAAGGGGGAAAAAAAAAAGCAAACTGTGAGAATGTGCAACACAACTCATTTGTCGTATCTTTCAGAACCACAGTTCCTGTTTGAGGAAATCACCATTTTGGGGGAGTAAGTGTTTGCATATATTTTACTGTTGCCTACTGATAAGTCAACTAAAATGGGACTTAGAACACATAGCTGAACAAGGATTCCAACAACAATACCAAATTTAACACCTATTTCAAAAGCTTACTCCAGGGAACAGTGGGGACAAAATGCATACATCAAACCCTAAAAGCCAAATTCTGTGTATCCTCGATGCACAATTTTTCTTTTAAAATAGCAGTGGCAGCAACTTGAGTGGCAGGGGAAGATGTGAAGGCACCTAAGCCTGCCTTGAGAGCTTGTTCACCCTGAGAACCACAGCCAGTGCTGCAACTGAACTCAAGGAAAGGCTCAGGTTTATCAAAACCTCTACTGGAATACGTGCACAAGCTCAGGGAAAGCTGTTGTTACCCAGCACTGCACTGAACACCAAATGCTGTTTGTTTCTCTTACAGGAGATGAAAGGGAATGTAAGAAAAAGAATTTTAAAATTAAACCTGTGAAAAATCGAAGAATATAATCAGGGAAGGCTTTTGCCTGAGCTAAGAGGAGAGCAGAACATTTAAATAATGGAAGGAAATATTCTTAAGAGAGCTCTCTTTTAATGTTATAAGAAACACAGAAATTACCTGCAGTAGAGACAAAGGTTCTCTTCACTTTTACCAATCCATTGCTTTAAATGCACCTGAAGGTGAACCTATAACTTCCAAAGCTGAATCCCAGTGCAGACTAATTGTGTATCCCCTGAGTTTCAGATTCTGTCTCTTCAAACTCAAAAGTCAAAACTGGGTACTCTGGATCTGTTCATGGTTTTCCCCACCATGCCAACAAACACATCACACAGCCAAACTACCATTCGAATTCTAAGCTCAGAATCAAGTCTCCACATCTTGCAATAACTAGTAAGCACAGACAGAAGGTAATAGGATTCATTTCAAATTCAAAGAAATCAACTCACAAGCAGCCCTAATGGTTGTGAAAACATAATAATTAAATGATTGGCATGTGTTTCCACACAGCCAAGAACTCAGAAAGCTGATGACAAATTTCATTACCACTTTATCCATTTATTTCTCTTCATCTATATAGTAGTTCTAGGGTTTAGATTAAACAAATGCTTAGAATTTAAAAAAGCTCCTCGGAAGTTGCTGTGTGTAGATCTAAGAGAAAGATTGATGGGACAATTTAAGGAAAGGTGGAGTTTGAGCAGTGGCTACATCACACTCTGTAGCTCCTTTTGAGGAGATCAAGAACAGCTCTAGGCAATTCCAGAGAGTTAACTCTGAATTCCTGCAGGAAGGGATATAAGTACAAAAGTCACGACAAGAAAAAATTGAAGGGTTTATGTTTTGTTTTAAAGAAAGTTGTAGAAAAAAATCCTTAAAAAGTAGAAGAAAGGATTATTATCTCACTGTTTTAAGTAGAGAGTTGACAGCAGTTTCCCCACAAAACAGGTTTTGCTTTTTTAGTCCTTAGCACAGAAACTCAACTTATCAACAGACAGAAACCACCAAAACATGTGGAAGGGAGGAGCTGATTTTAGAGCCCTTTTTTTCTTTTTTCCCCAAAACATCATCTCCAACACAGTGGCTCTACCTCATTGCCAAATGCAGATAGTCACTGGGATTGCAGCAAGAATAATACAAGTCCACAGATGAGGAGGAAGAAGGTACAACTGCTGCTCAGGCTTTGGAAAGGAAAATCTGAACAATCAGCTCAGAAATGCAGGTAAATCTTGAAGTGGTTTTCCATTGCTTGTACAAACCTGAATCTTTCAGCTTAACTGCTGTTTTATAGCTTTGTGCTTTCCACCCTGTACAAGGCCCAAAGAAGTAAACATTGTAATACAGGGATAAAAAAAGCAAAATTGATCTTGCATAAAGTGCTGTCAAATGAACACAGCAAACAAGGGGAACATATTTTAACCTAAGTCTTTAAGCTAGGCAGAGCTTCTCACAGTCCATGGAGATTTTCAAACACATAAAATGCATAAAATTATATACAGTATCTTCAATCACTATGAAGAATATCCATTTTCTTAGATCAGTAACACTAGCATGCACACTGAAGCTATAACAAGGACACAATTTAACAAAGCCACATACTACCACGTTTTTCTTTAACTTAGCCTGACTCCAGCAGAAATCAAGCACACACCAAAACAATTATTCTGACAGAGGCCAAGTGCTCAGGCTTTTAGAACTCCTACAATAGTAGCTGAAGGCTTTATTTTCTGCAAAGCTCTCGAAAAACTGCACCTATAAAGCTGTAAATATTGTATCTCCTAAAAATTGAAAGTTTTCTCAGAGAAAAAATAAACCTCACAAGCACTTACTCTCTCCCTCTCTGCAATCCACAAGTTCAGCAACCTTTGTAAGATGCTGACTACATTTATTTTATGGGAACCTAATTACGAAAGCTTGTAACAAGAAGTCTGTCTGTACAGTCAAATCATAGGCAGGAAACGCCAAAATTAAATACGAAATCTGGCTGTGAAACTGAATTCTATTCACTGCCTGCTGGTGATGTTGTACCACACACATATACAGAGCTCTTCACTGTGTATTCATTGACAATGAACTTCCCTGGATTCTGCAACAGTTCCATTTATTATTTTCAACACGAGGAGCTCCTGGAATACCTCCTGTGCCCAAGGTCCCTTAAGCATGATGTCACCTGGGTGGTTTCTAAAAAGGATTAGAAAATTTAATATTTAAACAGATGGCAGCCAGATCACACTACAGCTCTTGATGCTGCTACAAGTAGTTTGCAATGGTGAGAAAAGAACATCTGGGATGGGCCAGAAAAATCAAGCATTTTGTGGCTCACACAAAATTCAGGAAATATTTCAGAATCAGAATAATCAGACAATTCCATTCTTCTCATTAAGAATATAATTCAATTAATTCACTGCAAGTGACACTGACTACTAAAGAACTTTATTCTCTTATTTTAGATAATTTGTGATGAAGTTCTGAGTTCATTGCCAATCACAGCTCTGAAAAAGCTAATTTGCTTAAAATATGACAGAAAACCTAACACAATATGCTTCTATTTACTGCCTCACTGTGATGGGAGTATTACAGCTGCATTATACAAGTGGAATCTCTTCAGAGTTGCAACATTTTAGTTTCTTAGCATAAGCACTTTGAACCCTTCTAAACTATTTGCTAATTCATATATATGTAACATTCTTACCAGTACACCAAAGTCTTTAGTCTGTATCCAAGCCTACTAAATTATGATCTCAAAATTCTGTCAAATTCCTAACCTGTACCACTCCAGAGCTGAATGCAGAATTCAAGATATAGCTGTACCTTCCTTTTGTACAACAGAAGGCCTGTTCTCTGGTTTTGCCAAGTTCCACTCCTAACAGCTCCTGACATTCCATAAAATGAAAGATTATCTTAAATTTTTATCATTCCAGTTTTTCATACTTCTTACAAAGAAGCCACAAAGTCCCAGAAAGTATCTTGCTTTGCATACTGCCAGCTGGTAGAGTGCAGCAATTTTTGCAACCCTTATTAGAATTTTACAATCTGAAAGTACAACTAAACCAAATGGAAGTGCTCCCCTTTTTTCATAAATAAGGGATTGTATACATAGGATTTAGCAGAAGGTATCAGAGTGCCAAACAACATTTACAGCTGTTTACTTGAAAGGTAATTTAGAAACCAAGAATATATAAAAGTAATTAAAATCCTGCCTTGCCACATGCCAAAAATATGAAATGTACAGAAACACTAAGCCCACAAGATGTTTCATATTGCTCATGGCCAGGAGACACTATGACATTGAAACCAACAGGACATAATGTCGCCTAGAAAAGTTATCTGTTCAATATTTCACTGGTGCCAAAAAGCACTGTAGGTCACTATGCAAGAGAGCAATCTTCAAATGTCCTTTTTGGCCTGTGCATGTAGTCTAGACACACTGCCATGATAGATGCAAGGTGAATGGAATCTGTCTAAAACACTAAAACAGTCATGGGAAAAAGAGAAAATGATAAATTAGAAAAAACTGACACTGCAGAGAAATTACTAAAAATTCACAAAGAATTGAAAGCAAAGAGACAAAAAGTGTCATTAGAAGCAGCAAAAAAAAAAGAAAAAAGGCAGCAGGCAATAGGAGATGGACTGCAAAACAGTGCAGGAAAAACGAGTTGTGGTCTCCTACAAATCTGGAATGGGAAGCAAGGAACAAAAGGAACTAACCCAGAAAAAGCAAGCAAGAACAGCAACTACAGCAAATTGTTGTTCACTCCTGAAACATTACAGTGAAATACACACCAGCATTAATTCATTAATGTGAACATCTGTCTCCATTGAGCACAATGGCCACTATCTTTCCTCCTTGTATTAGCCTCCTGCTCAGCATATGGAAACCAAATGAACGACATCATCATTCAGAATAAGATTATGTAAAAAACCATCAACTTTTCTTTCCAAATAATGAATTTCACATAACCTTGTATTTGTTAAGTAAGTCATGGTAAGGTTCTACTCTATATTTTTCCAGTTTTGGTCTTCCTACATGATTTTGTGGGATTATTTATGTACTCATTATCAGGTATAGCATTGAAACCAATACAGCCCTATACTTTCAGTTTGTCACAACTGGTCACTCCAAAACATTTTCGGAGATAGATTAAAGTAAGACAAAGTTATTTTTAAGTTGATACAAAATTAAAGCCATTTACCCTTTTGCCCTTAGGGTTTAAAAAGAAAGTGATACAAAAACCTAATCATGGTTTGTCAATGTAAACCCCTAGGGGCTGTACAAAATCTACCCAAGCAGAGAAGAAATAAAAAAATATCATTACTGTTCAGCAGATAAACTTAGAAAAATCAATTTAATCCATTACTTCTTCAGATGCTTTAAGGTTACTGAAACAAAAGCTGAGAATGCAAGATGCTCCACATACACAATCATCAGAAGCAGTTGGAGCTGAAATCCCCATGCATCAAAAACATCCCAAAAATTCGAGCAAAGAAAGGTGCCTGATCTTGCACTGGAAAAGGGATGAAAACTGGTGAGGTTTTAGCACTACCACTCTCCCCAAAAGGTACAATCACTTGTACTTCTACTGTGTAGTTACAGTATTTACAACCAGCACAACACATAGAATGACACATTTTCTTGCAAAAACTACAAAAATTTTGAAGATTTATTTACTAGAAATCATGACTTGAAATTGAGAAACTTAGCAACAGACAGGAGAGTGCACTATGTACAGACAGTCAAAACTCAAACACATTCAAGTTAGTTGTAGGTACGCAGAAAGGTGGACTGCAGCCTTTATATATATATATATATATAAAGGAGACATAAGAGCAATACAGAGATACCTGTTATCAGGGCCTGTGGTTACAGGACAACAGGAAATGGTTTTAAACTGAATATGGGTAGGTTTAGATTGGATATAAAGAAGAAATGTCTCAATGAGGGTGCTGAGACACTGAAGCAGGTTGCCCAGCTAAGTTGTGGATGCCCCTCTGTGTTAACATTTCCTGTTAATATTTGCATTTCTTGACTCAGATAATTCCTGTTGTAACTAACTGAAGAATAAACTTTTATTGTATAAATTCATGCATTTGTAAGGGAATGTTTTGAGGATGAAATTTCAGTATTATCTAGTCCTGACAGGAAAAAAAAAATTAAAAAATTACTAGTAAGGAGGATTCAAACTGCAGGCTATTCTTTAAGCAGCAAATTAATTCCAGCTTCCAGCAGAGAAGATGATTGCTTGAGCCACCTGAACATTCTCCCAACTAGCTTGGTGATATCAGGTCAATCACAACAGGCAGGCCAGGCCAAGTAATATACCTGGATAGTTCTAAGGTCACAGTTACGCTCGCTATTGATGGGCAAATCCTGTAGCCACTGGGCTCCAGGCTGGCTTTGTTTTCTCTTTTTTTAAATTAAGAATTTACAAGGGTTACTCTGAATGACTCTAATGCACAGCAAGCAGCTGCAGCACGCCAGCAGTTATTTCAAGCAGCCCTGTGACAGCAGAGCTTCGATTTCTGAGGGCTACTTCAGATGTTTTTAAAGAGCTAACACCTACTAGATTTGAACGTTCCACTTGACTGTCAGTCACAAGGGAGACAGGCAAAAAGAAAACCTGGCAGCAATTTCAGAGTTTGAGTACTTTTGAGAGCCAATTACAGGAAACACAACCAGCACTGTACTCACCGTTCACTAGGACAACTTTGACAGCCGGAAGTCAAAGCAGCCATAGAGAGCTGCATCCTACTTTTAACTAAAACACACCAATGCAAGATAAAAATCTCTCGAGTTACATGAACAGAGGAAGATTAAGTATCTGTACAGGATCAAAGACTGTTGTATTGAAAGGCTAATGACTTCCTAACAACCTATGACCAGAAATCAAATGCCTGCTCCACCAAGCCTACCTGAAATACATACAATTTCTGTCTCCATTACTTATTTTTAAAATGGGGATAAGTGCATCTCTACCCCATGAGTATTACAACAATTACACTAAAACCAGAAAGATTGGAATACTATGTGGGTCTTAACATTTTAAACAAAAGAACTTAAACATAAATAATTTTACTACTCAAACACATATTATTGCTAATTTCACATGTACCTTTCCTCATCTTTAAAATGGCCCTACTCCAGTCACTACTGATAATTTAAAATATTAAACAGAACCTCCCTGTACAGTTTTCTTTGAAAAATAAAGATTATGGCTACCTCAGATTGGTAAATTAAAGGCAAAAAACAACAAAGATCTTTAGTCAAGTCACATAAATCGTTTCCTAATCAACTACTATCCATTTAATTCAGTTCTGAAAGAGCAGAACAACAAGTTTTCACCAGTAAACTATTTTTTAATTAATGGATTAAATTAATTTAAAAATGCTGTGTTATATTCTTACTATGCTAAGCAGTCACTTGGCAAAAATAAGTCAAAGACTTTACATCCTTATGCTTAATTAACAGTTAGATAAACACCTCCTTTACATGGTTTCAAAAAAAAAAAATTCAACACTCCCACTTCTCCTTCAACTTATATACTTCCAACCACAAAAACACATTAAATCTTAATGTTCAAAGAACAAAACACACATGACATATTTAAATAAGAACACAGGGGCAGAGAGGAAAACTGCAGTACAGGTTTGCACTCAGAGACAAAAAGCTTTAAGATGTTTCATTTTAAAACACAACCTTTGTGATAAAGCCACCTAACAAATTCCTCATAGGTGCAAGGATACAGGAGACTAGCAATGCCCTTCTGCCCTGTAGCACGTTGTACAGCTTCTAATCTTTCATGTAAAAACCAGATTCCTCTCAGAAAGGGGAAGCAGTAGCAGACCGATACAGTCTACCTTTCCAGATTAAGTACCTGTTATATTTTTCCCCAAAACTATGTTGGACTTAACCCTGAGCTCCAAGTCCTCCGCAGTCCCACATACCAATGGAGCAGATGTGGTATATATGGGGTCTCTAACAAGAAGTATTAAATTCAGCACATGTAAACTTAAGAGTTCTGAGGTTTTATTATGAAATACCAGCATAGAACACTCGGCTAAACTACAAATCTGTGTACATAAACAGATACATATAGGATATGTATACACGTATATAGAGCACGTGGTTCCAGCTACAGGAAATTATACCATTCATGAGGAAACAATCAGCTTAGATACGTGAAAACAGAAATTAAAATGTTTCAACTGCACCAAATCTCTCCTATATACACTGTGAAAGGGGAAGGGCATAACAATAGGATTCTGCCCTTTAAAAAAAACATGAAAAGCAGCTTGTGTACAGCAACATCTCAATTAACCATATGCAGTAAAAAAAAAAAACCAAAACAACCAGAAACACAACAACAAAACAACTGCTAGGACTTCACTTTGAAATACAAAATAAATCACCTCTAAGTAGAAGTATACATATAATGTTTCAGTACTGCAAGCAAGAGCCAGCAAATATGCCATGAGAAGACAGTGCAATTCAGATGACAGGTCTGGAGGTACAAGGAACACCTACCTACAGTCATGCACACAGCTGATGAAGATAAACATGACAAATTTCAGACTAAATTTTGTGACACCTGCCGGGTCCACCTGGGATGCACGTAGCCAGAGGTGCATTTAACACTTAGAGGAAAATGCGCGACCACACTACAACCGCATTCAAGACGTTCATGGGGAAACAGGCTCCGGGAACCTCAGCCAAAGCACAATGCCGAATCGGTACAGTTTATACCGCTTTGAAGAGGCACAAAAAGCTCCCACGAATGAAGAAGAGCTGCCGGAGGACGCCCGTCCCTCTCCTATCCTCAGCAACGAGGCAGTGACACCTAACCGGCCCCACCTGTCTCTCCTTTTCCTCACGGCCGCCTGCACCTTCCCCCGCTCCCGGACACCCACAGCTGCAGCCGCGGCCCCGCCGTGCTATCGGGCGGGGAGGGAGCGGGGGGAGCGCGGGGAGAGCCCCCCGGCCCTGGGTTCGCCCAGGCCTCCCGCCCCTGCCCGCGCTCCTCAGCCCCACGCGGCCACGCGCTCACCAGGCAGCGGCGGGGGGAGGCGGAGGCGCTCGGGCCGGGAGTCCCGCGGAGCCGGCGGGGCGCGGGGAGCGGAGATCCCGCCGGGAGCCGCGTCCTCCGGGCCCGGATTGTCACAGGGAAAACATGACGCGGGCGGGGAGCCGCCGATCTCGCGGGGCTACAGCGCGGCTCTCGCGAGAGCGCCGGCCGCTCCCCGCCTCCGCCCGCCACCGCCTCCCGCGCGCAGGCACGCGCGGCTCGCCGCTGAGGGCGGGGCGGCCGCAGCGCTGAGGGGACGCGGCTCGGCCCGGCAAAATGGGAGCGCTGCTGGCACCGGGAATGGAAACAGTGGCAAAACGGACGGGTTTATTGGTCCTTCTGCGAGCGCGAGGAAGAGCAGACAAATGGTTTTGCGTGAAAACGACCGAAGAAACGGATCAGGGAAACGAAGCACGTAATTTAGGTGAGGATCCTGATGGAATTGATGTATTGGACGGTCAGCGAAGAGAAATGGATGCTGTATGCAGGGACAAAAAGTGCAGAAAAGGCAGAACGAATCGCATCAATGGACAAGCAGGAGTATATTAAAGCGTTTGATTAAAGAAAATGAACAACGTAACAACAAATTGTAAAACAGTCACTGAGGAATGAAATTCCAAGTCTAAAGAAGGATAAAGGATACAGTAAACACTATCACAGGCTTAGATGGTGGCAGCAACAATGGTGCATCAAGATCAGCGAGACCAAAGTGGCAAGAAACAAGACAATGAGAAATCTTAGTTATACCTACATGAATTGGTAAAGTCCATACAATATTAGGAATGTCATCACTTAATCAGTAGACATTCGTAGACTAAGTAAATGGGAAAACTGACAAGAAGCAAGAGGAAAACTGCAAGAAGGGACTGTGTATGTTTCGGTACATTGGCCTAAGGTAGGAATACAATGGAAGCTTACAAAGATTGGTGATGTGAAATAGGTGAACAGGGAATGATTGTTTACACTCTTCCAGTGGAAGAGCTAGAACGTAACAAGAGGAACTAGAAAAATTCATAACAAAATAATTACTATTTTTTCATTCACATATAATTAAGCTGCAGAACACCTTCATGCAGGACCAAATATAGTAGAAGTTTACCTGGACTCAAAAAGAGACAGGAAAGAAAAATGTCCATCACAGTTTGCCAAAGACATCTCTGGTTGAAAAACACCTCAGCCCACAGAAAGCCCTACAGTACTTGGGGACACTTTGTGCTTGCTCCTGCCTTTCCTTCCCAAGGCATGGGCTGATGGCTGGCTCAGACATGGCACCAGTGCACCAGAGATCCCATCCTTATGCCCTTGTCCTATGGCCCATATTTCCTGGATCTCCCCTCAGTAGCCTTAATGCTTTATTCTGAGTTTTGAAGTGTTAGTGGAGGTCCCTAAGGGTAGAGCTCAGCTCCCTGGAGGAACTGTTGCATTTCAAGACACAAGTTCCAATTAAAATTGGACTAAATGTCACTGGCCACTTTGGAGACACATCCCAGGTACTGATGGCTCTTCATTCTGCCCCCTAAAAGGCAACTCAGGGATACACAGTGTTTTCCATGAGAATAAAACCCAAATGCCTTGCTTGGGAAAGTCTGAGCCAACCAAGCTAAAAATCACAGATTAAGAAAAAGTCTGTTAGCAATTTACTCATGTAATATCAACCCACAGGATGATGGTCAAGACAACCCATTTTTCTCCAATAAGTTGTAAGATTTTTTTTTTAGTTTTGTACCTCTAACTACACCAGCTAATCTTTTGTCTAAAGTCATAGTCAAACTCTGCTGTGAATGAGCAGCTCCTCTGTTGATGAGACCACCTGTGATAACAAATACCACCAAAAATGGGGTAAATTATAAAAACATTTTAAAGTATTCCTTGAATATTTCAAATATGTCAGCTAAAGGATGCTGTGTAAGAAATAAACTTTAAAAAAAATCAACAGATACATGAAAACTCATTCAGTGCAGACATGTCCAGCAGATCTGCCATTCCACAGAAAACAGAATATACAGACACACTCTGCAGTGTGCACTCTTCTCCATGCTCACATGCCCCACGCCCACACACATTAGTCACAACAGGAAGACAAAACCTTATCATTGACTGCAGCTTTTATAGCTTGCAGGCTCCACCTGCAGCCAAGCATTCTACAAGTCTCGAGAAATTTTTTAGGCTTCCAAATATCTAATGCTTTTAAGTTATGTACACTTAGAAAGTACTGCAGTTTTGTGAACTTAGTATTTGTTTTGTTTGTCAAGTCTTGACCCAGCCCATCAATCACTCTGCAGTACTGGGAGCCAAGGGCTGTCCCCTTGTCGCTTGTCTGGATGCAGGTGCAGGGCTGGAGGCGAGTGCGAGGCTATTTCCAGAGGCTCACTGATACCAGAATTTAAGTTACACTGGAGGACCATTGCTATCAATCTTTGTGAATTCTCACATGAAGCTTGTTTATTAGATAGCTATGGATGCTGAATGCAAGAAAGCAGGCAGGGAGCACAGAGCCTGTGTGAAACTAAGGCACACAAGGTTCTCACTCTGGCCTGAGAAATCATATGGAGGAACCCAAACAGTCCTTGGAGAAGGACAACAACATTTGCAGGTATTGTTTGGATCCTTGTTGTTTACTTGCAAGAAACAGTCAAGGGGTGTAGTTCTTAATTGTCCAATAATAGTTATGTGTTGTTTTAATGACCAATGTGAGTTTTACCTCTTGTAGAGTCCATGTCGTTACTTTTGCCGTTCCCAACACACAGCAACAGATAGCAACTATTAATATTCTGTATTAACTACAATCTTTGCTAACTCAAGTGACTTCCACAGTTTCTCCTTCAGAGCTGGACCCCCAATGCCTGAGTTACTGTCTGCATCTACAGCCAGCTGGACTCAGAAGTTTTTGAACTGGAATAAAACCCAGCATCGCAAGTGATGCAGGATGAGGTCTATTCCATCAGCCTGTACTAAGCAGGAAAGTATTGTCAGAATTACTGAGAACCCAAACAAAGTAAACACCATTCTAGCCTACTATTCTAGCTCTATTCCAGATCTAGTACTCCAGCAGGTCTGAAAATAAGGATGTAAATAAGGGGAACAATTCTACATTTGCTCTTGCACTGCCAATGGCTGTCACCACAATTCAGCCACCTCATTTGAGAGTCAACTATCATTAAATGAAAACACAGAACTTGCATCCTTTGGAAATTGCAGAGGCTTCTGAAACTCATTTGGGTACCCTGAGGACATACCAGAGGAAAGATGAACCCTCCAGCCACCTGAAGCTATATTTTAACAGAGTAAAAATAACAAAAAAAGTTGAGGAGAGTTTTGCAGGACAACCCTAGACATAGGCCAGGAATACTTGAATCACAGCTTTTCAGTGGGCAACATCATTCATCCTCTCCCCCTCCTTCACAGCAAGCATAAGCAGAAGTATTCAAAATTACAAATCTCAAGAGTTCAGCCCATATTGTCCCTGGCTGCAGGACATTCATCCTCCATTTCTATTTCCAAAATAGTTTCCATCTTAGCTTCAAAGCATAGAGGGGCGCCAGGAGAAAGCCCATATGATAATGGAGGTTTCAAGGGAAAGGAGGCTGTATAGAGTACCTCTGTTATCTTTGTGCTCTCATCTCTTCTTTAAAACAGAAATAATCCTTTATGATGACTGGAGACCTCAAGTCCCACCTACTGTTTTCGTCCTTCCCAGCTTCACTTGGACTAAGACAGATTACTTCCAGCTTTTAGCTCTGCAAGACCTGTTTTACATCAATGATTCCCTATTACTTTGCATGAGTTACTGCATTATTTATTAGTTTAAAACGTACTGTTATGTAATCCCATCAAATGTACTTTTAATCTTAAGCAATGAAGAGAAAGGTATGATAATGACAAAATAATGCACAATTTAACATCAAATGTTTTTCTGAAATGGTTAGTAATTATCTTTTACTTTTTTAGTAACCATATTTAACTCTTTATCTTCTTCTGATCTGAACATTTCACCAGGGCTATGACCAATTCCACTCTCACTATTTTTTAAGATCTTTTTTTATAAAGCAGTGCCTAGGAAAGGACCAAACTTCCAGCATGAGGCTATGCTGTTTATCTAGGGCTTATTCTTAACTACTTTTCCACAATGTAGGATAATTTTGAATCATTTCAGTAAATGGGAATTTATATTTGAAATACCTCAATTAGCTGTGTTTTGATTTTACTGACTTCTCTTTTTCCAGCAGACTTCGCTATCATTGACATGCCTTGCTGTTGTCATGGCAATGAAAGGAGTCTGTATGGTTTGGGATGTGACTCAGAAAAAAATTTATACAGAAATGGGCCATTAGAACAAAGGACACCAAATGTTTCTGTTCCACCAGTTAATAAATGATCAACAAAAAAACAAAGATCCTAAATCAGAACAAATGACACCAAACAAAACTTGATTGGATAGAAGATATCAAATTATTACTTGTGACCCTCTCTTGCATTTACATCTCTGTGTGAGTATAGCTTTATCACCCCCCAAGAGTAATTAAAATCACAGTGATCAGCCTGGACACTAACTTAATGAGAACAGAACCCAGATTTGCCTGAAGAAGTTACATTCTTAGTGTTTAGAAAAATTAGGAATCTTGCATTGTGGACTTATCCCAACAAAAGAGTCTCAAAGCCATCATCTCTGTGAGGGCTCCTTCAAAGGCAAGGCCCTTCCCATGGCTCACAATTTACATAAGGCAAAAGAGAGGCAAGTTTGCCAACTAAAAGATGAGGAAAGGAGCTTGTGGCATCCACTGAGGAGGTGTGGACAGAGCAGTTGCAAGCACTAAAGCCAACCTACATCAATCTATGAAGGGCATGGAAAAATTATTTTCAGCTAGGCTAAAAATACTATTTACCTGTCTTCTCTATGTTACTTATGACAACACTGGCTCTTTTCCTGTGGATCCAAGGGATGTGGCTGGAGCTGTCATTAGATCATTTGCCTCTGCAGGGATGCCAAATGAGAAGGCACTGAAATATATGCATCTGTATCAGTCCTTCATTTAATCTTCTGACTCTGGTTCTGGAGTGACAGTTCCTCTGCATGGCACTTCCTATTCATTCCAAGCTAAGCCATAATGAGTGTTATTTATTTATTAGAAAGCAATCTAAAGCCACATCCACACAGCCAGCTGGCTCTTACCCCAGTACAAATCATCAGTGCCACATAATCAGCAGTTTCAGAGCTCAGGATTGCAGGTAGTTGTGTCACCTCTTCTACTGTTGGACTCAGCTGTGAAATGCAGGGTAGGAACCAGTCTGAAGTAACCTCAAATTTAAGATCTAGTTCAATCCATGGCCATCTCTCCACTTCTTTAGCTAGCTGGTAACTTTTTCAAACTGTTTCACTCAGCCTAGCTTTGTATCAAGGCTCCACACTTCAGAACTGCCCTTGGCCAAGCCAAGACAGAAAACATTCCGAAGAACAACTAGGGAAAACACGTGGGAAACAAGAGGGGTTTGCACTGGAAGACAATGAATGATAATATACAGGGGAAATTAAAAGGATTATACATGAACAACTAACAACTGAATACATACACAAGACTAATTCCAAACAAATCTGTATCTCAAACCATTTTGAGCATATGTGGCAAGCAGGTTACTAGGGCTTCATGAGGATTAGTAATTCTCATTAGCTCAGTATGGTTACATCCAGTGCACAGCCACAGTTCAGCTTAAATACAGTGTCACAATAATACCTATAATGCATAAAGATACTGGAGAGAACTAAAAAACAAAAGAGAATGGCCAATGGTCAAAGTACCATTCATAGGATTGCCATTCCCAGCTGCATTCTTACATGTTGTTTAAAATTCCTCTGAGGTCTCATGAGTGAATTTTGGTGCTCTGCTGTCCTTTAAAAACAACCCCTGTTGCACAACCCTGTAGCGTGTCCCCACTTCCCATGCTTTTAGCAATACAGTCAGGAAAGGTGCCTGTCACAATTGCTTTCCCCTGCCATGCCCTGCAGTCTCCTCCTCAGTGAGCAAGACCACCTTTGAAGGGAAACATGGAAAAAAGGCACCACAGAGCTCTAACAGCCCCTTTGTGCTTCCTACTGGAAACTCCCCGTCCCTTTGCAATTTCAGTGGAGAGGTTATCCAGCTTCCATGGCCCTGGAGCAATAGGAGCAAACAGACCAGTTGCTCTTGGCAGAACACAAGGGTATGGACCCAAGCTCTGCCAAATACAGCAGGAAAGAGCTGTGTGTCCATCCCCAGCAGCCTCAGAGCCCTCCCAAAAGGGAGCACCTGCAGGGCTGCACCAGTTAATATTCACAGAGAGTTGCATAATATCAAACTGGGCTCAGTAGCAAAAGAGCACTTGAGCTGTTTTGAACAAGCACTGCTCTGATTTCTTCAATGGAACCCAAGACAGGTGAAAAATTTAGGAAAGATAAAGTTTATGCAATTCATAAGCACAGCACTGATCCAGTCCCCATTTTCATAACAAAAAAACCCCAACCCTTCATTTAGAGGGCTTCATATAAGCAAAAAGCTTCCATTTTTTTCATTGAGGCCATCTGACCTTGAGTAAGTACCCTTCCTCGTTATTTCTCTCTGAAATAAGTTACACATCTAACGACTGGCACAGGCCTGCTTTTCAAATTACTCTAATCTTTTTGCACAAATGCAAAATATTATCCTTTACCACAATTGTTCCATGCAAGATCCTATGCATCATTTCTTTCATCAAGAATTTAATTTTCTAAGTCAGAATATACAGTAATTTTATAAAAGGCATTAACAAGTATTAAATCTAGGAAAAACATTTTTTTATAATTGTGATTTAGTTTTTCTTTTTAGAATACAAATGCATAAAAAAATAAGAGCTGTCCTCCAAATTAGCAACATTCCAAGAGCACAATTACTCAGGTAATTGTGCCACATGAAGCCTGAAGGCCTAAAAGATACTGTAAAACCTTTTGTCTCTACAGCATATTCAAATGCATTGTTCAGCATTTTTAGAAATAATTTCTTTTTCCATGTTATCTAGATCATTCCTCAGAATAAACCAGTAAAAATTTTAAAAAAATATTTTCAAAAAAATCTTTTTAGGGGAAAAACCAAAGTTACAACTCTATTTTTGCCCCAGAATTTCTTTCTTCACTTGAGCTACAAAAGCAATTTCAATTTTCTCAGAATCTATCTTCCTTTTCAGTTCTGACAGCTATGTTCCTTCCTTGCTCATGCTCCATTCTACCATTTCACTACTTTTCCCTCTCTTTTCCTAAGAAAAAGTCCAGTCCTCTAACTACTGGGTTTTTTTCAATTGACTTCTCTTTGGCTTCTGTCAGTTCATTAACATTTTTCTAATCTTTAACTCAAAGTGGATATTCTAGCTGTTGTCTGAAAGCTGTACAATGAGGAATTATCCTTGTGCTTTCCTGAATCAATGACTACTCTGTAAGGCTTTTCTCTACTCATTGTTTTCACATTTCCTCTCATTCCATGTGTTCTTGCATTCTTTTTTTTTCCCAACAAACACCACAAGACAAATAATATCCTCCCATACTTTTCACTTTGAGATCTCACAATATTTTTCAAAAAGAATCCTCTTTCCCTTACACAGGGGGAAAAAGGTACAAATAGAATAGGGTTATATCACCCCAATATGTCTAACATAGGCTGTGTTTCAGTTCAGCATATTAGCTAATATTCTCTTTTACAAGAAAACCCCTGCTCATAGTGCTCTTTGTAGAAGGGACTGGTAAATTTCCAAATTTCTTTTTCCTGTCCCACACAGCTCCCTGGGCTGCTTCCACCACAATACCTGGCTGCTGCTGGCCAAAGAACACTCCCACTCACAAGTGAGACTCAGAAGTGTAAAGGTCTCTTTCCAAATAAATACTGGAAAGAAATCTTTCACTTGGAGTGCTATCATCATCTTCATTTTAGAGAGGTGAAAACTAAGCCTAGACAGACTTTTCCAATACCAGGGTTTAACCCAAAAGCCCAGAGCTCCTTCCACACATTTCTGGCTTTGTATGTGCCATGAAGTCCTGGACATGATAAACAGAATCACAGAGCAACCAACAGACATTTCCTCTTTGACCTAGCTAATTCAACCCTAAATCACCCAGAAGAGAGATGAGTTAGAACATTTATATCATGAAACACTAATAAACACTTCAGCCAATTCGACAATTATGAAAACAGGTACGAGTCAATAAAATTGATTAAAAGGGGGAAAAAAAAAGGGAAAGAAAAAAAAGAGCAAGGCAAATACACAACAATTAATTTAAAACCCCATCCTACAACTACTTTTGAATTTTGTCCAAATGAACTATATCAAGCTCTATGTAAATAGTGTTAAATCAATTTAATTACAGAATCACATGGAAAATTACATTAAAACATCTTTCACTCCTCTTCCCAAGAGTGAAACCAAACTACCACCAACACACCTTAGTAGGTTTTTCTTTTTGTTTGTTTAAAAAGAGCCTGGAATTCCCTAACAGAAAAATACAAAACAACCCCAAGTTTTGCTTTGAAATGGAAAGCAGTTCCATTATATAGAAACGTTTGTCTAGATGAAAAGAAAGCTCTGCCCTTTGCACAAAAAGGGCTGCAAGAGCATCCTGTTTAACCAAGCAGGTGTCCTAAAGAACAACCCATCAATATATCCTTTGAGTAATTCACATATTTAGGATGGTATGTAAGTTATACCCCTATCTGACCTTTATGGATAATTTTTTGAATTAGCTTAGAAATTCATTGTGTCAGTATTCTGCTTCCAGGTGAAGAACTAAGTTCCTGCTCTGTACTATCACATATAGAATTTACCATATCAATGCACAATTAGATACCTGCTGTGCCAGTCTTTGAGTTAGGAGAGGCTTTGGGATCCTTTTTGGTCCTTCTCTCACATTTGTCTTTCAGTGAGGTTACCTAGTACTGAATATTAGTGCTAAGAACAAAGTCCAAGCTACAGAATTAAACATACTGATAAGACAAGTGCCAGAATGGCTCATTTCAGTATGGTGACGTGAGAATGACAACAGGCATCTCTTTTCTGTTGCTGGGGGGCATCACAGAAATAAAAACTCCTATTATATTGCAAGGCACCAGGACATGGTACGTGGACAATGCCTAAGGACAGTGGATGGGCCCACACCCACTGCCATCTCCTACACCTCCCCTAATGTTTGCTGCCCGCGCTGTCCAATACAGTGACCCTTTCCCACCTCTCCCAGCTTCTCCTCAGTGTCATTGCCCTGCTTCCCTCATCCAGTACCCTTTCTCCCCTTTTTAGGGATATTTTCCAATTTGTCTCTCTCTCATCAACATGTGAACATGTGACCCAGCCCCCTGCACTGCAAGGCCAGCCACACTGCAAATACACTTTGTTCTAGTTGGCCTCTGCTCAGTGCACACAACAAGATTGGTGCAGCAGCCACTGCCAGGGGACCCGTGTCCTATAGCCTGGCATGGAGGAGCTCCAGTGGAACACTGTGATCCAGTGCTTGGAAAGGCAACCTGTCCCACTTCATTGCTCATTCACATGAGCCTTGTGCAGAGGAGAGGCTCCAGCATCGACTGGGTACAACAGAGAAGCTGAGGGAAGAACAGGAACGAGACAGTTTGGTATTTTATATATTGATATATATATTGCAATATTTTCAATGTGTGGATTCTAACTGGCCCACCATCATTCACAAGGTTTCTGTAGGATGTACAGCCATACACAACAGAGAACAAACTATTTTAGTACTAGGAGATGCCACTCCAGAAAATGTCTTTAGCTCTTCTTCCATGTAACAGGTGTCTTAAGAAAAATATGCCAAAGGAATTAAAAGCAAAACCAGCATCATCCTTTCATGCAGCAGTTGAGTAAAACAATACAAATTAATATTATTGTTCATGTACTGCTGGAGGAACAATTTTTAAAGTTCATGACTGAAGACAAAACAAAAAAAAATCCAGTCATTTACTTTGGCCACAGTTTAGAAGTGATCCAACAATCACGACCCAGCTAAACCAAAAGCAGCAAGGTAGTTAAAGCAATATGGACAACACTTTCTATTACATTTGCATGCTTCATGTATGGGAACTAAACCCAAATCAAATCCTTGAATCAAAAGCTGAAATGCTACCATGAAAACAAGGAATCAGCACTACAGGAAGGTAATGCAGAAGTATTGTTCACAACAGCAGCAGTTTTGCAGGCAAGTAACTTGGGACATACAGCTTGAGAATGGTGAGAGGAAAACCCTGCTAAGGACTTGAAAGAGAAGTTAACATGAAGAAACATTGCTGGGTCTTGCCTCCAGATTTCAAAGGACAAGGTGTAAAGTGGAAAATTTTTATAAATACACTGGCAGGATTAGTGAAAGAGAGTGATCGCTTACACCAGGCCTTTCAAAAAGCAGAAGTGCAGTCCTGGTGGCCTGAGAAAAACAGAAGCTCCCTGACACAATACCCATCAAGCCAGAGAACTCTGCTTGCTGCTTCTCCATTACTGGTAACTCTTGGACAGAAGCCCTGTGGAGACCTGTAGTGATGCTCTGCAGCACCCCTCTGCCAGGACCCCTGCACACACCCAGCCCCTAGAGTTTACCTTATGATCCCATGCCCTGCCAGGGAATTACAGGGTTGAAATTGTTATAAACAAAACTAGAATTTTGACAACTAGGTTTATTGAGTAAACAGAAGTTTAATTAAAAATTAATACAATTTAATAAATTGAATAGTAATTTGGAATAAAAGAATACAACTTAGTAAAAGAATACAATTCAACAAAAAAATACAGTTTATATATGTAATTTGCCAGTAATTAAGTATGATTAAAGCATAAACAAAACTGACTGGGGTACAGAGAGGGCTTCTCACCCTTCCTCACATACAAAACAATTCAAACTAAACTGATATACTGTATGCTTATACATATTTATTAATGTTTCCTGTAAGTCTCCTCCTATTTCCAATTCTTTAATTTTACATCACTGTTCTTCATGGTGCATGCCTCACTTATTGCTAGGGGGTCTTCAGTCTTCTTTTGGTGGTCTTTGGATGAAGGCTTACACTCATCCTCATTGTCCTCTGTGTGGCCTCACAGGTTGCACATGTGTACTGAGCATTGTGTTATGTAAGTCTATTCATTAGTCTTACATTTAATAATTTTCAGGCCCCATGCCTAAAGTCGTTCCAGCTTCATCCATCTCAAGGTTGATTTCGTCTTGGGACATAATTTCTCTCAAAACTGCATCCTGTACCTTAATTTTAACATGTAACATCTGTAAAGGGGTGCATCTGCCTTGTAACACTGATTCTCTTAATTGCTTCTAATAATAACTTTCCAAATAGTTACAATTTAGTTAGCACAAATCATTTCCATTTATTACAAAACTGTGCCAGAGCTGAGCACTGGAGAAGAGATTAGGCTATCAGGCACATAGAGCAGGGAGACAATTAGGCAAAACAATAGTGAAATAACAGGGAGGGCAGGAATCTGCTTGTCAATCTTTCCAGGCACTGCTGTGGGACATTTGAATTTTCAAACCAAACTTCATTCAGTTCCTGGTTCTAACATGCCCCAGGATCCAGAGCCACGCTTAAACTGAGGCAGGACAGACAGGAAGTCTACAGCAATGAAAAGAGCACAGACACGGCCTCTTCCTTTGAAGGAGGCCACTGAGAAGGATTTTCAGGTTTTGCAAAGACAGGAATGCTTAGATCTAAATAGAGAGCACAGCATAGGTCAAAGCTCCTTCAGAAGAGCACCTGGTAGAGATATGTAACCCTGTCCTTCAGAGAGCTCAGGGTCAGACTTTTAATTCAATTCTAGATGTTCTCCTTTACCTGAAAATAGTGTTTTTTACAGCATGAGAAATCAGGCTGTGCTGCACAGTAGGGTGACACATGAATGTGACATGCGAGGACTGCAAGACCACATAGGACCGGAAACAAAGGACGGCCATTGGATCCCAGTGGAGCAGCAGGGCACAGCTAATTGCTAAAAGCAATTAGTGCCATGGGAAACAGGCCAGCCTGCCCTGGCCAGCAGCCATCCCTGCACAACAGCTACAGGGCACTGCAGCTTGACATGGTGCCAACCATGGGCCATCTCCAAACACACAATGTCACTTCATATTTTGGGACACTGGATCTGAGAACAAAGAAATACCACCTAGCAAATGTCCAGCAACTTCTCAAAGTAGTGAGTCGTGATTTCTGTATCTTCCCTATGAAGTGATCAGATGCTTAACTCCCCTTAAGTTACAGTTCAGTGAAAAGTTAAGAAGGTTTAAAGCCTGAATCCAGTCTTTTCATGAACTTGCTCGATTTTGTGAGCAAGAACCCACGTGACAAAGCAAGTCAAGTTGATCAGTGTCTTACTAAGCCTTGGAGGATATTTCTCAGTATTCTGAAAACTGCCCATGACTAGACGGTGCTCAGACACCATGTACAAACATAGTAAGGAATTTTAAATAGAGTACTGTAACAAATTTGCTGGTTTCTTTTCTGTGTAAATTAGCTAGGCCATTTGAAGACGAGATAAATTTTTATTATGTCTCAATTCTGCTGATCTTTAGCATTTGGATCAGAAGAGATCTTGACTAACATTTCATACCTCTACACATAAATTTCTCAAAAGTCACTGACCTCAAAATCAGCATCCTATTTTTACTGAACAAAAATCAAAGGTAAACAGTGTGTCACTTCCAAAGTACATAAGACTTAACATGTGCTCAGGTGCAAACCACATGTCCAGCATTAACTGTACTGCCTGAGAACAGCTTCAGTAATATGTTATTTCAACAGAGCATAAGAAAGCTGCAGTAGTCATTAGAAAGAAAAATTGATAAGGAGAGAAAATCTTTACCTCATGCAACACTAGGTCATTAGATACTAGGACATTAACATGATCTTTCTCTTGGCTGGCAATAGCTGTACATAGCTATCAGTACAGGAAAAGTTTAGTGTAGATAAACATTATGAGAGCTTCATTAAAAGCAGCTACATAAAAAATTGGTTTGAAAAGTACATACCATTTTATAACTTTCCAATTTTTTTATTTGGTGGTTTTAGATTTTTTTTTTCTTCTTACAAAACTTCTGTGTAATCTTTTGTTCCCTTTTTCTCTAAGGAGCTGCTAAACAAAGCTGCTACAAGTACAAAAAAGCATAAGAGACTGGGTGGGGTAAGGGAAAACCTGTGAGATGGAGCATTTAAACATTCTTAGCTTTCCTTCGTTACCAAATAAAATGATAATGAATGAACCCTACTGTTCATTCAACACAGAAAATTGGCTTTTCAACTGATTCTTAGATTCCCATATTATAAATTAAATTAGAATTTTGACAACTAGGTCCCTTGATTTAATAACAGTTTATTTAAAAATGAATACAATTTAGTAAATTGAATAGTAATTTGTTATAAAAGAATACAGTTTAGTAAAAGAATACAGTTTAGTAAAAAATTACAATTTATATATAGAATTTACCAGTAATTAAGTATGATTAAAGCATAAACAAAACCGACTGGGGTATGGGGAGGGTTTCTCACCCCACCTCACGTATGAAACCAACCTGGGTACGGAGGGGGTTTCTTACCCTGCCTCATGTACAAAACAAAGCACTTCAAGTTAAACCTATATGCTGTATGTTTATATATATTCATTAATGTTTCCCATCAATTTCCTCCTATTTCCTATTTTTCTGTCTTTACCTCACTTTTCTTCACGGCGCATGCCTCACTTATTAGGGGGTCTTCAGTTTTCTTTTGGGGGTCTTTTGGTGAAGATTTCTCCTCTTCCTCGTTGTCCTTTGGATAACCTTACAGGTTTGCATGTGTGTACTAGGCATTGTGTTATGTTACTCTACTAATTAGCCTGATATTTACTGACTTTTATGCCCAATGCCTAAAGTCATTCTAATTTTGTCCATCTCAAAGCCATTTTCATCTTGGGACATCACTTATCTCAAAACTACATCCTGTACCTCAATTTTAACATGTAACATCTGTAAAGGGGTGCATCTGCCTTCTAACACTGATTCTTTTGATTGCTTCTAATAATTACTTTCCAAATAGTTACAATGTAGTTAGCACAAATCAATTCCATTTATTACACCCATGACAATGTTGGAAGTTAATTTTGCTCAATTTCCATTCAGAGTTTGCATTTCTTCTGAGAAGAATAAAAATATTCTGAAGAACTACAACTAGTTGTAGGTTTTTTGCCTTAAACTAAGCAAGTCACACATATTTGGTTCTCAAGCAGATTTTTCTTGATTTTATTAATTTATTAATTAATTCTTATTTTTATTAATTACACCTCACCTTGCAGATTTAAGTTTAATTTGGTTTTTTTTTTTAAATTTTGTCAACTGCTTTATCAGCCTTAAATTCAGGTGCAGAGATTTAGTAAGAAAAATACATTTCAGATCCCATGGCTCAGGTCTTGGCACAGGTGTAATGCATAGCATGGCAAGAATTTACTTGAATTGAGGTGTATTTACTTGAATTAGAACCATCTGTGTTGCTCACAAGCAGTGGAGAGAAACAGAAACAGACTAATTTAGTAATTTAGGGGCATGTGTTCTATCTGCTTGCCAGAAAAAGCCCCACTGAGCTCATTTGATGCTCAAGTAGGACACATGAACAAAGATACTTGAATACCTGTTTTGAAAGGTGCCTTTTGGTCCCACAAAACACAACTTCTTCTGGAGGAAAATTTGTTTGCTGCGGTCTCAAAAGAGGGATTTTCAGTGATTCTTCCACTAGGGAGTGTTAAAGAATCTATTTTTTTTCACAGGTGTTCTCTGGGTGCAGAGTCAAGAACAGAGGCCAAACCATGCGGGGACTGCTCGACAAGTCTCCTTCAAGCCTTTAGTCACCCTTCTGGAGCCCAAAGGATTTCCTCCATCAGCCCTGCTACCTGGTGGAACTGGGAATCCCACATTACCATCAGTGCCATTTGGACTGTAAGAGTTCATAACTCACAGTGTTGCTTCCAGGCCACATTTTGCAGAAGTGATGACAGAAGGAGAAGGAAATGTTACATTCACCACAGCCTCAGAAGAGTATTTATCTGCCACTTGCAGATAAGTAGTACCTTGTCAGCAGCCTCCCCTAAAACATACTGTACACTGGATATCTGTTAAGGGGGCAGAGAAGGTGTCTCCCTAATAATCCCCACTCAAAAAAAACCCCACAGGCTGCTTCAGCTGTGTGCAATGTATCACTTACCTAAGACAGAACAGCTCCTGAACAGCCAGCACCAAGCCCCAAAATTTGGCCCTCTGATTTTTCAGCATGTTTTCAAAGAAATTCTCATGTTTACAAAAAACACTAACAAGTACAGGTCAGTCCTCTTACTTGCTAAAATTCACGTGCTGGACTGCTGATCTGTGTCTCCCAAATTAACAGAATTAACAGTGTTCTGCCACAATCTTTCAAATTTCCTGCAGATCGTGTAGTTTATTAAAGATCAGGCATCCCCTTTTATATGAGCAGTAACAACAGAGACAGACTCTTCAGATCACAGCAGGTTGTAAGTATTTTAATTAATTTCAATTACAGAAATTGCTTGAAGCTGAGGCATGCAGATTGCTAGTGCAGGTTTTGTCATGAAGAGCATGTCCCAAAAAGCATTGAAAGTCACATCCCTAACTTACAGACAGCATTGCCATTTTTGTCACATTCAGGTATTGCTGTGCTTTTATTTTGGTTTAAGTTGACAGAAGAGATTTTTATTGCCCTCCTCTGCTAATGAGAGTTTTCTAGCAGCAGATAGGTTCAGTGGTGTGAGACCCTAATTGGTCTACCTTTAACACTAGACATAAATTACTTGTCGAGATAGTTCTAAAGACAAATGGGCTTGGCATGACATCTGGCAGTCAAACACCTCTATTTTCCCACAGGGCTTTTTGGCCCATATTACTGTTACCTGAACTTATCAAAAATGAAACCCATCTGAACACTCCATTAGATTTTACCTTACACAGTGGAGCCAAAGCCATTAAACAGAATAAATATTCATCATCATCAATGGGAAAAAAAAAAAAAGACAGTCCCATTTTGAACAGTCCACAGCCTTTTGATTTTCAAAACAAACAGAATGAAGATCTGGAATTCTTACAGTGACTTTTGAAAGAAATAAACAGTCAATGCTCCTTGAAATGAAAAATCTGAGTGGAAGCACAGTTTGGGGTGAGGAAAGCAAGGCAAGAAATCTACATCAAAAGACAGTAAGAAAGGAACCCACAGATTGTTGCAAACATACTCCCTTGTTTGACAATTTAGAGAGGTGTACTAGTACATTTATCTTCATTCTGCTCCCTAGAGATTTTGTTCTGAGGTCTTTCCCTTCCAGGTATTCTTACAGAAGATCACTGCTGTTTCTGAAGTGATTGAAATCCCACCTCCCCTGTCCAATCTGCCCCAAAACATACTTTCCTAAGTAGAATAGATGCACTGAACTTGTATTTTCTGACACTTGGCACTTGATGCAAAAAAGCAAACTTTTCATTTTCATGAAAACTGCATCAGTTTTTCCCACAGTATTTTATGAAAAGTGAAAGTTGGCAGACTTTCCCTATGAACATACGGATCTCACTGATAAGGCTATCTCAAGCACTTAGTCTGTGGTATGATACGCAGTCTGTGCCACCTCAGGGGCATCCCACCCATGTTTGACAGGCTCTAAGAACTCTTCCACTTAAAACAGCAACTTTGATATGTGCTAATTTTCAAAACCCTTGGTACATCTCTACAATTATCAATTAACATATCAAACAAACTGACTGCCCTCTGAAGTGCATTTGATCCCTACAAAAAAGACACTGAAGAGCAGGGACCTACTACACCAGGCTAAATAAAACAGCTGCAGGTGCTTTTCCCCACCATTTAAAAAAAAAAAAATTAAAAAGCTTTTCAAGTGCTTTTCAGCACCTCATCATAGCCCTCAAATCACTCTACAGATAATAGAAAAACAATTCTAAAATTACTAATGGGCCCTAGATAATTCACAGAATAAAAAAATGCTGAAGACTAACTCCTCTTCAAGGCTTCTTTCCTTTAGTGCTGTACTGGGCCATGGGAGAGTGTCTGCCTCTGGAACTGTCACCTGGAAGCAGCACCAAGCTCCTCATTCAACACAGCTTCCCGAGGTGCTGCAGCTTCTCCCTCTGCACATGGAGCTTGCTCAGAGCACAGGGAGTGAGCATTTGTCACTACCCTGGTGCTGAGGGCCCTCAGCTGAGAAGGGGTGAGACCTCTGGGAGCCACAAGGCACACAGGGACCATTTCCATATTTTAGCTCAAAGGCCTTTAGCACATGCCATTGCAGAATAAATGGCCCCAGCTTTCGAAGCAAAACAAGGAGACACCCACTGGCTCTGAGCATTGATGTTATGAAGAGATGAATTAACAGTTACCCCATTAATTAACAGTCAA
This sequence comes from Poecile atricapillus, assembly GCF_030490865.1. Lineage (NCBI taxonomy): Eukaryota > Metazoa > Chordata > Aves > Passeriformes > Paridae > Poecile > Poecile atricapillus. The sequence continues at coordinate 16,971,604 of NC_081259.1, forward strand.
AAATGAGGACAACTGAGGATGAGACCCCAGGCAGCAAGTCAGAGATACAAGTAGCAGACTGTGAACCACACAGATTCTGCAAAAAGACACCGGTGCTGGGCACCCCGGGGGTTTTAAACTCTCTTAAAGTTGAGGACTGGTGCACTTTGGATCCTTTCATTGATTGGTCCTTTTTCCGGTCACTGGTTGCTCCATTTTGTGGTGCATTCCTGACCAATCATTCTGGAATGCCTCGATTTCACTGCCTGGCTCGTTCTCCTGTTACAGGTTGCTGTCCTCACCCCATGAGGTAACATTCTGGAGAATTCCCTATACTGAACTCACTGGGTTCTCACCACCCCCCTCTAGTGGGCACATACTCATACTACAGCACCTTCAACTTCATAACTTATTCAATCAGGCATAACAATTCATTACATTAATTAATAATACATAACGAAATTACATTATTAACAATTCATAACCCCACATATGAAACCCAACTTTATTTGTAACATTGACACCCAGGAAATCACTTCTGGAATGGAGCTAGTACAGCTAACTACAAAAAAACACTACAGGAAGGAAACAAGCAGCTTTTGCTCCAGAGAGCAGAGGCTTCTGAGGGACAGAACTGGTTCAGCCTCACTGTGTGCAACTCTGAGATACTTTTGTTTCTCTGTGCACAGAAAACACAACTGTCCCTCCTGTAAGCAGCATTACCAAGGTTCCTCTAACTGCAGTCTGAAAAAATCTGTATTTACCAACCACAGCAAAAGCTGAGGTCCTTGCATCTCCACATACATGACTATTTTTACCTCTCCATCAGTGCTACCAGGATACATTCCTCAAGAAAATAATAAATTGCCTTACATGCTCTAGAAAGCCCAAAACTAGAGATCTAAAGAATTTTATACAGTTTGCTCTGGTAACTGATCAGTCATTTCATTGACTGTGGTTCCATTTACAATGGCATTATAGTGACTCTGAATCACCCCAGGGTGGTATGGTTGGGTGCTACCTCGGGGTCCTTGGCAAGAGGTCCCCAAGAGGGTGACAAATAAAAGAGGGATGGTCACAATTCAGTGACCCGAAAAGTAAAAATCTTTAATACCGAAACAACAAACACATGAGCCAAACAACAGTATAGGGCAGACCAAAAAGGTCAGGGTCCAGGGTAGAAAGTAACTTATATAAGGTAGGTTGAGGGCAGAGTTTGAGGGGAAGGAATCAGTAAGAACAGGGATTTGGAATGTGCAAAATAATGCAGCAAAATTTAACCAAGAACAACCAAGAAACCATAGAACTTTCTAGCAACATTTACATACAACTATTCAAGAGGAAGTGTGGGTAATACTTTGCTCTCCATGACTTAGGGGACTTTTCCCACGGCCTTAAGTCAGAGTTTTCATCAACCCTCAACAACTCTGCATTAATAACTTTGAGAAATCATATAGTTTCCTGTACATTATATTTTTTTCCAACATTGTGCATGTCAAATAGAATAGCTCTATGAATTCAGTCTTTAGTATTAAAAAATCCCAAATGTAGGTCAGTATCTGCGTAACAGGACAATCTTTTAACCTTGGGCCACGAGTCTGTTAACCACCAGGGTCAACTTCTGACCCTTGGCATGACACACCGTGTTTGGTAACTGATCTGCCCCACCAAGTGGCTTTGGATATACTTCAACTACACAGCTGCCTGCTTTATGTCATTCCAGACGTCCTACAGACTCCTGGAGAATTTCTTCCTGGCAGAATAATCAAACTCCAGGAAAGGATTTGGAATCTCTAATTTGTTGATTTACTCATTGTGGTGGATTGGCATTTAGGAAAAAAAAGTGAGGAACACCCATGGAAGTGATGGCTCAGAGAGGCTGCTGGGAGTTTCTTGTCTGAGACCTGGCCAATAGCTGGCCAGTTCTGAGACCTGACAGTATTGTTCACCACTGAAAAGTGATGTTACCTTTGTGACTGCATACCACTTTTTAAACCTAAGCCCGGGAGCTTCTGGCTCTCTTCTGTTTCCGGCCCTGAAAGTTAACAGAGCTCTAGTGCAGCTGCCCCCTCCCCACCTCGCAGCCTGTCGGGAGGGGGCTGAGCCGGACACCAGCGGCTCCCGGGTGGGGAACTGACACAGGCCAGGGATTTCCCGGGCCAGCTCAGATCGCTTTTCTATTTCTCTCTGGCTCGGGCCAGGAGGGGCTGAACCAAGGCTACTGTTTGAGCCCCAGCTCGGGTTTGGCTTTTCAGCCCTTCTTTGAACACGCGTCTCTGAGGCCAGGCGAAGGAATGAGGGGAGGACTCTTCTGGTTTGCAATTCACAGATTTATTCTCTAAGGAGAAATCCAGGAGAAAAGACAAAGGACGGGGGGGTCTGACCGTCTCCTTTTAAAGGGTTAACACCTCGGGGGATTGGGAATTGTGAGAACCAGTTAGAAATTACAGCTGGCGGGCACACAAACTTTCCACAAATAAAATACCGACAGGTAAAGATAAGCAGTAACGGACATGGGAATTCTCTAATTAATTTCCGAGAATTAGGGGCTTTTCCAAGACGGGGTGGAGCCGCGGGGCAGAGATCCACTGGCCGAGCCTGTGCCGCCGGAGCCCAGGGAACTGGAAACACCCGGGCAAAAGCGGCAGAGACACCGCGCCGGGCCCGGAGGAACAAAAAGCGGATCTGCAGCGGATCGCCCGCCCGGGCACCGACAACAAAGGAGCAGCTCCCCCTCGGCTGTGCGGGCCGGCCGGAGGGAAAATGGAGACAGACACAGCACGGGGAGAAACGCGAGCTGGAGCCGGAGCCCGGGGTCTCGGGGGCAGGGCCCGTGTGAGCGAACCCGCTGAGGGGGAAGGCGGCGGCGGCGCGGGAAGGGGAGGGGATTACACAGGGACACCGGCGGTGCGGGGATTACACAGGGACACCGGCGGTGCCGGGATTACACAGGGACACCGGCGGTGCGGGGATTACACAGGGACACCGGTTCACGGTGCGGGGATTACACAGGGACACCGGCGGTGCGGGGATTACACAGGGACACCGGCGGTGCGGGGATTACACAGGGACACCGGCGGTGCCGGGATTACACAGGGACACCGGTTCACAGGGAGGGGATTACACAGGGACACCGGCGGTGCGGGGATTACACAGGGACACCGGTTCACGGTGCCGGGATTACACAGGGACACCGGTTCACGGTGCCGGGATTACACAGGGACACCGGCGGTGCCGGGATTACACAGGGACACCGGCGGAGGAGCGGGCCCGCAGGCAGTGCGGGCGGCGGCCACACCCACAGGAAAGGGGGAAGGGGCGGGGAGAACCCGGCAGAAGCTTCAATCGCGGCAGCGAAGGAAAACAAACACAAAAGCCTCTAACCTAGCTGGCAAACTAAAAAGCCCACCACAACAGGGGATGGAGACTGCGGGGCTTTTCCCGAGAAGCCCTCTGGGTCCTGTAGCAGCAGAGTGACCGAAGCTCTTCCCAGGGGCCCCGGGACAGCTGCTGACACTCGCCAAACCCCACCATGGCCCGCACACACAGCTCTAAACCGAGAACCGTCTGCTCCTTCCCCGCGGCAGCTGGGCTGCGAGAGAGACACCTGAAATCCGACACCATGAACACCTGTCGTGGCTTGGGCCAGAATTTAACCCTTCACCACCTAGATGAGACCTGCCGATTTAATCCCTTTCCAGAGAGAGGAAAGTAAGAGTGATCAACACGTAAAGAGATAACATAAACCATCAAAGTCAGTAAAAGAAGGAGTCGAGCCTCAGTTGGAAGGAGAATGAAAAGATGCTTTAATAAACCGAAATATTCTTTTGGTAAGGCCATGGAGATGGACAATAATGTCCTAAAAAACCCCTTTAATTCATGAAAGAGTATTTGGGGGAAATTAAGTATTTCAAAGTGTAAATCTGAGCAAAGGTATCCATTGATGAAGCTAAGCAGATGGTGGGGTAGTTGTGATCCCATGAGAGGCTGGAACAGAGAGAGAAGTGAGAGCTGATGAAGACCCTTGGCCCCCAGGAAGAAAAAGAGAAAACATCTGTTCCCAGAGATGATCACAGAGACAGATGAAGAGAACCTTGGCCTCCTTCATGGGAATGAAATCCATGAGAAAACTGTTTTCTTGTGGAGAACTCTCCATGGAATGACAAGAGAAAACTCTTCTCCATACAAACACTGATGAAAAAACTATTATATAATTGGTATTGCTTTAACATCCCAACTTTTGTCTCTATGTTGTCAGTTGAGAAAGGAAAAAGTTGCGGGGGGGCGGGGGGGAGAAAGAAAAGGTTTCTGGAGGTTTTGTTCTGTTAATAAACTTTCTTTATTCCTTTTAAGTTTTAAGCCTGTTTTTCCCTTCTCCTAATCCATGTCTCACAGCGGAAAACGAGTAAGTGCACTGGTGATTCTTAGCTAGTGCTATGAACTACCACTCTCATCTGACTACAAATCCCAGCACACACACTGTGCAGGGGACATTGCATTTTTAAGTACTGACTTCCACTACCACTGGCTTGCACTGGCTCCTGTGCCAGACACAGAAAAGGCTTTCTTCCTGCTTTAATCCAGGTGCAGATGCAGGGAAATGGAGCATTACATATTCCCAACTGTTCATGATCATGGGCTTCAAGTCATTCACATTTCAAAATCAGACTTCACTTGTTGCAGACTTCTGAGGACTTAACTTTCTATGCTGCAGCTTTAACTTTCTGTGCTGCAGTGTGAACCAAGACAAGATGAAAGGCTGAGCACCAAGACCAAAACACCATCCTTCTGTTATTTTCTTTTGAATTGCATGACTAGGACTAAACCAAATTTAGCATTTCCCATCCTTTGCTAACTGAATGAGACACTCTAAGCTAAAAATTAGAAAGGCAAAAGCCCACACTTCAAAACAGTAAATCTAATTAAATTCAAATTCCATACCAATACATTACAGTATATTTTATGTATATAGAGTAAAAAGATTTAAAAGATAAAAAAAATTCTCAGGTAATTCAGTTATCAAATAATTGTTATATTAAGACAATTCACACACACAAGATACTTCAAACAATTATTTTTAACAAAGCATTGTATGTAGTTCACAAGGTTCATCCTTGGGAAAAACATATTTTAGGAAATATTGATGTGACACCATTTTTCTTAGGTTTTCTGTTTAGCAGACACATCCCACCCAAAAAATGCCATGACCAAGCACAGTTCCAAGTAGAACAGGAAAATGTTACACCTCTGAGATGGATGGTCACAAGTTGTAGCAAACTGCTATAAAAAGCTAATGCTGAGCGACAGTCTCTGCACCTATCCCTCAAAAATAACAGCAAACTACAGCAGCAGTGACACTGTGAGGAGACACCTGAGCAGGCTCTGGCACAAGGAGTTGCAGGTAGAGCCCCAGGTCCATGCTCAGGCTCCTGGATCACCCCTGTTTCTGATATGGGGTACACTGTGCACAGGGCATGGTCACAGACCCCCTGTGCATACACCAGCCCCAGACCCACAGCCAGGTCAGCCATTCCTTCCCATCTTCTCGCACAGCCAAAGACCATACTCCACTCCATCAGGGCTCCCCAAGGCTTGTCCTCAATCCACCCTTCCCTCAGCAAAGTTACTCACCATGACGAGGACCATGACTTCTTGTCCATTTGAAACCTTCGCGTTCTCACCTCACCAGGAGCTCTGCCTCAGGGTCTGACTTCTGCCCCTGAGCCTCAGCGACAGACCTGCTCACTGCAGCTGGGATCTGCCCATCCCCTGCAATCCTCCCACCCTTTGTGCCCCTTCTGGAGGCAGTTTGCTGTAATATCACTTCATCAGGCTCATGATCACTTCCAGGTGATGGTTCCCTGCCAGCCCCGTCCAGTAACAAGGTGCACCTGACCCTCTTTAACTCCTCCCACTCAAACACACCTGTTGAAAATTACGCATTACCTACCATTTGAGCACCCAAGTTGTTAAAAGTTTGAAGTTTATATAAAAACATAAAAAACATATGTAAAAACATTTATGTGAACAATACAGAATGTCAGCTAGTTACAGTGACCACACAGAAATGAGAGAAGGAAAAGAAATGCCTAAGTTATTTAATTAATTGTTAAATATATACCTTCTTTTCCCTGCACATACAAATTCCTTGATTTACATAAAAACGTAGATAGGAACAATACCTCTTATTAAAAGATAAAAGGAGCAAGCGAAAGTAAACGGAGTAGAAGAGCACAGAGCAGAGGCGAGGGCAGCAATAGCAGAGCTGCTGGGGCCGGCTGTGGCCGGGCTTACCTCGCTGCCGAGGCTGCGGGACACCGGCCTGCGCTGTGGGGACCTCGATCCTGAGGGGGAAGCTCAGTCCACCGGGCCCATCAAGGGCCGCACGGCGAGCCGGTGCCACGGCGGCGGCTCCTCCACAGCCCCAGAGCGGCTGTGCCGCCACCTTGGTCTCGATGAGCCCCCCTCAGCCCCAGCGGGACAGCGGCGGCACCAAACCGCGGGCCCGGGCCCGCTCCCCGCCGCTGAGGGGCGGCTGCTGCGGCCCGCGGGGCTCCGCGCCTGCGGCTGAGGGAGCTCGCCTCAGGCCCCGCTCCCGGACTGGGGGAAACAGACACACACCCGTCCTGCTTTCCAACATTTTATTAGCAAATCACAATAACAAATATCTCCGCTATTTTTGACAGGCTGTAGTATTTCCAGGCACACAAAAAAATTCCCCAAACCAACAAACAAAACAACAAAAATATGTCTATTAAAACACATCACCACTAAAATAAGAATCCAAATAGGCATACTTTAATAAAAATACTTGTGGTCTTTTGTGGGGTTTTTTATTGTGCTTTTTCTTTTTTTATTTTCCCCAGACTATCGCTTAATTTCTCTCCAGGTTCCCTACTGCAAAACAGAGCAATACATAGAAAATAGATTTTTTTTTTCTCCCAGCAAGATTCTGTAACACAAATTCTTTTAACGTTCCATTTTCTTCCATGTCTTTCTCTTTCTTTTGGCCCCTTACTGAAAGGAACCTGTAGGCGGTTGTTCAAAACCCATAGGTGATGAATTCAGACCAAGCCCTGCAGTGAGCAGGTGTTGTGCCAGCACTGGAAGCAGCACAATTGCACTGTGCTGCCCTGAGCAGGCTGAGCTTCACCCCATGGAACAGACAGGGCCATGGACACAGCTGGGAAAACACTGTAAAGCTTCCTAATGCATCACCAACATTAGTCCTGAGAACAAGAGATTCCACACTCACAGCATGCTCCTGCCTGGAACAGTCAGGAGATAGTTTGGCTGGACAGGAGTGCTGCATGTTGTGGGTTCTGTGCAATGAAGTTGCTTGGGAGCCATGTGGAATGACTGAATGCCAGAGAGAAAGACCTGACCTTAGCTCACATGGGCACAAAGATGACTGAAGACTGAACAGTGAGATGTCTGTAATGTCTCTGTTAAAATATCACCTCAAGTCTTTATAAATGTAGAATCAATAAGCCAGAGCTTCACACAGCCTTGCACTCCTCTGTCTTTCTTTCTGCTGTGTCCCATCTTCCTTAGCAGTTGCTAGGATTTTACATGAGAATGACCCCATTTCCATGGGAGCACAATCCTGATCAAACAACCTATTTTAACAAGGGCCCAATTTTTAGAAGCGTGATTTACATACACATGCCACAATCTCAAATTTGGAAATCAAAGATGTTTTTAAAGTCTAGAAATTCATAAAAATACCGCTGGCTTGGAGTCTGTTTAGTTTTCCACATCCTTGGGAAAGCAGGAAGCAAAATTTGGTAGGTAAGCTGGGTGGTTTTTTATCCAAATATATATTTTTAGTGCTCTGTTTATGAAACAGACACTCCATGACACTGCCATGGTTTGCCTGGTTGGCAACTAGGTCCCACACAGCCCCTCACTCACCTTCCCCTGACCCTGGTGGGGAGAACTGGAAAGCAAACCTCAAGGGTTACTTTGAGATAAGAACAGTTTTGTAATTGAACTAAAGCAAAATATAATAATAATAATAATTAATAATAATGGAAAGGAAAAGAGAAGAATAAAATCCAGGAAAGACAAGTGATGCATAACACAATTGTTCACCCCTCATGGGCCAATACCCAGCCCATCCCTGAGCAGTGACCTGTGTCTCTCAGCCAATTTACCCCAGTTTACACACTGAGCATGACATTCCATGGGCTGGAATATCCCTTTGGCCATTTTGGGTCAGCTGTCCCTGGCTATGGTCCCTCCCAGCTTTTTGTGCACCTCCTCACAAGCAGAGCATGGGAAACTGAAAAGTCCTGACTTAGGGTAATCACTTCTTAGCAACAACTAAAACATCAGCAAATTACCAACAACATTATTCTCATACTGAATCTAAAACACAGCACAGTACCAGCTACTAAGGAGAAAATTAACTATATTCCAGCTGAAATGAGGATATACTGAAACCTCAGGTTTCCCTGTTACTGCTCCCTCTTAATACATACGTTACTGCAACACTTTTTGAGGATTCTGTCTCAAGAATTACACAGAAAGTTCAGAAATACACCTTTTAACTGAATATGTAGAGAAGCCCATGCCCTGCACCTTATCCCTTGACCAGCACACATCACAGGCTATGGCAGCACAAGATACAAAATAAAAAAATTAAAGTAGTATAAAAATGCAGTGCCATATTTGCAGAAACATTTACTCTCCAGCCTCCACAATTCATATATCCACATTCTCTTTCCTTTCTTCCATCATTCCCAGTCCAGGATCACCTCCTTGTCCCTTTCATTTCACCCCCTCCTTCATTTTATGTTCCTTCCATCAAATCCTACATTCTGCCTCTCTCCTCCAAAGCTCCTCCTAAATTTCCTTCCTTTCACAGAAGTAATTTCTTATCAACTGCATTTTAGTCTCTAAGCAAGGATACAAAGTTACAAATAAAAGCAGCATGTTTTTATTTCTCTCTTAGAAACTGGAAGCCACCAAAATTAAACTGATACTAGTTTTCAACACCTTCTGCTCCAAAACCTTAGCCTAGAGGTGACAAGTGTAAAGCCAATAAAATCAGTTTCCTCATCCATCTATAGTTGTTTCTAATAGACTTGCTTTCTGATTTTTAATTCCTTAAATGGGAAAATAAATAGGAACTTCTAATAGCAAATATATTCAATGAAAAAATACCCTATGCACATTTTTTGGTACCAATTGAACAATACTGGCTTAGAAACTAATATAGTTAAAATGATGCAACTTCCCTGTGCAAAGATGTTACATCAATATCAAAGTGCTTATTCCTCAATTTTAGATACAACTCCCTGAATAAAATACAGAAGTCTGCAGTCTGGGTTACATGTAAACAGCACCTGTACAAATAGGTGTTAACAAGTTTCCAATCTGCTAACAATAAAAATATTGATGATAATAATAACAGAGTCTAATAAAGACTATTTATTCACATGCCTTAGGTTTCTAAATGCCCTTTTGTTTGGTAAGGCACCTGTCATCATTCTGTGAAAATGTTGTATTTGGGTGCATGTAAATCACCACAGAATTTTTTTCTCTTTTTCATTCAAAAATTGCCTTGGCCTACCTCAGTGCCACAGTCAGTTGTACTCCCATGGACAAAGGGAGTTGTGCTAATCCTCAGCCAGACACAATGGCCAGAGCACAGTTCTTGTTGCATTTCAGAACTATTTACTGCCACATTCACAAAATCAAGGTTATGGTATGTAATGTCACTGTGATTTTCTCTTCAGTTACAGCAATAACAGAATACTGCACACAGTGAACAAAACCTGTCAGATACCTGCCATCAAATATTTATGCTATTAATAAATATAAAAATTGCATTAAAAAAAAAATCCTTAAGACTCGCCAGAAATTTCCCTGATCAAAATAATAATGCACACAGTCTTAACCACTGTGCAGAAAGTTAATTATTCTGCAGTAAAAGATTATCAGTAGGAACCCCACACCCTGACTGGACTCGACATCAGAAATAGACTGAAGTATCACTGAAACACTCAACATATAAAAGGACTCCAGCTGGTGCTTGTGTTGGAGGATTTCCCTGGGAATCTTGATTCCAAATTTTCTAAAATGCTCAGTAAGCATTTAACACCATCATCCAGTTGTTGGTGTAGTTTGAGAAGCAAGAAGCAAGGATTCAGACAAGAAGTCCAAGTCTGCTGCCAGGGCTGCTTGCTTCAGCAAGGATGAAAGTTTCCTGCCTCCTGGCCATGGAATTCTCATCCCATTATGATAGGCTGCTTCTCCTCTGAAGAGGCGCTTTTCTTTGTAAAAGATCCTCACTGTCGCTTTCACAGTTTCTCTGAAATAGAAAGGCCACAAAGTCTCTGTCGTGTAAATGAGATACCATGCTCTTAAACATACTGTTCCAGTATTATCAGTATCATCTACTGAGAAGAGCAGAGCTAAGAGAGCTCTCACGTTTTCACTCCAGAAGGTCACAGGCAGTGCCAGGGTCCCCCACCCTCCACCACAGAGCTGGGCACAAGAGAAGTGAGGTTCCCTGCGACTGCTTGGATCTCAGTCACACCCCATGGTTACTGCCTGGGATCCAGACATCATCTACAGGCTCCTTGCTGCTGCTTTACACAATAAATGCACTTAACCCCCAGAAGGTCTACCAAGGCGCTGGCTCTCCCTACACAAGATTCCTGTCCCAGTAACAGAACACACAGCAGCATTAAAGACAGAAATGATGCCATGGTTCCATCTAGTTTCCCTCTCCGAGCCACTTCTCTCCTGTTGGGCTGTTCATTCATATAAGGACAGCAGAAATGACTGCACAGTAAGACTGGTTCTTCTTCCTGTGTGAGGAATGTACCTACCGAACTCTCATCCTGGGTCAGGACCCTCTTCGCCAGCGAGTACGATAAGTGGTTGCACAGAGAAACAACACGGTATGAAAGCTGTGCAGAGAGGGAGGAAAACCAATTTGACCATAAATACTCAGTGTAGACATATTCAAACACATTTCATTCATTTACTGCCTATTACAATTTTACATTGAAGCTCTATCTTGCCCTCTGATTCCATCAGGCTTGGGAAGCCACATGTGAGAAGGATTAAAGGCTCATTGCCATACCTTCCATCGCCTTCTAGCGTATTGCCTTTTGAAGTTTTCCATGTTAACAACAGATGATTTCCGAACCAAAGCCTGTTGCTTGTCCATAGGCTGGAAGATAAAAGATTAATTTTATTGTTGGGCTCCCTTTGGTGAATAAAATATGCAAGATACCTCATGTGGAGCTGGCTGAAAGAAAGCCGGGGAAGCTGTGGATTCACACAGGTAAAAGCAGAAGAACTAAATCTAGCCCACTCTGGGTATAAACAGATTGCAAATAAAATCCTAAAACTAGCAGGTGCTAAGGCTAGGCTTTCACTTTGTAAAGTTGTTAAGGTGCTTCTTGTGTATACCATCACCCATCTCCCTTCCTGCAGTGATGCATGACATCACTGTAATAAAATGGAACAAATGGTATCTGTCATGTAGTATTAGTGACAAGGATAATGATATCTGAAAAAATCTCCAGCTTTGTCCTTTAACCATAGCCAGAGTACAAGAGCACAAGGCATTGACACCCTGGCAATAAAATAATTGCAGTATCTAACTACGGAAAAGTAGGAACAAAAAAAGAATATAGATCAGGATTCGTACCTAGTGTTGCCCTGAGAATCAAAGCTTCTGATATTGTTTTTCACAGTTTCTAGACACTTTCCCAGGAAAGCAACTATAAACATAGATGTTTATACATTCAGTTAAAGATATGTCTTTTGATGGACGTTTCTCATGACCAGAGTGGTTGGGAAGGTGGTAACCTAACTATTCAATCCCTGGTTGTTGTTGAGAATGTATAAATACTGAAGTGACAGAATAAAGTCTTCTTCTTCCTTTATCCCACATTGAGTGGTGTCTGTGTGAATCATTTCATGTCCAACAGTGACATGCCTATCATTTTGGATGTCAACCTGGTGTTAAGGAACAGATATTCCACAAATCCTGACACAGTCCTTCAGAAAATGAAGCACATTTCAATTCCAAAAGCACATCAAAATTTGCATAAACCATAAAACCAAATCTGACAGACTGAGAGAACTGGTTCAGAACCAGATGAGGCAAGAGTGAAAAGAGAAAGGCCAGGAATCAGCCCTTCAAGAGTATGGAGTATCACCATCCCAGCTGTTCTGATCTGCATATGTAGGAGGTGGATAACAGAGAAATATTTGTACTGAACTGGACTGGAATGCAACCAAGCCATGCACCTGAAACAGCAAGAGTACCAAAGGAGAATGGAAAACACATCAGTGAGGATTTAAACATCTTTTTCAGAAAAGTAACTTGAAATGGTTGAGACAACAAATTCACTTTTCTCATCAATGCTGTAGGTATGTACATTTTTGCAGGTATCTCAGCAGCACTTCAAGGAGCCAAGCTACAGCTGGACCCCCTTCTCATTTACATGTACACACCATTTGCATTCAACAGAACTGGTACAGTTAAGCATTAAATATCATTTCCTCACGCTGCAAACAGCCAGCAAGCAGAAATCAATCTGAAGTGGAAAAAGTCACTGGCTAAATGTCAGCTGTACAATCTTTATGAAAAATTTCCCAGTGCCTTTCAGCAGCAGAACCAACACCAACTCTAACTCACTTTACTGCAGACTGGTAATAACCACCTCTCCATTTTAAGTACCCTGCAACCCAGTGACCTTGTCATTCTCTCAAACATCAGGATCTCTTCCCAAAAGCAGTGTGTGATTAGCCTCAAGGACCGAGTCACAACATTACCCTCACCCAAACATGCTCAGGAACAAGATGGCCTCATTTAATGCTCATTCTCATTGTGCCAGTGTATTTGTTCAAAAAGAAAATGGATATGAACAAAGAATATGAGATCTTGGCTGAGGGGAGACAGACTCTCTTAAGAATGTTTTCTGCAAATTCTAACTCTCACTAGGCTTTATGTTACATTTTAGGAATTAAAGCTCCCTCCCCCTGACAATAAAATCCTGTGTTCAAGTTCTCCTGGACAGCTTTTAATGGGTCTTCCAGCTTAAAGGAACCTGCAGAAGCATTCTGAAACAATAAAAAATGGACACATGCAAAATTCTTAATACTACTTGTCACAGTAGGGCCCAATTCTCCCCAGCCATCAATGCCAGCTTGCCAGGGTCACATCCTGGCCATCTACACTACTTTGAAGCTTTTGAAAATTTCATATATTGTACCACGAACAATGCCACAGAGAACACATCCAGTTTTCATCCTCCTTCGAGTACAATGATGGGAGCAAAAATACCCCAAGTGAACAACTGTTTTCATGACTCTGAATTTGCATCAGCCTCTGCACATCTTTGTGAGGACATGGAAGTAATGCGTCCACTGTAGTCTGCAATAACTGGATGAGAATATGCTTTTATTTTTCATCTCAAAGTAGGAAACATTATTCTTAATCATGTTAGGAACAACAACAGTTTATTTAGGTCATTAACTTACCTGCAAAAGGAGGAGGGAGGAGTGCCAGTGAAAGATAATATATATGTATGTAAATATATATATATATGTATATACATATATATATGTAAAGTTTCACTCTAGCTGGACTTGAGCTATTATCTCACTGATTCTTGTAGATGCACAACAGTCACAACAAATACCAACAGAAACTTGGCATCTTTCTCAGTCACTATCAACCACCAGGGAACAATTGCATCCTGCATAACTAACTATTTATTGTGTTCAAAAATTAAATTGATGCATCTGTGCATATTAATACAGTATAACCAAACTACTTATTTCAAATACAAGACAGCAGGGCATGATTTAAGGTTGGGTAAACTTTTCTTTTACTTTTTAAAATCTAAGGAAAAAAATATTTATATGAAAAACATTAGTCTCAAATGCCACACCATAGATTAAGTTGGTTGTAGCTTTGTAATCTTCACTGTAGAAAAAAAATCAGAAGACTATGTTATCACTTAGTCACAAATCAACATTTGCACTGCAAAATTACACAGTCATTTGATCAATACAAGCTCCCAATGGTGTCTTATGAATAGGATTTCTTTGATACAGGACAGGAAACTCAGCTGTTGATTAATCCTTTAGTTTAAAATTCACCTTACCTTTGATGGTAAAAGAGTTCACCCTGCACAACTGGCCTGAACACTAATCCAAACATTCTTCATTAGCAGCCATTTCACAGAGAATTTCCACAGTACCAGCTAAATGTTAAATTACTACACCATTTGCTTTATTTTACAGATTTAACCTTTGCAAATCTTTGTCTCATAAGGTGTATAGAACTGCCAGTAGCAGGGCTACCCAACTCTTTCCTTCAGACAAGCAAAGATGCTATAAGGGGATTTTTATTAGTTTCCAGACACCCAGTTTCTATTAAGTACAGATTGACTTATTATTTTTTACCACATTAATTACCTCGTAATCTTTAGGAATTGTAATGATGCAGAGTAAAATAAAGGCAATACCAAAGGCTTTGGCGTTAGATGTGTCCATACCACTGTGATAATCTTGTTTGAATAAGTTCAGACACCAAACACAGGAAAAAAACCCCAAAAACAACTTCAACACTACAAATCTCTGGAAGAGTACAGCTTTGGTCAGTAGCTTGTGCTATACATCAGAACTTACTTTAATTCTAGGTCATGTTTTTGTGTAGAATCTATGCACTGGAACCTTTTTAAACTGATGTACATTGAAACAAGCAACAAACCCTGCACTTAGCCTGATCTCAGTACTACTGATGGGATTCTGTCACAACAAGATTCAACCCTGCAAGGAATTCTTCACAGCAAGATCTATTTAACAGCTCCATTAGTGATTCATTAATATCTTTGTTGAAAACAGAGTCAAAGTTTCCGTTCACACAGGCTTCGTTTTCCAGTTGAAAACTGCTCATTAAATCCTGTATCCACTTGAGTTCCTCAGCAAGTTCCTGTCTGAGGGAGTCATAGTGGCTCTGCAGCTCAGCGTATTTCCCACACACGCCTGCGAGACTGGCGCCGACAGCCTCGATATCATCATTCAAATGCCTTTTAAGGGACTCCATTTTACGGTATTCATACTTCAGCTGGGACAGCTTGTGCCTCACGCTTTCACTCTCTTCTTTATACCAAGCTTCTTTCTCGTTATAAATGGAAAGCAGAGCATCCATGTCCTCCTGCAAGGAATCGTGGGATGCAGCCAAGGTGCTGAAACCCTGCTCCACATGGGAAAGGTCCTCTACGATGTGGGCAAAGCGCTCAAAGTTGATGTAGCTATTGTTGGGGGGCATGCTGGAGTGGCACTTTATTGTGTACTCCCTCAGGCGTTTCGTCTTCAGCTGCGTGTTCTCCACCTTCTTGTTTTCCTGGATTTTGGTTTCATCTTTCAGCTGGTGAGTCATCAGACAGAGGAACCAATATTACTGAATGCTTTCAAGACTGCAGACATTCAAAAGCTCTTCACAAAGGATGCAGCCTGGGCTTCCACAATGCTGGGAGATTCTTTGCTCACAAAGATTTTGTTTCATGCATTTGATTAGAAGAAACAAACACCAGACACACAAGCCCAGAACTGAATGTGACAAGTCATATGCATTCATTCCAATGTGATAAGTGCAAACAACTTATTTTCATGCAAATTTTTAGCAATTAACAGTGTTAAAGCTATCAATATTTGTACAAGGAAAACCAACAACCCTAAAACCACTCCAATTAATGTTTTGTGTGATGCAAAACTAAAACTGAATTTCAAAAATCCTCGTTAGTCATGCTAGCTAATGTATTTTACAATTCACAATTCACAAGCAAGCAATATTTATGATGAAAAAATACATACAGACACACAAATGTAAGCAAAACACAACATGGGTTATAGCAGTTCTCTCTTCAGAGAAATTATATTTTCCATATTGATTGCAGTTAACTCTCAATTCAAGAAAGCACTAAATCAAACACACAGTATATGCCCAAGCAAACAAGAATGGAAAAATGCAAAGCCCAGTCCAATATGAAATACTGTAATGTGCAATAAACATCAGAGTTTTGTTACTCTCTTTTTGAAAGTTATGATGATAAAGGAAATCATTTGCAGAAATCCAAGGATTTTGTCAGACCCAACCGATTTTCTCCCTGTACATTTCTTTGAGTCACACAGCATAACAAAGTACTTAGGGGGCAGTTTTCCATTTAACACACCAGTAAGAGTGAGAATATGATCTCTGCTTTGCTCATGGAAAAAAACATGATCTTTTTTTTTATTCAGTCTTACCGTTATCCATGGATGAGACAGAGCTTCCTGAATCGTAAGCCGCTTCCTAAAAACAACACAAAAAAACCCCAAAGACTTGAATGAGAAATACTTGGTACACAAGTCCATTAACCCACACTCCTCCCAGGCTTCCTATGAAGCATTTATCAGGATAATTCCAGGACAAACCCTCAAATTTCAGCATTAAGCTTCTCCCTGAGGCACACCGCTTGTGTGTGGTTTAGTTACTGTTCTAAACTTCGGTAGGTAACTGTCCTTACTCCACACAACTTTAATTCTTATTTTATCAAAATCAACCTGCACTTTTGTGCACCCTTCCATAAAAAGTAATAACACATTCCTTTGTTTCGTTCATCCAACATGCTTAGAAAATACATTCTTGCTATACATCTTTGATATGACTGCGTCTGAATCAATACTAATTACACCAGAAGTAATCAACAGTAATTATTACAAATTATAGTAGTAATTATACACTGTCCTTTGGAACACAGTATTACAACACTGCAGGAGCTGTTGTTTCCTGAAAGCAACATTTCTTGGAAGAATACTGCAAATCTAATCCAAGTGGATCAAACCTCACTTCTTTCAGCATTGTAGCAGTTGGGTGAACAGCACATTAACAACACTGAGAATCAAAGACAGAAACCCAGCATTGCACAGGCACCATGTCTGTACATGACACAAATCCCAGTAGCACTGACTTCTCCTTGGAGATGGCCAACCTGTGCAAAACTCTCATCAAACACCTACTCTACCCCACACTGAGGGGCCTGATAATTTGCAGAAATCTTCACTGAACAGTTCCTTCTCTCTTCTAGCTATTTTATCCCCTAATTAAGCCATTAGAAAGAACCACAACAGTCTGACTTTGCTCCAGGACAAAGAAAGTTACCGGGAAGGAGATGCTACTTCTGTGTGCACTTTATTAAAAGCAAGAAAAACTAAAAACAAAAGACTGTGGTTTCTGTAACCTGGGAACAAAGATCTGCATAGCTGTCACACAAACCCTAGGGGACTGCCACAGATACAGAGACTTAGAACAACTCCACATCAGTACATGTAGTAATTTTTCTGGCATTGCACCACTGGGGGCATATTCTGGCATGGTATCACCTCCTTGGAAGTAGTTCATAAGAGACTGAAATAGTGGAGTGGCTGTTACCCTGAACTCAGGATTGTGCACACCATTATCAGCCCTTCAGCTACTTGATTCAGTGCCAACTTGACTCAGGTGAGAATTCAGTCCTGAACATGGCATTTAGCTGAGGAGATTTGGTTTCTCTCCTCAGGGTTTCTGGGTGCAGTGATTAACTACGGGCACAGCAACATCCTCCTGTCTTGCTCTTGACTGGCAATATACACTGCAAGAAAGACTTTTTTCCTTGTAATGTCACATTTCACCAGGTTTATTTTAGAGACAAATGGGTCTTTCTGAATATCTGCTTACCGTGTATCTTTCACCAGTAGTTTCCGAATAAAGTCTTTTGCCAGGTCACTAGTATTGCCAAAAAATTCTTCATCAAAGTCGTAATTCACAGCTGTGATGTTGGCAAGTGTTTCTTGTTTGGTTTCTCCAAGGAAAGGTGATGCACCACTAAGCCTAGATAAGCCAGAAAGAGGAATCAGTTGTAAAAATAAGCAGCAAAAGTCCCCTAATAAAATCACAGTGACTGTGGAATATACTCTTAGGACATTTGTGGCTCTTGTGTTGAAGCAGCTCTGCCATGTAGGAATAAACAGAGCTAGCTTAGGCTCACTAGAGCTGTAGTTATGAGCCAGACTTGCATTTAAAGTCTCTAGTGCAGCACTAATGCATGCACATAGAGAGAAATGCAGAACTTCTCCTCTCCTGAGTGTCTCATTTAAGTCATTACTAATGAAACTAGAAGAAGTTTCAGCTGAGGAGAGTCTCTATCCCTGTGAGCCCACAAAGACTCAAAGGCTGAAGCTTCTATAACATTCAAGCAGATAACATAGTGTTTCTATAGTTTTTCTTCAGGAAGGAAAAGCTCTGCCCCAACTTCTTTTCTCTGCAAAGCTGCTAATGAGTTCCCTGCACAGGGGGTTCAACCAAGAAACCTTTCTCAGCTGGAAACAAAATACAATATATGATCAGAAGCCAGCTACATGGTCTTGCCTAAGAGCCAGCTCCACTGAAGAGGCAGGGCCATGCTGCTCAGCAAAAGGAATCCACAAGCAAAAGGGCTTTGGCTGAAATAAAATCCAACTGTTTCTGAACAACACAAAATTTCATTCTCTTGGCACCCTGCTCCAACTGCAAGGATATAATGGAGACAGCACCATAATAAAATGTCATTTAGCAATCTTGACTTCAGAAAAAGCTTTCCTCCTGCTTTGCCTCTCAGCAGTGACTGTCAACCTTCATCTTTGATGACTCTGCACCTCTGCTCCATAAAACTTGTGTCAAAACAGAGTCATCCCAGACCCCTCCTGCCCTGCCTTTCCTCCAGGCTCCTCCTCCCACAACACAAAGGGATGCTGACTTGCAAAAGCCTGCTTTATGGATAATGTTATTTATACCAAGGAGATTGATATCACTCCTTTTTAATAATCTTGTGGGCTATTATTGTGCTTATCTATTATGCCTAGCTTTGATAACATAGTTTCAGGATGTAGCAGGCTCAAAACAGGACTGCACCAAACTTCAGGGAACTAAACTGAGGTTTTGAATACTAAACCATTGCTTACATCATCCCACTCTCAACAGACTTTTTACCTTGTCTGTATTGCCACCACCAGGTTGACTGGGAATCTTAGGAGATAAGCAGGAAGTTAGATGGGACCACCTGAGCGTTTCAGCCCAATCTCCAACTACCACATTTGGTTTTATCCACAGAATAAACACTCAAGCGCATAAACTGCTTCCTACCCCCTCTACAATTATACAACATCATCAAAGCATCTGACACAGCGAGAGAGCACGAGGGAAGTCCTCCAGTTGTCTTTGATGCAGTAAATTTAATCCCATAAATCCACAGTCTCAATTCTTAAGGGGTTTTACATAGTTCCATTTCTGCTGGCTACAAGCAGGCACCTCTCCACAGACCATGGGCTTTGCTCCAAAACTGAAGCTTGGAAACCTGCCCTAGGGCCTTGGTTTCTTTTTCCTTTCCCCAAAGTATGCCATGAAGCAGCTGTAATTCCACCTTCTGGCCCTTTGTTGGATGCCAAAATCAACACTGCTCTATGCTCTGATTTTTTCTTTTTTTCTCTTTGGGAGTCAGTTTTGAAATCTGTGAAATGTCAAGATTCTCAAATCCTAATATCCAGTCATATCCTGACTCAGTGCCTGTAAACATGTACCAGCAGACCTCAGTAATAAAGGCTTTGCCCTTACAACTGACTGAATCACTCCAGAGTTACTGAATTGAGGACTTGGATGCATTTTGATCTCTACATCCGATGACAGCATCCGTTTAATTGCTGCCACGTTTTCTAAAGCAGGCGGCATCATAGACACACCCCACTTATTCAGAACACTTCTGAGCAAAAGGCTTTAAAATTAAGAGGCAATACGAGTTGAAGGCATGCAAATTTCTAGTCCATAGCTAGACATTTATGGTTTAGCATTAACTGACATTTGGTGAGAAGCCAGTGCTAAACCCACTACAATAGCCTATCATGCAAGCTGATCACTCCTGCCATAAAAAGCGTGCTCTTTTTTTCTGATCATTTGTAGGAAGGCTTTTTTCTACCTTAATGACCACAGCAGTCATTAGTATCCAAGCAGGTAAAACAGATCTCCTGTGCTGGATGCAGTACAGGACCTGCTCCCTTACTCTGCCTCAGCCCAGTATAATGGGAAGACCTGAGGAGCAGCTGGCTCTGTGCATCACTAATCACATGCTAAGTATTCCCACCTGCTTAAGCTCAACTCCTAAGTTTTCCTCTCATCAAAGAGGAACACCCATTTTACAAATTTACAAAGTTTAATGTCCTGGCAAGTACAGGTGTGTCAGTGCAGACCAGAGTGCTGGTAAAAAACAAGGATCTGGATCATATTTTAAATCCCTTTACCTGAGTTTGGGCTCCAACCAATACCCCAAATTTTCTTTGCTCTGCAGAAAAGAAAGGAATGTGTTGCACTGAATCTGACTCCTCAGACCCTACCTCCCTTTCACAGCTTTTAGGGTCTAACCCTTCTGCATAGGTCAAAATTTATTTTCCACACTGAGAAGACAATCCTTCCCCTTCAAGCGTCTGTACTTGTCCTGACCTGTGAGCTGTGTAGTGCAAATCCATCTAATACAACGTCCACCTTCTTCAAATCTGGCAGCAAATTATTCCTCTGAGTATCACAACAGCCAAAGCTGAGGGTGTCATATTGCCAGCAAGCAGTGTCCACTCCCTGCTCCCCAGGAGTCACAGGATTTCAGTGGAAGCAGTTAGGATCAAGGATCACTGACCACTCCTGCAATTCTCATGTCAAACGAGAGGAAAAGCGAGGAGTGCTGTTCCTCTGCTGCATGCATCCATTGTTGCACAAGCAATTTCCCAAACTGTCAAGCTCCATCTTAAAACTCTCAATTGCTTGTCCCCAGATGCCCATAGAAACTAATTTCTTTGAGAGCTTCAGCATAGTAATTCCCTCTTTTTATTTATTCATCACCAGTTGACACACTTTACACTTCTAAGGATAATCTGTACTTAAAAAGTATTCTGTGATCTATTTTCACTTTATGCTTCCTGACTATAATGATATCTGTGCCCAACCAACCTTTACTAGCTTTAACAAACCCTTTTTCTTCTGTAAGTTGAATTCTCAGTTCCCAAGGTCAACTTCTCTGCTCCTCCTTCAGCTTAAATTCACCTTTTTGAAATGGGTGACCTTACTTATGCATAATAATCTAGACTGCTGCCTTTACAAGCAAATAAAAACTTCCCTGTTTCCATCTGAAATAGCCCATCTTGTAAATGGGACTGTTAGACTTTCTATTTCTATGCTCTCACACTGGCAGCTCACAGTCATTCCAGAAGCAATTAATCCTCTTGGCTTTTCCATCCTCTACCATTTGGAACTGATGAGATCCCATAAAATTCAGAAATGCCTAGTGGTGCAAGGGACTTTTTTTATTTCTGCTCAGAATGCCCCTCATCTTTCACCCTTGTATTAATCTGAAAAGGCTGCAGAATAACCCCTGTCCTTTATACAAACCCCTGCCCACCCCATGTGTGCAGATCCCTAAATGACTGAAGGGAAGAACTGTTCTGTACTAGGGCAACAGAGCTTTAGGAACATTTCTACAGGAGTGAATCTGTTGTACTCACAGTATGTAGGTGATGACTCCTATGCTCCTAAAAAACAAAAGACATTAACTGCAGGGATTCTACATGACCAGTATTCTTTCTAATGTGCAGAATCAATAGTAGCTGCCACAGAAGCAAGAGAGCCACTGTGGCTTTAGATAACTGCTAACATCTCTTACAGAATGGGGTTTTGGGGAAAAAATTAATTTTACATATAACATCAAGTGATGTGGATATTTGAAGTCTCTGCTTATTTCTACTCAGTGGGTACTTACTACAGTGCACACATGAAACACAGAGGAGCAAGATATTTGAGTTGGGGTGACCTCTTTTGCCTGCCTTCCCAGCAGGCAACATTACTACTCAGATCTCCTCTGCATGAAGGGCTCCTAGAAATAAAGCTGTCACAAGCTCTGCAGGAACATGTTTCCTTCTCAGAGTGCTCCACTGCGTGGACAGTGGCAAACAGTTAACTCTGGAACTGCCATCACTCCAGTTTTCCAATGTAATTTTGCAGAAATTAAATGTTTATCTTTTAATTTAAAAGAATGTATAAAAATGGAATGACAGAACAAAGACTCATTAACTGTATTTAAGTTTTTGGAGGTTTTTTTGGTTGTTTTTTTAAATTTGTTGCAGTGCAATGATTCTATTAAGAGCAAAATAGGAAAAAGGAACTGTAGAGTAACAGGAAAAAGAAGTACTAACACATTATAAAACTTACCACATGTCTGCAGCTAGTCCAAGTGGTTCATAGTTTACAATTTCTGGAGCTGTAAGAAACATTTAATCAAACAGCAGCAATTGATTAAAACAACTTCTATCCCTCAATTTTTAACCTTGACAAGATGTCTTGACTTCCTCTGGAATTTGCAATATAAGACAAAGGAACATGTCACTCACCTACAAATTCTGGAGTTCCAAAAATGTTTTTAAATTCAACTCCATCTTCTATTTTGTGAGCCAAGCCAAAGTCAATGAGTTTGATGTGTGGAATAGGGATATTCTTGTCTAGAAGCATAATGTTTTCCGGCTAAAAATAACAAAAGATAGATCTATGTTATTAAAATATTAATGTCTTGGAAAGTAACAGAATTATCAAGTGCTTTTTTTTCTCCACTGCATATACATCATCATAAAACAAGAAACACATACCTGTGCGTAACCATTTACAGTTCTTTTGATAGAGGAAGAAGACAGCTGAAGCAGTTCAGGTGTTTGCAGACAGAATGCTACTGCCCAGCCCTGAGTGACAACTGCACAGCCCAATATTTTTGTTGACAGCAATTTTAATTATCTGTTCTTGGAACTCACACTTCACAATATTTGCCCAGTTGACTCTATACTGTATTGTAAGCCAATGGAAGATATTTTATTTAAATGTTGAACCTATTCAGGGAAGGAAAAACTAACTTCTCTATGAGACTAAATTCACAGTTGCAACAAGGCCAGGAAAGATCCAGGATTTACCAGCTGAGCAGTCCCAGAAAATGCCAAGAGCTGGGATCAGAGGTCTTAGATCATATATGACAGCAAGCTATTAAAAGAACATGTGGAATTCCTCAAAGCATTGTAAGAAAAGGCTGAAGCTTGAACTGCAAAATCAAAACTAACACGTTTAACCACAGACTTTACTTTTTTACCAGATACAACAATTCATGAAGCTCTTTCTTCAACTAAATTTCTCAGCCTTAGCTAGTCCCAACCATGGCCCGAATTCACAGGTTTCAGAGTAAACTATGGGTTCAATTCATCTCCCATGATAAGCTTTAATACTTCATCATCTGTCATAACTTATTCATAAGTTCAAGGGCAGCAGTGAGAGACAATGATTCCCTGCTGGCAGCTGCCTGGCCTTTCCACAGTAGAATCAAACATGGAAGTTGCTCCTGCTAACACATACTCATGCACTGGGAAACAGAGCATATGAGTAATTTATTCTCATAGGCATTAGAGCAAGCATATTTTAGCCTCAGGGTAACAAGTCTAGTTTTCTTCCATGGATCTAGGGCATATATGTATGCCACAGACACATAATGTAAGCTTCTTTGGATCAGACAGAGCAGACTGAAATGGAAAAAGTCATTGTCACTACCTCTTGGAGGACTGTTTTATTCCTTAGGTGGTATAAACCATTGTAGCTCCACTGCAACCAATGGAGCCCTGTCAAGTGATGAGATAATGATGAACCATCCTCTGTCTAATCAGATCACTGCTTAAAAATACATGTCAAATTTAACACTTCCTGAACTCCACACACAGTCCTTTAAAATCCAAGAGAGTTATTAAGTGAATACATATTATGTGATAGTCACTATCAGTTAAATGATTCTTTACTTATGCTTTCTGATTTCTATCTTGCAATTCTTACATCTTGATTGACCACCTGACATTACTGGTATTAAATATTAAAATCAGCAGTTTCAAATCAGCCAAAGCCTAAATCAACATCTTTACCTTTAGATCAAAGTGAGCAATTTTCTTAGAGTGAAGGTAATGCACACCATCCAAAATCTGCTTGATGAACCTGGTTGCTTCCTCCTCACTCAAAGACTCCTTCTGTGCCAGGAAGTCAAAAAGTTCTCCTCCACAAACCCTGCAAAATACATCCTGTTATCTCCTGCACTGTAATCCAGTGTAAAGTAAGTGTAAGCACAGAAAACTAAAGCAGCAAAGAACCTCAGTACAGTTAGAAAAAGTCTACTCCTACAGACAATCACGAGTTTTGTGTTCTGGTCCCAGGTGTGCCCAAACTTCCTTTTGGCTTCAGCTCTCTTCCCTGTAAATTAAGGACTGGCTTTTCCATTGATGCTGCAAGGACCACAAAGGACCAGAACCAGAGTGACATTGTTTGCTGAATCTCCAGACATGCACCTATTTCAAAAAGTCAACTTAACCACTTCAACTGCTATTTTTCAACATTTTTTTTTGGTATGAACAAGTTGTAAGAGTCAACAGCTGCTGAAGAATTACTTTTCTTAGTGGTTGCCACCAGAATCTCATGTAATAAAATGTGCCAACAGAATCTCTTTTCTTTACAGAATGGCCACCACCTTGTCCTACTACAGATTCTTGCCTGACATAACTAACAGGAAAGGATTTCTTTGGTGCTGAATTTCTCAAGAAGAAAGCAGATTGTAGCAGGCTGGAAGGTACAAAAAAACCTCTTCCCAAATCAATGAAGTGCTCTTAGTTACTACAAGTTTTCACATCAAAGCTGAAATCCATTCCACCCTTATTAGTATATAAGCCTTTATTTTAATTTCTGTGCCTTCTACTGAGACTTCCATTGCTATTTTTCCGCTTATCTGAAACAAGACGACCTAAATATTGAATTAGGCATTGCTTGCAGCTATTATTCATTATTATGTTCACATTTATTGTTGCCAGTTCACACTGTCATTAGTATTATTTCTTTATTCTCATTTAGACTCACTTTTGGGGGCACCCACAAAACAGTTGTTACTCATGGGGGCTGGTGCACCTGTGCTCAGAGTGCAAGCAAAGGACCTGAGAGATGCTACAGTCACTTTGGAAAACAAGCTCTCAGCCTTGTTGCCCAATGAATTGCCTGTCAAAGCAGTAGGAGGTTGAAATGCTTTGAGTTCCTCAGGTGCTGTGAGTCACAAACAAGGTCAGATCACACTGGGTGCTCCAGGAGTCTTTGGGGAATTGCTCCTCTGACCCCAGGCTCCTACACAACACTGGTGGTGACAACATGGTGATTCCCTACTCTGCCTCGTTCAGAGGAAGCTACTGTCAACAGCTACAAGATCTGCAAAGACAAGCTGACTGCAAGCAAAAACAGCATGTCAAAAGCCACAAAAACATTGAATTTGTGTCTTAGCTTCCCCTGCTGTTCCTGTGGGTGACAACATGCCTTGTTGTTCCAGAGACTGAACATAGTGACTTGGCCATTGATTACCATGTATTTTTTTCACACCTCTCACATAGTCAGAAACTTTTCTAAGCAACGTGAGGAACAACACTTCACCTGGGCAGAAGTCACTTAATGCTTTAATTGTTACAACTAAATGGCTGGCAAATGAAAAACAGACTTATATGACCCAGAAATATGTTGCAGCTGCTGTCTTTGGCTGCCACCTTCTTGTTCCTATTAATCTCAGTTATACAACCTGTGACACTATTACTTGATCTCTTGATTTGCTTTTCTAGGTGACACCTACCAAGGGTCTCAGCACTACCATCAGCCTTTCTGGACAGGTTTGGTTGTACCCTGTACAACAGAAAACACTGTCTCCTTTCCATGTTGTAGTAGGTTTAGAGGCCTCGGTTCAGCAGTGCAACAGTTACTAGACTGTTACAAACCCGTACAGAAATCTATAAGAAAAACCTGGTAGTTGCTTGGTGAAATCTGCATACAATGAGCAGGTGAGTCCCATTTATTTAATGCTTTCTACTCAGAGTGCACTTAAGCAATCACCTCTGGCAAACACTCCATCCGGTCATCAGGAAGCCAGCTGGACTAGAGTATGTTCTTGTACTTTTCTGGAATGTAACCATGGAGGCACACTGTTCTCTCTTCCTCTTCTACCCTGCAAAATCTCCATGGTGATTGTTTCTTAAACTGTCCTCTTTAATCTCCCTGAGGCCAGACGAAAGCCCAGCCCCGGTCCTGCAGAACTCTCACTCAGGAGAGCTCCCAGGCTGAGCCACTTTGGCAGAGCCCTTCTGCTCTGCTCAGGGTGTTTGAGGATACCTTCCTGCTTGGAGGAGATTGGCAACTCCCTTCAGAGCAACCTCTTCTGCTACACAAGCAATGTCAGAAAATAGTTCAGCTGCCCAGACTGGAGCTATTTAATTCTCATTCTCTCTTGCTGCCTCCTACACTGGGCACTTAAACCAGCTGGGTCAGCTGCTTAGGGCACACCAGGGAGTTTGCTCCAATGGCAATGTCACCAACATCCTGGGCAACCAGCTGTGCCCAAGGCACAGCTAAAGAAACTGCAGCCTACAAGAATGGGGATCACAGGATATTTACTTGAGAGCTCCTTGATGTATTTTCCCTCTTCTCTTTAGTTCGTGCTAACATGCAATAAGGCTAGGGAGAGGGCTTTTCTACCTAACTTCAACCACAGTGACTGTATTTCCTGCCCCATACACACTGAAAAATTGCATCATTTTGCATATAGGGGTGAGGAGGTCCACTTTTCAGCAGGACCTAAATGGTAGTGGTTTTCCCTCTCATATGGTGGCACAAGAGAAAAGAGCTATTCTTCATTCCCATCCTGCTGCTATTCACCCTCAACAGTCAATTCCTAGTGATCAAAAACCCCCTTCCCTTGCCCTCTTCCCCTTTTCTTCCCTAGCTGATCTAAATGAGGAAAATATGGGAGTAATGAAAATGGCTGTGAATTTTGGAAAAGGCTTGATGGCCTCACATGTATTGAAAGAGATGAAAGCAGGAAGAAAAATGAAACAATCATTCAGCAGCCACTTGTACTTCCTCCAAGGTTCATGCTCTTAGGCAGACACGAGGTAATCCTTCCCTAGTAAACTGTTTTCAAGTTATTAAGATTCCCTGGCTCAGTATCAAAGGACCTCAGCTGATGTTAAGGTGCACCTGTATCCCCAGGGCACATGGATGGGCTGGGGGGCCTGTTTACACCAACCTCAGTCAGTGAGTGCTCTTGTCAAGATTTTTGAAGCTTGAGAATGCAACAGCTCCATTTATCAGCACCCCTGTGCTCCAGCAGCCCCTGCAGTGCTCTCTGGTTTCTATTCACCTCAGCCATCCCTGCGGGGAAGGGCCCTTACTCACAGCTCCAGGATGAGGACCACATCTGTCTTGTTCTCGTAGATATCATGCAGCTTGACGATGTTGGCATGCAGGATCTGCTGCAGAATGGTGACCTCGCGCTCGATCTCCTCCCGGCTCACCCCGCGCCGGCTGGCCTGGCTCTGGCGCTTCTTGATGAACTTGGCAGCATATTCCACCCCTGTGCTCTTCTCTCGACACTTCTTCACTATAGCAAACTGACCACTGCGAGGACAAGGAGACAACAAAAATGCTCTTGAGGCTTTTATATGACAGCTTTGCAAATAAGCCAGTCCCATACAAAGCCTGATCCTGCAAGCCCTTTAACAGCATCGCTGAGCACTACTGAGCTTGTTGGTGGTACGAGAGTGAGGACTGTCAGGACTCTGCAGTCAAAGGCAGTAGAGCTTAACAAGGTAACCTCCTACAGTGTCTGAAATTTAGCAAAGCCAAACAATGACTGATAATGATAAAGGATGATAAAAGGAGTTAAAACCTCTAAAATACAGTTCATGTTTAAATGAGAAAGATCTGCCTCAAAAGGTTCAAGTTACCGCTACTTCACTCAGTAATGCTTAAGACATTCAAGTCTGCAACACACCACTGGATGTTCTGAAAGAACACATACACACACTAAAATATTTGTCTTAAGAATAGTCTCTAGAGAAAAACTCGAAGGAATGATTACTCTTTGGAAATGCAAAACTGGCCTCCAGTAACTAATTTTCAAATTAAAAAAAAAATATGTTTATTCGTATTTATGCATTCATTTGATAATTTGGCTGTAAATACAACTAGAGTAAGTGCAGGTTTCTCACTGCACCTCAAGGACTAAGAATTTCCCAGTGTACCAAATAGTACAGTGGCTGCATTAAGACTAAAAGGCACAAATTTGCAATTTACTAATAAAATTTTCCTCACCATGGCTCCTAATGTAGTCCAACTGCAAAATTACCACCTTATCTCCTATGAATTGGCAGATCTCCAGTCCCAGAGCATACATTTAGTATCAGCTGCGTCCTTACTCAGGACATTATATCCAGACTCAGAAGGAAAAGACTCATCCTACAGGTAGCCATAACCTTTAGCTACTGTGATTTTATCAGACAGGATTTCTTTAAAAGAATCACAAACAAATTCATAAAGTGCACCCCCACCCTGTGACTACACTGTATAAGCACTGTCTGTTGTTGTTTACAATATTATATCATTCACTGGCTTGGTAAATGAGAAATACAAAAATGCAAGTACAGTTGGCATTTAAATTATGCAGCATGCACAGCAATTATATTCAGCACCTCATTACACGCTGTACTTAGTGCTTCATCAACACAGACATCCAACTGGTGTCTGTCTTAAACATATAAAGGCAAAGAAATTAAAAACCAAGGCTGTTTCTTGGTGCTCAGTTGCTCTCAAAGGCTCCCACCCTATGGCAGAGACAGCCTCTCATTTCAGAGTTCAAACAAATACCAGGCAGCCTGACATACTTATTTTAGGCTTTCACTTTCATACATATCCTACACCCCTCTCAGGAGAGAGGCAGGAACAGATGGGCCAAGTGTACTTATCCCTTTGGGAATAATCATTCACAAATGGAATCAAGACTGTGGACATTTGTCACATGCTTTAATTGATTCATATTTCTCCTGCTGTTATCATTCCATGTAATCTGTAGAGAAATTCCCACTACAAAATCTCCAGACTTGACTTAAACATTCTACTTAGAGTTTGTTTTGCAGTGCTGAGAGCTGCTTGTGTAAAACATCATGGGTTTTGTGTTTTTCTTGTTTGTGTGATCATAAATTTGCAACACATGCATCTTGCTTGGTTCCAACTTCCTGAAGAAACATGGTATAAATATTCCTGTGTTTATTTCCTTCAATCCTCTCTAGGGACAAATTTTGTCAAAGTTCAGGGGAAAATATTTTTTTATGAGTGCTGATTTGGAGAATGAACACAGTCACTTTTGCATTTAGAAATTCCAGTGATACTGTGGATTTTGTACATTTCTGTTTATGCAAAAGCTTACAAAAGTAACAATGACATAGCATAGGAATTCCTGTCTTCTCCTCTGACATAAATAATTGTCCCAGACTATAACTATTACAATACCAATTCCCTTGTAATCTCCTATTGCTCCCCTGCATGTGTGGACAACAACACACACTTATGCTATGAATTATTACAAGCTATCTGTACAGTAACACAATTAATACCTTAAACACCTTGTGGGGTCCTTAGCTGCAAGTCACAAGAAATTGTGCCACCTACTGAGTCATCAACAGCATCTCCTGAAACTGTTCAATGTTTTTGGAAAGTTCCCAATCCCGCAGTGACTATCAGTGTGGCCCTTATCAGCTCCTCCTGGGACTGGAGGTGCAGAGTCAGCAGTGATAGAGCATGAGCCCAGCAGTTCTGCCAAGTTCCTGATAGCCTGGCAAGTTTTTTGTGTAATCTGAAGCTGAAGAATAAAATGCAGATTTTATTCCCTGCTTATCAGAACTAGCTTTTGGATTGAGTATCAGTGCTTGGAGTGGCAATGAGCAGAGTGCAGAGAGACGGGGAAGGTCACAGCTGACTCATGCTCAGCAGGAATAGCTGATCTGATAAGCTGTTCCTCTCGCCATGTGCAGCAACAGCAGGGCAGAGGTAATGTGCATGAGGAAGGTTAGCACGCTGCACCTGTGTGTGTAAAGGTCCAAACCAACCTAGATATGGACTGAGACTAATAGACCTAGGAGTACATGAGTTGTAAGAGGAGAGCAGTATTGTGGCCAAATAGTTAAATTACTTTTCTCCTTCCCTATGTATCAAACAGATGGAAACAATGGTGGCATTGCATTCAAGATTTTAGGAAATTATCTCTAAGGCTGAAACTGCAAAGGGTTGCTGAAACTCCCATTTCACTGCTCAGCTATTACAACAGGTCTTCACCTCGGTTCAAACTGCTGGTATAGAGTGTTAACAAGGATTAATAGATGTTACCTGAGATAAATTAAGCTTGACCATCAGACAAGTACCTGTGAGTTCAATTCTGCATTAGATGTTAACAGCTTGTCCAGTGCTTTATCACTGTTATAATTTGAGCTGCACTATGTTTGTTTCATGTGCATTTTGACTCACAACTAATATTTTTCATTTTAAAAGTATGGAATTAATACTATACAGAGCATATTTTCACAGCTGTTGAAACTTCCATCTGCTTTCTAGTGCAATGCAAAATGGAAAAAAAATAGTTTTATTTTTACAGAGATGGCAAAACAAAGATTGGGATTAATATTCAATGTCTTTCTCCTGAGATTAATATTCAGTGGTTAAATACATTACAAAATTTGAGCTTTGTGAGCACAACCACACAGGTCTTTCATCTCTAATTACACTCTCAAAGCCAAACATGGACTAAGAAGAAACACTGAGATCATTTCCATTATCAAGGTGGATGCTGATGATAAGGAATGCGTGACTTTATTACAAAGTAAGGCTGAGGCCAGCTCTTCTCTGTTACTGTAGGTAGAGCAACTTTGTTATTAGGAAAAAAACAAACAAAACTTTTCATCTTCTCTGCACTTTCTGAAACAAATATTTTATTTTGGAAACAGTTAAAGTAGCACTGAAAACTAATAGGGAAACCTGCTAGAGGAACTAAAAAGAAAAAAAATCAGGAACAGTGACTGTACCAGATGCCAAAACTGTTTCAGCAGAAGATTCACATACATGAAACATGACTTAGAAGATTTGGAACAAGAAACATTAACAGAAGTGCTGGTTCTGAGGACCTGGGTAGTCCTCAGGAATTGAACTAACATTTTGCATCAAACACAAAGACCTGCTCTGTGTGTGTTGTAAGATAAAATAATCCAAAGTTATTCTTCAAAATTTAAAGAACTAATTCAAAGTGCAAACTATTCAAAGAACAGTTAAAGTTCATGTCTGAGAAAGCACAGTACTGAGCAATTTCTACAGTTAGACCAAAACATTCCTGGTATGAAGATATTGTGTGGTGTAATAATTAAGGGCAACTTTCCCAGCTGCAACCACAGCCTTCTGTTTAGCAGGGAGAATCCAACTAGCTGGGGGCCATGACTTTTGTATCCTAGATTTCCAGGCTCCTGCCCTACAAGGAATACCTGGGTTATCTCTGCTTTTTCTTTCCACTACATAAACAAACACCTAGTTACACTGTCAGAACTTGTGCCAGGCTCCAAGGTCCCATTATCACTGGTAAAATGCTACATTTGCTGTCCATTAAAGTTTCACCCAGAAAACGGGGATTCTCCTCTCCCAGAGTTGATCCTCCACACACAAGCAGAGAGGAAACAAGAACTTGTAGCTGGAGATAGGGAACTACAGGAGGCATAACAAGCCACTGAGGAAAGATTTAGCTCGGCTTTAACCATGAAACCACAGCTCAGGTCATCAGGGGCTGAGAAACTGGAGGCTTAATTATGCCCAAATTAATCAACAGAAATCACAGTGATTATTTTCTGCCTGAAGGTGTTGACTGGCCCAGCAGATGAGGGATGAGCATAGAGCCCAGTTACTGAGACAGGCAAGAAACTGGAGTGGCAGGTGGTAAGGCTGGCCCCCACGGTGGAGGAAGGCAGAGCCCCTTTCCTACAGTGAAAAGACAGCAGTGAAGGAAAGGGGGAGACTTCCATGCCCAGAAATATCACTCCAAGGTTTGTCTGTTTTTCTGTTAAGTGTGAGCCCTTGCATGAGGCAGGGCTGAACTGCAGGAGCAGGACACTGGCCCAGGATATCAGTGCCAGGAACACACCACCCTGCAGGAACACACTTTCTCAATGGGCACTGTCACAAAACACTCTGGGAAAAGCTCCATGACACTTCCTACCCTCAGCCCCAGCTTGACACATAACAGTGACACTGCCCATAAGTCACAAATGTCATCAGCTCTCACAGCCTGGCTGGCACCACATTTAGGTAATAGATTAATGACTCTATGGTACATCCTTTTATAAATCACACTGCACATCTCAAATTCCACTACCTACCACCAGCATCAGAGTTTGCTAGTACAGTTGGAAAAAGCTCCTGCATGTGCACACAACACTTTTTGTTCAGCAAGCCAGAACTACCCAACACACAACTAAACAACAATTGAAATATTATATTAAAGGCTTTCCAGTGAACTTCATTGCTGTCACTTTCCTGGAAACTATATCCCTAGCTCAGCAGGGCAGTTCTTCTTTCTCTGGGCCTACTCTGCCCTTGATTTAAGACTTTTCATTCTTGGTTGTCTTCAGCCATCACTTCTCTTGCCACAAGAACCAGCAATTATTCGTATCTGACCTGCTGCCTATTCCCCAGAAGAAAAGCTAGTCTTCGCTTCCTCACATTTTTCAAGGAGTATTTCCACTGATTTGGCATGCTTTTAACATCCCTGCAAATAGCTTAGGCCAGGACCCTCCTCAAAACAGCCTGAATTGTTAAAGCCGTATTATTTCTTTATAATGTTGAAATTTGCTAGATTCACTTTAGAGAGTCCTTTTTTTAAGCTTCCTTTCAGCTATGGCTAGAGAACCTCAGTCCCCACAGACTTGAAAGTGACTGACACTATCTTGAGGAAAGCAACACAGTTATTATGTGTATTTGAAGTAATGCACACATTCAGCATAGGCCATGCTAAGCTTCCCAAACAGAGCTTTTATAATGAACAAGGCCATCAGCAAGTTGTCTCTAATGCCATCTGCCTGACAGATTGCTCCCTGTGTGTACCCTTTGGAGAAATTGAGCAACAGAGGTTGGCATAAGATTAACATTTGAAAGGTTGATGGAATGTTGGAGCTAAACAGCTGGTCAGGGCACACAGGTTCAGCCATGGAAAACCTGCCCCCTTCTCTGCAAAACGCCTTCTCTCACAGCCCTGCCTTGGCACACGAGACAACTGCATGGGCAGCCCCCTGCCAGCTGCTTCCAGCTCTGCAGGGATTCCGAGGATGATGTGGCTGGGCTGTGCCAGCCCACACTCTCCATGTGCAGAGTTTTACACAGCTGGAGCTGGGGAGCTTAGCTGTGGTCACCCTCAATGCTGCACAAACAGGAAGTGTCTCCTTTCATCACCAAACCAGAGTTCAGCCTCTAGCCCGTGGTGAGAGCATCCTTTCCTGAGAGCTGCACAAAGACTTTCAGATAAACAGGTGCTAGATAAACAGATGAACAGCTAAAACAAGCACTAGGCCTATGTTAACAACTAGTTTTGTTCATAAGAAGTGACAAATTCAGTAAGGAGGACAAGAACAGGGCAGATTCGTCACAGATATTGTGTGAAAACATTTGTTTTTTGACTTCTGCTGCCAGAATAATAATAAATGAATCCTCTAACCTACCTCTATGTGTCAGTAACTAAAAGCTTGCTGCAAACTGAACTAATGAAAGGCATCTACAGGTTCTAAGGGTCAGCATTGGAAAAGATCAGGCACTGCAATCTGTCCAGCATGTTAACTTCCTTCTACCAAAGCAGGATGCCATTTGTCTCTGGCCCTTATCAGTAGGTACTGCTCAGAGATAAAGAGCTATGAGGACCCAGTTGACACTGCACATTTAACACACAAAACTTGAAAGTGAAAACACACTGACAAAGACAGTGTGACATTATACCTGCAGCCTGGAGAGGAGGAGGCCTGCTGTGACCACACAAACCTTGACCAGCCTCTCAGGCTGATTCAAGCAGCAATGGCCAGCCTTCGCCAGATTGTTTCAGCTACACTTCTCCATTCAAAATCCCCAGTATCCATCAGCTTGGAGAATGATGTTCATCAACTCCAAAGATACCCAAAACCAATTTAGAAACCAAAGTAAAAATAAACTATTCAGTCTCTAGTTTCTCATTTTAGTAGTTTGGCTGTTTAACCTCGGGCCTCCTAAGTTAAAAACCACACCTCTTACACCCCGCATACACACACTGAATTTTTTTTACTGCTCACTCTTGTCAGGTTTTCACTGTAAGACTGATACTCTCTACTAGTACTAGGCAATACTTAAGAGTAAGCAGTTACAGGAAATTTAATAGTTATGGCCTTCCTGAGAGGGAAGGGAATGGAAAACAAATAAACAAACAAACAAACCTCAACCCCTCTCCCTTTAAAAGAAGTCTTCTCAATAACTCTAAAGATGAAATAGCTGAAAGTGAAAAAAAAAATCAGCAGGGACACAGCATCAACTGAAGTGTTTTAATAGAACCCATTACTGGCCCTTAAAAAAGGGTGATGGCACATACACACTCATTTATCATTTATCAAAAACAACTGCCAGACATTGGGAAAGAAGCCAACCTGTGTATAGCCCTAATTTATTTATTTGCATATAAAGATGAAAGCATTAGAGGGTTGGACACTGAATGGAAACCAGCCATCCTCACCCAGAGCACTGTATGTTGCTCATTAACTGGGAGTCCTGGGGTGTCCAGTCCACAAACCCAGCAGTGTTTAAGCAGGTGCTCATGGTTAAGCACGGTAACAGTTGGTAATTACACACCTGTGGATAAACCTTTATACATTAAAAGCTGTATACAAGCATTAACCAGTCCAGCTGAAGATTTGAGAGGTAAAGCCTTTTTTTTGCAGGCACAAATGAACATATGATGCCAGTGCTTAGAGCTAGCTGAGAACAACAGTGCTGTGGAGTGCTGCTCAAAACAACAGGACAAGTAAAAGTGTCTGTGGACAGCACCACAAGCTCCTGCTTCCCAGCTGGCTCAGAGAATGGGCACCAGAACTGAAGTCTAAAGCATGGACACAGGTGACACGTATCTACAAAATATAATGCAAACATACCTTTTGTTGTCCTAGTTGCAAGTAAAGGAACAGGAAAAACAGTTAGCATATTTAATCTAAAGAAAAAACCCAAAAAACTACCAAAAAAATCCCATCCAAAGTGCAGTCTTTGTCAAGGTGTGTGTTTTATTGCTATATATTGTAACTGATCTAGGCTATCATGCAGAAGGAAGAAGCAAATATCCCCACGTGTCAGCCTTTAGAATCATGTGGTGTCACCAGTATGACCTTACCTTCCCAGCTCTTCCTCAATTTCGTAAACGTCCTCCACCTTCTGTTGCTTGAAGAGAGCCATACTTGGTCTTTCATTGATGCTCAAGGATGATGCAACTAGAATATTAATGAAGAATGACATTCATTACATCTTGCAAGAGCCTAAGTCTCCATAACACTACATTGAGACATATTGTTATTCTCACACATCTCTACACCCAACAGCATATCTTGTCAATATAATGTGCTTTGCTCTATGAATCCACTACGCTGCTTCCTTCAGATGCACTGGGGACTTACAGGTTTTATATCTCTATACAGCTCCTGCATATTTTTAAATTGCAGTCATTGGCATCTGACTGGTGCATATTGTAAAGCATATTTCACAAGCAAACAAAGCTCTGTTTTGATCCTTTAGAAATAAGTTCAATTCAGTGTTGCAAGAAGATTCAGCAGACCCATAAAACAGGACTAAGTATCCAAGAGCGATTGCAGTATTCCTGTCAAACTGAAAGGCATACAAATTGAAGATTTTTCTCCAGCAAAAGCAGGTAATGTAAGAAGAAAATACAATGTAAAAATCTAACAATTCCTCAATACACACCCAAGCTGCCATCATTCACTCATCTCAGAAAAAAGATTGGTTGCTTTGTTTGCCCCAGCCCTTTTTACAAACCGCTGTCTTCTAATACATGGGTGGCATGTTGAGTATCAATTCCTTTCCAAACACTCTCCTTCTATTACTTCAAAGGAACAGAAAGTCTCCTAGCACTTCCACATAAATATATATTTTATGGAGAAAAAGTTCTTGACTTCTTTATGTCAAGCAGAAGAGCTGCTACATCAACACTTAGAGCCACAGCTGCACCACTGTCAGATGATGAGGAGTATTTCAGTTATACATCAGAACTGTGACAGTAAGTTAAATCTCCCACAAAGGACCCATCCCATCCAAGCCCGGAGCCTTGCTTTAAAAGGCTGAGGACAAAGCTGTTGCAGAGTGTTCAGACCCCTAGTGGTACCTCTGATGCACTGGTGTTTCCCATGACTTATCACTTCATGTTATCCTATCCTGCCTTCCACAGATATCTCTCCCTGGCTTTCACTCAACAATCACACTTAGCAAATGCCCAAAATAGATCAAACACTTGATGACCCAAAGCAACTGCCATTGGCACAGCATAAGGGGGTAAGCCAACAAAAGATAACCTTCACACACTTAAAATTCATCTGAAATAGAAGTTCTCACATAATCACCTTTTATTGCTGTATCCAACTCTCCTTAACATAGGCCAAATACCACAAGGTAGCAAAGTACTGCTTATCCTGTGTGAATAGTTTTACTACAGACATGAAACAAAGCTGTAACAAACTCAGAAATAGGATACAGGCTCTGAGATGGCAGTTTCAGGCACTAGAAACTTTCAGGCACTAGAAACATGTCCTGCCTCATCTCTTAACATTCTTCCTAAACTCTGCCCAACCATAAAATAGGATCATATTTACCCTAAGAAATCACAGTTTCCAGCATATATTTATACACACATACTTAATATCAGTACAATCCCTGGATAAAGACATTCTTATTGCAGTACAGAAGGGCCCTTTTTAGTGCAGCTTGTCTTACATCAATCTACAGAAACCCATTCTTCTGTAGAGAGTGACAGAATCCCTCTCAAGAGGAGTTCTATTTCTCCCCTGTAATGAAGTTTTCCCTGCACAGGTAAGTTATTAGCCTGTCATTAACAAATTATGTGACAATCACTGACTGGTTTATACATGTCAAACCCATGATAAATATCCACCCACCAGTGAACAAGAGCAGAATACAGAAATCAGAGGTGAGAACAAAACTGTTGGAGCACTTCCCTTGCCAACAGCCTTGCATTTTTTTTCCTTAGTGTTTCTTCTGTCCTAAGGAAACCAGTTTCAAGTGACTGAGGTAACAGCTGAATAATCTGACTTTCTCAAATACACCTGACATAAACTGAATCATTAAACCCTTTGCCAAACTGCATGTTTGTTGAATGAATGCATCATTCCCTGTGGCACGCTTTTATATTACAAAACAATAGTTACACTAAACCAAAATCCCAAACCCATTAGAACAGACCAAAGTAAAAACTTCCCGTATTAACTGTTTTATAATACTGAAAAATGACCAGAATCAATTCAGAACCAAAACCAGACTGTTTTATATTAATGATCTGGAAAGAAAACCCCAAAACTCCAAACCCATTAAACAAAGTTACATTGTCTTCTAGTTTTGGTGTTTTATGCTAAAACTAAATAGATTTTTATAAGCATTAAAGTATTTTCTTCTTTCACTTTCATTCCTTTTTTCACCTTTTTTTCTTTTTTCTTCTATCCCACAAAAGACTAAGCAATTCCAACAGCAAAGAAACCCCCAAACAACCCAAGTGGGTTTTACCCTCTGTTTTCAAACAAGCGTAGCACTGTTTAAAATTCTATTAATTTCAGCAAACTCTTACTTTCACTGAAACATTTTCCTATCAGAAAACAAATATACTTCTGCCAGGAAATTGAGTTAATAATTACTAGCTGTAATACAGGTATTTTTACTTTCTTTACTTTTAATATACTTTCAATTACTACTACTACACAAAACACATCCAGCATCTGAGCAATTCAGCCCCATTATAGAATTATAGAGCTCCTGCCACCAACTCTCAAGAGCTCCCTTTCTGACCTCCCAAATTTACCCTGCAGTGGTGTGGTGAATAACCCCAGACTGTATTTCCAAGCCTCCACTTCAAGCATATGTACCAACCACACTGGCACTGCAGCTAATTGCAGCTGCCAGCCAAGGGCAGGGATCCCAAAGGCCGGCATGCCTGAGCGATGAGCTGGGTGGGAGCACAGCCTGGACACTCAGGGCACAGGGGAAGCCCGCAATGCAAGGAACGCTGGCATGGAACGGGCACAACCCTGCTCCCCGTCCCTCAGGCGCCTTCAAGGATTAGTGCTGCATATAACTCACATCACTGCCCCAAAGTCAAGGGAGACCTCGCCTCAGCGATCTGTGTTTCTCACACAAGCAATTGAAAGGCACAGGAAAGGCTGAAACACGCTGATATTTCACAAAAGAGTCAGAACTGAGCGTTTCCCTCACACACTAGGCAGGTGAGCATTGCCATTTTGGTCTTTTTGCAGCTGGTGTAAATCAGCACTTTGGCTGATCAGCCAAAGCAGGAGCAATTGCCACAGATTTCCACCCTCTAATTCACATCTTCCTTCTTGACTGTTCTCCACAAGGATGCAGGCCAGGCCAAACCCGTCCCCTCCACCGTGTTGTGCTGTTCCAGGACACCCGGCTCACCGGCCAGAGGAGCAGGTGCAAAGAAAGCAAACTGAAGTTTTTTGAGGGGAAAGGCAGGAAGAAACTTGCAGATGAATGATGGAAGTTGCACAGCATTCGCTGAATACAACAACAAACTGAGCCTGAACCCTGGACCAGCCGTCCCCGATGGCCTCGGACAGGAGCAGCGCCAGAGCGAGCGGTGTGTGGCACCAACAGGGGCACCCGTGGAACCGCTGCATTGCCCGGGCCCTGTGGGACCTGCTCGGGGATACAGCTGCCCGTGGCGGGGGTGCTGTGGGGAGCTGCCTTTCCCCCCGGCTGGCGGCTGCGGGCACTCACAGAGCCAGCGCAGACACCGTGAAGAGGCCAGGGGTTCGTACCCCGGCAGCCCCGCGGGAGGGACCGGCCGCAGGCCCCGGAGCTGCCCGGCCAGAGGGGCTGCACAGCCGCGACACCTCAGCCCCTGAACCGCGGCACAGGCAGGACACGGAGCGGGAGCGCCGTGAGGGCGACTCAGCGCAAGTGACGGACCCAGAGGAACACGGACAGGGGAAGCTGCGGAGGCGCTGCCAGCTGAGGGGACTGAGGGGGCTTACCGCGTCCGCCGGGCTCCCTGGGGCGCAGGGTCGGGCCGGAGCGGGCGGGGGCTGAGGGCGGAGGGGCCGCGCCGGCCGGAGCAGCCCCGGGGCCCGGTCGGCTGAGGGAGGCGCCTGGCTCCACGCTCCGCCCAGGGCAGCCCCGTGAGGAGCGGGCGGGCGGTGCCGGGCTGGCCGCAGGGGCATGGGGCAATCCCCCCGGCCTCAGCAATCCTGTCTGGAGCCGATACAGCCTCCGGGACACCCGGCACCACCCCGGCTGTGCCAGCCCTGCACTGTCCCTGATGGGATGCAGATGCCTCAAACGGGGCCAGTTCAAAGCCTTCCAGCTCACCCGGGCTGACTGGGAAACATCTGAGATGTAGAATCCCATTTCCTTGCTTTAGTAGATACAGGATACGTGGAGGCAATACCAAGAAAATAAGACTGAGGAGGCAAATCCAATTGAGAGGCACTTAAGTTGTATAAGCTTTGTTTCTGTATTCTATACAAGCTGAAACACAAACCCAGATTGGCTACTGCGTGGTCTCAAACTCACTGTTACCCAGTGAAATTGCCCATTGTTTCAAGAGACCACTGTGATAAAGAATAGCACAGGCTCCCAGACCTCACTGTGCAGCTCCAGCTGCCTTCACATGCACTCTAACAAACCTCTGCCATCCTGCTTCCCAAGCTGCCACAGCCCCAGAGCTGGCTTCCAACCATGGCATCCTTCATCTGTTCACTCTCCTATCATAATGACATCCCCAAAACCTGTAAAACTAGATTTTCTCTGGCTTTATTTGGCACACAGTAACTGCAGTAAACACTCTTAGTAGTCTGTACATTTCTTTGAGGCAGGTTAATATCCATCATTTGCTAATGAGAAATGATGTAGGGTTGTTCACACCTTCAAAATAAATTGCCTTCACTTCCAAACCTCTATATGATTAATGTAACACAATGGCAAATTATCATACACAAATAAGCAGGATGTTCTTCTGTGCAGTAAGGTGTGAAGAAAGATAAATTTAAGAGTGGTTTTGTTTCAGGCAAGTACCTAAAGGCAGTGCTCTCTATTACCACAGTTAAAAAGAAACTTGGCTTGTCCCAAGTCAAGAGGACTGAACTGTGCCCTTGATTGCCTGCGCTGGGAGTGGTGTCCACAGCCCAAGAGTTCCACCCAGCTCTTCCAAGTCCAAAAGGAAAGTGGCTGCATCTGATACTACACAGGGTGGAGGACAGGAAATGGGAGCAATAGTAAATATTTCAAATGGCAGTAGAAGCATTCAGAACTCTCTCTCAAAGGGAAATAAATATATTTAATTTCTCACCTTTTGTTTTACAATGGGATATGATCACGTGGAAGTCACAGCAGTCATACTTCAAAATTCTCAGAGCAAAGGGCACATGAGGAAGGCTACTGCTTTTGTTTGCTCCTAGCTGCAAGGAAGGAGCAAAATAAAACACCCTGAGAGACTACAACTGCTTTGGAAATTGAGTCAAGCTCTCCCTAGACCTGTGTTTTGTTATGTTGTAGCGTATTTCATTTACAAATGGTTTGTTCCATTCCCCCCTATATTGTTAAGCTGTACATTCCTACCTAGATGTCTATCTTCCCTAGACCTACCCCTATATCCAGAAAGTTTGTCACTGATGGACACGATGCATTGAGGATTCTTCAGATAATCTGACACACAGAGCTGCTTTGTGAGGCAAAGAAAGCCTTTATTTCAGGGTTTTCTCAACCCTTATAAAGATTCTCCCACCAGGTTACCCTGATTGGTAGAAGGAACAACACCCCATTGGTGGGACCAGAGAAAACTCACCAAGAACATCTGTTCAGTATTGTTTGGAGAAATATAATCTATTTACAATAACACAATCCTGGAGAGAAAACTGTCCCCAGGAACTATCCCCCTGGGAACAGATGAGCCCCTGACAGACTGAAACTCTCTCAGGCTCAGAAAACCTGTCCACAAAATTTCCCTGTTCCTCCTCCCACTACCTGTCAATTCCCCTCTATACCAGCTCCTTGGTCCAGAAAGTTCCTTGTCAATCCCCCTTTTTGTACCTGGCCCTGCTTTGGAAATCCCCTAATCTTTGCTGCCCTATTGGTTTGTTTAAATTGTTCCCTCTTCTTGTGCTCCCCTATTAGTTGGTTAACTGTATATCCCACCCTGGGATCTTCCCCTGTGTACTCTTTATTGGTTGGAAATTGTACTCTCCCTTTGAGACCCCCCCCTATTTAAACCCTTGCACAGCTTTGTTTATTGTCTTTCATTCCTGGGCTCTATAGAAGAATAAATCCTTTCTGGAACCTATACAAATGACCTCTCCCTCGTCTTTACCTCCACCTTTGGTACTCCAACTATTCCTGTGCTGTAGAGCCTCTAACCTAGCTAAGCTGCACCTGGAGTTTTTACTCCTGAGAGCAGCCCACTCTGTGGCATGGTGAGCGAGCAGGTTGAGTCTGGCACTGCCTCATGGACCCAGAATAACCTCACTTTGAATAAAGGTTTCCAAGAGCAGCAAAGGTATTTAATCCCACCCCTGCTGCCACGTCCATAGGGCTTGTAAGCTCAAATACAGGTTCTGCCTAATTAGGAGGTTGTTCTTTCATGGTTCTGTTATTCACCCTTGAAACACTACCTTAAGACTTCTTTGTAACATCTTTGGATGAAGGTAAAAGCCTTTATCTGCATACAGGACAAGAACAGAAAACTCAAACCTGAGCAGTGTTTCAAGTGGGCAGCACCAGGCAAACACTGCAGCCATGCATTTACCAGCTTCCTTTAGAAGTGACAAAGTAGGAAACTCATACCTTATGTTCCAAAGGGGGAGTTCCAGGATTAAAAACCACAAAAACAACACCTGCATTTCATAAAACAGGCAAATAACTTATTCCACAGTTTAATCACCAATCACAGTGCCTGAAGACATCACTGATTCCATCCATCAGCTCAAACTTGACATCTCAGGGGCAACTCCCTGCACAACCTAGTTGGTTTGTACACACCAAAGGTACACTGCATTTGAGAGACAAAGGCAGGATGCAGCTGCTCAAGACTGAGGGAATCTTAGTTAGCCAAAGGCATCTTAATTTACCAGGAATATTCTAGCATTGAATGTTTTAATTACTGGAGGTATGTATTTTTAATAACTGTGGTTTTTAAAATCACATTCAGTATGTGAAAAACAGAGTTCACTCTTTAGAATTTTTAGTTTTATAAAGGATGAAATATTCCAGTGCTGGGGTGCTTTTGGCAAATGGCCAAAGAGCACAGAGGTAGCTTAAAATCCTGTTCTCTAAATATGGTTACATTGCTGGGGTTACATGCATATTCATTAGCTTATACATTATTCAAACCTTCCTTTGAGTTTTTGATGTTCTAGGAACTCTCATTTGGTTTTAAGCCCTGACTTGTCTGCAGGGTGTTCTGTAAATTAGGTCCATATATTTTATTTCTTCCTGTAGTTTTATCTTGTTGGTTCACCATCCCTGACAGAACTGATAGTCGATAAATCCTTCCCAGCTTATGCTCTGTTTCTTGTCACTGTTGCCTTATTATTACTTTACACGATTCTCTGAATTCGCTACATAGAAATATTTTAGTCTCTCTTTTAACATTTTGCTAAGGCCTATAATATATTTATTATACTACTATTCATATGAACTGTACAATGCATACATAAACTGACAGATTATATAAAGCAGTTAAAAGTAAGCATAAGTTGTACTATATCAAAATACTTGTGATGCAAAAAGCTAATCTATGAATGTGGAAGCCAACACTATTTTATCATTTATACCAAGTATATAGTCCTGCATTTTGCTTTCTAGTCTCATGCTCTGAAAAGCTGCCACTACAGGTGGGTATCCTTGAACTGTGGACAACTGCAGCTTTTCCAGCAGATCATCACAGTGCAAATACCACTCTGCTAACTACTGATTTAACCTTCTACCTTATTTTCTAGGGGGGAAGTTTCCAAGGCAGAGCACACCCTTCCTTTGCATTATCTGAGGGAACATATTTCATCTGTGGGAATTCTTAATGCTCCAGCACTACATGGATTCTGCTTTCTGTTGAGGTCAGGGAGCTGCAGATAAGGAAGCTATGCTTAGCACTTCTGAAAATCCCAAAGAAGGAACACCTGATACCTTGTAATACCAGCAGATTCAGTGTGTTCTCTGCATCTCTGAGGCACCCAGAGCATAGAGAGACTGCAGGTATTTGGTCTTGGTTCAGAGTATGCCAGCTGTGTTTATCCTAAGTTATGCATTTCTTAGGAACCAGGTTTTTAACATACATCAGCCATACTCACACCCTTATTGCAATCCCAATGAGAGCAGATGCTTCAAGCTTAGTTCCAAGGAGCAAATGGGAGTCTCAGCTGTTCTTTACAGGCCCCAGCAGCTGTACAACCTACTCAAGCTAAGCATGCCAAGTATCCAAGTGAGGACATTGCTCCCCATGCACTCTCTTCCCAGAATTTTCTGTTTATTTCTCTGACTATAAACTTTCAGTAAACAGGACAC
Organism: Poecile atricapillus; assembly: GCF_030490865.1. Taxonomy (NCBI): domain Eukaryota; kingdom Metazoa; phylum Chordata; class Aves; order Passeriformes; family Paridae; genus Poecile; species Poecile atricapillus. The sequence continues at coordinate 17,015,366 of NC_081259.1, forward strand.
AAGGTCTTTAGGCCATAGTTGTGTTCTGCCTCAACTGATGATCTCTATCCTGTTTTGTAACCCCTTGGAATAGATTTCCAGCTGTGCCAATATCTACTCCTATAACAGCTTGTCATTCTGTAGCAGAGACAGAGGACAAGAACTGTGCACTATTCACCTCTGCTATGAAAGACATGCTTGGATATGCAATTACAGTCATGGCCCAACTCTTATTTTTTCCTCCCTTACATTAAGCTATTAAGTTACGTAGCTGAATTAGCTGAGGTATTCAAACCTCTTTAAGGGAATCAATTCCAAAATGTAAAATTCATATCTGAAAGATATTGAGACTTGATTTCCAAATTAATTGAGTTTGGTTAAATTTTCAAAACAGCTGAAATTATTTATTTTACTACAAAAGACTGTCAGAACATCAGTACCAAGCCTCCTAAAGAAGTTTTTGGGGTGTCAGGAGATATTATACAAATATGTTTCCCAGAAAGTGTGTGAACTCTGAAAATGCCTGTGAATGCTCATGCAAATTTTGTCTCATTTCTTCCTCTTCTCCCAAAGATAAAGGATACCAATGACAAGCTTACCCAGTCAGCATCACCTGCATGCAACATGTCTATGGTTCACATCTTCATGCTTCAAAGCCAAATTTACATGTATGTTCCTTTATAGAGATTCTCTCAAACTCCATTATCAGCCAAAAATACAAGCTCTACCACTGGCTTGTTCTGATGACACCTGCAGATATTTCCATCTGTTACAGGGGAAAAAAAAAAGGAAGAACCAGAGCAATATATAAAGCAATAAACAATTTATTTTTTCTTTACATCAATCTTTGTGAAGATAGTATCACTTTTGTTTGTGATTCAAATTTCTTGTACCGCATATTGCTGATTTTTAACATGGCACTTAAGGGAACAGTCACTTAAACAGCTACACAATTTCATTAAATTAATCAATTTTCCGTTTCTCAGTTATGTGTCTGAACATACAACTGTCAAATTTAAGACCATTCATTCATGTTTGATGTCTTTTAAGGAAAAAAAACCTCTTTCCTTTTTGCTGAAATACCATGTTTATAAACACTGAGGGAAAGGGGAGAATCTCTCACAGAAGACACTGAAGGGAACAACAGAAAAATCATTTTTATTGATTACACAGGTGGTAAAAAGAACACCAAACAATGTGATAACACTGGATGATAACACTACCTGTACATATGTACAGGTCAAGCTGAAATACTGTGCAGTTCTAATAACTAGAGGCGTAGTGCACCAATTTTTTGCCTATTTAATAGAAGATTATAGACCCTCTAATGAAAAGTTTCACTTGGAAGCCATGCACACATGAATAGAGATAGAGGAATATTCTGCATGATGCAACTTAGTGGTCTGGGTTGTATCACATATTCTGGGAACCATGTATGGGGAACTCTTTGCATGTTACGTGCAAGGCCTTGAAGTTAAATTACCATCTTGGCAGTTGTTGTGTGCATGAACAGGTCAACTGCCCCCTATCTGGCTGGCATGAATGGTGAACCTCATGCACCACTTCAGAAGTTCTCACACAAACACAAACTCTTGGGCTCCATGCAGTTCAGCTTTGGCAGACAACTGAGGCACAGTGTATTTTGGCCTGGTTTCATCAGGATTAAATACTGCCTGTGTATCCTGCATGTCTCTAATGAGTTACTACTCCCCAAGGTAAGCAGATTTAAGCACCCCTAGAAATCTTAAGTCACACAACGACATTTGCAACAGCAAGCAAGGCAAGTGCCCCTGATGTTATTTCCTGCTATACGCATCTTATTTTTGTTCCACAGAGACTTCTAGTGGCCAAAGGTGAGAAGCCTCTGCAATTTTTTGACCTTTTAGCTCTTACTAAACCAGTAACAAGACTTAACAAAATGAAGCCAACAGCTTGCTGGAAACTTGAGCGTAACAGCATTGACTCATTTATTATCTGCAAGCTGACAAAATACCCAGAGACAACACAACTTCCACAGGGTTCCTAACATTCATGGGTAACAGTCACACTGTGGCAGAAGAAACAGAGCTACTTAATTTTACTGTACAACTGGAAACAACTTAATAGAATGAAACACAGCAACACATGCACACACAAACTGATCCATCAGCAAAACTCTAACAAAAATGGTCCTGTAATATTGCAGGTCTTGTTTTGTCAGCTACAGAACTTCCTGAACCATTGTCTTAAAGTTAGCTTTATCTTCACAACCCAAACACTTCGATGGAATCAGTCTGAAAACACCTCCTGTAGTCATAGGACTAGCTCATAGTGAAGTCTCAAAGCCAAACAAAAACAGATTGTAGGAATAGGGTAAGTACAACTATGTAAATTCTTCACCTTACTATTTCACTTGTGTTCACTGAAAGGAAGATCTTCACCTTAAAAAAGAATTCATTTAACACTTTACAACAATATTAAAACAAACATACAAACAAAAAGCCTACATTACATATTGACTTAGAGACCAGCTCTTTCAAAACCAAGACAGCATAACTAGAAAATTAGAAAACTTGGTCCCATTTTTGTATTCAAATACTGATTGTAAGTAGAAAAAGAATACAGTACATGCAGTAATATCAAAACCCTGCCCTCCAGTACACAACCAAAAGTAACTAGGGAATTAGAAAAAATCCCCAGCTACTGCTTACCACAGACAAATGTAGGGGACATTTTTGAAGACTAATAATATATAAATTAATATGATCACACCATCAGTTCCTCATTGGCAAAGATTTTCTGGCTAGGTAAAAATCATGTGTCATACAGGAAGCATAAATTTTATATCAAAATTAGTCCTCTAAGTTACAACTTCATTGATCAAATAGTTCCCTTCCATATAAACTAACAATATGCTTACTTGGAGAAGGCTGCAACTGTTATCTAAAATAAAACTTTTTTAAAAGTGCTGTGAAACAGAAGCAGGATTTCTCTCCGAACACACTTAAGTTGACTAAGATGATTACACAATTATACCCAATAAAGTACTACTGTTTCTGAAAAACAAAACACATAAAATACAAGCTTGATGCACTTCACTCTTCCCAATGATTAGTTTTGTTTTCTGCCAATTAACCACTTCCCCAGAGCTCAGTGATTTGCTAGTATTTGAATCCTAATTTTATCATGACACATTACAGTCAATCCAACATTCTGAAGATCCAACAGTTCAAGAAAAAATATTGCAAAAGTCCAGACAATAGCCAGCAAGAAAGAAGGTGTCCTCCTTCCCAGAACCATTTATGAGCACTGCTAGTCACCAATTTCAACAGCAGAAATAGCACATTTCAACAGCCTAGATGTTTCTCCTTACAGCTGTCTTGCAGGAAGTACATCCAACACTCACAGTAAGGCTGAGCACATTAGGAGAATATTGCATTTTTCTGTTGGAAAAGGATCTTCAGTTCCCGCGTGCACGTTGTGACCTTTAGATTCCTTTGACTGATTGGTAAATATTTGTATTATGAACCCATTCCCTACCACTATTGTACAATAGTTCCACAATCATGCAGACAGAACACTGTGTTTCTTCTTAAATTAGCTCCTAAAGCATGGCACTCCAGTGACAAGCTCCGTTTTTCCATAGTACCTGGAGTTTGGTTGTGACCTTTTTAAACCATTGCAATCAAAAAAGTGAATACAAATAAAATTGATGGAATAGAGTTTGATCTATAAGCCCCTTTGCATTAATGAGAATCTTTATCAACACAGCTGCTCTGAAAAGTAGAAATTATGTTTGCTATCACTGTTTCAGTACACACTTGACAGTCAGTGACAAAAATAGGTACTTAGGTACTTATTTTACCTTTACTTTAGAGCACATATATTCAAGTGTTCTGTTTGGTGATCCATTGCATGACACTTCAGGAAAAGACAAAGGAATCTTCCTCCCATGCTTTTCTGGTTAGTGACCTCAAGAATGGCTGGATTGAGCTAACCTGAATCCAAGAAATATGATGTCCTCTCACATTGAGCCTGCACTACAAAAAACATGATTACATAAAAAAACCTCTAAACTCAGAATGGCAATGAATGTAACAGAGCATGGACATTTCTTATTGTTTCACATTTAGGCATTAATGGTGCACTGTGAGAAAACAACTGTCAATTCAGCTAAAAGACTAAACGGAGACAGATATTAAGTGCTCTACAAATGACTCCATGAACATAAATGTAAACAGAATTATTTGGCCTCCATACAAAGTGGTATTTCTGAAAGTCCTGGGATTTGAAAATCTGTCCTGCATATTTCCAAATGCAATGAGTTTACATTCTGTTTGACAGGATTAATAAAGTGTTTTGGAGGTTTTCTCACTTTGGTCATGATCCCAAGGAACAGTTTATATTAAGCAGTTTCAGCTGTCCTCCTCATCATCACTAATAAGGTCTCTTTTTTCTACACAGGTCTCTCTCTCACGCAGGAAGTCCTCGCGAATGGCTTCCAGCTCCGTCAGCTCCAGGCGCACTTTCTCCAGGTGATATGCCCTGCGGTTCCTGATCTGGCGTAATGGAAAAGGATTCAGGTCTCCAAAAGCAATAGCAGTCAGTTTCCTGCAAGATTACACAATGGTAGAAGACAATAATTCATATTTGGTGGGCTTTTAAATCAGTTTTAAACTTCGTCTATATTGACTTCTATCATATGTCACATATCTCTGGTCTCTTTCACACTTGATAGGTCTCAGATGCTATCAATATTTCAAGAAATTTCTATAAAGCATTCAGACTTAAGGTTATTTCAAGTGATAAAGTGTAATCAAATGCTCAAGAGTTTCCCCAAGCCACTTGTAAACTGTGCTCTAGAGATCACCGCCTTGAAATGCTGAGCAGGAGACATAAGCTTGGCTATCAGAGCTTCCTTGGCTGCATTGAATGCTCAGTACATCCAGTTACCCGTTACAGATCTGATAACTTCCTCCACAGAACCCTCTGCAGCTCCTTCAATCCCAAGCCACTCAGCCCTCCAGTTAATCAAGATAACCTGACAATCAAGAGACCAGATAAAGCCAGGGACAACACAAATGTGGACAAGGATAAAGCAGAACACAGACAAGCCAAAGTTTCCAACACAGTGAGAATGTTCTGGGGTTCTGCTACCTGCAGCACAGAGACCTCTGGGCCAGTGTCAAGCCAAACTTGCCAGGGCACAATTGCACCACAAAGGATCCAGCCCCCTTCCAGAGTCATACTGCATCATATCCTCCTGCAGTCCCAGCAAATCCAGCAACTGGTCAGTCTAATCAGTCCAAAAAGACTGTATCAAACTACATCATTATTGCTGATCTACACCCAAAAACATCTCATTGTTTACTAAGGAAAAAGGGGAACCGGAATATTTAATTTATTCTATTTCAATTATCAGAAATAAATATTAAGAAAACTTCTTTGGACAGTTTATTTAATTGTAGGTTTGTATTTTTGAGTGATCAAGGAATGATTTCCTGCTATTTCTACACAGAACATATTCCAGCAGCTTCTCTACCTGCACACAACGTACCATGGCTCTGTAAAAAAACCCAGCTATGACATCCTGTAACTAGAATACAATTATGCATGTGTCTGTAGAGACCTTTCTCTTATTACAGAGTTTGAACTTAAACTCCGTGCAGAATGATTTAAACTCATTCAGAACATCCATGAATTCTAATCTAATAAATATTTCTGAATTTTCCCTCTACAACAGGATCATTTTTTGTCCGTATCAAGAAAGAACTCATCCTGCGTGCTTCGGTACTGCTCAAATGTTGATGATATAAAACTGGTACAAACACAGCAGAATAAGAAATCAAGCAGTTTGAATCATGTCCTGTCAGTCCTAGAAGACAAATCCATATTCCCTAGGTGGCACTGCTCTGCTTCCACTCTTAAAACCCCAAACGGCAGAGACTTAGAGATCAGCACAGAGCATATCTGTATTCCAAGCATCTTTGATGTACTGAATTCTGTCCTCACTTGAACTCCCCATTTCCCAGTGATCCCTCATTAGTTCATTTTGTTAACACCAAATTCAGCAATTTTAGCAATCTTTAAAATAGGTAATTTCAGCACCAGAAAGTTTAGACAGGAGAATCAAGATATTGTTTCCATAAGTGGAAGAAGAATGGAAAGCCAAATATTCACCTCTGATTAATTATAAAAATTTTGTTTGAATTGGGTAAGGAAAAAAAAAAAAAAAAGATTTTTTTTCTCTCTGCATCAATCCCAGCAATCCCTTTCGAGCACAAGATTATTCAGCCTTAACTTCTCTCCAGTCAAAACTAAAACACAGTAAGTAAAAATAATAAAGCTCTTGCAGCAGGAGTCAAAGTCTAGGCCTAAACTGATGTGGAGTTTATTATGCTAAAAAGAAACAGCTCACATTTCAATATACAATTTTGCTCTAAATTGAAAATTAGCGAGCTTCAAAAGATGTGCAAAACATTTTCAGACATTAAACCAATCCCAATATGACTTTTCTTTTTAAGATTAACCTGCTGCTCTACAGTCTTGAAACCAGGAATCTAAACACTAATTTACCAACTGTAAGTCCTATGCAAAGACTGAAATACAAATTAGATACTTTTCTGGTCTTATTCTCTGCTTCCAAGTTTATCTTAAAATCAGCTGGAACTATGTGGCAGGAGCCTGTGCATTAACCATGCATAAGGGGGACACAGCTCACATCTTTAATGCTTGAGCCAGGATATACTTTTATTTGTCATAAAATATTTTACTAACAAGTTACATCTGTAATGCAGAGGAAAAACTTCACCTATGGTTAAAATTCAGATGTGTTGCTACCATGATACAACATCTAAACAAGGTAATCTCATTCACACACAAAAATTACTATTTAAACCTACATCACTTCTGATTTGTCTCTGCTAGATAAAAGTGCTCGTGACAAATCCTAGCAGTTGGCTGCATCTCTAGTTGCTTTATGTCTGAATTAGGATCTAGATGAAAACAACACCAAAGCCACAAGACAGACATCTCCCATGGCTCACTAAAAGTCCTTCAGTGCCACCCCAGTGTGAGTTACTCACCTGGCATCAAGGATGGTGCGTGTGAAATAGCGAAGGTACTTGAAAATAGACATTGAATCTTGCAGTTTTAAGATTTCCTCTTCTTTGTACTTAAATAGTGCCAGGGCAAATCGGAATATTACCTGATAAAAACACATACAATATTTAGTGCTTTGTAGGTACAGAATACACTGAGTCTCATTATCATCTTTACAAACTCCCAACAAGAGTTCCTCATGCACAGGCTGCACTTGAGCCTTCTCATCACATCTCCCTCTATCTACCTTCCCTGCCCCAGCCCCTATTTCCAAAAGCTGGAAAATGTTTTGAATGGTTATTTATGCACAGTTCCTCCCTTGTTTTTTTTCCTACCAGTCCTTTTAACTGACAGGAGTTTTGCAAACAACCTTTCTTTAACCCTGCACTCAGTAACACCACAGAACTTTGTTATCAGGTAACAAATGAACAAATCAGCCCATTCAGTTCACCTTTGGTCCCTCATAGAGGAAGGAGTCCCAGATTTTGAAAAGGATGTCACTAACAACACTGTCCACAAAAACCACAAGAAACCAGTTGAAAGTGATGAGAGTATAATCAACTTTATATTGTTCAAAATGAGCATGTAGTCGTGGAAGCTTTTCACTCAATAAATCCTTAAACACTCGCTGATCAACCTAAAGAGATGACAAATAGGGTGTTGTTATTGTTCAAATTTTCCAGCACATCATTTAGAGCAAGGCTGTTACCAATCTGTAAGTGCAAGTTTTTCCAGAAGTAACCAGGAAACCCAGGAATGTCTAGTTCACACTTCCAAGCTAGATCCACCCAAAGCACACACAGCTACCCCACTGCACATTTCCCTTGTCTGCTTCTAAACCCAGCCCCGGTCTCACAGGGCTCCTCACACACAGGGGGACTGTTTCTAGTACTGGTCACCAGTGCTGCACTGGTGCAAGAGCACAGGAGCAGAGAACATGCTGGGCAAACACTTGGCTGGAGGAGGCAGCCTGGACCAGAGCAACACCTGGAAGCAGGAATGCTACACTGACTACTGCCCAAAGCACTGCAAATGCATTCTCACCCTGCCCTCCCCCAGAGTCCAGCATCACCATGCCCCCAGATGTGAGGAAAAGAATAACACAGCTCAGGGTTGGGAAGCTATCAATGAAAAGAGGGGTAAAGGACTGCAGCTCCGAGCAGGACAACTGAACAACTATCTCACTGTTAAAGTCCTTGTCCAAACAAGAGTCCTGGTGCCTGGAACCCACACCTGTCAATTCCACTCCCATCCTCTTCCAAAGAGCCCTATCAGACAGTTGCAGAGGAAAGCTTTTGACTGGCTGCAGTTTACATGACCAGGCTTTATCAGAGCAGAGCACATACCTGGGATCCCAGCAGTGTCTTAGTATAATAATCACGGGGCATGAAAACTTCCACTATTGTTACTAGACACCAAAAAGCATCTTCCTGTTCCAAGTACAGAAGTGCAATTGCTACCAACCTAAAAACAGGGTTTATTTGGAGGAAAGTATTATTATAGTATCAGAAATAAATATCAAGAAACATTAGTGTAAAATATTTGTTTCTGTTCAGCAGAGATAAATGTATTAACAGCAGAGCACTGAACAGTAAAACTTAATGAAGTTTAAGATGGGGCAAAGCCATGCCTTCTCAGCCACACCAAGTATTTTATTCAGAAGACAGAAAAAGGCAAAAACTTGCTCTAAAAATTTCTTGAAGTGTTGGTGTTTCCAATTTTAAGAGCTCTCTAACACAGAGTCTAGTACAGAAAGGAGATGTTTATTCTAAGGGTGTTAGGTGGAAGTTCCCACATTACTACTACTGCTACTACTACCACCTCACCACATCTACCACATTACTCACTGCTTCTGTTCTACTACTTCTTCAGTGCTATTTCAAATGACAGACCTGGTCTAAGTTCAAAAGCCTATTCTGGTACATAAAATAGTGCACAAATGGACATCTATATCATGGGGATGAGACAGGGTGTTAGACCAACACACCTGCTTCAAGTAGCACCTTCTTTTACTACAGATCTCCAAGTAACAAAGTTATTCTGGCAAAGGCCAACTGCAATGAATCAGAATTCACAAGAATAACACAAGAATCCCCTTTAAATTCTGTAATTCTGATTGAAGACATCAGTGAAAAATGCTGAAATTTGTTGCCTTAACAATACAAAAAAAGTCTTCAAGCATTTATTTTCTGCTTGTTTTAAAAGAAGAAAATTTATTATCCAGGTCAACTGCTTTTTTCATTGGTTTAAAAAATGTGATAGTTATTTGTTTATTATAAATTATGAGCATACAACCCATAAGGCAAACTGCTGTTCAAAACTATGTTGCCATACATGGGATTTGAAAGGCTCAGTTATTACCCAAGATTGGCAAAAATCTTACCTGTTGAGCCCTTGGCAATATCCTATATCAGGATTTCTCCAGGAAAATGCCAGCAGCACATTTCGCAGCTTCTGGATCCCTTCAGATGTTGGGGAGGAGTAATGTTTGTTGTTTGGCAAAGTCCTCAAGAGATCCAACTCAATCTGTTTAGATGCAGGATTTGGTTTTTCCAGAGCTTTTTGAAGCAAGGTTTGGAAGTAGCCAGGAATGGCACTGTCCTTGAACTTTTTAACATGGAGATTGACACACCATTTCCACATCTTGGAACGGTGTTCATGCGGAATTCCAGACCGAATAAGGTTCTTCAGTTCCACACAGCATATCATCTCTCTATTCATTGTGCTTGCAAAATAGTTTTCCCATTTCACTCCTGTGGAGATCTCTCGATTTTCACTGAGTGAAAGTGATCTCAAGTCCAAAGCTCGTGATTTTGCTACTAGCTTCTCCTCATCATCATCCTCAGGGACGGTCTGAAAACCATATATATCATATTCACTGAAATGGAGAGGAAGAGAAAAGGTTTTAAAAATATGTTCAGTAGCCCTGAAGCTTTCAAGTTCCCACCATAAAGTTACTTCAAAGCCACTCTCCATAGCTCTCAAGTTCTTATTAAACATTTTTCTGAAGTATATTCTTCATTTAACAATTACTTGTACAATTCCATATACAAAAGACTTGGTGCCCATGTTCTTGTATATATTACCACACAAATTAAGCAATTCATTTAACAACATGGTTGAGTTGAAATGCACCCCTCCCCTCAGCAGCTGTACAGCAACACCTTCATCTGAGTTTGATACTGTATCTCAATTAATGAATAAATGTGTCAGTGAAACTTCCCAGTGTGGCCTTTCCCAAGACTCCCTGGCAGCCACACTCTCAACAGAGACTGTCACTGCTGGGGCCAAAGCCCCCCTGATGGTCCCCACTTGACTCCTGCACACCCCACACTCACAGCCAGGCCAGGTTTCCTCTCAGCTCTCCACCCCAGGCTTCCCTTGGCAGAGTCTTAGTCTCCATAAAACAATTTATTCAAGGTGCACACACAGCCCAGGCTGGTTCCACAAAATGTCCTCAACAAAGGAACCCCGTGACTTTTATCCCCTCACAGTCCAGGCCTTCCAAGTCTTGCTCCTCCCTCCGGAGTCCTTGCTGTGTCTCCCAGTGCCCCTCACCTGGCTGGTGCCACCAGGCCTTGTGCTTCTTGTTATGTAAAGAATTGGTAGTTCATGGCCCCTTATCTTCCAGATGAGACCACCCAGAGCTCAGTCTGCATCTCAACTTGCACCAGATGTATTCCCCAACACAACGTATTTATACAGCTAAAATTATTAAATTATAATCATAAATTTCATGACTGTTCCCTCATTAATGAAGGGAAATACAATAAATAACCCAAACCTGCAAATATATCCTCACTGTCTATTTTCCAGTGTTACAATAGAGCCCACTGGCCAAGACACACATACATTTAATTTAATAGGACCAAACTACCTGACCAGGTGGGGTTTGAAAAATGCTTGTTCTGGTTGTTCACTAGAGTCTACTTTCAAGGCATCTTCCAGTAACTGTGTGATGACTTCACGAGCAGGACTTTGATCCTCAGAACAAACAGGAGTTTTCATTTCTTGAAGCAAGATCAAGTATTTACTTTCAATCTGGCAGAGTTTGGCTTCTAAGCTGGTATACTGCAGAAAACAATGTATTATATAAATCTTCAGACACTTACTTTGTACTACATTTCTTTTAAAATCTGTCTCAATGCTATTTTATTGGTTTATGCTGCTTAGAAACATCTAAGTCAAGAACAGCCAGCTTAACTTTCCCATTTTTTTAACACCAGAAAACATAAAGCAGCATAGAAGACCAGATGTTTTTTACCACAAGTGTTTTTGCATATGGAAAATCTGAGAAAACCTTATCACTGCATTGTATGAAATACCATAAAATAACAAAATGGTTGCATTGTAGAATTTCTGTGCATGTTTGAACAAGAAAAACTTAAGTGGCATATGAGTTAGGTAATAGCATGTAAGAATTGTAAACACACACCTCTGTGCCAAAAATACAGCATTTAAGCCTGGCCACTGAGTCCATGGCTTCCAAGAAAACACAAGCAAGGCCTACCAAACCACAGCTACAGGTATCTAACCTTAGTTATAGATGAGTACATTTCCCCTAACCCCAAGCACTGGAAATCTTTACTATTTACCTGCAACATCTCTACACTCAAATTCACCCAAACAGAAATTACATTCACCATACCATAGTCATCCTTTGTGCTCAGGAGAAAGCTCTACTCAGTGACCTATCAAACCCTTACACATCCTGTCAATGACCTTTAAAAAAAAATCATTATAGCCTAAATTTTGAGGAAACAAATGTTTTCAGACATGTACATACCTTTGTTCATAAGTTATCAAAATGTTCCACCAGGTCACACAATTTTAAAAGCAATTACTTCTTTCAAGAATCCATTCAAAAAGATTGGTCTATAAGGACTGAGAGGACCTTTTTTTTAAGCTATCATATTTAATACATTTAAATTGTTCCATTTACTGGGTAGATTTACAGCTAAAGTATGGAAAACTGCTTTAGACATTGCCAAGTGAGAACATGCTGACCTTTGCCTGCCACTCTCTCTCTCTTGCTTCTGCATTTCTTCGTAGAGCAGAAAGTTCCAATATCTCCTTATTTAAAAATTTATTCTGGGTCTTATAACCCTGAAGATTGTCCTGTTGACAAAAAACAAACAAAGTGGATTATGCCTGTCAGTCAAAGATCACCTTAGAGATAGAAACAGCAGCTACTAATAGGACTTACAATTAAAAATATCAGGCTCAAATCAAATATTATTTTTGGACTTCATGTAAAGGAAACACACATGCCAAATAGGAGCACAGGGTGGTGCTGTGCTTCACCTGCATCCCTCCCAGTATTCCACTGCTGAGGAAGGCAGTTGGCTGCTGTCAGAAGAAAGGCAGAGAGAACAGGCACGTGCAGGCTGAGCCTATTCCAGAGGCCACAGCAACACAAAAAAGGGAGGATGAATGCCCCTTGGGTTTTCACTACCTTCACCAGCCCTCATTAAAAGTACAAGTCTCACATCTGCCTCCATATAGAGAGATAAATCCTTAGCAATGAACTTCCCTGCTTAATCCACTCAGATCCTGGCTACAAACACTGCCTCTGAAAGATGAGCCTGGGAGGGCACCAGGTATCCTCCCAGCAGCCACAGGACTCTCACACTCCCCACCATCTACAAGCTCTGTCTGCTTTCTGCCAAGACCACTGCCAAGACTTCTAGTTTCAACTTTATTTTTTAAAATTTACCAGGCTCACATGTAAGAAAAAGTTATGTGTGTTTACACATATTTTAAGCAACTTATTTATATTCCAAATTCTTTGGAACGTTAATCAATTTGAAATACAATATTTACCCAAAGGCAAGAAAGCCTGTTTAGAGCAAAGTGGATAATTTCAGTAACTCCATTAAGAACTTATGACACATTCAGAGAGGTATGTTAAAGAATAAAAATAAAGCATCAGTAGCAGCTGTGGCTGCTTTAGTAAAACAGATTCTTATACTCCTCCCGCTTGTTTTGTTTCCTCAGAGCTTCCCTTCATTTTTTCACATGCTCTTTATTGCCTCACTTTTGATATTTAAAATAATAAAAAACAAACAAGCTCTCTGTTTGTTTTCCTCCATGCTTATATCTTCCTCTTACCCTTAATCCTTCCTGCTCCTTTGATTATTTCTCACATCCCATCTGTTCCACACCAATGATTAATTTACTGAAACTATAGGACCCCATACTAGAGATGGCCCAAAGGAAGGAAGATTTGGTTGGATTGTCACACAACATCTCCAAGTGGAGGTTCCAACCTGAGAAAGCCTCCAATGATGAGTGTACTGGGGACTGCTGTAGTGATCTCAAACAGTACAGCAGACTAAGAAGGATTTTTACAGCAAGAAGAGATTCCCCTATGCATCAAGACAAAGACAGTACTCTTACTTTTAGTCTGTCCAGCTCCTGTAGCTCCTTATTAGTACTGGTGGCTGTGGGGGAGTTTATTGCTCCACTTTGAGAGGATGTGCTGTCCTCACATTCACTGAGTTGACGAGAGAGTTTCATGATGACTTCATCTTTAGCTTGAATAGTTTCCATCAGCATTCCCAGCTGTTCATTGAGTTCTCCAACTTTACACTTCAGACTCTTGACTTCCTGTTGGAGACTATCTTTTTCCAGATTTAACTTTTCAAGCTGATTGTTGAGGCCCAAAATCTGGTCATCTTTTTGGTGCAACAGCTCTAATGTATCTTTGGGAACCCCCTCACAAAGGCGGCTTGCAAAGTATTTATCATATTGGGAAGATCGGACTGTTTGCTGCAGAAGTCGAACAAGTTCCTGAGAAATAAAAAGAACAGCAAAAAAACCCAATGAAATTTTAAGTTTAAAAATTTTGTAGCTTAAGAGATCTAACATCAAGAAAAATAGTTTTTGGAATGGGTTGAGACCTCATGCTGGTGTTTAAAGAAAAAAGGAAATGCTTTACAACATGATTCCTAGCAGGCTAACACCTTACAGTGACTGGCCTACATAGACTGCTTCAGTGTCCTTCACTGAGCTAAAAATCCTGCCTGAAATGGCTACAACAGGTTAAGGAAAAGGAGGGGACAGCTGAGGCCCTGCAGCTACTTGGAAGCTGAAAAAAAGCCTGGCTTGCAAGCAGTCCTGTTGTAGGATGAATAGGAAGAGGCTTAAGCCCAAAAAGTCAACAGGAAAACGTTACAGAATGGAAAAAGCAAAGGTAACTAAGAGCTCTAACGGATGCAGAAAAAATAAAAGGAGGTAAAAAATAAATGCTGCTTTGCCAAAAAGGAAGTCTTTGAAAGGCTGTTTAGAAAATCTTGCCACACAAATGACTACCTAAGACACTCTTTTATTTTTTTTTTTCTTTATTATTAAAACAGAAGCAGCTGTGAATGCAGTGTTGCACTAGACCAATGAGATTTCTTACAGCAGCAGACTCAGAAGCTCAAAGGTACTCCTAGGAAACATAATGTCTAAAATAAATATAAATATGGGGCTCAGACTTTTTTGGTTTCCCTTTAATCACCTCACACAAAGGAAAATACAAATAGCTGAAGCAGCTCCACGTAAGATCTAAAACATTTTTCTTCTTAAAATGAGTAGAAGTTATTTTAGATCGAACCAAGGTATTGAATAAATTTGAGTTATGAGGGCACCTAAGCATGACTACCATGTGAGTGCAGTCTACATACACACATTATGGTTAGGCCTATCTTACAAAAACCCTCCCAAGGAGAGAAAGAAACTCCATTTCCCACCCACTGCACTAGCAGTGAAAGAATCAAAAGACAAACAAAGAGAATCTGAAAGAAGAAGTTCCTCAAATATTTTATGTACATATAGAAAAAGAAGCTATGACTGTCAGCCAGGATCATGGCAGACACCAAACAAGTTAACTTCAGAGAATAAAGAAGAAAGAGAATAAGATGGAAATTTTATTCAGGCTTATCTTCAACAGATGTAAAAGATGGTCCCTCTTGTTTAAAGACTTTTTGTACTCAAAGGTTTGGTTAGGACCATCATTTTATAACAACCAACCAAGTCTTAATGTAGTGAGATGGCCAGAAAGGTTAAACTCACAATCACTTCCAGACTCATTTGCTTTTGTGCACTTTGCCTGAAGGTTTAATTACCTTTTGGCTCAAAAGATCTTTCTTTAGCTTCTCCAACTCTTCCTGCTGGCTTTGATACTTCAGTTGCAGTTCAGAGACCAGTCTGTTCCCATTGCCAGAACACCAGTCTGTTAGGGAAGAGTCACTGCTGTTGCGGTTTTTGCTTGATGCAATCATATCTTTCAACGGGCGCCTTGCTTTGTGTGGAACACGGCCAAAATCAAATGGAAAAGCTGAACTAGTCAGTCCTGCATAAAACAATTTCTTCTAGTTCGGTTCACTTAGTAAAAAGGCATGTCAAAGCAATCATATTTCCTTTAAAAATATACTCATTAACATTAGACTTTGAGCAGTTTTCCAACCACTCAATACAATAGTGTTAAACATGCCTCATTTTCCAAGTGGCTTCCCTTGGTGGGGAAAACAAAAAGCTCCAAATCTTCTCCCCTCCCAGATAAAAGATTTGGTTCATAAATTATCACTTTTCACATAAGACATGAAAAGGATTGTACAATTCATTACAGAAAATAAAAGGTACCCCTAACTATGGCGAAGTAAATTTCACTTCAAATAATCAGAGCAAAACCATCTCTGATAGCACAGCCTACTGCTCCTGTAAGTGGATTCAATGTAAGGCTTCACCTCCATGAACAGGATGTTTTCTAACAGATTAAATCACTTGGATGTCACCTAAAGTGCTCTTAAAGAGATGTAAAAACATCTTGACAAGTTTATTCCAGACACTGGTCAAATCTGAGAACCAGTTCAAATACACAGATGAGCTATTGCTTCATGTCCTTCCCTGCTTCTGCCCCATTTCAGAAGCAAGCCAATGTAACAGGTACACAGAGTCTACAGACACAGAGCCTAAAGACAATTCTGCTCCAGTGGGTGACACTCAAGTGAGTAATTATAAACATCAGCATTTCCCTTTGCCTTGTTACTTTGCAACTGATGTGACAAACCAAACCAGTAGCACACTCAGGAAACCCAAAACAGTGGATAACAAGGCTTTGTCTTTTTTCTCTTGTATTTGAATGGCAGGGGACCACAAACACATTGTAAGGAATTAATTTTTTAAAAAATAGTTTACAGAGCTGTGGATGTGGTTTGTGAAGAAAAAGATAAGCTTCCGCTTATTTCCCAGAGACAGACATAACACAGTACTCTATGCTAAACAAGGTAAGGCATATGATTCCCTTCCTTCCTCCACTTCTACCTTTATTTCCTTCTGCCAGATGTTTCCTCTTTTCTTCCAGAGCCATTGAGTCTTCCAGGTCTTTTGGGGTTGGATCCAGCAGTTCCCACTCCTCAGTGGTATAAAATACACTCTTGCGATTTTCATTACTTCCTTTTCTTAAGGAGGACATGGAATTTCTATGAAAAAGGCAGCAGGAAAAAGTGACAAATATTTCTCCATTTTGCATTCTTTTCATAAGGGGGTTTTCACAGTTCAAACAGTGCAAACTAAAAATAAGCTAAAAACACAGACAAAACCAATACCAAAAAAAAGCTCAAAGAAAATAAGGCATATGCTACCAAGTAGCACTTGAAATCAACAGTGCTAAATTTCAAGAACAAAAGAATTATTTTGCTTTAATGCCATGGTCTTTTGCATCCCTGTTTTAGCCTTGTTTTTGCAGCAGGCAAGTACAAAACAAAGTTAGGATTTACAAGCAGCATCTCTTTATTGATCAGTTGTAGTTTAGAATTTTAGGGTAACTGCCAAGCATTAAACTGAACACATGCAGTCAAAACACATGTATGTTATAGTTCCTTATTGGGGATTAATGGAAAACTTGGGATCATCCAAGAGACCTGCTGCAGCTGAAATGCTGATGACAAGACTCCTTTGCAGTTTTTCTTTTCTACCGTGGAACATGGCCAACTATCTGCAAGAACAGTTCAGGGGCATCCCCTTAATTCCAGCCAGATAATTCTCTAGGAGCACAATACATTTCCCAGCAGGATGAGATTACCTCACCCAGCTCCCCCACCACCATCACACACTCAGGAATAAATGTCCACTCTTACATCCATGAGTATTAACATAGCTCAGTATTGCAAAGCCTTGGATCAATTGCACAAGGACATTCCAAATCAACCCATATGAATCAGTTTAATATTTTAGGTGTAAAACTGGAAATATATTTAGTATCTCATCATTTTCCACACGGTCTATGCAAGCTTACAAAGATTTTTTCACTCAATCATCCACATCCCCTCTTCAAAACTTAAGCAGAAAATAATCCATATTACACTTTCAAGATCATTTGAAAATCCAAGCTTGATGTGGTGCTGGAGTCCTGGCTAGTTCTCACCACGGCACCACACCAAAAGTAGGGAGCAGCTCCTGACCTGAGAGTTAAGAGCTGAACCTTAGAGCTGCTGCTCTACAGCACTTTTGGTGTCAGCACAAGGAGGAGGTGAAGGATGAGAGGGAGGCTCTTGGCATGGATTCCAGGGAGCAGCTTACTACAGGAATGGGTCAGGGACCAACAAGTGCTGAACAGGAGTGTACCGGGGTATTTATATGGGGGAGTTAAAGGGGATGGATACAAAAATCCAACCAATAGAAAACCTGGGAGGGAGGAGTGAAGGGAGGAATTACAATTGAGGGAACAATGGGGAAAAGGGGGAAGGTCACATGGGCCAATGGGGGTATCCAGTATGAGGGGATTTCCAGAGGGGAGGTACCGCAAGGGGTTGGGATAACAAGGGATTGACAAGGAAGGATCCAGAACAATGGGCAGGGTTTACAATGATGGCTAGGGAAGGCACTGGAATGCAGGGTGGGGTTTACAATGATTGAGAGGTAAAGGAGAGAATAATCCAAAGAGAATAACCCAATTTGGGGAAATGGAAAATGGGGGGGGGGGGAAATTGTAACAAACCATTTCTATAACAGAATCCAAAATAACAAAACACACCACAACACAAGCCAGTCTTTCAGCTTCGCAAGAGATTTAACATCTCATCAACATGAACTCTAAGCCAGTCATTCAGAAGTGCACAACTTTTATAATCTGATGAACTGATAAACATTTACAATTTAAAAATAATCCTAATGGTTATTAATAAAACTATTTCACCAATCAATTTACAAGCTTGACAAAGACTCATTTACGCTACAGATTTAATTCTCTTCTAGAAAGAATCACAATTCCTGTTGGGGCCAAGAAGCCTAATTTCTTTGTTCAGATGTGCCACGCAAATTAAGGAGATCAAATTGGGCAATGATGGATGTATTTCCTGAGGATGGATTGAGCACCCAATATCAGTGAGTGTCTCGGGAAATGTCCCCTGGCATTTCTGCATCTCTTTTCCAAATGGTGGCTGATCTCTTACCAGGCTACTCCAAACTGCCTATTCTGCACTCACTCAGCCTCAACATTTAAAATCCTGAACAGCACCTTCTAAAGCTTGAAAAAAACATGAAAAACAAGTCAAGTGACTTCCAGAAAACCTTTAAAGAACTGCTGTTAGGCCCATGAAAAATCATAGCTGATTCTGAGATTTGTAACTCAGGTTTGTTCAGGGCACTTAAGTAGAATTCCTTCATTGCTTTCTATTAGATTAAAATAAGATGAAAGATTAAATAGATAAATTTGAAAACAGTATTTATTTTCCTAAGTACAATCGGACAACCTACACAAGAGCCAATCATATGATTTAATGAGTCTCTATTTCCAAAAGTTTGGGGTTTAAGTCTTATTTTATGGTTACATAAAATGGAGGTTACTGTAATTCAGTATGTTTCCAAATCTATATTCTGTATAAATAAGTAGCTGAGAGCATGAAAATGAAAAAAAAAAAAAATCAAACCTAAATGTGTGTATATATCGAATAGTATTTGAAAGTGCAAATACAGCTATTATAGCAATAATAATCTCTGTCAGACACAGTGTAAATGTGTTCAGGAGACTGGACAAGGTTTTGAGACATCTACATACCTTAATACAAATAAATAAATATAAAACAAAAATGTGCTTGCAGCAAGAGAGGAAACTCTCTGCAGTTTTAGACACAGTTTGATCCTTCCTCTAACATTGGAGCTGTAATCACACTCCAGTAAGACACTGGATAGGGCACACATATTCCAAAGGCTGTCAAATCATCCCCCTGTCCCAAACTACACAGAATTGCTGGAGAAGGGAGGGAAACAATCAACCACAACACTGGGGAAAAAAAACACAACCAGGAAACAAGTCAAAACCAACATCTGGTAACCTCTCAGATCACTGTGCTAAACCAGAAAGCTTTAAAAGAGATCTGTTTAACTTGGCACTGCTGATGAAAATGAACATTTTCCTCCCAGCTCACAAAGGATGTGGTCTGGTTAACCAAAGCTGCAGCTCTGCTTTGTAAGCTGCTCTGTACTAGTATTGTAAAATGCTTTAAGCAGAAGTGGAAAATCCATCTATGTGGGCAAAGCAAAAAACTTTAGAAAGAAATGCAACAGGAGAGCTGAAAACCAATGGGACTGCTTTCCTTAAAGCAATTAATACTAAAAAGTAAATTAATTATGAATGAGGGGTTTTGATGATGTTCACAAGGATTCTGCCACATTTTTGCTCTGAAATTCAAGCTGCATCCACTTCAAATCTGTGCCCTGTGCTTTCAATTCTTTTAAGAAGAAAACAAAATGTAAGGATTTATATTGGTTTGATTTTCATCACTGAAAATGGTTCCTATGCACTGAGTACTGTGACTGCTATAATGGTGGGAATTGGCAGCTCCATGAAAAAGCAGCAGTGGCTGAGAATACAACTCAGCCTCAACAACTCAACAACTTATGTTATGAGAGCAAAGCCATCACTGGAAGTGCTGTACAAGACTTGAGTCTCCCTTTCAGATATCAGTGATGTTATGCAATAATGTTCCCTTAGACCTTCAAACAGTAAACAGAGTAAAGAAACAGTTTACTTGAAGAGATACAATACAACCAGTAAATCCACCCCATCACCTCCCATCATTCTAAGAAGATCCATGGACTACATATTGATGATGTAGGAAATAGCCTTGGCCAGGAAACTGCCAATTGCATGGTAACTCTTTCTCCCAGGTTCACAACTTACTTGATCTCAGTACTCCATTGTTTAAGTGAGAAATTGATGGCACTTGCTTGGACTGGTGCAGGCTGGGAAGCTGCTTGTTCCCCCACCAGATCCGTAGGAGAAGTCTCCACAGCTAGAATATTTCTGGCTCTCTCTGCTGAAGCATTTTGACTTAGGATACTCAAATCTATATTAAAAAAAAAAAAAAAGAAAAAAAGAAAAAAAATTAAAAAAAAAGAAAAAGAAAAAAAGAAGAAAAGGTAGAAAGAAAAAAAGTAACCATAACCTTCAATAAGTAAAAGAATACTGGCTATTATATAGTGTACAGTCATATACTAAGTCTGCTAGTGACATTGTTCAGGTTCTACTTTAAATTGCAACGTAACTTTATAAAACATCCAGTTCAAATGAACCTTAAAAATAGCAAACTTCTTAGTGAGGTCTCACTACAGCCTTTTGATAACAGACAGGATCTGTGTGATGCTCACAAAGCATTATTTCATGAGTGATTTGCAAAATAGCCCATCAGAACTAGGTCCAGAAGAATGTCACAAAAATGCTGACCCAGCTTTCAGGGTGTGCTTCATCCTGTAAGTTACCCATCCTAAAAGTGATACTGATGCTGAAGTCAGTGAGCTTTACTTTACAAACCTGAGGCAGTCCAATGCCAGTCCAGGCTGGGCACTGCCAGATCCAAGAATGCTGGCACAGCTCTGCAGGACACTGGACACCTCCTGCACCAGTGAGGATTCCTGAATGCAGCTCCTCCTCAGCCCATCCCAGCCAACTCTCCTGTGCACTGGAGCAAGTGGGGGGCCCATGGCCAGGCCATGCAGAGCTGCAGCACAGCCCTGCACAGCCCAGCCAACCCCATGGGCTCCCAAAGGCTCCAGGAACCAGTCCAGCCCTGAGCCACAGCTCACAATGGCCAGAGGAGCCAAGCTGACCCAGCCAGCCAGCCAGGGCTCCAATACACCACCCTGGCAAGCACAGACTGCACAACCTGCAATGGCTGTGCTACCTCAGTGCTTCCATTAGTCTGGAGAGCCCCTTTCTCCTTCCAGCAGGCAGAGGGAGCAAAAAATCCAGAATACAGTATGAATAGCAAAACTTTAGTTTTACAGTATGAATAGCAAAAATTACAGAGAAACATAGAGCAGTTTACAGCCTTCTACAAACACTCTGAAAAGGCAAGTTAAACAAACCCAAATGCAATTTTCAGATTTCTTCTTGATATAATTAAGAAAGTACTGGAGTGGATTCAAGATTTTTTGACAACACTCTCAGACTTGATTCAACATTTATATTAGAAAGTAACATATTGGATGGGCTCTGACTTAAATAAAACCCTAGGAAATTATGATGCCCTCTTTTATCACTGATGAGTCTTTCAGCCTTTGCTCTGACATTTGCTTGGCACCAGCAGCAAGACCATCTTTAAGCAAACTGTACCCTCCAATTACTCAGCAGAGGGTTACTTTTATCAAGTATCAAAGATTAGAAGTAGAAAGAACATTCTGTGATAAAGAATATGAAGTATTAAAGAGCAATGATACTAGGAATCTCTCAAACCCTTGAAAATTGTATCTGACACAGAAATGTATCATGTCATGTTTCAAAGAGAGGTACAAGTTACACTGCCTTGATTTTTATGAACAGATGCTTCAGGGTCTTATCAGCCAAAGGGAATTCCAAGTTCTTTTGCACTGTGGCTGTTTGAACTTAGCACAGTTCAGCTAAAATGGCTTAGATAAAACTAAACCTGGGATCATGTTTACTGTCTAATGAAGATGAAGATAGTAAGTAGGTTTTAACTACAAAATAATAATTAAAACCAAAACCAAACCCAACCCTCCCCTCCCCAAGAAAACCCAAATATCTCAAAAGGGAAAAAAACCCAACCCACAACACATAGACCAAAAATTGACGGATACTCAAAGCCAGGATGGAATACTATCATTCTGCCTTTACCCTTACAGCTTGTTGCATCTTCTACCTGTCTGATTCTGCAATGTCCTTTTAGAGGCTGGCCCAGGTAAAGGAATTGCTCAAGAGCTGAATTCCCAACAAATGCATTTCCCCTCCCAGACATGCCAGTTGTCTGAATGTGGCACCCTGCAGTTGCTCACTGGACATCTTCCCCTGCCCACACCAGCCAGGAGCTTGGTTAGAGGCATGGACTGCACAGCACAACAAATGAATGTGGATGCTCATGCAGAGTCCAAGTAAAAAAAAAAAAAATAAATCTGGTTTTGGAACTTATTTCAAAACACTACAGTCTTATAAATGCATGGCACTGCATGTTTTATTAATGCAAATTAAGAACCAAAATTATAGAAACTACATTAACATTGAATAGATTTCAAGAAAAAATAATAATTGCACATCCTATAAAGAATAAATAATTTATTTGACTTTCATGGTAGTAAGGCACCTCCACAACAAATCCTGCAGTGTAGTTTTTGTTAATATTAACTTTCTCATGTCCCACTACGAAAAATACTTTGGAATATTTTTCACCACATTGTATGTTCTTAAAAACCTTTCAAGTCTGATCCACAAAGCAGTAGCTAGGTCCATGTATGCCCCAGTTAGTCCAGATTTCAGAACTGGGAGGGTAGAGGATAGGGGAGGACAGACAGGGAAGGCTGCAGTAAACAGTTCTGGGTTTGGACAGAAGACAGACTACTTCCTCATTTAAAACACTAGTGATAGCATCTGTACTCAGCACCAGCAAAATAAATCAATTTCTATGCTCCAGTATAAAGCACATCACTGCATGCACATTCACTTCTTCAAAAAAAGAAAACAAGCCACAAGACACATATCTTAGTCATCAACATGAAACCAGAGCCTTACAGAATCCTGTAACTCTAGAAGAAGCTCTTGAAGTATTTGATTTAAAAGAAGGAACAAGCATCAATCATTCTGCTTATTTGCATTTTCCCCAGAAGGAATCCCTACTTAAATACTTCAGTTGGCAATAGGAGTCATCACTGTGATTTGTCCTAGAAAATGAGATACTGCAGATGCAAATTCTCCAAATTCTACATAATGCAGTTTAACTGCAGGCTGCCCCTGAAAGGGATGGGCCTATTCAGCCCATGCATGTTATGTTGACATTCCTTGTCCTGGATATAACAACAATAGTAATTTAAATTAAAAAATAAAAACAAAAAATTAATCCCATGAAGAGGTTCAGCTGGTTCATCCAGAAAGTCCCCAAAGACTTACAGAAAAATACCAGATCAGTGATGAAATGACAGGATGTCATGCAAAACAGGCATAAGGGAACAGCACCTGCACACACTGCAGTGACAGAGGTTCATTTGACATTTTACCCAAGCTCTGAGGGAAACAGCACAAACAAGAACAGATTCTGTGGCCAAATTATATATTAGAGTTGATGTGATCCAACACTGCTGCCAAGAGGGCAAGCCTGTCTGCTGCTTTACTCTGCCTTCCTGTATTTAGTCGCTGTGCCTTGTTCCCTCCTGTCCACCAGCTGTGCAATCACCTGATTGCACACTGAACACATTCCACTCATCAATCTAGCAGAAATGAAAAAAAACAACTCCTTTCTAGCTAACATTTGAACTCAATCTACTCAGCACAGGGTCAGTCAAACAAAACAAAAAAAGGGAGCCTGCACAGCAGAGAACAAGAAGCTGAAGGCAGAAAGACAAAGGGTTGAAAGAGCCAAAGCCTGTTCCCTTTTGCAACACTTAGATTTTTTCCCACCAATACTTGTGCTCTGGAGCACGTGGTTTGACAAGCAGCTACCCAGACTGGCTGCTGCCAAAAAAAGGGGTTGCAAACTATCCCACTTGGCATTCCCAGCAATTCTCTTGGGCTAATTCTGCCACTCACCTGTCCCTACAGTAAACCACTTCTGTAAACTACACTGGCCAAAAAACTGATCTGGAGAAGAGGCTGATTGCTGCTGCCTGCAGACCCTACACATGTTGAGTCCAGCTGTGTTGAGCAAGTAGCCACAAGCAGCACATTCTCTCAAAGGAGAGGAGCAAACTGGGTTAGGGGACAACACTGCAACAGGACCTGAACCTCAGGAGGGGACAAGGTGTGACAAGAACTGCTCAACACCACTGGGTTTACAGTGGGAGCAAAGCAGAATCAACCAAATGTCATCTGTTGATGACACATGTCTGACCTCAAGACTATGCTTAAACCCAGGAGAGCCAAACTAATGCCTAACTTGGCACAGAACTGGATTTTACTCAGTCTTACTCGTGGAGAAAAGAAAACAGCAAGGAATCCATTTCTGTAGGGACTGAGGAATAAAACAATTTGTAAGTGCCTGCGCAATGTAACAAAAAATGCAGCATAACTCTGTTTAATGCACAGACATTTTTATAACTCTGACACTAGTGCAGAGTTTTGTTTTCCTTGCCTAAAGGCATTTCAGACTGAATTTCAGTTTTGTAATATCAGTGCAGACTGTCTTCCAGTTTTGAATGGCAGGGCATTTTTATCACAGTGAGATAGATCCACCGCACCTTACCTTTTCAGGAACAAAGTATGGTCGTTCAGAATGAAAAATATACCTGTTCCCATTAAAAACTGGAGTTTACATCTCAAGATATTTACCATACTAACTTTTTAAGATATTGCAGCCACTAAAAGACAACTTACCTAATCTAAGCTTAATGAAACCTAGTCATAAGACTACTCAATTTTACTTCATTTCTAAAAATCTGTTTTTCATGAAATCAACAGATTTTGTACAGGATATGAAATCACATTTAAAATTACATTTATGTTAAATAATTGTAGAATATGCAAAGTTTACATAGAGTTACTTGGAAAACAGATGTAAAAAGCTCTCTTAACACTAAGTAAAGCTCTCTAACCTAGTGAAACACCTTGTATTCATTAACTGACACTGAAAAGAATCATGCCTTCTGTTCTCATTGAAGTCTCCAACATACCAGGGTTGTCTTTGGCAACAAGACCTTTGGAAAAGTCACTGGGTGTGGGGGAAGTCCGGCTGTCCCGTTTTGCCGCATCCAGGTTGTTGCAGTATTCCCACCTCTTCTGCTGCAGCTCCTGAAGCCAGTAGGTCATGTCCTGCCGAGTCGCAGCCTGCAGGACATGGAAGCAGAGCACTGCTGAGATCTCTACATGAACACAGTAATTCCAAGTGCAATAATAAACCCAACACAGATAATCAGCAGATCACCAAAGTATCATCACTCTAAAATCAGTCTGATTTAAAAGAAATAACCGTAATGCACCAGGTACACCTCTTCTCACGCGCACATCCATGATTCTCACGCCAGAATTTTTCATTAGAAGTAGTCTCGCGCATTCCTTTTCTTCAGGTTTACACTCAAATTTAGAAAATGCAGCAGCATCTTATATTTTACATACAAAGCACTGTTTGAATATATAATTACAAATCTATATTATGGGAAAAAATTCCATACATACTCAGGAAGATTTCCATTTTCTTTTAACTTGCTTTCTTACCAGCAGAAACCAACAAATGAATAATTCGTTGCAATGCCTCATACTTTAATAACTACATCTACATACTCTATGCCCTGAAGATCCCATGAGCCAACTAGCTTCTATGGAAAAATCACATTTAAAACAACAAAAAAACCCCCAAAATCCAACATTAATGCCCAACCTACAAGACTACAGTCAAAAATATGAATGGGCAGTGAGGAAGACTTTAAACAGAACTTGAATCAGAGCTGTAAGTCATTTTAAAGCATGTCAAATAACAATGTACAAATACAAGAAAAGACAAGTAAAGGTATATGACTGCAGGTGCTCTCATGGAAGACTTATTGTTATTTCAGCATACATCCTCAGCTGCCAGTCTAGGACAAAGACCTGACCTGGTATCGTGGACTGTTCAGGAACAAAAAAAAAATAACACTGATGAGAAGACACTCCCCTAATTACTTTGGCTTGTTAGTACATGGAGTACTTATCTTTTAGCCAGCCTTTCTCCTACCTTCTCCCAGAGTGCATGATAGCATTATCACGGAAAAGATGACTATGTTTGTTCTTTAAAGACAACCTAACTTCAAAGAGTTTTCTGTTCTGTTCCTCACAACTTAAGAGGGCACCTGTGCAAGGCACAGCTGCAAAAGAACGGAAAGCAAAACCAACACACATTTCCTTACAAAAACATACAGTAAGTGCTGCATAAAGCTCAACAATGGCACAGAATTGTCTTCATTTTTCACATGAGAACACTTCTGGACTAGTAAAATTGAAGATTCATTGGCCATTATATTTTAGTCCCAACAACAGCTAATGACAAGAAAAAGCACAAAGAGCACAGCAAACAAAAACTGATGCTTCCCCAGGGTGCTCTCTCTGGCTCAGCAATTTGCAATCTCAGTTTAGCAATGAGAACATTTTTTATTTTACCTTTTGGCTATTTGTACCCCTATGAGCTTTAACATCCATGACACCCCACAGCAAATAGCTCCAAAGCACCATTCAGCACCAACAAGATTAAGCAGAAAACCTCAGTTATTCCTGGAGCTGCTGCTCCAGCTCCTTTTGGTACATTATGCACATGGTAGGTACAAGATATATAAACCAAATAAACGTTCATAAATCAAACAGTGAAACAAACAAGTGATACATGAGAACACTGCAGAGTCAGTTTGTAAGAAAGATACGTAATCAAGATACTTCTAATCTGAAACGGAAATCAGCTTCATATATTTTTTCTTGCTTACTCACAGGAAACCAGAGAAAACCATTTCCCTCATTTAAAAAATACATGGGGCAAAGAATAGTTTAGAACTCTGGGAAATGTCAACCCCACAGCTACCACTGTCTGTTTGGGAATGACCACCAGAAGAGTAAGTTTTTAAGTCTAGAGACAACAGTCACATCTTGCCAGGAGTAAACATCTCCCTTTCTATTCCTAGCACTAAAGTACTCCTTTAGAGCTTTAGCCAGTGGCAAGTCTTCACTTCTGGTAAATTTGAGAGCTTATACTTCCTTTAGAGAAACTTGCACACAGGCCATGTAAAGCAATGTTTTACTGTGCTTCAGCACAAAACCACCAAGAATTCAAAAGGCTTCCACCAACAGAGGATACAGTACTTACATGGTTCTCTTTGCTACCACAACACAGCTAACGAGGCAATCCACCTGCAGTCAATCTAAGTTATACCTACAATTAACTTCTTCCCACGACTTCTTGAACTTAATGAACCTCTCTCACAATTTGTCCTGTTACCATCTCACCAACCACCTTCAGAGAACAGTGAATCGATTTTACTGGAGCTGATCCTTGCTGCTTTTCAACTCCCAGCTGCAGTTGTTCTCAGCTAAGCTGCACAGCCTCAGCTCCCAGGCAACATTGTTGTTACACACAGGGCCAGGCAGTGCCCATCCTTCAGCAGAAAGTGGCAAGGCAAAGCAGTACAAGGTTCTCATGCCCCTGCTTTAAGTAATCTGACCAAGAATTACTGAGTGTCCATCCTCCTGCTGCTCCCTGCCTTCCTTCCCTCCCATACACAGTCCTCCTCTTCTGCAGTCTTCCTCTCCCTTTGAACAGTTTTGGCTGTGTTTATTAGAGGCATCTCAGTTACCTATAACTAAAAGAATACCCCAAAAATCTCTATTAAAATTAGTTTTGTTTAAGCAAAATTAATAATTCAAGCTGTTGTTTGAAATAGGCTGTTTAAAAAAAACAAAACAAAATAAAACAAAACCAAGAACCACATCCAGAATATTTAAGTCTTCCTCTTCCCCTAATCATAAAGAGCACAAATTTGGAAATGTATTTTTTAATTCACTTTATCTGTCAAAGAAAGGAGCACTTCCATGCTTGCCCCATTTCTCGTGCCTTTTCCATGTATTTGGCTACTGCCCATCATGAGAGTCAAAACATTTAATTAGGCAGGGCAGCAACCAATCCCACAAAAAATTCTTATAGCTACTAAAGTATTGCTAAGGTGCTTTCTTACTGCAGAGCCATGTAGTCACATTTTAATGGATGCATTTCTGTGAGAAGAAAAACTACCATGAATGATGAGAAAACTACCCAAACTGATGAGAAATAAGGAATTACTCCAAGTGTACTACTGCAAACTTACAGGCAACAGTAGGAGTAAAAGATGCTCTTAAGTGAAGAGTCATACAGTGCCATATAGTTTTCAACTTAAACAATGGAAAATTACTATAATTTAATTTAAAATATTCCCCTATATTCTCCCACTATGAATGGTGTAGAACTGTCACACCTTCTGATGCAGACAGGACATAAACAGAAGAATTATTTGGGGAAAACATCCATCCACTGCCATCCTCTATCTGGACTCACTGGTGGAACATGTATACCAACATTAAACATTTAATGTCTGAAGAAATGGAACAAGTAGACCTTGCATTTTGAGAAATCTCATGAAAAGCCTTGCTACATTCCTGAACACAGACAAACTCTCCCTCAAGCTACTTTGTAAAAAGGGAACATCACCAGAAAGTTTGCATTTCTTAAGATTTACTATTCCTGCTATGCTCAAACAGCAAATTTGGAGCCAGATGGCTTCTTCTGGAGGGCAGCCCAACTTTTAATTAAAGCACTGCAACCACTAACCAACAAAGTTTACAGCAAAAAGCATCAGCTCAGACAACAAACCACCCTGAGTGCTCAGCTCCCTCCTATGCTGTGTCAGGCCTTGTGGCAAAATGTTCAAGCTCAACATCACTGATCGCTGCTGAATCCTTCGAGATCACTGACAAATTACAGCAACTGCTCTTAAGCCACTCTCAGTTCAGCAAGTTTGGTGTCCAGAACTTTCAAGCATCAGGGCCCTGAAATCTGCAGTGTCTGGAATGCTTACACATGGCAAACAGCCCAGAAAATTTATTTTCTTTCACAATTCCATGCAATTTCTGTTCCCTTCCCAATTCACCACCGTTCACAGAGAAGTTACCCACACAAGTGACCAGACACACAGTCCAGAATCACTGGCCAGAGCTCCTTTCTTTCTGAAGCAAGCAAAATGTATCACTACAAGACATTGTTTTAAAAATAAATGAGAAATGCAGCCTTTGTTCATTTATATATATTCATAATGTTAATTATTCCCCCCTTAATGCAAGGTCTTGCTGTGCAAACATAGCCAAATGTTCATTTGACTGTATTAGCAGCATTCTGTGTTATAGCATGTATTTGCAGGATCAGTATTTGCATACCTTTCCATGAAAATATTCTCAAATATAATTTATCCATAATTCAAAAAGTACACAATTTTCTGTGCTCTTTTACCTGAAGGGATGATATCTGTTCTATATATTTAAATGGAAAAGATTTTCACACACTTGGCTTCTTCTGCTCTATTGTACTTATTGGAAATGTACAGGAAAAACACAATCACACAAGTGGAAGGTTAGTTATGTAGAGTTCTAAAATATGAACACTTTGCTTTATTTGTTGTAAAAGCAAATAAATTGACTGTAAAGTATATTTTTTTCCCAAAATTTTTATCTGGGAAACAAAGCTAGGGTACATCACAGAGTTCTCAACTCCCATTACCTGACAAAAGCCTGAGCAATCCAGATGATGGAATCATTACACTAACAAGAAACTGAGGCATTATAAGAAATAATGCATTCCTCAACAGCATCATCATTTCAATCTGGAATTCCAGCAGCTTATTTTTTATTGCTCTTCTCAGTCTATTACACTGAATGGGAAAGGCCAGATCACAAGATGTGGAAATTCTGAACAAGCAGCAAATTGAGGAAAAGAAAGCATGTGAGTAACAGGCAGACGAATACATTAACTTGATTTTATTCCTTTAGCTCTGTGTGTAATGTTCTCCTGATAGACTAAATCACATTTGTTTTTAACACGGGCTGGATTAGAGGGGGAGGAAGAGGGGTTGGGTTGTTTGGGTTTTTTTCGTTTACCATCTTGAATTAATTTGCAATCCTACATATACCTTAGTTAGCTGAAGGATGCTTTTAAAGGCCTTAGAGAACTACCATGTTGGACAGAAGAAAATTAATTTCAGCTGCAAAAACCTTATTCCTCGGTGAATGACATGGCCACAAAATGCCAGTTGGTCCTGCAATATCCCCTAAGATTTTCATTAACTCCTTCCTTACTATAAAATACATCTACAACATAAGAGCATTTTTATGGACAATCACTTGGCTGCTTTAGGGCATCACAACACAAAATGATCTTTTTCTGCTAATTGCAGAAATTAATTTGACTTAACTGCTACTGTTTCTCAATCCCCAAAAGGGAAACAAGAAGAAAGTTCCAATCTATGCAGGTTCTCTCCTAGAGACTACCAGAAAAAAATTAACACAAAATATGGGCAGAGTAGTAACATCACAGACCAAAAGATACCAATGAAAGTATGAAAAAGAAACCCCCCATGTCTTACATTTGTTTATCAGTGTTGAGTATGATTTGTGTCTGTGTGATTGCAGAAGACACCCAAGGCTGCTGCCAAAGTTCTGTCTGACAGACTATTTATCATACAACTGGCAGATAGCATTTCACACTGTAACCCTCACAGATCTGGTGTTTCTCAATAAAAGCCCTCCTATACAAAAAGCACCCTCAACACAAAATTCTTCTGAAGATTTCCTTGTAAAATCACAAACACCCTCAAACTATTGAAAAGCAAAGCTTAAACCAAGTCTGCAGTTTTAATGTCCGTAACACAAACACTTGGCTATAAAGGCAGATTCATTGAAAGCAGTAAAATCTTTTACAGCTATACAGAAGCAGTTTTTATATGTGATTGCATGCAACTGATTACACTGCTTTTATCTAAGCAAATATCATTAAAATTATTATTGTATTAGTTTTCTAGGTAAATAAATTTCTTATTCTCCAGTAGAGCATGTTAACTGTGTTTTGACACTTATACTCATCAAAACTGAATGCTGAAGAGCTTGATACAATCATACTCCACAGTCCCAGCAGGTATTATGACTGCTCAAATCTCCACTGCTGAGTAAGTGTGTAAGAGGTATTTTCCAGTATTCAATAGGAAATCTACTGTTTAACACTTAATGGATCATGTTCTAAGACTAAGAATGCTGCTCAGAAAGTACACAGTTCAGTGAAAAGTTGCATTCTGTGCAGAAGAACGTTCCTTGAAGGACACAAATCTGCCTTAATAGAATTCAAAAGTAATGGTTACTCAGAATAATTTATTTTTTCTTTACTGAGTCAAAATGGTTTCCCTGTTTGTTTGGGTTTTTGGGTTTTTTTTAGGCATGACAATAGAGGAAAGATATGTTAAATAGTCAAAACATTTACCTCTCGTCCTACGAAAATCTGAGTCCTTGAACGGAATGCGATAAGCAGCGTCTGCTACTACGAGGAAAAAATTCTCCCTCCTCTTCCTTCCTCCCAAAGCAGCCTAGACGCAGAATCCTGCCACGCATCATCTTTTCAAAATAAATACTCCAAAACTGAAAGCCGACCACTCCTTCCAAACTTCCAAAACCCCAACCCATCAGATTTCTGTGGAAATCTTTTTTCTGCCCAGACGATTCCAGAGGACCCGCTCAGCCCGTGCTCAGTAGAAGCATTTCCTCCCCCAGAGAGGAGCACTGTAAACACGAAATCGTAAAGGAAAAAGACGCAACTTACAGACACCCCGGTACTGCTGACCTCCGCGGCGTTTGCGAAACAGAACCTTCCTTCCTACACAAGCCCCCAGGGACGGAGGAGCCCCGCTGGCCAGGCCGGTACCGCGGGCGGAGTGCGAGGACAGCACCGGGGATGGGGACGGGGATGGGGCCCGGACAGGAGCGGGGATGGGGATGGGGATGGGGATGAGGATGGGGTCCCGCCCGGCCCGGGCCTACCTTGAGAACGGTGACGGCGCCCCCGGGGCCATGCACCTCGAAGGCGGCGGGCTCGTCCCCCGCGGCGGCCGCGCCGGCCTCGGGCTGGTGGTAGCTGAAGCAGGCGGAGGCGATGTCCAGGTGCCCGAGGGGCAGCGGCTCCTGCGGCCCCTTGAAGTAGTAGAGGTAGCAGCGGCGGGGATCAAACACAAACCAGCGGCTGCGGAAGCCGCGCAGGGGCCCCTTGCCCGACAGCTTCTGCAGGTACCCGCAGAGCTTGGGAGCGCCGGGGCCGGCCTGCTCCCCGGCCGGACCCTCCTCCCCCTCCGAGCCCGCCGCCGGCATCGCCTCGCCCGCCGCGGACGCAGCCCCGCACGGGGAGCGGGAGCGGGGGCGGCTCGGCCCGCGCCCGCCGCCTCTCGGGACTTGTAGTGCGAGCCCGCCCTGCGTGCCCGGGCAGCGCCGGCACCGCGCCCGCCCAGCGCGGCCCCTCAGCGCGGCTCTGCCGCCGCCGCCGCCGCCGCTGGGAGCCCCGGCCCGCCTCGGGCGCGGCCCTGCCCCAGGAAATCGGCCTCTGCTGACGTGGGAAGGCCCTGCCTCGCTCCGCACGTACCGTCCCGTGCTCTCGTGCTGCTGGGCTCCAGAACTTTTCTGACCGAATCAAATAGAGTTTTCCAAATCACACCTTGGCCTATGATCAAATTAAAACCCTTCTCTTGTTTCCCATTCCGAGCCGTAGTCCCCTGCCCAGCATCGCAGCAGCGGCCGAAGGAGTGGGAAAAATATATGGAAAATGCAGGCGCATCAGTGGGTAAAAAGCTGTATTTTACAGGGATTAGGCTTGGGAATGACTACAGACCAAACTCAATTTTTTTGCGCTGAAACGTCTAGCACGTTTTGGGCTCTAGGGAACTTCTGGTGTTAAGGAATTTCTAAAATAGGAAACTTGACTGTGAAGACATCAGGCTACCACAGGGAGGCATTCGTAACTTCATTTCTCCGTGTAACATATTTGGAACATAGTATATGCGTGTTTCCTTTAAACGTGCCTAATGCTCTGGTACTAATATAGAAAACAGTCTGATGTGGTAAATTCATCCAAAAATGGGAGGAGACTGTTCTATGTTAAATATCATACAGCCTTTCATTTTCACCCTTAAATACAGCCAGGAAGGTTTGTTGTCAAAATTATTGTTGAAGCTGATATGTGCTATGGTGTTTTTGTTAATATAATGTTATTTATGAAATAGCATCTGACTGAATTTTGACAGTTTGGAAGTTCCAGTTACCCAGAAATCCTAGATTCTCCAGAGCTTCTCTGTCCTCATTTCTAAATGCCTTAATGAATTTCTCATTAAAAAGTAACTGTCTTATCAGCCAGAAAATGCTTTCATTCTCTGGTAAAGTGTATAAAGGATATAAAGCACCTGAATATTTGGTATGGTTGTCCACAGGTTCTACTTGGATGTTGGCATGAGGAACTGCAGCATGCTTCAAGTCCTCCCCTGTGGCTGTCGCCTCTGGACACGGAATGTGCCAAGTGAGGAGATAGCCAGTGTTCTGCCAGCAGGAAATCATAAGTGATTTGTTATAGAAAATGAGGTGTGGAAGTTACCTCCCCTGTCAACTCACATGACATAAGTGGGATCCTCTGAAAGATTACACATTGCAAATTAAGGCTACATATTTTTCTTTTAGGAAATGTGGACAGTAAGAAGGGTTGATCCTGCTTTAATAACAGGTCAATAATGTTCCTTCCATATGTACTGCTTAGTCTCTTCTTCCCCAAATGCTAAGTATTCATTATGCTCTTTGTTGGCAAGTGTCATTTGCCGGAGCATGACTTACACAGGGGATACACTGATTCTCTTTAGAAGCTGCTGCTTTCTTATCTCAGTAATTCAGACAAGTTGAAGTGACCCAGCACTTATCCTTGATCTGTTACATTCATCAGTGTAGTAAAGTGTGGCCTTGTTCTCTGTGTGCTGAGCACCCATGACTCCTGCTGGCTATCAGTGATTATGTCCTGCAGCAAATCAAAGAATCGCAGGATCCCAAATCCTCAAAACTTTTGCTTTCAGTACTTCTCTTTTTTAATTTTCTGTTTAGCTTCCTTACTACACTCATAGCAGGAGAATCCCCTGATTTCACAGCTGATTTGTGTAAGCTTGTTGGGAAATAAGTTCCTTATTTTATTTATTCCCTTTTTTTCACAGAGATCCAGATGTGGACTGGCAAATAACAGCAACTTATCTCTAAGTTGTTTTGGTGAATATAAATGAAAACATGACTTTTACCTGCTTTTTCCTTCCATGTTTTCATGTCCAGGATGCAGAGATGACATTCTGTTGCTAAAAAAGTCTAGAAAACAAATAAAAATAGCGTATCACAAGACAAGATTTGCCTCCTGCCCAGAGGCCAGAGTCAGTGAAGCTTTTGGTGTGCACATAATTCCTAAGCATAATGCAACAGGCAAGCCAATGTTACACAGTGAGACAGTCGTTATACTCCCAAAGGACTACAAGGCTTGTCAAACACGAAAGTAATTGAAATTCCCTTTTATTCTGGTGTGGTTTTCTCTCCTAAAAGTTAACTAGTATTTTTGTTATAGCACTTTTGGCTGACAAGACAAATAACTCTGCATAAAAAATAAAAATGTGTTTACTCTCAAAAAGTAGTTGGAGTATTCCAGAACCACATGGAGCTAATTCTATTCTCTTCATTTGCTTTCACTTACCATGTGCATTGAAAGAAGCATTAGGCCAAAATTTCATTCTCAGTGGTACTAGCATTTGAATATAATTTTTTTTTGTTTAAACAAATTCTTTTTAGCAGCTCATTATGCTCATAGATAAAAGTTGCAAACCAGACAAATTGTAAATCCCTGCTATGCATCACAGAGAATTATAAATCACAGCTGACAAAAACCCCCCCAAACTTCTATTGTAAGCTAAGAAAAATCATTAAAGAAAGGATATAATTTTTTTCATAAGTTCAAAAAAGAAAAAACAGAAAATACAGGCATCCAGTAATATTACTCCAGTGTCACCATTATCAGAAACATAAAAGAGGGATAGTCTTAAATATAAAGGAAATCCCATTCACAAAAATGATATCACCTGTGAATCTTGATTTAAAATTATTGTCGGGATTGTCTTTTCCTCCTACTGCTATAATGGCCTTCTAAGATAAAAAAGTTGAGAAATTGGTCTCAGCAGTTTTGGAGGTGATTGAAGGTCCTGCTTGGGGGCAGAATAAATCATTAAACATCCAGGGAAATGCCCCTGACTTTCTTTCCTTTGGCATACCCTTCATTTCCCCCCTTTTTAGTGAAATATAAAAAAAATTAAAGGCCACAAAGAATCACATTTGTAGATTATTGAATCAGACATCAATTAAATAATTCCACCTGCTTTATATCTTAGCTAAACAGGATAAGAAGAGGTAGAAGGTTTTGTAGGGTTCCAAATTCAGGTCACTGACTCAAGCTTCCTGTGTTTCATCAGAATTCATAATGAAGCCATAAAATAGATAGCCTTCGAGAAATAATGGGTTAAAACATAGAATATGAAGGGAACATCTGGAAGTAATAAAAACAACGACAGGAGGGAAAGAGAAGGATAAAAAAATCACCGGACTAAGCGTAATTTAAGCCGAAGCTAAAGCATGCCTAATGTCAATATGATAAGTTGGCCCTAGGAGGTTGGGAACTCGGCCAACTACACCGGGAAAGGACCAAATTTGGAAAGAAGTTCAAAAGTTTAAGGAGGAAGACTCCTCGGAGACCCTCGCCCATGATGAAGGCCGACCGGAACGACCCCCGAAAAGATCCTCAAAATAGAAGTTTCCGCCCACGCCCCGCCTACGGCACGCCCCATATGAATATGCATTGATATGATGTAATTCCAAACCTAAACTGTATAAAAGGCATGCTTTTGTTGTAAGACTTTGGAAAACTCCCTTTAGAGATTTCCCCAACGTGCACGTTGCTAATAAAATACCTCCTGTCTATCTGACTTAAACTGCGTCTCTTAGACAGTTATTTATCGCCTTTTGGGGCAAAATTCGGCATCAGTTCTGGCGACCCAGGTGGGACGAAACAGGAGACTCAGACTTTGAGGGGTTCCCTCCGAAGAGCCGGTCCGGGGCCGGGACCCTCTGGGGCCCCTGACGGATTTTTGTCAGAAGAGACTCCCCTCCCGGACCAGCGCTCTTCGGCAGAGGAAGGATTCCCTGCATCTCCTGCTCCAATTAAGAGGTATTTTTAATTGTTTATTGGTTTTGGTTTAAAGCGCTTTATTGGGACACGGGGGTCAGACGTGACCACCGAAGGGTAAACCAGGGGACGCCCTGGTAAAAATCCCTAATTGGTACCATTTGTGTTCGATATCTCGGACATCATAGGTTTTGGTACTATTGGTGTTTGTCTCTAATTGGTACCATTTGTGTTCGATATCTCGGACATCATAGGTTTTGGTACTATTGGTGTTTGTCCCTAATTGGTACCATTTGTGTTCGATATCTCGGACATCATAGGTTTTGGTACTATTGGTGTTTGTCCCTAATTGGTACCATTTGTGTTCGATATCTCGGACATCATAGGTTTTGGTACTATTGGTGTTTGTCTCTAATTGGTACCATTTGTGTTCGATATCTCGGACATCATAGGTTTTGGTACTATTGGTGTTTGTCTCTAATTGGTACCATTTGTGTTCGATATCTCGGACATCATAGGTTTTGGTACTATTGGTGTTTGTCCCTAATTGGTACCATTTGTGTTCGATATCTCGGACATCATAGGTTTTGGTACTATTGGTGTTTGTCCCTAATTGGTACCATTTGTGTTTGATATCTCGGACATCATAGGTTTTGGTACCATTGGTGTTTGTATGTGTTTTGTGTGTTCGTTTTATGTGTTTGTTGCAAAGTTTTATAGGAGACATCTTGTCACTCTTTATGTAATAGATTGAAACGCGCATTGTGCTGTCTACGTGCCTTGAATTTGGGAAGCCGGTACTTCACAGTTTGAGGGCGACTTTTTTTATGACCAAACCTGGTAAAACAATTTTATTTTATAAGTGTGTGTTGTATGTGAGGGTGAGTGAGACGCAGCGTAGCTGCGAAGCGAGAGGGAGTCCTGCTCCGCATTTCCTGTTCTTCGCGAGAAGCCAGGTCGGAAACGGACGAAGCGATTGAGATTGTGTGCATGAAGTGTTAAAATATATCAGCATATCGTGGTTGCGAGAGAGGGACTGTTTCGGTTAACAGAAAACGCAGATACAGGGGATAGTCATGGGAGGTCAACAGAGTAAGGACGTAAATATGAAAACCCCCTTAGGGTGCATCCTAAAGCATTGGAAGGACCTGGGAGGGAGTCCGGGGTTGGAAGGAGGGCAGCCCATTAAAATCAGGGATTGACGAAAGGAAAAAACAACCCTCAGGGACTAGATAGTCCACAGGGGTCAGGGAGCTACATGAATGCTGACAGCCCACCCACACTGGAGGTTGAGGGGGAGGAAGGCAGTGGGTCAGAAGCAGAGAGCCGAAGGGAGGCACGTAGCATACCCGAGCTCAGTCCATATGGAGATAGCAACACCTCCAGAAATGGAGGCGTCTGTAGAATGGAAACCAGTGCACCAAGGACTGGGGATAAAAGCAATTCACCGGGAGGCGACGTCCCTAAATTGAGATACAGCAAGAAGAATGATAATGAGACATGCGAAAGGGAGGCAGAGAGTAACTCACAGAAACTGAACATAGTAATTCAGATAGAGGATAAGAGAAGTGGAGGGGGAGCAGAGGATGAGAGGAACCGCAGCCCGGGACAGGATAAGAGCTGGCAGATACAAAAGAGGCGACAGACGCAGGATGAGAATCGGATGGATTGTGTGATAGAGATAGGAGAGGAAAATGAAGAGCAGGAAGGGGGAAAGAAGAAAGAGAAGAGAAAGAATAGGGAAGGCATTGAGGCACAGGAAGAAGATCCCGGG
The DNA here is from genome assembly GCF_030490865.1 of Poecile atricapillus. Lineage (NCBI taxonomy): Eukaryota > Metazoa > Chordata > Aves > Passeriformes > Paridae > Poecile > Poecile atricapillus. The sequence goes on from NC_081259.1 coordinate 17,053,382, forward strand.
GAGGGAACCATTCACTCGTATTACACCAGATCTGTGGCACGGGGGGAAGCAAAGCAAGGGGAGAAAGGGAATCACACGATAGCTCCTCTCCGACAAGTTATGCCAATAGTAGGGGAAAAGACTAGAGTAAAGGTGCCATTCTCGACGAGTGATTTGAACAATTGGAGGGATGAGGCAAGGAACTTCAGGAGGAATCCAGAGGGAGTAGCAAAGAGGTTTGAACTAATGGCAAAGAACTTAGATATTGATTGGGAGGATATAGAAGTGATGTTGTCAGAGTTGACAGATACGGAAAGGGAACTCGTATTGGAAACGGGGAGGCGACATGCCCAACTATTATCGGGGAGACTAGAAGACAATTTTCCCAGCAGTAAACCAGAGTGGGACCCGGGCAACGCGGAACACTATCAACGGCTAGTGCAGTATAGAGCTAGGGGAGGGTAAAAAGGAATTAGACTTTTTGATTGATACGGGAGCAACCTTTTCGGTTTTAAATCAAGAATTTGTACCTAAAAGTGATGAATTTGTGCAAGTTGTGGGAGCAACAGGCCAACCAGAAAAGGCTTACTTTTTGAAACCCATTAAATACAAAATTGGGAAGCAAATGGGAATTCATCAGTTCCTGTATTTACCAAATTCACCAAAACCCCTACTAGGGAGAGACTTATTGGAGAACTTGGGGGCCGTAATAAAGTTTAACAAAGACCAGTTGGAGTTTCAAGTAAATGAAGAACAACTGATTACAGCTCTAAGCCTAACGATCAGTTGTGTAGAGCCTAAACCTGAAAGCCACAATTTCGAGCAAATCCTGAGCAAGACGTACCCATTGGTGTGGGCTACTGATATACCTGGAAAATCAAAACAAGCAGCACCGATTGTCGTTGAACTTAAAGCTGGGACAAAACCGGTGAGAAAGAAACAGTACCCTCTGAGGATAGAAGATAGGAAAGGGATTGAGCCCACAATCAGGAGGTTTATGGAACTGGGGTTATTGGTAGAATGCGAATCAGATTTTAATACACCAATCCTGCCAGTCAAGAAACCTAATGGAACCTATAGGTTAGTCCAGGATCTGAGAGCAGTAAATGAAATAACTAAGGCATTGCATCCGGTAGTTGCTAACCCATACACGCTTTTGACCAGACTGAAGGAGAATTTGGCCTGGTTCACCGTATTAGATTTAAAAGACGCGTTCTTTTGCCTCCCCTTAGCTCTCGAGAGTCAAAAGATTTTTGCCTTTGAGTGGGAATCTGTAGATAGTGGAAGAAAGACCCAACTCACCTGGACAGTGTTGCCCCAAGGGTGGTGCAATTCCCCTACGATTTTTGGGAATCAGTTAGCCAAGGAACTAGAACAGTGGGAAAGGCCGCTGGGAGATGGCACCCTTCTGCAGTACGTAGACGACCTCCTAATAGCAACAGTGACAGAGGAAGAATGCATTGAATGGACTATTTCCTTGCTGAATTTCCTGGGTTTAAGTGGATATCGAGTCTCTCGACAGAAAGCACAGCTGGTACAGACACAAGTGGTGTACCTGGGATACGAAGTCTCCAGAGGACAGCGATCCCTGGGAGCAGCTAGGAAAGAGGCCATCTGCCAGATGCCCAAACCAGAGACGGTGAGAGATCTGCGCGCCTTTTTGGGGATGACAGGTTGGTGTCGGTTATGGATCTACCAGTACGGGATACTCGCTAAACCACTGTATGATTTGTTGAAGGAGGCTAAGAGCATCCTAGTTTGGACTCCCGAGGCAGAAGAAGCCTTCAAGAAGCTGAAGATGGAACTAATGAGAGCACCAGCCTTAGGTCTCCCAGATGTATCAAAACCATTCTGGCTGTTCTCCCACGAACGACAAGGGATGGCCTTAGGAGTCCTAGCACAGCAGCTGGGACCACACAAGAGAGCTGTGGCCTACTTCTCTAAGCGATTGGATGAAGTAAGCAAAGGATGGCCAGGCTGTCTGAGGGCAGTGGCCGCAGTGATAATTAACATAGAAGAGGCCAGGAAGCTCACGCTGGGCCAAAAGGTGACTGTACTAGTATCCCACACCGTGTCAGCTGTGCTGGAACAGAAAGGCAACCATTGGTTGTCGCCTTCCAGATTCCTAAAATACCAGGCCGTTCTGGCTGAATCAGATGACGTAACCATTCAGGTAACTAACATTGTGAACCCAGCTTCATTTCTAGAAGGAAGAGCCCCGGCAGAACCCATCGAACACGACTGCCTGGAAACAATTGAAGCTGTCTATTCCAGTCGCCCGGACCTCAAAGAAGAGCCGTTCGAAGATGCGGACAACTGGTTCTCAGATGGCAGCAGCTTCGTGAAGCAAGGAGTAAGAATGGCTGGTTATGCAGTCACTACTACAGAAAAGGTAATTGAGTCGAACCCCTTACCCACAGGAACTTCAGCCCAGAAGGCAGAACTGATAGCTCTGACTCGAGCTCTGGAATTGGCAGAGAATATGCAAATCAATATATGGACAGACTCTAAATATGCCTTTTCTGTTGTACATGCTCATGGGGCCATCTGGAAAGAAAGAGGACTGTTGACTACACAAGGAAAAACAGTCAAACATGCAGAGGAGGTTCTGCGATTGCTAGAGGCGGTCCAACTCCCAGCTCAAGTGGCCATGCTGCATTGTAAGGGACATCTGAAAGGCAATACAATTCCAGAAATAGGAAATAGAAAGGCAGATACAGAGGCCAAATTGGCTGCCACAAAGTCTAGGGAAGTGGGAATAACGGCCCTAATACCAGGAGACCTGGATATCAGTATCAAGCCAGATTACCAGGAATCAGACCATAAATGGATTCAAAGAAATAAGGGCAAAATATTAGAAAATGGTTGGGGTCAATTGGAAACAGGACAGTTAGTAGTACCAGGAAATGTGATGTGGCAGTTTGTAAAAGCAGAACATGAGAAGGCCCATTGGGGTTTGGATTCGCTTTACCAATATTTGCAAACCAGGATAGCAGGACCGAAATTATTTACTACTATAAAGCACGTAACATCCCAGTGCGAACGGTGCCTGAGAAATAACCCGAATACGGGAACCAAGATACACCAAGGAGCCATAAGTCGAGGTAAATTCCCAGGTGAAGTATGGCAAATTGATTTTTTCTGAGCTCCCAAGAAAAGGGGGGTTTCGATATTTGTTGGTATTAACTGATACATTTTCTGGGTGGCCTGAAGCATTCCCTTGCAAGACAAACAAGGAAAGAGAAGTGACCAAAATACTGTTGAATGAAATCATTCCGCGGTTTAGGGTACCGAAGAGTATTTCCTCAGATAGGGGTACACACTTCTGTGCGAAAGTGGTGAGAGCAATAAGCAAAGCATTACAAATCAAATGGCAATTACATACACCTTATCATCCACAGGCCAGTGGACAAGTAGAAAAAATGAATCATCTTATTAAGCAGCAAATTGCCAAAATATGCCAAGAGACTAATTTGCAATGGTATCAAGCCTTGCCTATTGCTCTGCTGAGGCTGAGAGTCAAACCAAGGTCAAAAGAGAAGCTAAGCCCATTCGAAATCCTGTATGGTAGACCTTATGCTATGCAAGTTGTAAACGGGGATGCCATAGGCCAAATCGGTAACCAGTACATTTATGATTATGTAATTACAGTGGGGAAACAATTGGATAAGAATGCTACCGTGGTAATAGAGCACCAACCTAAACAACCTGATTGTAAATTGCATCCGTTTAATCCCGGTGATTGGGTGTATGTTAAGAATCTTTTAGGAAAACCCCTACAAGAGAAGTGGGAAGGACCTTTCCAAGTGCTGCTGACTACCTTCACCGCGGTCCGGATCAAGGAGCGACCTACGTGGATTCATTACTCGCGGGTCAAGAAAGCTCCAGAGAGTAAACAAGAGGAACGGACATCATGACCTTGACTTCACCTCAAGCCCTTTCAACCCTGATCATTGGACTCTCGATAAGTATAGTTCTTCCCCGAGACTCTGACCCGATAGATCCATGGTCTCACGCACATCAGTGTACCCACCCGGAATGGGGAGAGAAGGAACGTCAGGTATATTACCTCAAGAACTAAGGGAAACAATATTAAAGGACAATCATACTACACAATTCGAGAAGGACCACCAAGCCTGGTGGCAATTAGTAAATTTCACTTATGAACCTCAACAGGAACATATCGAAGCTTATGTCCTCACCATCAGTGCGGCAGAGGAAAGAGCTATTTTTCCTATCCTCACCCTAGGGACAATGCAACAAGATGTCATTGTCAAGCCAATAGATCACAATGTTTGGGCCAGTTATGATTATATCAAAAATAAGTGGCAATCGGTTAGCACAGAGGCATGTATTCCTAGAGGACAGCTAGGCTATGTTTGCGAAAACGCTGTAGTAGAGGCAGAAGATTTATGCTTAGATACTGAAAATAGAGTGTGCACCTTTGAAGTGCTTTTGCATAATAGAACACAGTCACAAGTTTACTATATAGGGAATGGGTGTGCTTGCGTACGGACAGCCTGTGACAATGTCACTATAGATAATTGCCAAGAGGAAACTAACAATACTAACTTTTGTGTATGCAACTTTACCAAAATAGTGGGTTGCGATTTTCATTATACTGTCCCAATAACTACTCAACAGCTAATTAACACAGATTTTAACCTGTATCGAGAAACACCAGAATTGCAAATAGGGATGGATGTCAAAATTCTCAAAGCAATGCTCGCACACCCTAAAGTAAAGGAATTGGTGCAAAGAGTGAATCAAACAACTACACGGATGGTATGGCAGGTAGAACATGATTCAGAAAGAATAAAGAATGTCCTCACCGAAGTAGAACAAGTAGGCCAGCATCATTGGTGGGATATCTTCACAGGATTTTCCCCAACAGCCACACAGGTTTTCAATTACCTGGTGCACCCAATGATATTGGTAGTTGGAGCCCTGTTGGTTTTAACTTTTACAAATATTTTTATGTGGTGGAAGTTAAGGATCATAATGAAAAGGACCCAAATGGTTTGGGCTATGGTACGAGCGCATCAGCGCTCTTAGGATTAGACATCAGCACTCTTAGGATCAGACCTTGACGAAAGAATTCGTAAGTCACAAGAAAAGGGGGGAATGAAGCCATAAAATAGATAGCCTTCGAGAAATAATGGGTTAAAACATAGAATATGAAGGGAACATCTGGAAGTAATAAAAACAACGACAGGAGGGAAAGAGAAGGATAAAAAAATCACCGGACTAAGCGTAATTTAAGCCGAAGCTAAAGCATGCCTAATGTCAATATGATAAGTTGGCCCTAGGAGGTTGGGAACTCGGCCAACTACACCGGGAAAGGACCAAATTTGGAAAGAAGTTCAAAAGTTTAAGGAGGAAGACTCCTCGGAGACCCTCGCCCATGATGAAGGCCGACCGGAACGACCCCCGAAAAGATCCTCAAAATAGAAGTTTCCGCCCACGCCCCGCCTACGGCACGCCCCATATGAATATGCATTGATATGATGTAATTCCAAACCTAAACTGTATAAAAGGCATGCTTTTGTTGTAAGACTTTGGAAAACTCCCTTTAGAGATTTCCCCAACGTGCACGTTGCTAATAAAATACCTCCTGTCTATCTGACTTAAACTGCGTCTCTTAGACAGTTATTTATCGCCTTTTGGGGCAAAATTCGGCATCAATAACCTCCTCAGTTTCATTTTACTAAATCAAGGTTTTTGCAAGGCTCTTCTCAGATAACAGGCTCAATTCTCCCTGCATTGTTATTCTCCAGAACACAACAGAGGAACTGCAGAAACACTGGGTGTTCTACCCCATCTCTGCTGAAGATACGAATAAGAGTGAATCTTCAAAGGGCACACTGATATTTTCAAACTGATATAACAAATCTGCAGGTTTCTTCCCAGAAGGAGTTTGGTCAAAATATGAAGATATTGTTTAAAGTATATCCTCTGGCTTTACCAGAACTTGTTCTGTCAAATGCTTACTCATAATGCCAAGGGCAGTGGCATTAGTGGGAAGTCTGCAGCCTCTTTTGTATACACAATGTCCTCATTTCAAGCAAGCAAATAAGAGGTAATGTTAGCTGAGTTCTGTACAATTTACAGGAAATAAAAATAGAGTGAGAACTCTGATGCCTTTGTTCTTTATGAGAACTCCAGTGTTCTTTGTTTAGTGTAGTAAAGCCTAGACTTTCAAACAAAATTTGTCAGATACAGATGAAATTTCAAAGAACTTTTTTTTGCATTTTCCAGTACTCTCAGATTAGCTATTCCTGCTTTAATGAGCTCTTCAAAATAAAAGGGACATACTAGAGATAATTACAGTTCCTCTACAGTTCCTTATCTGTCATACAAAGTTTTAATGTTTTCTTCCATTTTACATACTGTCTCATAAAGAATGAGACAGTAAAAGTACTTGCAGTAAATCTGTTTTCAATCTCTGTCTGCATATTAGTATTTCTTCAGAAACAGAATAATTTATTATCTGCAGGTTTTGATTTTTTGTTTATGCATTCCATGCTTGAAAAAAGCAAAATATTATTTAAGGACCTCTTCTGAATCCTGCCTACTGAGGTGAGTAGGAGTCCTGTGGAGATCTGGCACCCAAGGATATCTGCCTACTACAGAATTATCACAGTGACAAAAAAACCTCCTCTAAGCCAATCAGGCTGAGTGTATGGCATTAATAACCCACTGTTTAACTTGGTGAGTTTCTTGGAATGAAAATACATCAAAACACATTAACATCTCTGGACATCAATTATTCCCTCTGCTTTTTCAGTTAGAGATAACTGGAAAATTAGCTGAGAATTAGTCACATGGGAATAAGTCATTCCACTAGGAATATTTGCAAGCAAATTCTGCAGAAAGCTAAATTTTAAAGACTTGTAGTAAGAGGGATTTGTGAATGCAAATTCTAATGCAACTATCATTACGAGGATGTATGAAATTACTATAGGGAATTTTTCTATACTTCCTTATCATATTTGGTTCTAACATTAGAAGAACGATAGTCATTAAAATGGCCATAAAAGAGATTAAACATTTTAAACATATGAAAGGCCTCACTGAATTTCCTGGAATTGAATTTATTTCTGTAAATATACACATCAATTAACCTATTTGTTTAGGCAGAACAGTAACAGTCTTTCAGTTTCAAACTTCTTCTAGAGGGAATTCTTTCTGAATCTACAGCTTTTTGTATGCAGAACTTTTTATCTGTACAAAGGAAAAAAAAATATCATTTTCAGAAAACCCAAAATACCAAATTGATTGAAATACCAGTATTCTTTTTCCTCTCAGGGCCTACTAGTCCACAATGACAGCAGTGACAGCACCAAACCAGACAAATTTGAAGAAGAGTTTGGACCACACTCTGAAGCTCCTAGAGTGACTCTTGGCATATCCTGTGCAGGGCCAGGAGCTGGACTAAATGGTCCTGAGGGGTCTGTTCAGCCCCTTCTGTGATTCTCTGATTCTATAAGCAGATACCTAAGTAGGAGATTGTTTCATTTCAGCTGGGATGGGGGAAAATCTGGTTAATATCAATTTATTTCTAAGTGCCATTGAAGTTACTCTGAATATTAGATTGCTAATAAAAAGTTATTAATGATCAGCATGAATTCAATATCTGTGAAGTGCTGCCTCCAGGATGATGTGAGGAGCAGCCCATAACCATAACAACCAAGGGAATGAGAGGTCTATGAAAAAGCTGGATCTGACTTCTGGACAGATTAATACTTTCCCATACTGAAACATAAACCATTTCCCTCAAGTCAGCAGAGCCCCTTGTACCTGCTTGCTCAGACCTCTACATGAGAGACCAGGTCAAAGTCTCCAATTACCACCCCTTCAACCAGCAGCTATCAATTCCCAGAGTTTGTCAGTCAGTGTGCAGAGCACAGGGCAAGCGTGATCCCTACTGAATTGCCCAAGCTGTGATTAGGCTCACAGCAATGAGTTGCCTTGCTCCTGGCAGTCTGCCACATCCACTGACTTCAGCGGAGAAAAGTTCCAGTTAGAAAAGGAGGAGGCTGGCCTGGTGCCTATAACCCTCCTCAAGAGAGTTAAACCACTCTGCCCTAAATTTGCAGGCACATCCAGCCCCAAGCTGCCTGTGCAGGAACTGCAGAGCAGGATACACATGGTGCCTTGTGCTGCAGGGCTTGTGAGCATGCAACCAGCAGCCATGGAGCTTGTACCTGCAGAATGGGCACAGTGGCCATCAGGGCTTCCTGCATGAAAACATCTGGCTCTGAGCAGCTCCTGACTGGGAAAGAGCAGAGGGAAGTGTTGGGAAGGTAGAATTAGAAAGAAATTATAAATATGACTCTGTAGCCAGAAAGGCTAAGGAAGAAATACAAATGATAGCATGGTTTGAATAATTCAAAGAAACCGGGCTGGTATGCCAGAACACATTCTTTCCTGCAATAAAACCAAGCTGAGACCCCTCTTCCTAGCCTTATAAGGAAAGGTCTGAAAGACCCTGAGATAACTAAAAATATGCAAAAATAGCGTTTTCTATAGGTTGTATACAAATGTTACTGTATTAGTATACTTAGAAAGATTGGTTGGTAAAGGAATAGAATATTTATATGTATAAGTTATATAAATAATTGTAAAAGAGAGTTCGCTCTCTCTTGGTAACTCTTCACTCTTCACTCTTAACTCTTAGTCTCTCTTAACTCTTAGCTCTTAGTCTCTCTTAGCTCTTGGTCTTTCTTAGCTCTCTCTTTTTCCCGGCTCTCTCACTTCTGTTCTGTTCTGTTACTCTATTTCTTAGCAATCTTAAGTCTTGAACTCATGTATTCGTATCTTACCCTATTTTGTATTGCTCTCTCTGAGCCCGCTTTGAGCTCTATCTGCTGGCTCATAGCAGGCTCCCTCTCTCTCTCTATCCCACGCCCTGAAATAAACATCTAACACCTAACTCGACTATAGAGGTCTTTGCCGTGTCTCAGACTGTCCCCAGAAAGGGTCTCCTAAAGGAAGGACTCATCTGCACTGCAACTGCAGAGCACCAAGGCTGGCACACCTGGGCTCCTCACTGCCCTTGCCAATATGAGGCAGAAAGGGCAGTGGGGAATTTCATTTGGAGTTCAGATTGTAAAATGTCTTACAGACAAGAGTGGCAGAACTTAATAGTTAAATAAAGACACTGTTATCTGAAATGCTGATGCTCTTTCAATTCTACCAAGAACAGTCTCCTCTATTTCCCTGCCAAAGACAATGTGATTGTCAGTCAGTGACACTAACGTCTCTACAAGACACCCAAAACTACAAAATTACAGACAAAAGAGAGCAACTGAAGAACTGTTCATGTGTTCTGTACTTCTGTCTCAGACACACATCTTCCTAAGGACACGAACAATTATAATTTTATTATATTTAATGTCTTCCTCATCAAATTTCACTCCATTATCTGTCCCAGACGAGGTGTATTGTGCAATAACATTATAAACTCTTCTTAATCTTGCTGTTATTTCAGCCCAAACTGATTTTCTGGGGATTCTGAGAGCACAATATTTTCCATCCACAACAAAAACTCTATATTGTAATTTTAGAATATAATCTTGACCTATTCAAGTGTCTAGAATATGAGTTTTTGCAGTTTCAGCAAGAAAATCCCTTTTTAATTTTTAATGTACATGTCAATTTTCAGGGACTTTATTAAAACACATTTTTATTGATATGCTGTTGAGAAATACAAAACTTTCTCTGTAATTATGTACAGTTTTAAAATCAGTAATTAACCCAGTTTCATATTTTTGTTTGTGGCATCATAGATTCTGTAGAGTATTCTGTATTTCAGGGACATTTAAACTGTTAAATGAAGTTCTGAAGTTATGACTTCTCATGGTAGTATGGTGTCACCTTGTGAGGTTTTATTGTAAGTGCCTCTAGCATGCAAAAGGAGATAAAAATTAGCCCTGGGGAGACAAGGAAAGTGGACTGTTACTCTGTGACTGCAAGAAATTGCAAGAGATTCCAACAGTGAGCCTGTTGACAAAGAGGAGCATGTGGTTATAGGTTAAGAAAAGAGCATTCAGCATTTTAAGATTACATTAAAAGGTCATGAGAGGGCACAAAGAGCTGCAGCAAAACCTCAAATACTTTCCCCAACACAGATCCAATTACAGACATGAGTTATTTCCACTGAAGTCAGCAGTTACTGGAGATTAATGTGGAAGTAATGCAAATCAGATTTCAGGCCTGCATGCTGTTGCAAATCTTGGCTTACACTATTTCCTTGAAACAATGATCAATTAAAATAACTAAGTTATTTTTTCACATTTTGTTACTGTTTTATTGACTTTCAGAACTCTTTTTTTGTCCCCAAGATGCTTTAACTGTATAAAAATGAGAGATCACACACACAGCTGTTTTGATAGAGTGTCTTGGGTTGCAATGCAAGATGTAACCAGAAGTGTGTATTCTATTAGCAGCTGTTAAAACCAGGTGGGGCAGTGTTCTTTATCTATTCTAGACCCATCCTCCCTCCGGGGGGAAATCTTCTGTTAATGGGCCATTGAGTCTCACTGCATGACTGATAAAATTCCATCATCCCATTGGGAGATGCTCCTCCAGGGGGAGGAACCAAGCATTCCTACCTGGATATAATTGACACCTGGAACACCTTAGGCAGCCTTTCTCTACTGGATTCCCAGAGATGCCAGACTTATACACCACCACTGGACCTTCAGAGGAAAACTACACCCTTCTGCAGGATTACTGCCTCAATAGAACCACATCTGTCACTCCAGAAGGATTACTACAACACCCTGACCAACAGGGTGTCAGGTTGTATTCTGTCTCTGTCAGTGGGTTGGAGTTTTGTTGGTGTTGGTTTTTGTTTGTGTGTTCGATTTTGGTTTTTCTTGGTCTTCTTTTTTTGTACTACTGCATTTTTAATTTCTTTAGTAAAGAGCTGTTATTCCTATTCCCATATCTTTGTCTGAGAGCACCTTGATTTCAAGATTATAATATTTTGGAGGCGGGGTGGGGTGGTTTACATTTTTATTTATTTCAAGGGAGGTTTGTGTCTTCCTTAGCAGACACCTCTCTTTTTCAAACCAAGACATAGAGGCTTTAGGTAATGGTTTTAATTTTTCTTTGTCAATTTTTGAAGGAATACAGTAATGTCTGTTTATATTTAACACTTTTCTGTAATTCAAAATGTATGTCCTCTTGTTTTTGGGCCAAATCCAAAATGGTTTTTAAATCTAAACCTCTTATTGTTTATTTCCACATGGCCTGATCGTTCTTTTAGAGTAATGCTTTTTGAAGAAACACTTGCTAGAGAACCTTTTAGATTGTGTCAGTAATACAATTGCCAAAGGCCAGTAGGTTTGCTATCTCGTGACAGAATTAAATTTGCATCACACTGAACTACTCACTCAACAGGCTTGCTGTAAGAAAACTGCCAGTCGAAAGACATCCAGCTACAGACAACTGTAAAAGCACAAGTACTACAAAGCTCTTCAGAAATCTATCCCTCACCTTTGCCATCAGGTGCTGGAAATACTCACCCACCACTAGGCAGTGCTGAAGGATTGAATGCACGGATCTCTCTCAAACACCAGGGACACACAGTGCTGCTCTGGTTTTTGTTACAGGACATGAAAGTAAGTTAGAAAAATAAAGGCAATTAGGACTGCTGCACACATTTGTATAGGCAGGATTTTGCAAAAACCTGTCTCTATGGACAAGAATATTTCTCCACAATGTGCTTCTAATTTCTTTTTCTCTTTGTTTCTCAGCTCAGATGGCTGACTCCAAGGTCAAACATCTGGCTGCAAGCTCAAGGGTCTCCTGAGGGCTTTGTAACACGTAGGTCAGGGAGGGCCCAGGGAAACAGCACACTGAGCACATCCCAGGCCACTCGTCCTTTAAGAGGGGAGTACGATATAACCCAAGAATGACAGTGTCAGGAAAACAGGAATTTTAGCAAATAACAATCTTAACACACAGAAGAATGTGATGCCAAGAGGAACTGACCTGCATCATCAGCACCGGGTCCTTTTCGTTTGGATAATCTGATCCTGAATCTTGCAACCTGGTATTTTAACAATACATCCTAATCATATCCTCCTACACACCTCAAAAGGCTTCCAAGATGAAATGTCTCTCTTGAAATAAATTTTTAAAAAAATTAGGCAGATACTTCAATTAATAGGCAGTAACTTTAACATAATCTCTCTTAATGCCAGTCTTGCAAATAGTTTGGATCAGCCAATACATCTAGCTTAATCTGCTCAAAATCAAAACCAGGCTTGACTCTTTGTATTCAATCAGAACTGAATATGAGGATTAATTTCTGTTAATTTTAACTTCGGTAAGGGAATTCACATTTTAATTCCTTTATCTAAACAGAAACCAGTAGGAGGAAGCATTAAAATGCTATAAACATCACTGAACATAACTCTAAGATATCTATTAAAAATACATGTTATTGCTAACATACAAGTGTCATTTTCACTGTGCAATCTTAGACACATCTGTCCTGTGTAGCTGTATACCTTGAATATCCAAAATTTCCACTGAAACTTTTAATGTACACACATACAGCTAGAGAAATATTTCTTCTTTATTCATAGTGTGTAAATCTGAACAGCAAGCTACCCTGCAAGCTCACCACACAGAAGAGTTTGAGGTAGATAAGCATCACCATCCCTACAGAAATGATAAACAGGTTAGGTTCTCTACTTTAACAGTTTTCTATATAACACATTTCATCTTTTGAAAGATTTAACTTTATAGTAGTTGGACTAATGATAAGAAAGGAAATTAATATGTGGTCAGCCTAAAAATTCTCAAAGCACAACAGAAGGCTTCAAAAGTTTTAATTGTGATGACTTTGATACAGAAGCCATGTAAATGACAGAGCCCTTCTATTAACTGTTAGAACAGTAATTAATATACATGTGATTGTCTTCAGGCCCCAGTACTTACACAATACTGGAAGTAAAAAAAAAAAAAAAAAAAAAACAAACCCAAAAAGATCTAGCTGATTTCCAGCTGGAGGGGAAAGAAGAACATAGAACTGCATTTATGCATTTTATGGGAGAGATTGCATAGCTTGTTTAGAAAGAAAATATCTTTTCATATCCTTAATAGTAGATCTGTGCTTCTTCAAATTCTTCATGAGTTACAGGTGATCATGTTCCTCCATTCAACATTATCAGCCCATAGAATGAGTAAAATGCAGGAGCCCCTTTGAGAATAAAGACACAGTTTTAACATTTATCTTGAGAAGAAATTAATCATGTACGCAGTTATCATATACAAAAGGCAAATATTTCAAGTTTCATAAGGACACAACAATCCATGAAATATTGGTTGAAGGTAAGCACCAAAGCCAGCAGCTGCCATTTCAGTGGCTGAAAGGCAAACCTGGGCTGTGGTTGTCTTCAATCCTGGGAGCTTGATCTTGAGTGCAGTTCTTTCACCTCAGGTATTTTCTATGCAAGATCCCAGCTGTACACAGTGATAGAGGCATCTCATTATTTAAGGCCCGTGCTTTCTTTCAAATACTCTTGGAAAACACACCAAAGCTAATATTTCTCTTACTTCTCTCAATATTTTTTTTTTAACTTTTAAGAACAATATTAAATATTCATAAATATAAAAACTATGTGGAAATACCTTTAATAATATTCTGATTATGACTGTTAAAAAAAGGGGGGAAAAAAAGAAAAACCACAATCCAACAATCAACCATCTTTGCCAGAGTGCATGGCCAGCAGTGAAGATAAAAATGTGTCTGTTCCAAATATCCTGTAGATCACATTATGCTTCTGTCTCTTTGTGGACCAGAATTATTTCAGTACTTTCTGCTGAGTTGTAAGAAGCTCTCATTAGAGGACAAAAGCCCCTGGAGTGCCTGAAATTCAGACAGGCTGGACTGGCAGAAACATCTTCAGATTCTTATGTGGAAAGTACTGGAAAAGAAAGAAAAAGATTAAGACATACAACACATTTGTCACTATGCAAAAAAAAAATCCTTAAAGTACAAAAAGGAAGGTGCTGTGTAAAACAAAAAAAAAATTACTTTCTACTTTCATGCTTTGAGATGATTTAAATCTCATGGGAGAAAATTCCATATTCTGAAAATTTTAGCTCAGGGGCCAAGCTCAATACCAGATTAAGGCAAGTGTAAATTATCTAATTTATTGGATGTAGAGCAGAGCTAAGTGTGTCCCAATGGTACTTTTGCTGTGGTACAGCATTTGGGCCCTAACCAAGACAAGTCAGGCAGGTAAGGTTGTTTCTCTTGTTGGGCCAAAGAGATCCTGGTTATTATCCTCTATTTGCTCTTTAATACAGGCAAGCAGCATGGCTTACAACTGCCACCAGGCTTTAGAAGAACACCTGAGCATCTCAGCAGGACAGGGAGTGACAATTTAAAGAGGCTATGCTGAAACATCACTGTCTATAGGCAGTAATCTGTTAAATGTCATGACAATATCAACTTTCTTTCATGACTGACTGAAATAAGGATAGATCATTATGTGTTTTTGTATGTAAATTCTGTAATTTTGTTGCCTACACTGAAAGAAAACCTTTTTGTTCTTTTTGGAACATTTGGGAGGCTGCAAACTTTCTGGATGCACACTCTGGATTTTTTTTTTACCAAAAGAATACTCTAACTTAATTACAGTATTAGATTTGAATCAGAAACTCACTAAATGAAGCTTGTAGTATGTATTTGGAGGAGATAAAGTTTCATATTCACCATGGTCCCTAGGAACTTTATCTCTAGGAGTTTGTTCAGTCTGGGTGACAGTAAAAGATATGGTGTATAGCAGCCTGGCACACCAGCCTAAGCACTGTGAGAGAAGGCAGACAGTGATGCAATTAGTTTACTGGCACTAAGTTTTTTTTTAAATAAAAGTTATAAATATTTTGTTCACAATTTAAGAAATGCCTAGAGATTATATAAATACAAGCTCTTAAAAATTTAACTCCCATGCAGTTAATATCTAGGAGCTAAAAATCCATCACATTGTATGTGAGAACACTTGGAGCATGGTTCCCCAAAAATATCCATCCAAATCTACCTAACTGGAAATCTGTTTATTAGAAAAAAAGTTCTATTTTTATCAGTATCATTTTGCCCTTTGGAGATTCAGCTTTTTACTAAGAAGCAGCTGAAATACTCTAACAAAAATTATTCCCTTCCACTGTTTCTTTGCTAAGCATCTCTTGCCAATTAGTCACTAGCTCTAATATTAGTCCTCAAGAACTAATTAATCTGCATGTTGGGACAGTCTTATGAGATGCACATTCCCTAAAAGTGAGCTTCCTTTACTTCAGCATTTGGTAGGACTGGGGTCACAACATCAACTGGTGGCTGGGCAAAGCCCACAACAGTTTCAGAAATATTGCATTTGCAATGTTTAATGTGTTGTTTCCCTTCTGGCAGCTCCCAGGTATTACTAATGTCATATTCCTCTCAAACCCCATTACATATTGTTACAGCATGCTTCACCCTCAGGCATTCAAATAAGCTGAAACTTCCAGGATGATTTATAAAATAATTTCCTGTGGAAAACGTAACCAGTCTTGTAGAACAGAACACTTAGCTAGTGCCAGCTCAATCTGCCAATGCTACCATTAAACTACAAGCAGCTTCTTCATGATAACACTTTTGAGTGAAATAAAACCACAGAGATCAAATTTTCTGAACTAGTAACTGTCATTATCATTTACATTTTAGTCCAGCTTCTGGGATAACAGCCAACTGCATAGATCTTCCCTGGTTAATGGTTAACTGTTTTCTTCTAATCTGGAAATAATTCCTCAATGACAGCAATGAAAATCAAGCAACAGACTTTACTGCATCTTCATTTGCCTGACAGCAGCACAAAGTTGGTAAAGGTTGTCTGTAGATTAAATCTACACAGGGTCAATAAGTAAAGGTTTGAAAAAGGAGTGATGAGATAAGGATAATCAATCAACATAGAGTGGATGAACTTCAGCTCATAGCAGATCTAAGTCTGGATCATGGTGCCAAAGTTAATGCCTGCTGTGTATGTTAAGTAGGCATGATAATGTGACAGCTTAAAAAAACCCCAACATGTATAAAAAATGTACTTCAAAACCTGAGTGCATATTGCTATAAGAATCTGGCCATCAAAGGTTTTCCACAGAGTAAAAAAGATATTCCTCCTCCATAACTTCAAATCTCATGTTGATGATAATGATAATTTACAGCTGGATGAAACTTCTCAATGTTTGTCAGAAGTTGGGTGAGTATTGGTCCCATGTTAGAGAGCAGAGAGAAAAAATATTCTATAGTCATGGTTGCAGCTAGCCTGTAGCTGCCAAATAAATTTGCCCATATTGGATGCCCAAACTCAACCATCCTAGAAGCAAAACAAGTCCCTGGATAAGGCAGGGATGGGCCAGATTCAAACCCAAGCAGGGACCTCAGCCAATCATGTTCAATCCAGAAAGCAGACATATCCCTGGTCAAGGAACTGGGTGGTGTTAAAATCTCAACCAATCAGTTGTCTAGACCTGGGAGTTTTGAATGCACTATATAATAAAGTTCTGAGCAATAAAACACCGTGTTGAGGATGCTTGGTGAGTTCATGTTTTCTGTCTCCCACCAACAACCAATAATGCAGTATTCTTTGGCTTCATACAGATCAGTGACTAAAGCAATGGCAGAGCCAGGGGGAAAACTGCCTGGAATCCTACATTTCTCCCTTTTATAATATGGAGAGGTAGCTTTGGTGGGGAGAAAAGGAAACAAACAGAGTAAGAAATCCTTTATTTAAGATAAAAATCATCTGGGGTCTTGCAAGTTATTCAGCACTTTCAGAAGGCTTTCATACCAGGCGCCAGGATGGTATTCTGGGATCAGATATTCAGAAATATTGACTGCCTGTGGTTTCACAGCAAAAATCCCTGCAAACTGCAGATACCCAGCATCTCCAGTTGCTCACTGGCAATCATTTGCAATGCTGTTATTGCTTTGGTTCCTCAGTGTGCCATTTTCACAGTTGCTGAGCAGCTGGAAATGTAAATCATTAGACTCTTGGGCTTCCTTGAATTTAAATTCTGGAATGCATTCAACTGGGCATAAAAAGTGGAGATATACAATAACAAATGTAATTGTGACTGTCATTGGCCATTGATGGGTTGGTATTTCTTCCAAATGTCTGCTTAAGGTTTCAAATGGACAATTTCTTTTAGGTGAAAGCATGTTTTTATATCTTTTTGCAATAGCAAGAAGCTAGTTCAGTTTACCACTGGCATATAGGGTTGGTGATCTGCTATTAAGACACTTCCTGTGCTTTGCATGCTCTGTATTAGATTATCCAGTGAAGCTGTACAGCCCTGCCTGCCCTTTGGCTGCACACAGCCCAAGGCTATCATTTAAGACAACCATTACACTGAAGACTCAGAAGAAAATGAGGCCAGGAATAGAGCTGGAGATTAATTCAGAAAGAGGTAAGAAAGCATTGTTTCAGTAAATGAATAGGTAATCTGTCCTAGACTGTTATGGCACAATTGAATTTAATGAACAGGAACTGGGGTTTTTGTGGTGAGAGATCACCTACAGGAATTGCATTCTTGTCCCATGTCAAAGTCTGTCACTGCTAGCAGGCACTGGCTCCTGCCAGAATGCTTGTTTAGATTCAGCCCCAGTCAGACTTTGGTGAATCTATTGTGGCATTACACATCAATGAATCCCATTCCAAAAGTCAAATCTCTCTTTAGAATGCAATATTTACAGGATTTTAAAAATTAGAATAAGTTCCTCAGAACAGGAAATTCAGTATTAACAAATATGTCTGTCTGTGATGCAGTGCATACAGAAAAACTAGAACTAACAATGTCCTAAAAAAATAAGACACCTTTACAGACAAAATGAACAGTAAACCACAGGAAGGCAGAGATATCAAATCTTCCATGTGAATCAGTTTGGATAAAAGTAGTCTCATGACCCTGTCACTTTCTTTTCCTGCAGCTGTAAACTCAGATTAAAACAGAAACCAAACTAGAGATCCTACACATTCTCAACTCTGAGACCTTTTTCCATTACACTCTCATTTTCCAATATGACTTCAAAGATACATGTTGCTGAACCATGAGAAACATCAGATTCTTCAGAGGATTCTAATATTTTATTAATATATATTTCCAGCTAAGAAATTATTTTCTTTGTATTGTTACCCCCACAGAGGCTGCTATTATATAGAAACTGCCTGATCAGAGACTCTAAACCAGTGTTTTGGTTAGGAGGTGGAAGGAGACCCTTTTTTATATCATCAGGAGCCTGAGGACTTCAGAGATGAATCCCCATAAACCAGCTAAACTCCTGAACATAAAAGGAGGAGGAAGTTATGATTCCTCTGGAAGGCAGGGATGCCAAACCTCTACCTTAAATATGCACATTGCCATCTTAAACATGAAGGAGATATCTTGTCACAGACATGGATCCAAGTGCATGTTTAAACTGAGCAACTGGATGCTCAGTTTTCCAATACTTGGTAGCCTCATCCTTTGATTTTATTGCTACTCTCCACTTTCTCTTACCTAATCTATAAAATACATCTCACTTCATCTCACTTTTTACTCATCATTTTGCCCTGCTGAATACCCAGTACTCAGTGATTTTCACTCATTTCCTCATCTTCCCAGAACATCACCAAACTGGAAAAG
The DNA here is from genome assembly GCF_030490865.1 of Poecile atricapillus. Lineage (NCBI taxonomy): Eukaryota > Metazoa > Chordata > Aves > Passeriformes > Paridae > Poecile > Poecile atricapillus. Next base: position 17,072,042 of record NC_081259.1, read on the forward strand.
AAAAATAATTGTGACAGTCATTCCAGTGGCTACACTGACAAACATTCCTCTCTGCAACTTTGTCAGGAAATGACTGGACTGCACAGCATCCTCAGCTTGGAATCCTCAGTCAGCAGTTTGCAAGGCTCCACAACACAGCAGTAAAGTCAGTCATGGCACAGGAAACTCCTGAAACTGCAGCTTCTGCTGAATCTTCAGATCTGCCTTCAATTCTTCACATTTGATCACTGTTCTCTACCAGATTTGTAGGAGCAGCAAAGCCTTTTGATTGATTAAAAGAAACTCTACCTGACCCCAGCAGTTTCTACATGGATATAAAGAACATAAAGAAAATGTTTTCTTAGCTGGAAATATCTGTAAACAAAATATTAGAGTACCTACTGAGCTGAGCCTCACCATAATGATGATATGTGTCTTTTTCTAAAGGGGTTTCTGTTGATACACTTGATTAGTCAAGGAATACCTGAAATGCATAAAAGACATTCACATTGACTGTCTCCTCTCCAGAAGGTGATGTTTCTCAAGGTTCACAGGAATCATGTGCTCCTCCTTTATTGTTGGATCCCTTTAACATCTTTCCTCAGCGGTTTCATTTGTGAAATAAATACTATTCTGTGTTCTGCAGGACAATTTATAGTTCTTCAAAAAACACTTTCATTTCTCAGCAGAGATCAATGTGTTTCCATGTATATTTGTAACATGTATACAATATTTACACACATTCCTATGCAGACAGCTGGAATCCTTGCTATAGGCTTAAGAAAAATATGAATTTGAGCTGATAATGGATCTAAATATTTTCCTGAACAGCACTAAGAGGGGTGGAGGGGCAGGAAAGGTGATAATTAAGTCATTGAGCTCTTAGTCTTAACTTAGGAGAGAACTGGAATATGCCCCAGAAGACTAAACTGAGTTAGGTAAGAAGTCATCCCCTAGTCTTTACTAGTTCTCTATTAAAATACTTATATCTGACACTTCTTGTATTAGACTGCACAGTGATATTCTAAAAAAAAATCTGCAAGTATGCAATTTTAAAAAAATATTATTTTTTCTTAAAATAATACCTGAGAAAGTCCGGTGCCTTGGAAATCATGTTTTCAAAATCTGCAAATCCTAATTTCCCATCACCATCCATGTCAGCTTCTTCTATCACTTTCTCACAAACCAGAGTGATTTCCTCTGCTGTCAGCTCTTCCCTGGTCAGCTTATTGAGGGTTTTTTCCAAGTCTGCTTTACAAATGAAGTTATCTGTGTTAAAATCTAAACAACAGAAGAACCAAAGATCACCAAGTGTCCCACTCATTTACTCCAAGCACAAAAAGCACACCAGAGCCCCTCCATACAGTACCATAGATCTTAAAGGCATAGATTGCTTTAAGCTCTCGGGGAGCCATTTCACTGAGCACGGAGAACATATCCACAAAGTCATTGAAGCTCAGGCTCCCCTCTCCATCTTCCGAGAAAGACTCCACAATCCTTTCTTTGAAGGGATTCTCCTGTGAGACATATATAGATTGTTATTTGGGAGATGAAAAAACCTGCAGACTCCCTGATAATGAATATTTAATTGCATAGTTGGCTCTTAAATTTTTTTAATTTTGTCCCCCAAAAATACAAGAAAACCCTTATATTTGTATGCTTTAGCAGGAGGTTTCAGCAGTCCTTGCTGCTGCATAGTACCACTTCTGGCCTTTTATTTTCACTGATACATGTCAATATCCAGCCTTTGGTTGGACTGACTAAAAATCTCAGAGATTTAAATGAAATTTAATCTCCACAGGAGATGATCCTGAAATAATTTCTAGCACTTTAGAATAAGACAATATTCTAAAACCATAAACTCACAAGCAAGCATAAGAAAGCCTGCTTTATTACTGTGAAATCCAAAACAAATGTTTTTACAGTAAAAACCCATCATCTTTCTCAGGGCTATACAAAACCCCAACAATAATTTGTAGCTGTATCGATAAAACTTGGAAAATCAATTCAATTTAGTTGAATATGAACAGAACACAAACATCACTTGGGCTGTGAGCAGCATCTCATTTTACTACAGATTTTATCTGAAGATACTGATTAACATACTGATCCATAAATACATACAGCTGTGGTGGTGGTATATCAAGTTCACTAGTTTAAATATGCATGCAGCATTTTGTTTGGCTTTTAAAGAAGCCATACTGTGAAAGCTCAGAAGTTCAATCATATATCCATTATTTTTTTTCCCCTGTAAATTTAATTACCTAATTCATAAACCATCCAATTATTTTAAATGAAATTTCAGAAAACAGGTATATTTGAGAGAAAAATGATCAGAAAATGTTATTTCTCAGTTTACTTGAATTTTTTCTTGATAATTCACACATAGAACAAGAGTATCTCTAGGTTACATTTTTGGCATGACTGTGGAGACTAAGGGCCAAGAACAAGGCTGTTTTTATGGACAGGTGAAGTAGGGACCACAGAGCCTTAGGCTCAAATGACAGCCCATTAAAGTAGTCAATACTAAATATAAATTCTCCTGCAGGGTTTGATGACTGAAGGAATCCACAACAGAGAACAGGCCTGCAGATTGCAAAGGATAGGAGACTGACAAGTTCACTCTTCAGATGAAGACAAAACCAGGCCACATAAAACCAAATTAAATAGAATAGAATAGAGGGATCCCTGAAAATAAAAAGTAGCCTCAAAAAGCAGCAGGGTCACATCACTCCAGAGCCTGAGAATGAAAAATAACACCCCAGACCCAGCCAGATGGCTGAGGGCACCTCACTGTTAAAGGATATGTAGTGATCACTTGTGTCTCATGAATGATGTGTAAGTACAGCAGGTGTGCATCTGTGGGTACTGCTCAGGTTAAAGTATCTCACTTAAATGCCTGGAAATATTTGTGGAATACACATTTTTCTGTTTTTGGGATTTACCTGTGGTAATACACATATACCTGTTGGTGGGATATGCATGCACAGACACACTGGGAAGAACAATTGGTTCTATTGTTTCAAACTGCCAGTTTATAAATAAGCCAAAATAAGATTTATTTGGGCTGAAGGGTATTAAAAGACCCACTTTCCTCCTAAAAGCACACAAAAAATTGCTGTATTTCATGTTTAATAATTGAAAATTTCAAACATCAGAATGGACATCAAAACATGTTAGAAATCTATTTTTCATTTCTAAAATGCTGTATAACTTTCTTTGGAACAAACCTGATCAGAAGGAAGCGTCATGGTAACAGTAGTAAACTGACATCTTAGAGGCAGCATTGGGTAACAAACCAGGAGCACACAGATGCAAATATTCCTGTCAGCAGTGAATATCAAGCCCAGGGCTTCATGCTTTAGAAAGGCTGGGGCAGGATCTTACTGACTCAATAAACATATGGCAGTTGTATAAGATGAGTTATTTATTTGGCATGTCAGAGATCTTGAAAATACAGATAAATTAAGAATTAATTAAATGAACCTAAGCATACTTCTTAAGTAACTCTTTGCCAAATGGATCTCTAAAACCAAAATGAAAAATAAAATCTTTCCTCATATTGATTTCTTTCCTTTAACTTTCTCATATTATGTGTCTCCGGGCAGTATATCTGTGGCTTGCACAATGGAAAGTATTAGGTTACCTTCACAGATACTTTTCACATCCTTCCTGTAATTTCATTACCTCTACTCTTAAGAGCACAGATTAGGGTTCCATCATATTTAAAGGAAGAGCCATGGGGGAAGGGAGTGAAGGGGAAAATGATATTGTTCTTTCCTAGATTGCTTTCCCATAAGCACTAATTGTTGAAAAAAGATTCCTTTTAAAACTAGAAACTTACACTTGTGTTAAAAAGCTTTTTCTGTACTCTCATTGTCATAGATACATATTATATTATTGGGTTTTCACAAATAATAAAATGAATGTTTTATATATATAATGTTGGAAAACTTTGCTGTATTAATATAGTTTATTTCTGTTATTGATAAAACTTAAAAATAGTAGTGTAATACATATACATATATTAGGCTGTAGCATGGTATTAAAATAAAGACTGCTTTTGTTCATATATGAATGAGAATGAAAAGATAGTCAGAACCCCCACCTTGCATTCTTAGATTATTTTACCCAGATGAAGGCAGCAGTGACTGGAGCTCCAAGGGAGGAATTTATTGAACCTCTGTTATTAGGGAGTGTGAGACTCAACAGAGCCAAGAAGATTGATCTGTTGAGGAGGGGGAGTTGAAGCGAAACAAAGGAAAATCTAAAACTTAAGAGGAATGTTTGAGTCATGCATAAGCATTTATGAATATGCAAGATATTGGTGTTTTTAAGGGACAATCCTTTGTTAGTAAGGCGTGCTCTTGGGTGAATGCTGAGGCATCTGGCAGTATTTCCATATTTTGCCTTATTTCTGTCTCCTAATTGTCTTTTTATTAAACTTTTTAAATGTTATTTTAAAAAATGTGAACCTCATTTTCACACTCATGATAAAAATGAGAGGAGGGACAGAAACAATAAAGAACTGCTACAACTGAAAAACAACTCTGCTGTTTTGCAGATTGATGTTGTTCCTGTAGTGGCTCAAGAGAATCCTAAATGTGCAATCCATCTTTGTAAGGAACACTTATTTCACTCAGATAATTGTGTTTCTATTCATTTTTAAATCTCACACAGCATCTATTCCAACATACAGACCTATAACAGCTTACAATAAAACACAACCATTAGTTTTCTAACAAACTGTTAGAAGGTTTATTCCTGGCATTGCAGTTTATATTCCTCTGTTATATTCCTCTGTCCTCTAGTTTCCATCCCATACTCTAGGAAAACACTCTGGTGGCCTTTTGACTTATCTGTTTTGTAGTTTGAGGAATTCATTTCAAGCATCCAATCCTATTCCCACAAGCTGACTGCATTTTGAAAATAAGAGGTTGTAAGTGAAGTTCAAAGATAGGTCAAGGTGATTAAGGTGAAGGTACTGGAGAGTCATTACAAAATGCTCCTTAATTTTCATATCCACAGAAACACAAAGATGATTTTCCCTTTTGTATTTGAACAAAAGTCCCCACTGACTTTAGAGAATATATTTAAAAGCACAAAGAAGTCTGTTTTGCAGGAGTTATTCCAAAACAAACAAACAAAAAAAAAAAAACATGAAAAAAACCTACCCCCCACATTGAAAAAAAATTTGCTGTCAGACAAAGGTTAATATAAAAGTGGCTAAATTGTTCATTACCAAAGTTCCACAGGAAACACTGGTGCTTCTGAAGGGAAGCATAATAAGTGCAACAGCAAATTTTCTCTGGAGCAGAAAAAAGCAAGTTTCTTTGCAGGGCTTTCTTTCTTCATTTTCTTCCTCCTCAAAATCAATAACTTGGGTTTTATGTGTCTATGATTATATTAACATCATCAAACTTCTCTGCTGTGCCTGCAGTGTACCGTTTAAGGTAAATTGATGAGTTTATGTTTTAATAGAAAAGACCATTTTGTTCTGTCAGAAAGCAAAGTTCAGCAATGACTCTTTACTAAAGTCACAACAGCTAAAAAAACAAAGATTCAGGCTGTATACAGAATTGCTTAAATATTCCAGAACCTACCAGTAGCTCAGGGGAAGATAAGGCATTGTGACAAGAACCAATTCCTGACTGTGCCAGGGAAGTGCACAGACAATGCTGCAGGGGAGGTGCAGGCAAGGGTTTGATGCAGAGAAAACAGCCTTTACTTATGGTACTTGGAGTACACATACACACAGCAGAGATGCTCAGATAAAGAGACTTCAGAGAAGCAAGGAGAGTGATCTGAAGGGAGTAAAACATCCCATCATAACTAGAAACAGCTAACAGAATGCAGCAAAGATGTTGAGATGAGCTGGAGGCAAAGATCAGCCAGAGCAGGGCTGGGGCTTGGGAAGATCACCCTGCTCTCTCAGGTGTTACTGCCCATTAGATGGAAAGCTTTGAATCTGAAGAGTCAGTGAAATCACTTCTAAAACCTCATCCTATTAACACTGTGGAAAGTATTTTTATTTTCAAGCAACTCACTTGCATTCATGTTTAAACTTACTATAAATAGTGTGCTAACATTGGTTCTGAAACATGCAATGGAGTTGCTGTTCCCTGTGTGTCCTTGCTGGCTCCTGGCTGATTCCTGTGCCTGCTGCCCATCCTGTTTCAGCAGTGGATTTATGAACTCCCTCCCTCCCCAGTGCAGCTTATGACAAGGCCTGCGAGGATCAATGAAGTTCCTGTGTGAGCCAAAACACAGGAAGCAACAGACTGTAAAGTGAGTGAAACAAAAAAGGTTCCACTCCAGCAGCCCTTTGCTGCCCAGCTCTGGAGAGAAGGATTGCTCTGCACTGCAGTGCCCACAGAGAGCACAGTCTGGGGAAGAGGTGATCTGGGATGTGGGTATGGACACCCACCTCTGCTATCAACCACAAGAGCCTCTGGCACCAGGTTACATTCCCACCTGCGGCCCTGTGGCAATGACAGCCCCCCAGAAAAGCCACTGATTAAAAATAAATCAGTTTTAATTTGAAAAAATATCACTTTTGCTTTCTCCCTAGTCTCCCAGTGAGCAGTCCATATCATGGCTACAGTTTTGCTATATTAATTAGTGCAATCTCACAGGTGTCCAGATGCCCCAAAGTTAATTTATTAGACTGGTGCCTGTGTAACCAAGATTGTGAAAATTAGAGAACAGAGACTGCAATGAAACTGATGGAGTAAAGTAGCCCTGTTAACTTCAGTGTAATGGTAGACCTAATTAACTTTAAGTACCTTCCCCTTCTTTATTTATTTATGTCTTGTCCCAACTTTCAACTTTTAAGAATCAGGAGTTAGTGAATAATGCATTACCAATTAAAGTGAATGACCATCAGCATTTTTTTCCCCTTGAAACACAAAAACCCTGGCTCAAAACATTAATGCTTGAGGTAAAGATCTTTCTTTATATTAGCAGAATCTAATTTAGAAAAGTGCATTATTGATTCTATCCGTTTGTCAGAACCTGCAGTGGTATTGAGCTCAACATTGCCAGTAACTAGAAATGTAATGTGTATATGAAAAAAACCAGGTGCATTGAAATTAGCACTAATTTTATTAGAATTCAATAGACATTAAGGTAATTTATTTCTATTTTAAGATGTAAATGTTGTCTTTGTCTTCACCTTGATGAAAATTCACTGAAGAAAGAAAACACCATAATGATTTGTTAGGCAGTCTGGTCAAGTTGCAAAGGTAAAAGATTTTTTTTCTTAGTGTATGAGCTGAAGTTAATACCTAGGTTGTTTCCAAAATAAACTCTTGAGGAAAGACTTTCTTCCTCTCACCCCTGTCTGCACAGGTGCCCAAAAGATGCTCCATGAGCAAGATGGACCCCAGTTTCTAACAAAGATCTCGGGCGTTTTAACATCTTTTAGTGTCAATGCTTTGAAAGAGTTATGGAATAAGACTAAGTCTCCTCTTACTGAGATTTTACTGGAAACAAGCTCAGTTGCTATTGAAAGCACTTTTCCCTGTGAGCTCCTAGAATTCCTGAAATGAGTGGTTTGACTCCAATATTTCTAAGGTCCTTCTGCAGACTTACAAGACCTGAGAGACAACTTGTATAAAACTCAACACTGAGTTTGTCCTGTTACTTTCATAAAGTCAAGTTCCATTACCTGGAGACATCTTCTAAAGCATGGTCAGACTTGTGGTGCCAGGAGATAGATTATGATCCACTTCATACCTGGAAGCCTCTTAGGAAGTCTATCATTACCACCCAAGTTTGCTCTGCTCCTGTATCTCAATCTAAACATGATCCTGTATAAAATTTCTGGTTTGTACATCAGCTTCAGTACCAGGCCTTCCAACTCAAAAGTTCTCATAGAATGAGCTGTTCCTGAAGTGTTCAATGCTCTATCACTGAAGCCAAAAAGACTCTGTGTGATCATAATTTCTCACTTTCTTTTCTAAGCTTAGCCTTGATTTGTCACAAAGCAACTCTCAGCTGTCTAGCACTTAAACTCTGAGGAGTCAAAGAACTGTGCCAAAGGACTTTACAATGTGCTACCAAGATCTCAGAGATGATAACATAATTCCTAAGGAATACTGATGCCATTAGAAAAAGCATAAACATATTCTGCTGAATAAGCCCATGCTTACTGCGAAAAAGAATTCTAAATTATTTCTCAGCTTCTTCAGAAACCCAGGCTGTCCATAGGCATCTGCTAAACCAGAGTCTGCAGAATAAATGAAGAATAATTTTTTTCCCAAGGTTTTCTATTGAATTAAATGCTTGTATGTGTTTAACGTTTCCATTTATACGAAATGCTGGTCAAACACTTTTTAACACACGTAGATTAACAAAATGTGCTTCTTGTTCAATAAATTATATTATCCCAGAATCAAACATACAGCAAGTGTGTTACTTAAGGAACAAATAGTTCTGTGAAGTTCAACTTGAAATCTAATTCAAATGTTTTTCACTTCATGTTGACTCAGTGTCCTCCATAACTGAATTTCTAAAGCATGGCTTCTGCTTGTAAAATATCAGATATTTGAAAAAAATTACAACACTAAAGAAGAATTTCTAGATCATTAAAATTATGTGGAAAGCCATCAATTACAAGGTTTTTATAGCATTGTTCTTAAAAAGCTTAATAATGGTTCACACAACTATCAGATTGAACACATACTTGTTTCCACTTTATAGTAATTTATAGACATCAATTGACTAGCATACATAAAAAATAGACTATGTGACAAAACACAACATAATTCAATTTACTTTTTAAAAAATAAATGCTAAAAGTCCACATTTGTCCTCTTAAAACCATAAATTATTAAGTTGTTGAACTGAGAATAAAAAAATAGTGTCTTATTTTTTTTTTGCACTGGTTGCCTTATACCTACTGCTTCTCTCATTTGCAGTTACATTGACTGTGTCTCCACTTCCTATCATGTGGTGGCCCCAAGAAAATGAAAACTCCTGATAATTAATAAAAATATTTATTTTGCTCAGGTAGCTGAAAAAAAAGGGGAAAACTTTTATTAGCAATATTCTGCACCCTGCTAGCAAATTTCCTATGAACAGACTGAGATAAGAACTTCAGATTTCTAACCAGCTCTTCACACAGAGATCCCTGTGGGGATGGGGCTTCTGTGAGGGATATACACAAAGGGCAGAGATTGCTAAATTTAATTTTATTTCCTATTCATTTCCTTTAACATTTACCCTAACTATCTCTGCAAAAAGACATTCACCTAAATATTTTCCAGTTTCTGGGGCTGGTTTTACCCTTGAACAAAAACAAGAAGGGGAAGACCTCTGCATGCCTCTGCATTTCTGGATATCAATCTTGGCAGAAAGTCTGGCAGGTGAGCTACAGAAGTTAAGATACAGTTTGCAAGCAGTCAGAAGTGATACCTTTAGCTCAGGCATGTTTATTATAAGCTGCATAGGTAGTTTAACATCTGGGTCCTTTGTATAGTCCATGGGCACAACGTTTGGTGCCATTTCATAGTATCGGCCGTGCAACCTGTAAACAAGCAGAAACAAACAGCCAATAACCAATTTTAAATAACCAATTCCATTCAGACCATAATCAGGTACAAATTTGTCTTGCAGCTCTAATCATTGACTTTAGTGCACAAGTTTGAGCCCACCAAATTCCCATCTTTGTGAAAAAAGGGCTTTGATGCAGCATAACTGCTACCAACACCATGTGTTTCTCAAGATCTGTAACTGAGCAGAGTTTCACACTGTGTGAAACATTTAGGCACTGCCAGGTATGTACACAGAAAGTCTAAAACAAGGAATGTACTATGAAATGCAATTCTTATATGTGGAAATTTAGTCTTATGCCTAATTCATAAACTGCTTAGGAGAGAAAGTGGCCCCTTTGTCATGCCCTATGTATTAACACAGTGTATTCTGATCTCTCAGTAGGGCACATGTACTATTTGTGTACATTATAAAGCTGTATCTTGTGACTTTTAATGAAAAATCCTGCCAACTCACTTCACTAGGCATACTAACAATTACATCTAGAGATTATCATGTTTTAACAGCAGAATATAAACAAAGCAGTAATACAGGAAGCAATGGCTCAGCAACCCCTTCATTTCCCCAGCTTTACCTGCAGCAGCCCTGCAGCCAGCCCCACACCCAACTGAACTACTTCAGGTCTCTGTGTGTAAATAAACTCAAAAACTAAGAGGAAATAATCTACAGGCATCTGTAGATCTTATTATGTAAATCTCTTATGATTATGATGTGCTACAAAGAACACATGAAATCAAACACAGAAACATATTTTTTCTGCATTGTAGGAAGCTGAAGTCTTTATCCTGCACAGCAATATTTTGTGCCATAACAGAAATTGGATATCCACTGATCTCAGCACATTTCAGCTGCTAACCACAGCTCACCCTGATATTTCACAAATACTGTGTAATTTAAGATGCAATAGCCATTTCCCTCTCTAGCAACTGATTTCTCTATTGTAAATAGCAGCTAAAAAGATGCTTCTAAACACAACAGAAAAAGCAGATAAAAGCACTCACAAAGAAAAACTTAGAAGAAAGCAAAACTTTCAAGTCCAATATCCATCTACAAGTTACCTACTTTTTTAAAAGCTAGAATACTGAAATGGTGTTCTAGTCCTCAAGAAAATTAAGCACTCATTATTGACAAAACTTGACCACTGTGGACAACACTTGGCAATTCAGGAGCTGATAATCCCTGCTTATTTTAACAGCCAAAGCTTCCTTCTGTACTTTATGTAATACTAGACTTGTCTCTTTATAACATATCAGTGCAAAGTAAACTTGTCACTTCTTGCTGACAGAATTCACTATCTTGTCCACAGGAATTGCAATCTATTTCTACAGAAGTTCAGCCATACCCTTTGGCAGCTAAAAGAAGGATATGGATACAGCTCCCAGCTCTAGACTAGACTTTGCCAGAATTGTCTGGAAGGCAGGTGCTGGACACAGAGATGTGCAGGTAACTAACTGCAGATTTGAGGGCAGCTCTCATATCCTGTTTTCCTCCCAACTTACTCTGCCGTTAATTCATCAGGCCGGTCGAAGATCTGTGGATGTAAGAGCTTTCCACCTGAGTGGATTTCACACTAAAGCATCCAAATGAGTCTGTAGGAAGTGGCTCTGATCTAACTCTAGCAAGCTAAATTACAGCAATAAAATATATTTTCCACATGCTTTTATCTGCAAGGATCCAGCAACTCTATTTGTTATAGCCCTATCACATGGCATGATTAGCATCTATAACTGTGAAAAGGGCCATAAGATTTCCCTATACCAAACAAATACTACATTGCACTTACTCCATTATCCTTCAAAATAAAAAAACCCAACCAAGTGAACAACACAAAAGACAGCAACACCCTGTCCTTCTGTAAGATCTTGATGCTGGAAGGTTCTTCAGGGACACTATGTACTGTTTTATAATAAAGTGGATTGCCAGTATCAAATGCTGGATTTTGTAGAAAAAGCATCTTAAGATCTTTTGTAGGAAAAGCATCTTTTCTTGGCATCTTAAGAGGATGCCAAGAAAACCACTTGTTACAAGGAACACAGTCCTTTTTGTAAGAGTTCCACCAAAACTCTCATTTAGTTGAATAGCTTATATTACATTGGGAGAGTACTTATTTTTGGCAAGGAAACAATACATGATCAATTATTCTGTAACACGATGTAAAGCTCAGTAAACATTGGGGTTATTTACTCCCATAATCCTCCTGCCTGTATGCAATATCTCACTACTTGCTTGTGGTGTTGTGCACTATGACAAATCCTGTGCACTAGGACAAATGAGTAATCACTTCCCAAAAGCTGCTCATTACTGACTGTTCTCTCACATCTCTCAATAACATTAATTCCTAACTGCAAATAGAGAAGAAATAAAGCTCTGGTAAAGGCTCTGATATTTCTCCTGTTTAGGAGAAGCAGAAAGCTCTTCAGGTGAATGCATCAGAGCAGTTGTGACCTAGAGGAAAGGCTTTTTGTCATTTTACTCAGCATGCCCTTCACAAGAAGCATGTCTGAAAAAACCTAAGCCTCTTTATCTGTCCTAGACACATTTTTGATTTGTCAGGGAGGCAATGCAAGGTTTTGCAGTGCTGTCTGAACACACTCAGATTTGGAAAAGCTGCCATTATCATACAGAGACCATCATGTGTATTCAGAAGCCCAAGACCAGCCTCACTGTCTTTGCAGCAGTAACTACTACAGATCCTGCAGCTGAATTTCCTTTGAAAGATGCTTCTGGTTGCATGGAGAAACATTTTCCTATTCCTGGATATGCTCTCTTTGTCAGCAGGATTTACTTCGCATGAAAGTAGGAAATGAAAAATTGGCAGTGTCTTCCCTGCCACAAATGAGAGTGGGGGGCGGGAATGTGGTGATAAATTTAATGGCAAATTTCTTTAACTGATGATGCTCTGTCCCCACAGGTACTAGTACATGTCTATGCTTCATGTGGAACATTCAAGGATTAAGGCTGTGATTCTGAATCATTTCAATCTAGTCAAAACTGAGACTGCTGATCTGCCCTTGCAGAAATTTGAAGCCCATCAGCTACTCATATCCTTTGTATAAGCATTGACACTTAAGAATGTGCAGTGAGGTTCAGAGAACTGATGTGTTTGAAAATATAGTTTTTACAGTCAACTCCTTGAGGTTACTGAAACAGTTGCTACAGCAGCAGAAGAAAATGGGGGTTTAATTTTTCTATTAAATTAATCAATAAAGGCAGAACAAGACTTACCCCTGTAGACAGCAGTAGTTTTAAAGTCAACTCAGCTGCCCATCAACCAGTGAAAACCAAAAATGCTGTGTTCAGAAAAAAACCCACAACACAGTTTTGTCCCCACAGCCTACTTTTGATTGATACCTTTCATTCTACTACTTTGGGTCTTCTACATGGCAAAAAAGGTAGGTCAGAGTTTGTTCCCACTTTTCAAGGGTGAAACATCCTTGAGTCAGCAAGGGTGATGCTGTGGGTATTTGCTGGACACAGTTTGGGATGTCTCCAAACTTACAACAGAGCCTCCAACTCTACCTGAACAGATCTGAAAAAGAGATTTCTAAGCTTACACCCTGCAGCAACCATTCAAAAATTCACTACTGAGCTTTGGGAGGGAGTCAGACTATACCCAAGGTCACCAAGTGGGTGGGTTAAAACACAGAGCAGCTCTTCCTTGGCCTGGCGTACATTCATCTCCACCATTAAATGTAGTGACAACACATTACAGCTGTCTGAGCTGCCTTTTTAACAGGAACTCTGCACTGAAGGAGTGCTGAAAACAAAAGATAAAAGCTTGCAGTGGCTCATTGATTAGAAATAAGTAGAGGCTTTAAAGTGGCCTTTAAAGATGAATAAACAGCTCCCTAGTTCAGGTCCCACAGCAACAGTCATCTGATTTATGCTGTAAGGGGAAAACATTTTTATTCAGCAATATATGTCCTATTTATTCCTAAGGGATGCATTCAAAGATTTGTACATTACACTCAAGACCATCTCAAAGAGTAAATTCTAGATTGCTCTGCATTGTTCTGTATATTCAGGGAAAAGAATACCAAATGGCTTAACTAGAGCTATGAAAGCAGGCACTGAGTGCTGATGGACAGTGCCACCAGGGGCTCACAGGAGCTGTGACATGACCACACACTGGTTGTACAAGATTGTTATAGATACATATTATATTATTGGCTTTTTGCAAATATTAAAATGAATGTTATATGTATAATGTTGGAAAACTTTGCTGTATGAAACTTAAAAACAGTGGTGTAATACATATATATGTATTTTTAGGGAGTAGTATGGTATTACAATAAAGACTGCTTTTGTTCATATATGAATGAGAATGAAAAGATAGAAAACCCACCCCCTGCATTCTTAGATTATCTTATCCAGATGAAGACAGCAGTGACTGGAGCTCCAAGGGAGGAATTTATTGAACCTCTGTTATTAGGGAGTGTGAGACTCAACAGAGCCAAGAAGATTGATCTGTTGGGGAGGGGGAGTTGAAGTTAAACAAAGGAAAATCTAAAACTTAAGAGGAATGTTTGAATAATACATAAGCATTTATGAATATGCAAGATATTGGTGTTTTAAGGGACAATCCTTTGTTAGTAAGGCGTGCTCTTGGGTGAATGCTGAGGCACCTGGCCATATTTGTTCATTTTGCTTTATTTCTGCCTCCTAATGGTCTTTTTATTAAACTTTTAAATGTTATTTTAAAAAAAATAATTTAAACCTCGTTTTTCACAGGATGGATCAACTGTGCCAGCAGCAGGACCAGAAGTGCACAGCTGCTGTTCACCTGCACTTTTGGTTATTTACCACGATCAGAGCTATAGTCTCCTGTCCAGATGCCAGAGCTGAATGGAACAGCTGGAGATGGACTTTGTGCAATACACAGAATAAAATTCACCACTCCAGAGACCAGCAGGACAATTGGCAAGTCAACATAAAGCCTGGGAAAGAGCCAGGTCTCAGCAATCAGCCCTCCAAGCACCTGAGATGGCTGGAAGTAAAAGAAGCAGCAGCATTGAAGATGGGATTGCACAGAATGCAGGACAGAATGCACTGATGGGAACTGATTTACAACCCTTGCTACAGAGGCAAATCTGTGAACTGCACATGCTCTCTTTCTTGCCTTGCAGTCCTTGCAGCTGGGGAACAGGGCCAGAGAGACCAAAATCTGCAAGTGTGCCACACAGGGGAAAAAAGCTGATAGCAGCTCAAAGAGAAGGACAACTGATAGCTGATAGAAGGAGCTGATAGCTCAAAGAGAAGGAGATTCTTTAATCTGGGGCTGAGAAACTGAGGAAGGAGGGGCCTTTGGGGCTGTCAGCAACTAATAAAGTACTTGGAGGATCTCAGATTTATGCCATATTTGCACAAACTGTTTTTGCAACAATAAATGTTAAATATGGTAACAGAGGTATAAATCTCTGTTGCACCAATTCCTCAGTGAATTATTGCTTCCAAGGATTGCAAAAGGAAGAATAGTCTATTAGAGAAGGTAGTCTACCATGTGAAGCTGAAACCAGAATGACAGGAAACATGATACAAGGAAATTCAGACAGAAACTGAAACCACAACTCACTAAATTGCCACAGTTTGACAAACACATAAAGAATGAAGAACAGTGAGAAACACAAGCAGGAAGAGTTGAAGGTTGAAGGAGTTCTATTACTGATATGCCTTGTCTCTTTTATTGCTTTCCAGTTGAAGTTATTTTCATTTTACCAATAAAATATAATAACTGGAAACAGAAATCAGATTTCTAAAAAGGCAGCATAATAAGATGAGAAAAGGTGGACAGATGAGTCTTCTGCTAGTTTTTAGTTAGCATGTAAATTTATTCGTCTTTGCAATGCAAAATGAAGCAGCACAAATTAATTTAAGAGAATACTCGATAAATATCCTCCAAAAATATCTGCAGCAAAATTAAAATGAAATTATGAGAAATGTTTTTGGCAGACAATTTATAATAAATTTATTCTAAATTTAGTCATAGTTAGGAAAGCTCTTTCGATACACATTCTACTGTTACTACATCTACTGTTGCCAGACCTACATGATGAATAGTGAGTATAGATAAGAATACTTCATAATGTTTTTCCTTCCTTGAGGCACCACTCAACCCCCTGCTCAGAGGCCTCTTTTCTGCTGTGATTGCAAGAATCACAGAGTGACTGAGGTTGTGAGGAGCTCCTGAGAACTGGTGCAGCCTCCTGCCCTGCAAGGGCACCTGGAGCTGGCTGCCACATCCAGATGGCTTTTGAGTATCTCCAGGGCTGGGGATTCCAGAGCCTGTCTGGGCCGTCTGTTCCAGTGCTTGGTCACCCTCACAGTGCTTCCCTATGTTCAGCCAGAACCTCTTGTGTTTCTGTCTGTACCCACTGCCCCTTTTCCTGGCATGAGCCTCTGTCTCCTTTGCACCCTCCAGATCTCAGCTCTCTCAGCCCTTCTTCATATGAAAGCTCCTCAGTCCCTTATCCATCTCAGTGGCTCTTTGCCAGGCCCTGGAGCAGCTCCTGCACTAGGGAGCCCAGAACTGGGCACAGTACAGCAGCACTCTAGACTCCATAAAGATCAACACTGACAGAGATTCTCTCTTCTCACAAGCCTTAGTAAAACAGGTACAATCTGACTAAAATATAATACAGGAAAGGTTTATGGTACAGAAATGCGGGGACCGGTGCTCCAAAGGAAGAATTTATTGAACCTCTATTATCAGGGAGCATGAGACTCAATGGAGACAAGAAGATTGATCTCTTGGGGAGAGGGGAGTTGAAGCTAAACAAAGGAATATCTAAAACTTAAGAGGAATGTTTGAATCATTTATAAGAATTTATGAATATGTAATAGGTTTCTGTTTTTAAGGGACAATCCTGTTAGTAAGATCTGTTCTCTTAGCTGAATGCTGAGGTACCTGGCTGTATTTGTTAATTTTGCTTTATTTCTATCTCCTAATTGTCTTTCTATTAAACTTTTTAAATTTTATATAAAAAATGTGAACATCGTTTTTTACACTGACAATAGGGCAATTCCCCTTTCTGCATACAAAACTTCAAACTCTTTAAAAGAAAAACAGGAGTTGTGTTCTAACTCCTCCCTCCATTTGTGTAGCAACTTGCTCCACATGGAGCTGCCTCCAAGTAGTTTGCTGCATTTGCTCCCTTATAAGGAAGCTTTCCATGCATTTGAAGGAAAACACTGCATAATTCTCTGGCAGATATCAGATTTAAAATTCAACATTCAGCTGGATTGGCTAGAAGTGCTCCTGTCACATCACCTTTCACCCATCAAGAACAAGCCACGAAACCAGCAAGAAGAGAAGGCAACAGAAGAACTATTTTTCTTCTACAAAAAGGTTCAAAGGTTTGCTGATGTCCCAGGTGGTGCCCAGCTTCATAATTTAGTGCCATATTCCCCTGGCAGTTGTCTATCTAGGTTAAGTCACTCTCAAGTAATACAACTTGAATTTACAATATTTGTCCTTTTTGGCTAGGACAGACATCCAGGAATACCTGTGTTTGAGTGTTTGGGTGCCAAAGTGTACCAGTCTACAGGGAGAAGCAGAAACAGATGGGCTGCTGAGCAGATAAGCATTATTGCTGGAGTAAAAGCTTGTCTGCCAGAAAATCAGATTTGTAAAACTGAGTAAGAGAAATAATGCCTTATAAGAGACAACTCAACAATTTATTCCCATTTACAATCACAAGAGAGGAGTGTTATAGAAGCAGATTCATTTCTATAACTAAAGTGGTTTTCCAACTTTTCTTCACATATTTTTTTTTCTTTTTGTTCCTGTTTCTCTCTACAGGACATTTTCCAGAATAACAAATCTTTTTGAATGGTGATGCCCAGAACTGGACAGTCCATTCCTACTGAGGTCACAGTACTGCTGACTGGAATTCTCCCATTTTATAAACACTGCTGAGGCTAATGCATTGTAGAAATGCATTTCTCTTTTTGGCAAGAGTATTGTGAGGGTGGTTTTGTTAAAAGTATGCTCACATCACTAAAGCCCCAGACCCCACTTTTTTTTTTTGCATCATTTCGCACCTGCAAATTTTTTCACAGTTCTTAGGACTTGAGTGTGTGAGTGTGTGAATTTCCTCTTGTTCACTTCAGCAATTTCTCTAACATACTAAATACTGTTGAAAAAGCTAATCTTAATCTTTATAGCATCTGCAACTCCCTTCACCTTGATGTTTCTTACCATTCTCACCAATTTTCGATGTTCAGGAGTACTTTGACCAAGAGTTCAGTGCACTTAAACAAGTAGAAAAGGACTAACACAAACTGGAATATGTAAAAGCCTTTACCAATAAAGACATGTTGCAGCTGTGTCTTTTTTCTGACTTACAAAAGCAGACACTCCCAGGAAGATTTGCTTTTAACAAATCCACAGTGGCTGCCTCTGATCATGTATTAAGTTCTAGGCACTCACAGACTGATTGTCTACCAGTGTGTTCTGGCATCTCTCCATGCAGAAAAGTTGTGTCCTGAAGCTAAACACATTGGTCTAAATTTCCACATTCTCCTTAAGAAATCTGGGTGTTGGGGGTTAGGTGTCCTTCCTTTGGTTCCTTCTCACCTATAGAATTTTTCCCCATTAGTTGTGGGGAAACCAGACTGCTGGTACTTATTGAGTGCTTGAGAAGACAGAGTTTGGCTGGGCCCAGGAGAAAAGGGGGGCAAATAAAAGAGAGGGTGAGGGCAGCTGTGGAGAGGGGGAGCTGTTTTTTATCTTGGGTTTCAGAGCAGGACGCACTGGGAACTGTTGTGGTTTTGGGGAAAGGAATTCACCATAACCCCAAGGGAACTTCTCCATCTGTGGGCCCCCGCAATCCCTGCCTTGCCGGGACGTCCTGCAGTGCGAGCCGCTGCCGTGGAGCTTCCGATACACCTCGTCCACCAGGCCGGGATTTTCCTCTCAGTCCTGCCGTTCCAGCTGGGTTTCTCAGACTCCTGCAGGGGCACCGAGATCCACTGCCCGCAGGGGGCTGGTGAAGAAAAGCCTCTCCTCCATCCTTTCCAGGAGAGAAGGCTGTCAGGGGTCCCTGGTTCTGTGTTGTTATTTATACCATAGTTGTTGTTTGTTTGCCTTGTTATACACACTAGTAAAGAACTGTTATTCCTATCCCAATATCTCTGCTTGAGAGCCCCTTAATTTCAAAATTATAATAATTTAGAGGGAGGGGGTTTACGTTTTTCATTCCAAGGGAGGTTCCTGCCTTCCCTAACAGACACCTGTCTTCCAAACCAAGACACTGGGGCATGTTTTCAAAGCCCTATCACCACCAAAGCCACCAGTAAGAGCTCTAAAAATTTGTCAGCTGTCCTTTGTGCATTTTAGACAAGGTTTTGAGCCAGCGATAACATAAATACATCTACAATAACCAATATTCTTTAATATGTTCTTGCCCTGGGCCCTGACTGAATGCTCATAGCTGAGCTGTGATCAGCACTTCCAAAAATTAACCATATTTGACAAAGACTTAGGAGACTGATGATAAACAGCTATCAAACACCAACAGTGAGCTATGGTTTCTATTTCTCTCTTTCACCAGGCACCCTTGCTGCTGCTGCAGTCTTACTTTATATTTTTTCCTAGGTCCATTTTCAGCACCTTGTGTTAATTTTTTCTTCACTTAAATTCGTAAGTTATACTACTTTCTAATAATTTGCAAATTATCCACACTCAGATTACAAATCAAAAGATGTGTCTTCAACCTCTCTGACCACAGTCTGCATTTATGCTGACTTAAGCTGATACTGACACCAAAGCCTTGCACACTACAGTCAGTGTGTACCTTAACCAACACCTTACTTGTAGGGAAATGCTCTCCTCATTTTCAGTTGCATTTGCTTGCTCTGGCTCTTATGCCAGCTTTGGCACTCATCTGATCCCTCAGATGAGCTGATTCAGTTTATGAAACCAGCAGAAAATAGATTTACTGTTGTTTGGGGTTTTGATGGGCTACTTTCCCTGTAGGGACAGATAAGAGTGCTTAGCCCATTTCACCTAATTGCAGTCTCATGCTGGTTTGTATCAGTTTATAGCAATCTAAATTGAAGCTGCCATTTTAATCCCTTCATCCCCACCTACATAAGTCATTAACAGCCATGCAAATAGATGGTAACCCAGACAGGGCTTTATTTGTATTTTTTTAATTAATTTTTTTAAGGTTGCTCCTTGCTGGATCATCTCACTGAAGTCAGCAGCTGCACAAGAAATTCAGTTCAGCCTAAAGAGGACTGGACCTGCACTTCCTCCACATCAGTCCTGTGAGCATCCTGCAGTGTAAATAAGTGCCCAGCAGTACCTGTGTGCCCCTTCACTGAGACAGGGAGATGCTAAATCACTAAGTGCTAATTGACCAGGGTGTCATAACCCATTTTATTCCTGTTCACTGAAACTTCACCTCAGACATGCAGAAACACCTCTGGCTTCTACACTGACTGCAGGATGTACCTTCACTGGTATCATTGAGCAGAAAAGCAGCAAATCCCATTCATACAAGTCACTGGCTCTACCCTAAAATAGTCTATGATATTCACCTTAAGCCAATCACCACTTTATGACAATTATACATTATAAGTGGATCTTAAATCCAATCCTGCTCTCATTAATTCCTGCAGAATAACTGGCTTTATCTGGTTTCCTCACAAGCCAGATAAGATTTAGCCCCTTCCACATGGATCACAAAGGAGAAATTTAAAACAATTTACTTACCGAAGGATTTCCTTTCGAGTGAAGAACGTGCAATCCTGTTAAAGAAACAAAATATGTCATTGTACTACAGAAATATTGAAAACAACTGCAAAGAGTTGTTTCTCAACCTTTTGGAAGGAAACTCAGATCTGACAGAGAAATGTTAAAGATGCTGTTTGGGTGCCATCTACTTTTGACTCAGAAGGTAATATACTACATAATACATATACTACATACTATAAAATAGCATACTATATATACTGTGTGTGTATATATATATACAAAATACTATAAAATAACAGAAATGTTCCAAGGACAGGCCTCTCAGCAAAAAGAAATATATTGGTAATGTGATAGTTCAGGAGGAAAAAAAACCCAGGTTGCTGAGATACTTCTCCAATGTGGAATAACCAGACCAGAAACAAAATTAAATCCAAAACACAAGTTACATGCCAAAAGTATTCAATAAATTAATATGGAAAACTATGAACAACTTATAGATGACAAAAACTGTCTTCTAACTTGAAGTATCCCTCTGCTGGAGACAACTGGTTTAATAATAAAATAATGTATTTATTTATTAGTTATTAACCCTTTTTGCTAACAATCAGTTTGCACTGTGGTCACTTTGCTGAATGCTACAAACTCCTCTATTTTAGGAGCATGGATAAATGGGCAGCCCCTGCCCTGAACAGCAGCAAACCATTCAGCTCTCCTTGTTCTATCACAGAACTCGAAATAACTTACTAAAATGCAGAGGTAGAGCTTGCTCAGCTTGAGAGAAGAGCGTACAAACACTCATTTGCATTCTAAATGGCTCTATGATGTGACTGAATTGACATTGGTTTAATTCAATTCATGAGCACCTGTGCTATACTAGAATTCAAACACTTCACCACAGAACCAGAATATGAGCAGTGGAAGAGTTTGCATTTCATGCATTTCTATGTCAGTGACAGAAAAAGATCTTTGAAAATCAGCTTGTGACAAGATAACAGTATCAGACATGGTAAGTCATACTTAAAGGTAACATACAACTACTTTGACTCTCCCAGTCCTGCTCTTCAGTCAACTAATGAAAAAGTATTTCTTTCTCAAGCTCAGACTCATTAGGGCTAAATGCCTGCTTCTTCCAAGGAGGGGAGAAGCAAAGGATCCCCTCTGGCAGAAGCAAAGACCTGTCTCGGGTGTCCAGGAATGTGATCAGTCCTGCAGGTATCAATTATTGAGCTGCCTTTCTCTCCTCCATACAAAGTGCCCAGAGCAGCAGCTCTTCCTTCAGTGCATTGTGTAGTTACAAGACCCAGGAGGAAGCACCTTGGGAGCTGCTGATACTGATGTCACATTGTCTGCAACTGCACAAAGTGACATTGGAGCCAACAGGTCAAGTCTTCCTTAATTCCACACAATTAACACACTCAAACTGTCACTTAAGGATGCTTAATTTACTAAGAAAGGGCAGGTGTAATCTCACAAATAATTGTAATGCCCACAGCAACAATCATCTGTAATTATATAGGCTGGGGAAAACAGCAGCCACTTAACTAGAAAGCTGACAGGGAAGTGATATACAAATGGAGAGAAAGATTAAAAGGAAAAGTTACCCTTTACCTTGCAGGAGTTCTGCAAAAATGCTATTGGAAGACAAATGAGGAGGTCAAATAATAAACCATTTTTGCTGACAGTCCACACGTTTTTTATATTTTATTCTGAGTTGCTTCATGACACTGACAACAAACACTGCTGTCTGCCTGCTTTTTAATCAACTAAATTTTTACTAATGTAATCTAAACCCCACTAATACTGAAAACCTCTACAGCAGAAGTAGTTGCAACTATCTGCCTAACCACCATTACTTCAATTACACCTGCCAATTGCATGGAATTGTCAGGGATGAAGGGTATTAAAAAAATAAATAAAGAATGGTCTCACTCTTAAGAGAGATCTTGAAGCTACTCAGCATCAAAGCACCACAAACTCATTGTGACCTGGCCTATACTTTTGATCCAGCCAGATGGTACCACCTATGAAACAATTTACCATTAAAAAGCCTGGTATCAAATGGCAAATGCTAAACCACAGCTCCACATGACCTCTGACAGGGAAGTCCAGCCTCCCTCTTGCTTTTCCCACCTTCTTATTTCTGCTGTTCCTTTATGCAGACTTGAGATTGATGAGCAGAATAACTGCATCAGAGAATTCTGAGGGAAGGAACTAATGTGTTTGTAAATGAACCTAGCAATAATGGATGCTTTTCCAGCTTGGATAATTTCCTTTTAGTGACATAGAATTTAGCATTGGCAGTGATGGTACAAGACATGAAGGTGAAACAAGTATTGATGGCAAGAAAGGGGTGCAGGACTGATTTCTTTTTCCTATTTTTTGAAAGCACAGCCCTCAGCTGGATAAAATCATGATGGACAAAAGATCTAAATAACATAATTACATTTTATAGTTGCTGGAACTTCAGCAATTTAATTCCAATTAAAGACTTTCGCCAGAGAAACATGGAGGTGAATCATCCAATTTTCTTCTGACTACTTCATTCATACAGAAAAATACACAATGAAGGACAACAAATAGTAAATTAACATGTTAAATTCACTCTCATAGGAAAGGTGAAGTGGGCTCTGGAAAGTATTTGTCATTTATGCACAGGATAACTTTGATTTTCCTGCAAGCCAGAGGTATGGAACACATTTGCTATTTTGTGGACTGTATTTGAGTTTACTAAGAGCACAAAAAGTAACCTGTCTGTTCTCTCTGGACACTAAAATGTCTGGGAGGCCTTCTAGAAAAGTAGAAACTGATTACTAAACAGTAAACATCACCAGGGTTTTTAGAATTCTTCTCAGTTCAACATTGCTGGCAAGAATTGATCCTGGGAATTATTCCCTTTATTTCCAGTGCTAGACAGTGGCCTGAAAGACTTCTGCTAACAGCAGGCCCTTGAGACTTTTAGCTTCTGTAGAACAGAGGCTTTGCCTTGACAGGTCACCTATTCCAGCCCCTGAGAACAAACACACACCTTTTCCAAAGTCAACTCTCCTACTCACTCTGTCCTTGTGCCCTTTATAATCAAGTTAATTAGAAGTCCAACATGGGATCACTGTTTTTGAGGTGTAAGATACCACTAAAACAAATCTGCAATTATTTATTCAATGTCTTGTAACAAAGTAAATAAAATCAAGCAAACAAAAAAATAAATTTCCCATTGATTTCCGTGAGATCATGACCTTGTATAATGGCTCTCAAATTTAGCATTTAGATGGTTTAACTGCTTCTTAAAATACTTAGCAGAGAAAAGAGGCAGACAGTGCATTTAGGTTCCACAGGCAGCTTGGTTCATGGCTGGTAATTGGACTTTCTACAAGTCACTCAGCATTGCTTGTAAAGCACAGTTAACTGTCTCTGCTCTTAAAATTTATTTTATAGCAGAGCAGCATGCACGTGCTGTTAGTTTTATTCTTTTATTTCCTGTGTCAGATGAATGCAGATTTAGGAGTGAACAAACTGAAATATGGTGGTCCACCACCCTGTCCACTTGATTGAAAATTCCTTGGTTGGTTCTGCTTTGTACTGAGTTCTACAGTGATTTGAAGGAAACAAGAAAGGGGAGAGAGAGATGCTCTGACAATGCTGCTACTGAGCTGTGTGTAGAGATCCATCCAGCACACCAGGAGGTGTGGCTGCACTCAGCCCACCCACCAGCTGTTCTGGGCATGGATTGCCAGCTCCCGAGGGCAGCACACAGCTCGTGAATGGTACCAGAGTCCAGTGAATGGGAGGTTACCGATCGCTGCTCCCAGAAACAAGAAATTTCACAAAGCACAGCTGTGAAATAAAGCTAATTTCATGGTGGTGTGCAAAACACTCCTCTACAGAACAAAAACTGGAGAAATGAACAACAGAATGAAAGAATAGAAATACTCAAATATGCTGTAGAACAGTATTTCTGAAAGCCATTAAATGCATATTTCTCTTCTAAGACAATACATATATATTCTGCTTTATATATATATAGTTTCATAAGGTCAGGTTTACTTTTATCCAGCAACAGCTTCATTGGAAACTTTTATAAATAATAATATAAATAAAAAAAATTACAAAATCACTGCAAATTAAAAAAAATAAAAAAACAAAAGCCTCAAACAAAATCCAGCAAACTACAGGTAATGCAGATACTGTAAACCATATAGCTATCCGAGAGCAGCTCTTAAATGCTAACTATTGGATGCTGCAGCACTTTAAAAGGTAATATTTCAAGCAAATTACCTCAGAGGTTTCATTTTTAAAATCACAAATGACATTTTGTACCGTGCCAAAGTACAAAATGTGTGTAAGAGCATTTAATCAAAACACCATCAAGACATCATCCTGTGAAGCAACCAAGAATCTGGTACCAGACAAGCAAATGAACTTTTTTTATATGATCTATTAATAACTCCATTCTGGTAATCTTTTACAAATGCAATACTTTTGTTCTACATTCCACACTGCTAAGACTGGCATAGAGTTGTGCAAGACTGAGTCTGCAAGATATTTATGTATTTTCATCACTGTTAGTGTATAAAGAGTTAATAGAGTCAATGAGTTAAAAATGCTGTTTACATCAGAACACAAATGAAAATTTTACCATACAGCTCATCCTTGCTTGTGACCATATATATTTACAATTACACCCAAACCAACCAAAAGACCCCCTGAGTTTCAGAAGGAAAAAATCTGCATCTGTAAGAGCTGGTTTATGTATTCATATGGCAACAGGGGAGTAAAAACAACTCAGACATTAGCAAGGACTGAAAAGAGGCAAATTGCCAACAAAAGTAATTTTGCTCAATCTACAGATGCACCAAATGGTAATGTGAAACCAGAACCTGACAAAAAGAATATTTTCACAAAAAATTTGCTCCATTAATATGCTACTTTTACTTGCACAATAATAGCAATACTGTATAAAATGGAAAATACTTTTTACAGAAGATCTGGGGGTATCTATGAACCTACTTTTTGTATTCTTGTAAAGGGTAATTTTCCAAGACCCTGGATGAAATCAGTCATGGCTTTTTAAAAGACAGATTGATGAACCTGTTTTACTTTGCAAATCGTGTTTCTTGACAGATCATAACATAACTTGTTTAATCTGGTTTTGCATAATTCTCATGAAATATAGTTGAATTGCACTTTAACTTCAATTTTGATAAAAAGAAAAAAAATGAGCTCTGTAATAGAGAAATTCTGGTGTAAAAGAAGAAAGTCATTACTTCATCATATTATATTGTATTGCAATATTACCTATAAAACTGACAGGGTAACCATCAGTTTGTTTTGAGACTGCATTAAATAATGCAGAGTAAATAATACCACTAATGAACAAATACAAATGACTTGCAATAAAACCAGTAATATGCCTTATAATCTCTAGGTTCTAGAAGGGAAATGAAAGAAAGAAAAGGAGAAGGGGAAGAAAGGAAAAGGAAAATCACAGAATTTGTATTGAATTCAGATCTCCTAATTCAAGTAATCCCAGAAAAGGGAATGAGATTGACTGAAGAGTGCAGGTGTTTGTCCACAGCCCAAGTATAGTTTCTCTGCATTTCCTACTCAATACAATTGTTTTACACTTAGAAATGCTTTGCATCAAGCTGAATAAATGGCTCTGATGTTGCTTTACTGCATACCTGTATTTTCCATTGCTTCAAGCATCTGCACACATCACTCAAAACACCCTAAAATTTCAGTTCATTTTCTTTGCTCAATATGAGACCTGACCTCCAAAATCTGTAGGCAGCTTTCAAAACCTTAATTTTAAAATGTTCTTTTATTGCAATGAAACCCATCTTCCCTGCCTATCAATACTTACCTTTTCCTGTACCAGACCTCACCAAGATTAGATTTCACATTTTCTGTATAAAAAAAAACCCCTCAACAGCCAAAACCCCCATTCACAAAACAAACCCTAAAAACCACAGCCAGAACTCTAAGGGCATAATAATCATAAATGCCCAGTAAAATTTCTTTCAGTACAAGGCCAGTAGTTTAAATTAGGTGAATTTCTATTAGGAACCCAGGGCTAGCAAAAGCCTAATTTGCAAAACATTTCACTAATCTTATGAAAATATAAAGAGCTACCAACAAGAACACTACCATAATAACAGGTGATATGATCTTAACAGCAGGTGTTAGAACAAGGTTTTAGACTGGAAAGCTGCAAATCTCCTTTCTTTACTTTGTTTCTACCTACTTGAATTTAAAAAAAAAAACAATAAACAAAAACCTGAATGGTTTTGTATTATCAAGTTCAATTACAGGTCTCTTGTACAAACAGTTTCAACTGGCTACTCATCACCAGTCTTAATGAGGAGCATTTAAAAAACTTGTCCATTGAAAACACTGAGGACATCCTGTGGGAGACCACGTTTACAATTCTTTAAATTAAAGTTAAAAGTTCTGCTAAAAATTGGATCTTCAATATAACAATTTACATACAAAAAAAGGTGCATGCATAGGCTTTTCAGAAGTTTTAGATAAATTAAACAATTTGATTTGTTTTATTTCATTAATATCACACCAATGATCTGAGATTTATGTATGCTAGCTCTTCAAGCAGGTGATTTTTCTGCAGCTTAATCTTCAGTCTCTAAAGACAAAGCCATTGCATAGGTTTTACCATACTTTAACCACACAAACTTCTCACTTTTTCATCTCATAGTGTCTTTTATGAAACAAGCACGTAAAACACAATGAATTTTTAAAAAATTATAAAAATATTCCTCCTGAAACAATATTAGGTGCTATAAGCTCAAAGGAATTTGTACAAAAGACAGAAGTAATCGAAGTTACTACCAGATAATACAATGTCCAGAAATATATTTCAATAAAGAAATGATAAGTCTAACCGTGAGGTGAGTGAGGTTTTGAACATTCTTCCAATAGGAACTGGAAGGAAGTAAAAAAAAAGAACCAAGATATATTTTACAAAAAAGATTAACACTTTTGCTTCTGAATGCTGATACAATGAACACTGTACCCTGGACTAGCGTTGTAAGGAGTACAGTAGTAACAGACACAAAAATTCACAAGAAACTGCTGTGGGGAAAAAAAAAAATACTCAATGATCAATATATAAAAGCAATTTATATGTAGATGCCTTCCTGGTCACTGGGGTACAGATGTGCACAACAGACTGTTGCAAAGGGGACTGTGGTACACAGTGTTGTACTTTGGCCCACAGTTTAGAGGTCCCAGTAACTCAGCTGCTGGCTCAAGACATGAAAAACCTGCAGAAAAAAAAAAATGATTGAAACATAGCCCCATTCTTCCCTTTTCTATTCTGAAAAAACCCACGAATGAGAAGAAGGCAGGTGAGACAGCAGACTCCAAGTCAAACAGCTCCACTTGTATTATACAAACTGCCTTTTCCCCCAGGATGCTGTGGAGAGGCAAGAGCTCTCTGCTGGTGCCTCCAGCCGTCAGCCCAGGATCTTTTTGTTTAAAAGGTTCAAGAGGGATGCAAAACTAATGCATCAGAGGAAAATTATCATCAAAATTAGGTCTTTATCTGATTCTTCACAGCATGAGGCTAATACTCCTTCCTGACAAATTCAGCAGGTCAGTTATTGTCCTGAAACCTGTTATTTTATGGTACTTGCCAAAGATAACAAGTGCTATTACTAGTCAAAAATTGTCTAGCTCTACACTAATGAACTGCAAGTCTGCCTGTAACAGAGAAATCCCAGAGGTGACTCAATCCACTGTGCCCAACTCCTGCCAAGCTTTGAGATCAATTACCCAGCATTATGAAAGGCAGGGGCTGCAAAAGCCATTAGAGAGAGGCAATTTCTACATGAAGAGCACTGAATTAGGGATGACATTTCAGCTCTTGCATTTGCCAGTTTATGTCAAGAAGATAACATTAATTACATTTGGATTTTGTTTTGTTTCACTGCAGTTGTGCTCTGTTCTGTGTTCACTTTTGTTAGTAGGAAGACAGCCAGTGGTGCTTTACAGATCTTTGATTTCTCTCTTGCCTGTCTAGCAGGGATGCGAAAAAGATTTTTTGGATCTTGGACTGCTAAGCCTAAGAACTTTAACTTAAATTAATACATTACAGAGTGCTGGTGAGAAGTGTGGCAAAGTGGAAATTAAAAAGGTCCATTGTCACATTTTCTTCAATGACAAAAAACCTGCTAGGTATTTATAAAAGCATTTTGTTTATGCCTTACTTTCAGCGTGGGATAACGGCTGAAAGCATTTTAGCATATACACCTGGCCTCACTCTGTGGCTCAATATTTACACCTGTGACAAGCCCTTGTTAGCAGTGACTTGAAATAAAATTAGAAATTAAAATAATAGTTTCTACTTCAATAGGTTTAATCAAAGATCACAAAGGTAAAATGTTATTGAGTTACCCAGTCCCTTAAGGATCTGTATCTGTCCCTTGGTTATCACAAGATAAACTAAACCTTGATTTCCTGTGCTGCTAATTTAACGTTTGTCACTTCATATAGGAGAACAGCCCTGGCTGCCTCTTAATAAGTAGTCAGATGCCTCCTCCTTTAGCACACTTCTACTCAATGTTGTGCCACACTGTATTTTCAGAAACTTTTTCAAGATGCCCAGCTTCTTGCAATCCATTTCAGTGAGATTTGCAGTGTGCTGAAATACAACTAAAAACTGGGAATCCTTTCTTTTTTTTTTACTGTATTTAATAGGAGTTGGATGCAATGTTAAGTAAATAAAGAAGTACCAAGTTATCCCTGACATAAAATGCACACTTAGGATGAGGTAAGAAACTGCTTTCCAGGAGTGCATGCAACCATAATGACACCAATTCTGGTGTGCATTAAGCATTAAGCATATTTCCCTGACTTATCCTTAGGAGAAGTGAATTTAGACAGGATCTATTTTTTTCCTTTCTGCTCTATTGTCAGCAAAGGCATCAGGGAGAGAAGGTGCTACACTTTTGTCGAGCTAGTCACAATCTTTATTCTGCTTCCTAGTTCAGACACTGAGGATGTGGCCCATCTCCCTCTATACACGAAGAGAATTAAATGAGCATATTCAACAACCCAGCCTTAGAATATTATTACAGCTACTGGAAGGAACAGTAGAATACACACATGCAGGTTACAAAGAAAGTTTTCAATTATGTTGGAAAAAAAACCACTCCCCAAACCAAACAAAATAAACCAAATCATAAACGTGTGTAGATTACTCCCTTCCATCCCCTAAAGCAAACCAAGATATCTTACCTGGTAGGCATCTAGCTGTTCATCAGTAAATATCGTTTGCTTATTACCCATCTTAAATGAGGAATTCTTCCTCTCTGCAAATGCATCCCATTACAAGTAGCTGGATTCCTCTGTATTGTAGACATTTAGAGCACGTATATTCCGTGAGTGTGCTGAAAAAAATCCCAGAGCCCGCATTGAACAGCTTTGGACTGCACCTGCCCAGTGAGGAAGGACGCAGTCTAGGAAATCTTTGCAAAGGTTGACTCGAGTGTGCCAGGAAGCAAAGAGTTAAAATCACAGGCAAGTGTCGTGCAAAAACAGCGATACCAATCTGCTCCTTTTCAGATGCTTTTCTAAGTGGCATACGGAGCTTTTATAACCCTAACTCCGGGCAGCCGCTCTCAGCATGAGCGCAGCTCTCTCCTGCCTCCGGCTCTCACACAGGGCGCTCCTCACGGCACCTCCAGCTTTTGGAGCAGCTCTGCGTCAGCCGGTGGCGCTGAGCAGCGCAGCCGTATTGCCAGGCTCCCCCAGCCAGCCTGGGAACAGGGCAGAGCACAAAGGCGGCTCTGCTCTGTGCCCTGGCCCGGGCTGCCCGGGGAGCGCGGCTGGGCGCATCCTCACGGCCCCGCTCCGGCACCGGGGGCTCCGCAGGGAACGCTCGTGTCTGCACCGTGCTCAGCGAGGATGTGAGCTCAGCGCCAAAGGTACCAAACTGCCGGGTACAGCAGGGAACGCACGGACTCCTTCGCACATTAACTAAATTTTAAAAAGTCAGCAAGATTAAAGTAGTTTAACAGACGCTAACCTGTCTCCTTAGGCTCAAGTAAGCACAGCTGGGAAGGAAAAACCACTAGCACAGCCTAAAGCAAAAGCAGAAAGTGCCAGTAGAGGGCTCACGGGGTGTTTCAGCGCTCCACAACCCTGCTGATTGGAAAATAGAAAAAATAAAAGAGCATCTATGAGAAGCAGACAGACAAAAGCATATTATCTCACATCTGCAGAAGGATAAGCTCTTATAACGACAGCAGGAAGAAGTCTGAGTGAGAAAGGATGGCAACGGGGAAGAAGGACACGTTATAAGCTCACTTTCCACTCATGCACATCAGAACAGAACACGGTAAAATTCCCAACTTCTTTATTTACCAGTGGTCATTATTTCCTCATCAAGATAGCAAGTTTAATAAAAACACTTGGAGAATTAGTTATCTTCTGCTTTTCCCTACAGTTTCTAATTAATGATCCTGGCCTGATAGCAGGATTGGATAATAGGAGTTCACTTTACCTTGGCATGTAACAACAAAGAACAAACAATTAAAAGTAATAGTGAAAGCAAATATATTGTGTACATAGTAAAAATATCCTATGAAGTGTGTTGGATATGTAGTAAAAACATTCCACAAAGTGCTGAACCACAGACTGTTTTAAGAGATGGCTTATTCAAAATATAACATTTGGAAATGCAGGTTTGATTAGCTGCAAACCAACACTGCCCTGAGCTACAAAATTTAAAAGGTATATCCCATACACAAAATAAATGCCTTGGGATGAGAATGTAGGCAACAAGGCTTATAAGCAATAAGCAAACATTAGAATTGTAACATCAAAGAAATGCATTCTATAATAGAGTATATTGCAGCACAGTTTTAGAATAAGAGGGAAGGAAGAAGCTATAGTAGTAAGGAAAATACAAACTGAATGATTTACCATCAGACCAAGAGTGCAGCAAGAATCTGTTCAAATATCATACAATTGTAGTGACTGTTACATGGCCAAGCGGATCTCTGTTTTCCCAGGCACTAATGGGTTTTTTTTCTTTTCCCTGGTGTGTAGTCGCATTGGATTCCTATTATGTTCCAAAAAGTTCTTCACAGGAAGTCAGAATATTAAAAATAATTTTTGAAAACCTGCAAAATACAGTATTTCAATTTTTTAAAAAATCAAACCCCAAGAATCTCTAAGGGCCCCTTGAGACTAAGAGCTTGCACTGTTCTGAAAGTTCTTGCCTGTCCTCAACTCTGAATGAGGTCTATCATTGGCTTTAGTGGTTATATGTATAATTAAGCATGGTTAATATCTCTGATCTGGGGCTACTAAAATGCAAGGGATAACAGCTGCCCTCAATCATATCAGGCCAATACTTGGGCAAGTGATTTGCATGAAAAGGCATTCCATTCACAGCCACCCACTTCAAGCTACCCATCTATGCAAATCAGATTTAATATAAATGGCCGAATTAACTCTAATGTCATTATACAGAAGTTAATTGATAGCAGGGGTGGATTTGGCTCAGTATCTCTTAATCTTGTGGTTCTGTATGCTCAACAGCACTTCTACAGTGGAAAGCCAACATCCCATGTCTTAATTTTTCACCTGCTTTTATATCCCTGGCTGCTTCCCACAGTATGTGACACACACAACAGAAAGCGCCTATCTTTTCAATCAAAATATCAGCAGTAAAACAGCAGCAGAACTTAATGGAAAGCATTAACCTGGTAAGGCTTACTTGTGGTTACAGTGTAGGCCAGAGGATTCAGATATAACTATTGAGGCTTACACTATACCAGCTAGCTCTTCTCAAGCATATCACAGTGGTAATTATACCTCAATGCACAATTATTTTGCTGAGCTAACTGGGTAAGATTTAAAAAGAGCATAATGCACAAAGTCTTTTTCACTTCTATTTGTTTGTATATGTCAAAGTTCAGGTGATCTTCCAGTTTACTCTTCTGGACTTCTTCTATCTGTTCGTATTTGTCAAAGATTAGTTTATTTGCCAGTTGGGTGCTAAGCAAACTTACTCCCAGCATGTTGCTGCAACAAACCAATACTTTTCAATGTGCATGGCAAGAACTGACCTGAAATACTACCAGTGCTACCACATTTGACTGTATTTCAGTTTTTAAAAACTCTTTGCCAAATCAAGTGGTTTTAAGCTATTGGAAATAGGTAACAAACATCTTGCAATCACTTGCAGATAAAGTTTAGTAAGGAGGACAGTAGATCTAGAACAGCTTTGCCATTTCACTGTCCATTGTACCAGAGACAATGGTTAAATAGCCCCTGCTCACCTGCTCTAGAAGTTTAAATCCCAGAACAGGAAATGCACTGTCACACACCCCAGTGCACTATTTGATAGCAAGACGGCTGTCACCTGCAATGGCCTCACCTGACCACAGCTGCAGGGGTTTGTTTCCACAGCCATAGCTCAAGGCAGTGGAACACACCAGGCTGGCAGCCCCACACAGCCTTTGGTATGAGTTTCTCTGCTCTGAAGTGTTGCGAGCCCTGGCTGTCACAGCAGGTGACTGATGTGATTTATTAGAAGAAGTTTAATGACCTCCACCAGACAAGTCAGAGTACCATAAATTGCCTCTGTAAATTATGCAGTGAGAATGTGAAGGTGGTTTAAGCATAAACTCTTACCTCTCACTGTCGAGATGAAGAGCAAGGGATGGGAACACCTTGCTTTGAAATGATTTCTTGCTCAAGTAGCCAGATAAGAGATCAGTCTCAAGGTGTGAGGTTTAGAGCAACAAGTCAGCCATAGCTCAAGGAAGACACGAGTTTTTTCTTTGCACAGCAGTATGTAACATTTTAGCCCAATAGGCAGTTGACATGAAACTTGTTTACACTTATTTACACTTTACAACCTATCACCTTTACTTAATTTTGCTGCACTGCATCTCTCTCTTAGCCACTAAGCTGACAGGTCACATACTCATACACACATCTGTTATATATCTAGAAACTATAACAGAGTTATAACCTTCTCTATGTCACACTATTACAGCTTAAACTTCAAACTCTTTTACCTAATATGATTTCTTAGCTACTCTAGGCATATTCTTATTCATAATTATAGGAACATAAGTTTATCATTTCTCTACTCAGTGTCTGCGTACCTTCATCACTACATCAATCCAAGCTCTTTCCAAGCCTGCAGATTGAACCCTTCAACATCTGTGGAAGTTTCTATTTTTTGGTTTCCAACACCTCACCAAAGGAGGATCAAGGTACTCTGAAGAGACCACTTTACCACAGGAGGATCTACGCAGAGTTTTAACAATCATATTGCACATCAGCTGCTTTCACATGTTGGTTTGCTACAACTCTTAGTAGGGGAGAAAAGAACCTAAGACATTGCATGTCTATTACACCAAGTGTCACAGTATTGTCACAGCACAGCTGGCCTGGACAAAGTAAATCTGAGCACAACACAAATCCAATTTGGCTGGCCTGGCTCATGCCTGAACATGTCCCCAGATAAGTTACAGGGGACCCTCAGCCAGTCCCATCCAAGCTGAGAAGCAAGCACATCACTGGCCAGGAAGCTGGGCAGGGAGAGAGATCTCAGCCAATAAATATCAAGCCCAGGATTTTTTAATTGAGTATTTAAGTGAGTTCTGAATAATAAATGAGGCTGTTTGTCTCATGAGCACCTGGATGACGAGTTGTGGAGTTTTCATCTCCCCACCCATGACTGGCCACGGTACAACCAAGTATTCCAACAACTTCCCTTTCACACAGATATTTCCTTGTGGAATAACTGTTCATAAAGAGTTACTCCGTTAGTAAAAAGAACAGTTTTGATTCAGAGGGGCTGCCTGTACATTTATACTGTTGTTACCTTGCAGCAGTCCTTAGGGCCCACTGCTACTGCAGGTATGAGTAACTGTGATCACTACCTGCAATGGGAGAAGTTCTATCCTCCACTGATCCTGTAAAAATCCCCCCTGACTTCTTGGGACTTGTTTTATTTACTGAAAAGCTATTCCAAATTCTGTTTGCATATAGATAAGGAAGAAATAATAACATTCAGTTATTAATAAACCTGCTGTGGAGCTAAAAAATTTTTTTTTCCTTGAAGATGCTACAGAGCTATAAAACATTACAATTGCACAAATTATAAATAAAAAATGAACTGTAAATACATGGTTATGAAAACCAAAACATGTGAGAAGTTATAGTTTTTGCTGCTGCAATGCGTTAAAAAGTTTCTTTTCCAACACATAGTGGATGGGAGGATGCTCAGACCCTACTAAATTTGTCTGGAAATGATATCCTGTGAGAGAAGGCTTCATGAGCCTGAGTCCTGTATGAGGAATGAATAAACAGCTTGAGAAACATGCAAGACTCATGTCTCTCAAACCAGGGAAAGCTGACAACTTCACTATGAGGAGCAGGAACTTTCTAAGGAGTTTTAATGCTAAATAAAATAACTAGAAAGGAAAACCTTGTGTGAAAATGTGTTGGTTTTATGATCTTATCTATCTGGCTTAAAAAATACACTATGTTAGAAAATAGAGGTTTCTGAGTGCATTTTGTTAAGCATAATTTATCCATAATAATTTTTTTTAAAAAAAGGTGTTTTACACAAGACAATGTCTTGCCTCAGGGACAAAGTAATAACTAAAAAAAAAGTAATGGTTGCCTTAGCAGGCTAAATGTAATATAATTAATTTCCCCATACAATACAGAAATTTCCCCCTTTCGCTAGGGGAAAGACATTATTGCCATCTCCACACAGGCATTATTTTCTTAGGTAAAATAACTACTCCTGGGTTCATTACTGTCTTGTGCAGGCAGCCCTTCTCAGAACAGATCCCAACCAGCCACTGTTAACACCTTATTACTGTAGCATTATTATACTAACACCCACAAGACACAGACAAACGAGTGTTATAAATGTGAAAAAAAATTCTCCACAATATCTTCCCCCCCAATTTACAATCCAAGTGCAACTTAACACTGTAGATGCAGATACAGTCTCAAACACAAGAAGGCAACATGAATATCTCTGTTAACTATGTATATAGTTACCAGAAGAAAATCAGTATCAAGAGAATTTTGCACACCTGCCATTACAGACATCTGCATGACAATTCTCAATTCAAAGCAACATCAAAACCAAGATAAAACATCAGTAGAGGAAATGTGAGGACCTCTTGTGTCCTGTCATTAAAAAAAAAAAAAAAAAAAGCAAGTGAAATGTGGGCAACTAGTGCTGTATATTGTCAAATATCAATTCTAAGAATTTCTACTCACACATTTAAGAGAAAACTAAACATACAGTCTTAGTCCTTGGCTTTTAAGCACATCCAAGACTGAGCTAAGTAACTGGAAAAGCTGCTAGTTATCTGCTAACACTATCACCAAAAACTGGTACAAAATTTCTCTGAGACAAACCCCAAATTTGAATGTTGCCAAGTGTAAGAAAGGTAGAAATTTTTAAAAGCGGTCATTCCCAGAGGTATGAGCTCAAACTCCCTTAGTTCTAGTTTGGTGCTTTACTCTCCAGAAGGCCTCTGGCTCTCCTGCCGCCAGCCCTGGGTGGGACTTGTGATTTCAACAGCTTTATATTTAAAACTTTAAAGTACGTGGGTTTAGGAGTCTTATCTGCTTCAACAAAAATCTGGCGTCTTTCTTAAAAACTATTTTTTTTTTGCCATAAACGACCGAATTCTAGAGGTCGAGATTTTATAAAAACGTCAAACGCTTCAAAACTGTGGCTTCATTGAAAACTGGTTGTCTTCACGAAGATGCCACAACGGTACCTCCTCACACACCGCCCCCGGAGCTCCCGCATCCTCCGGCGGCACCGGGCCGTCCGCACCTGCACTTCCCGCACCGCCGGGAGGGGGAGCTCCCCGGCAGCGCCTCCGCCGGCCCGCGGGCTGAGGGCCGGGAATGGAGGCTCGGAGCACCTCAGGGAGCGGCGGGCGGGAGCTGAGGGCCGGGAATGGAGGCTCGGAGCACCTCAGGGAGCGGCGGGCGGGAGCTGAGGGGCCGCGGGCTGAGGGCAGGGAATGGAGGCTCGGAGCACCTCAGGCAGCGGCGGGCGGGAGCTGAAGGGCCGCGGGCTGAGGGCCGGGAATGGAGGCTCGGAGCGCCTCAGGCAGCGGCGGGCGGGAGCCGAGGGCCGGGGAAGGACGGTCGGACCGCCTCAGGCAGCGGCGGGCGGGAGCTGAGGGCCGGGAATGGAGGCTCGGAGCGCCTCAGGCAGCGGCGGGCGGGAGCTGAGGGCCAGGGGAGGAGGCTCGGAGCGCCTCAGGCAGCGGCGGGCGGGAGCTGAGGGGCCGTGGGCACTGCCGCAGCGGCGGTCCCGGGGCGGGGCCTCGCGGGGCGGGGCCGCCGCTCCCCGCGCGCCGGTTCCGGTTTAGCGGCGGGCGCGCAGCTCTCGGGTCTCGGCAGCCGCGGTGCCCGGGCGCGTCATGGCCGCGACCGCGTGGATGCCCACGGTAGGCAGGGGGATGGGCCAGACCCTGCCCCGCGGTGCCCGGGACTTCCCCCGGAGCTTGGTGGCGCCTGAGGCGCGGCCGCCCGGCCGCAAGGTCGCGGTGCCGCCGGGCCCTGGCAGCGCTCCGAGGGCGAAGGGCCGCGGGGCTTGGGCCGAATGGCGTCCCCGCGGCGCTCGCGGGTTCTCTCCTTCCTCCTCCCCGGGACGGCGGCGGGAAGGGGCCATGGGGGCCGTTACTCGAGCGGGCCGGGCCGGGCCGGGGGTGCGCCGCGCCATCCCTCGGAGCGGCCTGTGGAGAGGTCGCGCCGTAGAGGTCACAGCAGCGGCGGGACCACTGCGGCTGCCAGCAGCTCCCGGTGCGCGGGTGGCAGACAGCACAGCCTGGGAACGCCATTCCCGTAAAGAGCCCGCGGTACCGGGCACTGCAGAGCCGGCTGGGGAAAACTGCTACCGGGCTCTGGCTGACGGCTTCCTGGCCCCCCACACCTGTCCTCTGGGATTTACAGCTCTGAACCATTATGAAACGGAGGCCTTAACCCGGGGGTGTCACGGAGATGCTTTTTTTTTGCCTTGAGTAAAAGAAATTTCTTTTGTACCTTTAAATAACAGCCTGCTAGAGGCAAAGTCATTGAGGCCGCCCGATTTAACCTATCTGCTAAAACAAGGAAGAACTGTCAAGAGCTAATCACAACACGTGACTTTAAGGTCAGAATGGATCAGTTTTCCTTGGGTGGATTCTTCGTTGATGTTACTAGTGTTGAACTTCAGTATAATGTACTAGGCCCATGATTTCTGACAACACAGACTGTGCCCTTTCCAGGGCTACTCTGGAATATAAATCCTTATTCTATATGTAGGAACTGTACTATGAGAACACTGACACTGTGCAGTCAGCTTCACATTTTCATTTAATTGCTCTGCCTTCATCTTCAACCATGTGGCCTGCTTTGGTAAACACTGCTTGCCTGTTGCAGTGACCTTGTACATCTCATGTGGGGCTACAAGTAAAAATAGATCTAGCTTAGATTACTTCTCCCCCAGTGTTCATTACAATATGCATGAGAATTATATTGTTTCTAGTTGTTTCTGTTGGTGTCAACATAGTTTATTCTTTTTTCCATACACCATTATGTCAGTGAAGAAATAACAAATACAAATGGACAGGAGAGGAATACAAATTGCCAAAGTAATTTCTAGCCTGATAGCTGCAGACAGCCTGCATGTGTGAGTATGGCAGAATTGAAGTAGTGTGAGTCTCTGCAATTAGAAGTCTTCTGGCTCTTAAGTCCTAGAGGCATCAATAGAGACACCTCCTAGAGAGGAGGCACTGGTGAGGCCACACATTGAGTGCTGTGTCCAGTTCTGGGCCCCTCAGTTTAGGAAGGACATTGAGACACTGGAGTGTGTCCAGAGGAGGGCAATGAGGCTGGTCAGGGGCTGGGAACGCAAGCCCTGTGAGGAACGACTGAGGGAGCTGGGGTTGTTTAGCCTGGAAAAAAGGAGACTCAGAGGTGACCTTATCACTCTCTACAACCTCCTGAAAGGTTGTAGCCAGGTGGGGGCCGGTCTCTTTCACCAGACAGCAGCCAAGAGAACGAGAGGACAGACTCTCAAGCTGGGCCAAGGGAAATATAGGTTGGATATTAGGAAAAAGTTCTTCACAGAAAAAGTAATAAAATACTGGAAATGGTCTGCCTGGGGAGGTGGTGGAGTCCCCATCCCTGGATGTATTTAAAAAAAGACTGGATATGGCACTTGGTGCCATGGTTTAGTTGAGGTATTAGGCATCGGTTTGACTCGATGATCTTGAAGGTCTCTTCCAACCTTGTGATTCTGTAAAATTGGTAGGTTGTGATTTTTCTGCAGATTAGGGATTTTTTCCATGGTCCTTAGCTGGGCAAGAGCCCAGGCTTAGATACTATCCCAGTTTTGAAGCTTAATGCCAGTTCAGAATACTCAGAAAATGTAATCCTTTGACTGTGATGTGTACACTTCTCGCTATGGTGAATTTTATCTTTAACATGCATTTGAGTACCACTTTTAAAAAAACATCAGGCATGCAGAAGGCAACAGTACAACACCTATAGGTAGAAAAGGTAGAAAAATACAGTTTGAATGGAAGAAGTGACACTAATGTAGTTTTGGAAACATTTAAAATGTGTAAAGATACTGTCAACCCAACTACTACCAATGAAGAGTTTGATTTTTCACTTTGCTTTCCATATGTCTTCATCCTTAGCATATCATGTGTTTAGTTAGAGTTCCTGCAGCCTTGCTTCCAATATGATGTGTGAGGACTCCAGGTGGGGTGCAGCAGCCCCCCGGCAGGACAGGAGCGTGGAGCAAAGCGCAGCTGTCCTGGGCTCACGTTGTGCTAAGAATACCCAGGAGGCGTTGCTGCTCTGAGTGTTAGACTGCAACTTGGCAAAGCATTGGGTACTCTGGTTTCATTTGGATTTTTATACTAGTTTGAGATAGAAGACTTAAAGCTGTATGACTTTAAAAAGCAGATTTGCTGCAATATTGCTACAATTAAGCTTGTAAAATCCCATTTGTGCAGTAAAAGAGCATCTTTTTGTTTTGGATTTTTGCAGGTTTCTCGATTGCTAGGTGCTTTCAAAACCCAAAAAAAGGTGACCAGAAGTTTTGGTAATGCTGTGAGTATAATAGTCCCATTTTTTTCTTTTAATAAGTTTCTCAATAAGTGAGTTTGGAAATTTATAAGATCACTGTTGTTATTTTTATGTTCCCAAAAAATTAGAGTCAAACAAGTGAACATGCATGCTTTTAATGCCATCCTGGATTTATATCAGTTAATCACTGTCAATTGTAACTGTATATCAGTGTGAGAATACAAAAGGCTCTAATAAAAAACAGAAGTGGCGTGGAAAGTTTTCACAAAATATGAACATAAGCCACTTTTCTGGAATTCTTCTAGGAATGGACAAATAAATATTGGGCAAAGTAGAAAGATTGTTGAGAAGCTTCTCATTTTCTTTCTTTTGCAGTCTTCCCTCTAAGTACTAGATTTACTTTACTGCTGCTTTTAGAATTCCTTGCATCTAAAATTCTGTCTTTTCAAGGTCCTCTTTAAACTATCTTAGGCATTGCGTATTTCCCTGTAGATGTTTTTCCTTCTTCATGTGTATGTGTTTGAAATGCCCATGGGCCTTTTTTTTCAGTGAAGGCAGGAGCAGGGCTCAGCACTCCTAAGCAGGACTTAAAGAGGAACTGTGGCTTTTCATGCTAATGATAGCAGGTACAACAGTTAGAAAAGAAACTAAAGAGTCACTTATACAGTATAAAAATCAGAAGGTGAGGCACACCTGGTACTATTGAAAACACAATAGTTTCAGGCTCAGGTGGAGCTCTGCAGTGCTGTCAGACAGCACAGCCCTACTCAAGGCATTTCATCAGTGACAGCTTGCTCAGCAGCAGTGTTCTTTTATCTGAAGCTCTGTTTTTTTATTGTGGCCAGTGAATTTCTTTTGCTCAAAAGTTTAAAAATCAGTCAATATGTATTGAAGTTCTGCCCTGTGAGTTGATTCTATTAGGGGTTGTTCAAATAATGTACGTGAGCTGCCTTTTTTGTAGGCAATAAATAAATGAGCCCATAAAAGCTGTTGGATCTCTTTAAGTAAAACAAAATGAGCCAGAGCACGTACCCTTAGAACAGTGATCATAATTTATTTTTTTCTTCAAAGCAGAATACATTCTTCCCCTGTTATTTGTTGAGCCTGGGCTGTGCATTTTTCTATTTGTTGATGATAATGAAAGAAACAAGACTGAGGACGTTATGAGAGGAAAATAAGTTTGTATTGTTAAAAATGGGTCTGAAATTTTTTGGGAGGTCACTTGGGAAGTTTAGCTTGGCATGACCCTTTTTTAAGGTGTATGTAGCTTTTCATACATGTAATAATTTCTAGCATGTGTCAGTATTGTGCAGCATGCTGATAATATTGTAGATATATGTGGAACAGAGCCATAACTAGGTAATATAACTTGCTCTCCAGATTTCCAGAGGAAAGCATGCTACATTCATTAATTTCAAGGAGTACTGAGCAGGAATCTGCCTTTCATATTCACCCTCTGTTTTGAACTAGGAATAGGTAGTAACTGAATTTTTTAACAACTCTCTTGAAACATTTGCACACTCCTTTGGAAAGCAAGCCAGTCCTTCTCACTTCTGTCTAGGACTGCTGTTCTTCAGTGAATATTCATAGTGAATATTTGGTAAAGGAAAATTTCTTTTGTTTTCTAGTTACTTGGTTCCTACAACACATGAAGATGTTTTCTATGTAGAAACCAAACATTCATTTGTTGTACTACTGATATTTCTTCACCTAGGTACAAACAGTAACTTTAATCCCAGGAGATGGCATAGGACCGGAGATTTCTGCTGCTGTCATGAAGATCTTTGATGCTGCCAAAGTAAGTCATGTTTGTCTTGCTATAAGCATTGCAAATTTAACTGCAACAAAAAATATTAATTAGGCATATTAAAAAAGCTTAAAATCTCTTTTAAGAGATTAAGTCATATATAAGCTATTAAAACTTCTTTCCAGTAGAAAGAGTTTGAAGCTTCAGCTAATAAAAGACAGGAATGTGATAGTAAGGATGGCTCGAAACTGTTAGCTGACAGAAGAGTAGAGACTTGAGAGCAAATGCTGTGTTTAGTTTTTGGAAATACGAACTCAATGAGTCATGTGAAATCGCCTTGTTGATGTAGTAATCCTGAGCAACTGACAGAGGATGTTCTTTCATTTATTATGACTTCAAGTGCAGGTCAAAAGTGTGTGTGAAAGGATTGGCTTATTTTAGCAATCCAACTGCTGTGCTGCCAAACATGTTAACTTCAGTGATATGAAAACTGACTGTATCCAAGAACTGTTCTCTTACCTATCTGAGAAATTTCACCAGAACTTGTCAAGTTTCCTTGAAAGGAAATACAGCTCTTCAGGCAAGATGCCTTTTAAATTGTTCCACATTAGGAACAGCACCCAGGCATATTCTCTTTTTATTACAACTATCCAATGTGGATTTGAAAATGTGACATTTAATTACGTTGTATCTTTTCCTTTGTGATCTTTCCTGATGAAATGAATGGGTGGCAGCCTGTCTC
Organism: Poecile atricapillus; assembly: GCF_030490865.1. Taxonomy (NCBI): domain Eukaryota; kingdom Metazoa; phylum Chordata; class Aves; order Passeriformes; family Paridae; genus Poecile; species Poecile atricapillus. The sequence goes on from NC_081259.1 coordinate 17,113,871, forward strand.
TGCTTAGAGTTCTGTGGTGAATGCAAATTCAGAAAGCATTGTGGAGCATGTGCAGATTTTCAGTGAGATAACAGATACACATCAATGTATAAACACAATCTTCCAGTCAGTGGGGATGATGAGTTCTCAATGAATTCAGCTTTAAAATGTTGTCTTTTGTATACAAGGAATTCAACAGCTCTAAAACCTTTAAAGAAATAGCACTTGTGTATATGACACCTAGGGCGGCATTCTGGTATTCACATTTATGAGGATTTACTGCTCACACTACTTTATTTCCACTTAATTATATTTTTCAGAAATTACTTTAGTTCAAACATCTCATGCTTACCCTCACTTACCAGAAAAAATACTTTTTGGAAAGGCCTGGACAAAACTCCTTACATAGCTTTTTGTGAAAGTTAAAACTTGAAGCAAAGTCATGACATTAAAGTTAACATAGAATGTGTATATTTAGGCACCTATTCAGTGGGAAGAGAGGAATGTTACAGCTATCCAAGGACCAGGAGGGAAGTGGATGATACCCCCAGAAGCCAAAGAATCCATGGATAAAAACAAAATGGGATTAAAAGGTATTCTAGGGGTTAATACACAGATATTAAATACTGTTGTGTTTATCATGAGTTTGATGTAAAGCCAAAGTTTTTCCTCTGTAGCACAATAAAATGAGTAATTATAGGGGACAGCCTGTCAGGTAATTGTCTGAATCTTGGACCAGTCCTTCATTTCCAAGCCATAGGTTTGATAGTTGTTGTAGTTGAAGGTGAGTACATTTGGACTCTCTGCAGAAGGCATTTCTAAGATAAACAACAGTATGCAATAACTACATTACTAATGAGCAGTATCTTTATATGTTTTAATGAATACATTTTGTAAAATCTGTTCCATAAAAGGCTTGCAATTTGGCCTTTACTCAGCTGATTAATGTGCCTGTGCAGAAGTTGACAGAACAGAGAATTCCCATGGCATTCTACCATAAGGGTTAAACAGAAATTTGGAGATCCTCTGTAAGAGTCCCACTTGACCTAGAGTTTCAGCTCTCAGATCCACAGAGGGGTTTATTTTCTCGTTCCTTTAGCTGCTCACACTATTTCATTTCCACTTAATTACATTTTTCAAAAATTACTTTAGTTCCTTTCTTTCAAAAATTACAGCTCGTTCCTTTGTTTTCTTCAATCCTTGTGTATCTTTTTTTTTCTCTAGGGCCTCTGAAGACCCCAATTGCTGCAGGGCACCCATCGATGAATTTGCTGCTGCGTAAAACCTTTGACCTTTACGCCAACGTGCGTCCGTGCGTGTCCATCGAGGGCTACAAAACCCCCTACACAGACGTGAACATCGTCACCATCCGTGAGAACACCGAGGGCGAGTACAGTGGCATCGAGCATGTGGTGGGTGCTCACCTGCTGCCTTCTGCTGCCCTGCTGCTTCAGCACTGCTAACTTAGCCTGTCTCACTGGGGTTCAGTGAGAATTTTTATGTTTGGCACCCATAAAAAAGTTCCTCTATCGTGAAATGCATTCTGCCTCACTCAGAATTCTGCTGCTTGGTTCCAAATGGGAAGAATGAACTTGCACTGCTGATACACTTCCTGTCTTTCAGATTGTTGATGGGGTTGTGCAAAGCATCAAGCTGATCACAGAGGAAGCCAGCAAGCGCATTGCAGAGTTTGCTTTTGAATATGCCAGAAACAATCAGAGAAGCCACGTGACTGCTGTGCACAAGGCAAATATTATGTATGTTGACACTTCTTTTGAGAAAACCAAAACAAAAAAAAATCCCCAAACATTTCTTTATAAAGAACTGCTTAAGTTTTATTCAAATGTGAAACTTCTGTTGATGGCACTGGGAGTCAGTAAAATGGCAAAAAAGTCGAGTAAATGACTCCTAAGTAAAATACAGGGCTGAGATAATTGTGTACCAATGTTCTTATTAGAAACTTTGTAGTAATCCTTCCTTCCAAAGCTCTTATTTTAGAAACTTTTAAACAAAGAAAATTATTTTAAAAACTGAGGATTAATGTGGCTGGTGTCTTTTGCTTCCACACCACTTTATACTGAACTGAGTCATAACGTGTGATATTATGTGACATCACCTTCACAAATTCACCAAGCCTTTCATAAATGAATACAACTCATTCTGAGAATTAATGTATGCTATTTAAACCACTGATACAGAAATATTTTAGGAGGGATAAATAGTCACAAATTAAGTTTCTGAATTCTGATTAAACCCCTGTTGCATGCAGTTTTCTTTATCTCCAGTACTGCTTCCTTACAATAACTGCAATATTCTCTTGCTTATCTAATTGCAGGAGAATGTCTGATGGGCTTTTCTTGAGAAAATGCAGGGAGGCAGCAGAAAACTGTAAAGATATTAAATTTAATGAAATGTATCTGGATACTGTATGTCTGAATGTGAGTATTTATGTTTTAGTTGTGGATTTCTTTTTTTTTAGTTTCAATTCTTAACCTGAATGAAAATATACTTTCTTCTAGATGGTTCAGGATCCATCTCAATTTGATGTGCTTGTTATGCCAAACTTGTACGGTGACATCCTCAGGTATGGAGATTTTAATTTAAATTCCCAACATGTAAAATACTGATACTTTTCCTGACACAATCATTGAGGTCACATGCAAGCCAGATGAGTGAATATCTTGTGCACTCAGACTTCTTAACAGACATTAACTGCTTCAATTATTAATATACTGATGGGAGAGGCTATATGATGAGATTGTATTTTTTATTTTGAAAAATCTGTTTCTGCTTATGGAGGTTATGAATATTGGCCAGATGGGACAAAGAGAAATTTCTCCAAATGCCTGAAGAATATAATGGCTTACATTGTAATAGAGAATGAATGCCTGGTTAGATATTACAGAAAAACTTTCTCATCCTCAGCACTAAAACAGATTGTTTAGGGTGACTGTGGGACCATGATGTACACAGGGAGCTCATCATCCAGTTAAATCAGTCTGCATAGTCACTGAAGAACAAAATGTGTGCCCTTTTAATATTCTGCCAGCTCTTGGTTTATGTGTTACTTTTCCTTACCTTCAAGTTAAATTTTATATTTGAATAGCATCAATACTAGAGGTTCTTTGTGTCTTGAAGGCAAAACCCATCAGCATACATTTTCCATTCTGTAAAATTATTAGGTAGAACGTAAATTCCATTAAACACCTGGAAAATTAAGTGTTTTAATCTGAACTATTAAGTGTATTATGTAACATGGTTTCTTCTCACACCTCTAAGGAGAGATTGAGAAAAGAGCCTGAACTGGAATTTTTATTTACATGTTCGACTATTCACATCTTAGAATCCATCTCCTGGTTTTGTACAGATGATAAATTTAAAGGTAACTTATGTATAAAAAGAAGAAATGATTCTTAAGCTTCTCTTAGAGCAGCACTCTCTGTGATAAGGCTGAGCACACTAAGAAAAATCAGATTCTAACTAATGCTTCTTGCTTTTAGAATTGGTGAAGGCGTGCACAGGCAGCTCTTACACTGTTAACTAAGATCAAATCAGAGGAGTCACATCATCAATACCATTTCACAGAGTTCATTATCACCCATTTTAAAGTTCTCATAGGAATTCTGTAAAAAATTTCATCATTCTAAAACTTTTCAATAAATTTGAGTCTGTTCTTGAAGAAGGCACTGTCACCACTGGGTAACATCTCACCTGCTGCTCTACAAGTATGAACAAAATGCCAAGCAGGTTCCTTAGACTGAATAGGCAGAAGACATTCTCTTTAAGCATTAAATACTTAGAGTGACAAATGCAGACTATTCAGTTTTTCCCTAGGCTCTATGCAATTTAAGTGGTTTATTTTAGCTTAAAATATTGTACTGCAAAGTCCTCCAAACTTTTCTCCTTGTTAGTCCTAAGCTAAGAACTAACTTAGCTTAGTATGAGCCAGGGTGTAGGCAATAATTATGTATGGATGTGAAAATAACAGTTTTAAGAGCTTTGTTCATCAGTGTGTTCAGCCCAGAGAGTACAGTATGATGACAATAGGCACAGCTGGTTTGTCCTTCCCCATGTTAATTTTGGTGGAAACCAAATGCAGATTGCTTATATCCGATAATCTGCTAATGTCAGACTTGTGACCTGCAGACTGTTCATTAAAGAGAGGGAGAAAGTTAGTCTGGTGTCACTTGGAAAATGTTCCTTAAGCTGCACGCTACAAAACCACCAGTAACTTGCCTACCTAAGCAAAATTCCTCCACATTTTTTAGAAGGAATTTACATATGAAAAGTAGTTCTTGGCGCTTTCAGAGGAAGTAAGATTTTTGTATAGTTACAGGAACTGTACATAAAAATTAGTTTTTCAGACTTCTACACATATTCTGTGGTTCTAGTACTTCTCGTTGTGCCTGTGTCTTATCAGCTTTATTCTAGTATTTGGAATTTCCTTTTTATTTTCCTTTATTACATCATCTTCTGCTGTAGTTTTAAGAATTTTCCAATGTTCTAGTGGGGTGGCTAACAGCATCTGTTCTTTCTCCATATTATTCTCAGCCTGTGCAGGTGTATAAATTAAGTTACAGTTGCAGTTGATTGATAAACAAAAATGTTTTAATACCTTGCAGAGTGGCAACTGTGTATGGAAAACCTGGTGGATTGTTTAATTTGGTGGTTGGGTTTTTTTCAGTGACTTGTGTGCTGGACTCATCGGGGGTCTTGGAGTAACACCCAGTGGAAACATTGGTGCCAACGGCGTGGCCATTTTTGAATCGGTAAGTCTTGTTACACAAGGCAGAGCAGTAATAACTTTGTCTCAACTCCAGAGTCTAAACTTTTCCATGCTATACAATGTGGCTGACATTTATCTAACCAAGTTCTTTGCAGAACTCCTTTTTACTGTGAAGATGCTCAGGCTTTACCCTGAGAGACTGGTTAAAGTAAATAATCCATATGGGTTTTTTGCACATCCTTTTTTTGACTGATACTTTATTTTCCCACTTTTTCATGTGATGAATACCCTCTATGAAATAGGACTTGATGGGCACAATTTAAAGATATTAGGTGACCTAGTTTTCCCTTTCTGATGTCTTTGAACTGAATTGTTTTGGTCCTTGGTATGTCCTGACTGTACCACAGCAAGGTCCTGTTTTAACATGAAGACCTGTGGTTCAGGTTGCTTGCACAACTGCCTAGGACATTTTAATCAGCCTAGTAACATTATAACAGATAGGTTTACTCTCATTTTTAGGTTCATGGAACAGCACCAGACATTGCAGGAAAAGACATGGCAAATCCAACTGCCCTCCTTCTGAGTGCTGTGATGATGCTGCGCCACATGGGAATGCACAAACATGCCTCAAAGATTGAGTCAGCTTGCTTCGATACAATTAAAGATGGAAAGGTAACATGAGGGTGTGCAAATAAATACAGTGAATTAAAATCATATTGTATCAAAGCAAGAATTAACTTGGAAGATTAACACCAGAGTGGGGGATGCCTGCTGAGCTGGCCTGTTGCATGAGCAATGCTACTATCCTTCTCTGACAGTAATTATATTATCTTTGATGATATTATATCTGCCCAGCACAGTAATAAGGGAACAGGCTGTAGCATTCCTTTTGTTTCAGAAATGCTCATCTTACATTTCCACAGCTTTATGAACTCCAGAACAGTGAACTGGATGGCTGTTTTTCAGGAAGGGAATCAGAGTTTTAAGTAACTCTTAGCATTTCACTTATGAAGTTTATGAAATGTACAAAGCATATATATTGAAATCTGGATCCAGAAGTGAAGGACACTCATTTGCCTTTCACAGCCTTCATCATCCACTTCTTTATAGCATTTCAGTCCTGACTAATACTTCTGTTTTTTCAGCTCAATTATTTTCTTTTTTCATTCCTACTGCTTTCAGTCATTCTTTGACTACAAAAGAATAGTTTTTATCCAGTATTAACTTTTTTCTATAAGGGTTATATAAGTTTCTCTTTGGAAGTGAGCGTCTTCAGATTCATGACTCAAATGGGATATTGGGGGAGAAGGGGCTTATGATCTGAAACTTGACAAATTTGTGGTCTTACCATTATTGGTTCACTCCTCTACATTGATGTTCATCTCTTGAAAACATAGTTGGAAAGATCTTGAAGATAGAAGTTAAAGAGGATTAGCAACTAGTCATGCTGGTTCATTTATCTTAGGACCATGAGAAGCTGCTTTGTAATATAAAGTAACAAGAATGCTGAAACCAAAGGCAGAAATAGTTTTGTAAGTTTGCAGCTATCTTGATGTGTGTAGGAGCCAGTTAAAAATCTAAACTTACAACTGAATAAAGAGGTGCTCCTGTAAAGTTCCCATTTACTGCTCTGGAAATGAAATCCTCCATCTGCAGGTCAGTAATTCCATGGAAGATAATAGTGCAAGTTCTGTGACATGGCTACTTGTTTACTAGTTACTTATAATGTTACAATTATATGCTCACAATGGAGAGAATATTTTTAATTGAAAAACCCCATAATGCAATTTAAATTGCAAGATCCTAAAATAGTAACCAAGATTGCTCCTCTTGCTTGTTATTCCTCCCTTCCTCTCAACCAGTTAATTAATATATGTGCGTGCTGGGGGCGAAACTAATAATTTTAATTTTCTTTTAGAGTGCTTTAATCTAGCTAGGCTGGGAAAGCAATGTTGCCCACTTTTTTTATTTTTATTTTACTGTCTTCATGATGCCAGACAAGAGTTGTACTTGATGAAAGAGATTTTTAACTCTGCATTTCCTATCTCTTAAATAAACTAAGTAAACTTTGAGAATTGTTAACATGCAGCATTAAGAGTTATGTGTGCTTGTTCTGTATGGGTTTCCTTAAAAAAAGACCCAATCTTTCTGCATTAGTCTCAATTAGTTGTCCTTGTACTGAGCCTTCATATATGAATTTTATTTCCAAAGGACAAACTTCTTACTGAAGATGTAAATACTTAACCATTAATAACACCATTAAAGGACTTTGTAGAGCTGTGACCACACACACTTTCTTTCTGTAGTTAGGATTAAAAAAAAAAAAACTGAATAGGCAGAAAATCACCTTCAAATGTTAAAATCACCTTCAAATCTGATAACATTATAAGTACTTCATGTATACTCAGGTTTTCTCTCCCTGCACAGTCATTATTGATGAAGTATCTATGGGATGCAGAACTCAAACTTGCTGTATTCCTGCTCACCTTATTTACTGTACATGACTGACAGCAATATTATTATTTTTTTCTTTCTTTCAGGTCTTGACAAAAGACTTGGGAGGCAATGCTAAGTGTTCAGAATTCACAGAGGAGATCTGCCGCCGAGTACGGGACAAAGACTAAACCTCCTCCTGCTCCTGCTGATGACTCTGGAAGGACACACCAGGGAGCCCAATATATGTAACCTGATATCCACATGCATAGAGTTTGCTTATCTCTTGAGAGCAAACTTTTTAGCTGAGGCCTCTCCATTAATAAATCTAGTCCAAATGGCTACAAATGATGCTTGTGCCTGCTTTCGGTGGACTTTTCCAAGTGCTTTGTCTTATTTATTCTTTTTTTTTATCTGGTGAACATTTTTATGTAAGTGAATTCTTTTATTGGCACTGTAACTGTCTAATAATTTCCATTTCAATTGGAGGGTTTTATTTTCCACATAGAAAAATTATGCAAACAAACCAGTAACAGAATTAGTGAAATATAAAAGCACCTTAATGTTTAAAACCTATTTTATTGATCTTGTTGAAATTAAAAAGAATAGCACAAGATGATATTCATACACAGAAATGGGTATAAAATAACTTAAAATAGCAATTTTATATTAGAAGCAATGAGAAAACCACTTTAAATACTCTGGTGATTCATGAAATACAGCCCTGCCCATCAAAGGCATGAATTAGGAAATATAAAATTCTAGAGATTTAATCTATTTCTGTCTTTTAAAAACACCTACAACCATTAACAAGGGGTGAAAATGAATGCTTAAGCAAAGTTAATTTTCAAATCTATATACCAAAATAATTCTTACACGTTTTCCTCTCTGAAACACACTTTACAATTGAGTTCTAATGAGGGCAAACTATACAAAATTACTTCTGCCATATATATTGTGAGGGGACAGTATTAACTTTGCAAATTTAAGTATTTCATTAATTCAGCTAGAATGCTTTTTGTGTTGTAGTTTCTGCACAGTCTGTTCAGTGTGTCTTCCTGTATTAACTAGTAATTTTATTCTAGAAACTGAATGTAAGAGACTAGTCCTAAATGGATTAAGGCAGATCAACAGTTTGACTCTGGTGCCTATGTTCCAGAAATACATTTCATCCCTATTCAAGGGGATCTGAATCTATTTTTTCCTTGCATACTAAGCTTAATGAGTGGAAAAGCAACTCACTGCCCTCCCCTCCCCAGCAGATGCAGATCGTCACTTGAGTCGTTCTGATCTGTTGATATCAAGGAATTGCTTCCATTCCTGCACCTGACAAAAATACCTATTTTCAAACTTGTTGGTATAGCACAGGATTATCCCTCCTGCCAGAAGCAGGCTCCTTACAGCTTCATTCTATTCATAGAAAGTAACTAAGTGGAGTAATATCTATTATGATTGTTTTGGGCTGGTTATTTCAGAAGTAAAACAACTTTGGAGTAACAACTTCTCATGTCACTCTCTAAAGTAAGCATCCCAGCTTTTTTATACAGTCTAAAACATGCTGGAAGAGCTTTATTCCTCCCACACTCTGCTTTTCGTGAATAGGGCAACATTTCTTTCTGTTTTACAAGCTGCTGCTTCCTTGTTTCCTTCAGATTAATGCTGTTAAAGAAATTCTGAATTACCATTGCGCACAAAATGGGGAAGAATAAACTTTTCAAAGTCCTGTTGCTCATTTTGTTTTTATAATCCTAGGCTGCTGCTTTGTCTTATGTATGGAGCTGATTATTGTTACTTGCAACAAATCTTACATCTGTAAGATGTATGAGACTGGTAATGGAACTTTTATGGAAATCTTATCCTGTTGTGCATCATTTTTTTGTCTCAATAATGGGCTGTGGCTGCCTGCCTGTGTGAGCTACTTGAGCTGTCTGCCAGAGATCACTTACAGCACACCCTTTAGACAACTTCGTACCAAGCACTTCCTTCTCATAATGTGATTTGTTTTGCATATGGATAGGAAGAAATGCAGCACACATTTGTCAGAATTAGTACAATATGAATACTGAAACATGCAGATACACACTGACAAGCACTGTAAGCAATTTTACAGAAGTTTCTGTAATAGCATTTTAATGTGAGAGCTCCTGTAGTTCTTTGTGCCTTTCAGTTTTAGGGAGCTATTCCCCTGCTTTTTCTGATTATTTGTTTTTATGAGAAATAGTAATGCTTATTCCAGCATGGATTTAAGAAGTGAATTGCTGTGTTCACAGAAGTCTGAATTGTAGCCATTACAGAAAAAGGAGTGTCTTCAGGTTTTGAAATGTGTTAGTGAAAAATAAAGTGTTCTCTGGGAGGGGAAAAAAATGCCAGCCCTTTTGATTTTTTTTTTTTAGTAATTATCACTGGAGTGGTATGACAGTTTCATTAGGCAGTACTGCTGTCTGGCAAAATATATCATGAGCTACAGGAAACATCCAGTAGAACTAAAGAGAAAAAAGGAAAATGGAAGACTGTATAAAAAAACTTTGTTTCAACCTAGAGGAGTTAGTTATATCTGCTTTATACAACACAGAAGAATGTTTTAGTCATTTAGGTCATAAAGTAAAAGCAGTAATAGAGAATGGACACTGTAGATGCTTCTGTAAAAAGAGGACAAATGATCAGGTGAGTAGCAGGAACAACTAAACTGACAGCAGCTTTCTATTGGTTTGGTTCAATAGACTACTCAAACTCAAAGCATAAATCCTTGTTAATGCTTTTGATGAGAAAATACTTCCTTTTCCTCACAGATTTTTCTTAATGCTTGGAGAAACACTTTTTATTCTTTATAGAAGGAGTCTACTTCACTTTGGTATTTCTCGAGCACAGCAAGCCGCTTCAGCTTCATTGTAGGACCTTAAAAGAGGGAGAATCAATTCCAGAAAGAGGAACAAAAATTCATACTCAGTTTTTTGAGCTTTGGTGCATAAGTTTCTTATTGAAGAGCCTGTTGGGAAGAACATGCCCCCCTCTAAAGCACAGATAAATGCTAAAAGTGAGAAGCAAGTGTGATCTGTGAGGTTGCATCCACATAAGCGTGAGGACTTCAAAGGGAGCTGCAGAAAAGGGTGGTAACTTGCTACTGTTTTCATAAAAATATGTTTTTGAAAGCTTTTAAACTATTCCCAGTTTATTCAAAGAGCCTGGTAATGTGCTTTTTTATCAGGCTTTCACTATCTTGCCTCTTTTGTTTGTTCTCTTTTAAAGAGAAACTTTTGATGCCTTAAGTTTTAGCTTTTATATTTTCCAGATCAGTACTGCTTTAGTGTATAACTCTCAAACTCCATAGCCTGTCAGCTACTGTTCTCCTGTTTTATTAAAAAAAAACAATTTCTCTCTAGGCCTGAAACCCAAGGTCACCTTATTTTCACAGGCCCCAAAAAATGTAAACTCCAGAGAAGTAGGGCAGGCAAACTGGGGGAATGAGGCTCCACTACCTGAAGCTGTAATTGGACATTAAGCTCTGATATGCAAATGGACCAAATTTACATCTGTCCAAAAAAGTGTGACAGTGGTCCTTTTTGGGTGTAGTCTCTGCAAGGCTCCTGCACTGCCCAAGGTGCACCTTGTGAAGGCCTTTCAATAAATACCTTTCTCTTTTAACTCTGTCTAGCCTCTGTTCTAGCCATTCCAGGCACCACTTTCACTATTATTACTGGAAGTTATTAATACACAATTATTAATGCACAAGGAATTAATCAAAATTGCTTAATTACCTAAAGCAATCTGTAATTTAAGAACTCTACTTGCAAATGAGCACAGATTCATAAATGTGTGGACAGCAAAAACTCCAATTTTTGTATTCTTTACCACACACTGCATAACCATTTTTCCTTTCCCTATACTGAATATTCTTAGATCAGCAGCCTCATAACTTTGTGTACCTCAAGATAAATCAGTAAGTCTTACCTAGTTCTCCACCAGAAATGGAAAAATCTCTTGGCAGGATGATCCATTTCTGAATGCAGTGAACCCTGTTGGTAGCAGTGCTGTTGACTCTGTTGATTCCCTCCTGGATGGCTCTGTAGATCGCCTGGTCTCTCGTAGCTACAATCTCAGACACTTTGGTGGCTTTACTACCAATCCTCTGGCAGAAGTCTCTGGCTTGCTCTGTGAGAATGTCAGTAGGATCAGATGTATCTGGGTCCAGCACACTCTAAAATATCAAATGAAGTGAATAATGAAATGCTCATTCTTATAAGGCATTAACAGGTTTGCTGCCCAGGCCCTCCCCCTTGGGAAGAAGGCTCAGGATAAACACACAAATATTGTATAATTCTTAAAAAGCAGAAACACCTACAGATCATAAAGGGCTTTTCTTTCCACTTGACTACCAAATGCAAATATTTTCAGCTTATATGCAGATGTCATGAACAGACTTAAAACATGTGAATTAATTAGTCCATAGAGTCCATCTCTGACCTTGAATTTCTGCCATATTTTCCAAATGATTCCATTGTTACAGGGAAACATTTAGCTCATCATTCAGTGGAATAATTATGGTGTAATGTAAACAGCTTGAGATAGAAGTGCTCTTAGACAATATTTCTCTTGTACCTGAAGATAGGGAGTATCAATCATAGAGGTAAGCAACTTGAAAACACCTAAGTGGCATTCACTAGGTATGTCCACAGAACTGAAGTTTTAGGAAAACAAAACTGATGTTTTAGGAAAACAGTGATTTCTCAATTGAAGCTTATACCACAGCAAGGCTATTAATTATTTTGTTCCACAGTCATCATTCTTGTGTTATAAAAATAACAAATTAGAGAGAAATGTTTCTGTTGGAAAGTTTCCAGGTTTGCCCATAACAGAAATATTGGTTTGTTTTGCTCATCTGTAAGCATAAAAGCTATTGTTGTGTTCTGTTACAGAAACTTCTCGATATTCCAGCATTTCTAATATTAAAATTTGCATTTAAATAGAAAATAGCTCTTATTGTATATGTAGGAGAAACAGCAGTAAATATGTGGATTTTTAGCAGGTCAGGTAACCCTAAGTTTAGACCCAGCAGGATTTGTCTGTAGTTGTTTCATGTTTTTTCCTCCTGCTAACATCCCCCTATCTAATTTTAGTTCTTTTTTATAAATGATTCAAAATTATTATTCTTTTGTTAGGTGCAGGTGTATAACTTCACCGAAGGCAGTAATAAAACTGGTTTACCTTTAGGGTCAGGAACATGGACAAAAACTTCTTCTTATCTCCAATGACCATAGCATTACTAACAATTGGGAGTTCTTTTTTAACAGCATCTTCGATGGCAATTGGAGGCACGTTTTCACCTCCAGCTGTAATAATCAAATCTAGGCAAAAAAAAGAAAGGCTATTAGTTGAGTTCAAATAAATTCCAAAGATTAGGTTAATGTTTGGCTCAACCTGCTTTTCTTATCCTGACATAAAAAATAAGAGGTGCTTTTGTTTCCAAGATAATATTTTCCAAATACCACAAATCCTATTAATTACCTTCAAAACTAAAATGCTACTATTTTTCAAACGTGTGCTCAAGTTCTCAGATCTCCCTCAGTGTATTTGCTCCAGATACTTTTTACATAATCCAGTAACAGTTTATTCTCAAGGGACTGTTACATAACTGGAATTTTTCTGTGAGAGATCATCTCTTCCAAATTAGCATAGGATTCACCCTCTATGCTATTGTTGCTATCTCACCAAAAAGCAACTTCATTGTTAACATCATGATTAAAACCAATTCTTAAATCCACCAAGAGGGGTCAGACAAAAATAAGCTACTACTGGAGGAAGGCTTGATAAAAGCAACATTTGTTCTGAAGTGTAATACATACATTCAGTGAAATTATTACAAACTTGAATATTCTCTAAGTAAATTCCAATTCTTTGCTTTTGTTATATTGGTGACTTCTCATTGTCCTCAAATAATTGTCTTTGCAGCAGTTCAGAACATGCTTCACCAAATAACACAGACACACTTTTCTAGGTCTAACTTTTCCTTTCATTCCACCCTCTTTTTGCAGTTTTCCTGTCTTTGTCTCAGATCCTCTACCAATCTCTCTGGTCCTTCGTTTTTCATTGTCCTTATTTGGATTTCAATTTAAAACGCCAATGAAACTGGACATATGGTTGTTTTGTCCCAGATTGTCTTCCTATCCTACAATTTAGAGTAACTGCTATTAGTTCAGCAGTCAAGACAGATATAAGAGAAACACAAATATTATGGATTGAGACAAGGGGTTGTTACTGCCGTGCTAAAGGAAAATAAATCAGACAAGAAAACAAATTAAAATCAAGACAGCTGCATTTGGTGCAGGCTATTAATAGTAACAACTTCAGTCCTGGTTCCTAGCAGGACATGCTACCTGTGACAAATTCACTCTTCTGTGTTATCTCCCTAGTGATTCATTGTGTGTTCTAAGTTGATATTTACTCAATTCTTCAATCTTCCTCAGTTACATCTTTCCTTATACGTATCACAAAGAAAACCTCCAAGTCAGCAAGTGACCAGACTCAGTCTCCTAAGCCTTCAGCCAGCATCCTGTAATAACACCTAAGGGCATTGCTTCAGCTGCAGCTTTCCCTTCTGCTCTCGAGCCTCAGCTCTGGTCTCTGCAAACACTTCACCTCAGGCACTAGAGGAACTGACCTCTGACCTACAGCAACAACTTCTGTATAACACAGGGTGCCTCTCCTTCCTGTCTAAACATTCTGATGTGCAATTAAGACACTTTGGCAAGATTCAGAGGGAGACTGGACAGCCTAATGATATCATTCAAATCAAACCAGACATTTTAAAACTGTGTTAGTAGTTTATATTGCTAATTGTAATTAATACTGAGTAAAGGTCTGGGAGATGAAAAGCCTCATTGTAGGAACTGAATCATCTCCACCTACTACAGACTAGAGGGAAACCTTCCCTGAACACAGAGCACACTGTGGTTTTCTCACAGGAAAGTTTATTTTACCTTCCTGTTAGGGCAATGCTGCCAGCATTAGAGGAAAGACACTTCATTAGATGGACCACATCTGAGAGATGACTGAATAGTGCTGAACATTTACCATGAAGAGAGAGCAAGATTTTGCCTATTACCTTTAATTCTTCCAGTGACATAGAGAAAGCCATCCTTGTCTAGCTTTCCTAAATCTCCAGAATGCAGCCACCCCTCCTCATCAAAGGCTTCTTTTGTTCTGTCTTCCATATTTAAGTAACCCATGAAAACAGTCCTTCCCCAGAAACAGATTTCTCCATTGCCTTCTGTATCATTGTCCACCAGTTTCACTCTGCATCCAGGTGCTGGTTTACCACAGCTACCAGAGAAGAGCAAGAAAAACCCCACAAGGATCATAGAGACATCAAACATAATACTGATAAGCTGTCCAACATGCCAAATCCCTGAAACTGTCAAAGTATCCGTGACTGCAAATATCACTGTGCTGTAACTGTCTGACAGCCATGGAATGCTCCTTCACTAGGGCACATTTGTCAGGGTGTCTGAGCACTTTCTGGAAGTCTGTGTTGGCCTGTGCTTGCTGCTTCCCCCCACTTCATCTTCAGGCATAAAACCATTTTTTGTTTTGAGGTCTTGCATTCCTCCCTTGGGCCAGGGCTAGGGTATATGTCAGATGGAGTCACTGTGCTTGGCTATAATGCTATAGCTCAGTTTCACTGCTCCTGGCACAGTGTGCCATGGAGTCAATATGTTCAAATTCTCACCTGGAAATTATTCTGACTCCCAAAGCCACAACAGAGTGGCAGTGCACTCAGGGGAAATAAAAGAAGCTGTAGTATCTTTGCTGGCCTTAGTAAATACTCCTTTCATAGATAAAATTAAACAGATCATATTAAAAAAATAGTAATAAAAGCAAAATTACCTGTGCTGCCTGTAAATGTAAGGCCCAGACAGGCAATGTGGGCCTGTGGTCTCACTCATCCCATAGGCTTCATACAGGGTGATGTTTAGACCCAAGAAGAAATAAAGTGTTTCTGTATTGAGAGGAGCAGCACCAGAAAAATGCTTCTGACAGGAAGAAAGCCCAAGTGCACTGCGGATTTTTGCAAGCACTAAGTAGTCTGCTAATCTTGCCCAGAGCTGCTTTAGATCACTGGTGAGTACAAAATACACAAGTCAGTCAGAGCAACCGAAGAAGTTTTCAAAACAAAATCAGGCACAGATCTTGTTTGGAGATGTATTTGTTATTTGGTTTTGGGTGTTAACAGAAGTAAGGTGACACATTCATCCTTCTTTCATTTATTACTGAATAAATGAAAGAAGATGAATGTGTCACCTTACTTATATCCTATCCTTCTGTCATTTATTTATTATTTTTTTCATATTATTTCATTTATTTCTGTCTTTCATTTCTCCTACCTTTGGAGCTTTCCTACCTCCAACTCCTGAGGTATCTGAGTTCAACAAATACATAAAGTATCCATAAAAACATATTGTATACAACACAGCTCTTGTATTCCTGATTTTTATCAGGTAAATGTGTCTCTGAGAAACTACACCACTGAAATCTGAAATTTGAAGATCTATCTGAGAAGCTGAATAATAAGATGAGCAAAGGAATATCATGGAATGATCTTTATATTTAAATATTTGCTGCGTTGCCAAGCCAAATTCTACCCATTTATACAAAGAGTCTCACTGAGGCTTCATGGTTTATTACAAGCAAATTGCTACTTCCAGGTTGCTGGAAATCTCACTCATATTACTACATACCTGTTTGAGCCATTCAGGTTCCTCTCTAAGTTAAGTGACATAGCCCAGGACAGCATTTTCTTCTTCATAAATCCTGACTGAGCAGAAGCATCCTTTAACTTCTCCATGATTTTCTCCCATACTCGGGGAACTCCCATGTGAGATGTTGGCTGCACATCTTTTAGTGTGTTGATCAAGCTGCCCTGTTATAATAATTAAATAAATTCAACAAAAGGCACACAGAAGAGATAAAGGGGTTTGGTGCAGTAAAATCTGAATGTTTAGTTCTGTAGAACATCACTAAATATGTAGGACATAAAGAAGGGCTGCTGAGCCCACATCAGCCAGCCATATGCACTAATATGTGTCAGGTTTGACACATCGGGGGAGGTACATACACAAGGAGGAAAAACACACATGGTTTAGTTCCTTCTGCCTCCCTTTTCTCCAAAAACTGCTTATACTTCTTTAGCCTTAAAAGAACCTTATGGATATGAATTATATATTTGAATTAGAATCTAGAGCACTGGATCACAATGAACTTTATTTTTCCATAACTCTTAGAATAATGGACTCTCAATCTTCATCCTCTACAACTTCTCAAATATCATATTCTCTCCTTGTGATGTTTTCTAAGAGAAAGAAGTGCAGTCTTAATTAGATGTAATGCAAGACAAGGTACCTTTAGAGCATCTGGCTCAGCAAAGTAAACTTGCTCTCCCCATTTGATTCCAGTCCACAGGTCATAGATCTGTGCAGCTATATGGCTGAGTGGAAGATAACTGACTATAGACTCCTGCTGGACCTCTGCAGGTTGCATACCTCCTGCTCTGCTGCAATGGGCTGATGTCCAAGTTATCTGTTTAAATAAATAATAAAACACATTAGGTATGGTGAGGATTTTGGTTTGGGTTTTTTTTTTTCCTTTTTCCCTCTTAACACAAGCTAAGGATCCTCTTGCTATGCTAATGAAACTGAAAAATCTGTGCTCACAGAAAGACTTTGCAATATTGACCACACACCAGACTGTCAGTTCCCTGGGGACACTGCCAAAAGCCAGATGACCTTTGCAGCAATACAGAAGAGCAGATAATGTAAGTAAATACAGCATTTGTGGTGCCTGACTGGGCTGTGAGCACTAGCAGCTCCCCATGCCCTAGTGACACACTGAACCAGGCAGCCATGGGCTGGATGGATGAGAAACAAATTGATCTGTCCCTTCCTTTGCAACTCTCCAGCTCTGCAGGCTTTCTATTAAACCAGCATCTTCCACCAGTGCTGTATCTGCAAGTTAGAAAACGAACAATAAATACACTGTGATCAGTGAGCAAAAAAGGACAATCTAGTATCAGCCACAAGCTCATTGCCTGATACTGATCATCCCCTCCCTAAGCACTCAGGAGGAAGAAAAGAACTGCCCTCTGCTCCTCTGGGATATTCAGTGGCTCCCAAGGGACACATACACACAGCACTCTCATGAGAGGCAGCACCTACATGAATAGTTTTGAAGTTGTGTTGCTTGACTTCTTAGTGAACCTGGATGATGTTTCCCCCTCCTTCTTACCATTTCCCACTGTCTCAGAAGATGCAATTCAAGGATGCTAAATATGCATATCTTCATCATCAGAACACTTATGGAAGACCCATAAATATATGTGATGGTGTGAGAAACAGTGGAGAAGATATATGTGCACAAAAATAAAAAACCAAAACAAACAACACCCTCCAAAAAAACCCCAAGTAAAGCAGAAAACCCCAAGCAACAAAAAGAAACAGCTCTTTCTCAGAGGAGTCTGTAATCCAAACTGGGCAGTGCAGGATACAGGAATGAGTGTTCAGGATGGCAGAGTACAGACACAAAATCAAAAATGTATTCCTGTTATCACAGCACATTCCTGTCAGCTCCTTTGTAATAAATGAAAAGGTACAAGAGTAGGCTTGGCCTAAGGAAATAGAGATTCTCAAGAGAGGGTTTTAAAGAGCAGCATGCTGCCAGGCCAGGCCATCCAGGTTTAGGTGGAAGCACTGGACAAGCAGCTATGGGAGACTCACACAGTAGGAAGAACAGGATGTCTTTAAGATGGGTCTGTATTCATTGCTTTTACTCCAAGCCTCACACAGGCACACTTACAGCAGATCTGTGAGGGTCTTGCAGGTCCGATTCAGCATTGGTTTTGCACAAGAACAGTGACAAATATCTTTGACTAAAGAAGGTAGCAGCAGAGCTAGAGGCATGGTGTGCTTTCCACTTTTTGTCAACATAAAAATAGCCTGTTTGTGATCAGCAGCCAAGAATAGTTTGGCAGCTGGCATGGAAATGACACCAGACTCTTGAGATAGAAGAGCACAGATTTGCAACATCAAATCAGTCTTTTTGTTTGCCAGGTTTATTATGTTATGCTTCCAGGTACTACTACACTAATTTCCTACATTTGGGTGAATTGCTGTTTTCACATTGTGCATGTCTGCAATAATTTCTGCTTTATTTTAAGGGGTGAGGTCTCAACTTAGACCATCCCTTTTCACAGATTCTCTATGTATTCAGAAAGGTTCCCTACCACTTTCTACTCTTGCTCAGCCACCAACCACGTATCTTTCTAAACAAACCTCTGTGGAAAGTCCTTTTAGCAAACAACTTTGCTTTTGTCTGTAACTGGAAATTTTCTGTTTGCAACAATGCAGGTATGGCTACTGTTAGCAGCAGCACTGAGCACTGGAGCTGTATTATCCTCCAGTGACAGACACAGTAACCTGCACACAAGTCCAGGAACAAGAAACAGCAAAGTAAAAAACCTACACATCCACCTCAAATTTTAATAAAATCTGCAAAAGCAGTCCATAGGCTGTTTTGATAGTAGCTGGCTGATATATATGATTTGCTCATTTCACAGTGACCTATGACATCACTTGAGAGACTTTATGGCAATCTGTGAATTATATTTATTAATTTATGCATTAGATCTCACAAGAAATACAGTGGGTAAAAATTTAATTTTCATAAAGAACTGTTCATCTTTGTGAAGTGTTGTTTGAATGGAGTTTCATTCTTTACCTTGCTTGTACTTTACCAGAAACAGCTGACTGCACTTTGGACATTGCTTTGTAGTACACTGTCCATGCTGTAAAAGCAAAAGCATTTCAGGGCTCTAGGATGTAGCAGGCATTTAAAACCACAGGAATACACATCCTCACACTTTGCTGTTTCTCTGCTACAGGAGGAGTGTAAAGTACCTACATTGTCATGACTCAGCATGGCTCCTTTTGGCTTCCCAGTTGTTCCGGAGGTGTATATCAGAACACAGCACTGATTCGGCTTCTGGGAGTTAATAATGTCATCCAAAGTACTGTCAGAGACATCACCTCCCAGCTCCAGAAACTCTTCCATCTAGAACATGGAACAGAAAATACAGGATACCAAATGGCTTCTTACAAATTGATACATTACTGCATCTTTCCTCTCTCAAAAATGTTAGAACGTTTCAGTGCCTTATTCTGAACATGTGTCCAAGGCAAGTTTCCCCTGATCTTGGCTATGGAAGAAATATGGTGAGTCTATGGTAGGTTTTAGAGCTTAATGTGTGAATTGCAATCAGACTATCTAAAACTGTGCTGCCATGAGTCTTTTCAATATCTAAGAAGGAATAGAAATACTGTTCCTCCTCCACCATCAATACTATGGATAAGTCACAGAGGCTAAAACTCTTACACTCTCACACTGTAAGAATAATTTTGAGTATTATTTAAAGGAATCTGGATGCATCATTTTTAAGAGTATACTTGTGACAGATCATCTATAATTCATTGTACACTATATAACTATCAAGCAATTGAATGAAAGCTTCTTTGCAAAAGCATCATTATCTAGATGTATGAATGTTTGCCCAAATTATGTGCTCTTTTATAGGAAACAGCATATGATACTGGTCATAGCTTCCATTCAAATTTGGTTCATTCTAGAGTGAGATAAAACTTTAATGACACTGGGCTTTTGTGCCACACAAATTGGCCTAGAAGAATTCTGAACCTGCTCCTCTGTATTGTATGGGTTGCTCCCTGATGCTTCTGTTGCACACCCCTGATGTGCTGTTAAGTGTAGCATTGATCACAATGTTAATTGGAAATTAAGAGTATCACAGCACTTTTTAAGAAAATGGATAACCAAACTGTCAGTTTTCTATTGCAATCATGTGATTCATACTGTGCTACAGAAGTGTGTTATTCAAATGCAAGATGCAACACCTTCATTTTTCAGTGATTTCTTGGAGCTGTATCTAGGACTACTAAGCAGTAATGGGGATGATGAGAAAAACAGAGGTAAAAAAGGAGAGCCTCTATAGAGGGTACTTAATTTCTTCTTTCAGACCTCTGGCATTGCCACTGGGCTACTAAGATTACAAAAGTCAGCCTCTGTGGCACCTTAACCTCCTTTTCTTGGGTGGTAAGGCTGTCCTAAGGGTAATTCATCAGTTTTATAGTTTCTTCCAACAAACCACATCTCTGAAAAGAGAGGCACTGCACAGCTCAGTAGCAGGTCATATTCTATCCCTTCCCACAGAATATGGCTGCATCAATTTCACAAGCTCCTGGAAAGCCTGGTGGTGTGAAGGCTGTAATTGTTTGTATGTCACTAAGCAGCTGCTCCTGGTTTCCTGACCTTACTGTATTCTCACAGTGGAATGCATTGATCACTGAGAATCTGTTGCTCAGGCTTTGTTTACTGAGCAGCACCTGCAACAGATTGTGTTGGCATTCCAGCGAGTGTGGAAGGTACAGAAACAGTCACACCACACTCCTGACTCTGCATTTGCCTTCTGGAAACACGCACTGCTCAGCCAGCTCTGTCCCTGCTGCTGCTCATCACATGGCACAAATGGCACAAATCCCTTTCATCAAATGCCACATGGGTTAGTAGTTTGCTCTGCATCACACCTCAGCAACAATCATTTCTGCCTTTGATGAGCTGATCTCTAATTTTTCCTTTAGATGACATAAACTGTGGCAACTGTCAGACACTCATAGTTATTCTGCTCCTCTGAGAAAATGCCCAACATAACACCTGCACACTGAACCAGAGTTTAAAAATACAGAAATTCTCAGGCATTTACATTTCAGGAAGTGCAAGTTGTTCAAGAATTAAATGCTAGCACCTTGTCTTTTTAAATAGTCAGATCATCTTTGTATTGATATTTTATTGTACAAGATGCAAGGCATGCTCTATACCAATATGTACACTATTGGAACACTAACAGTTTATTATTAACTTATATGCAAGACATAAACAAAAACCACAGAAGACATTTTTCCTATCAGATTATCCAAATTGCAAGTATGTAAAACATTTCTATGCTGTTCAGTGTTCATTATATTTTTATATACTGAATACATTATATTTCTTTTCAATATATTTTTTCCACTGTTAAAGCTTTTCAGCCTAAAATCTGATAATTAGTCCAGTTAAAATACTGGATTCTTTAAAAATTTCTGAATTCACATGCATTAGGGGGCAATTTTTAACCATTTGAGAGTACACATTCCCACCTAAAACCTACAGGTGCTTCAATAACCTAGTCAAGTTAAATATCAGGAAGACAAGACAGACAGTAAAGCAAATACTTTAAATGTGAAGTATCAAAGGTAAATTAAACACAAAAAGCTGATAAAGCTTTTGAATGTGTTTGCTGGAACACAGCAATGCATTCTAAATGGTATATAATCACAGTAGAAATTTATCAAATAAATAATACCCCATGTATTAACCCCATACATTATTTGGTTATGCCTCTATTCTAGTATTCACTCACCATGTACAAATTTGGATGTCTCTCTGCAATGGAGTCCTTATATAGCACCACAGCCTTCAAGTGTGGCAAGCGATTCCAGATCTGTTGCATTTTTTAAAACAAAGTTATTATTTATTATTCATGTCTTGTGTGGGCTTTTATCCACTCTAATGTTGCCAAAACTGTAATGGCTTGACAGCCACAAAAACCTCCCATATTCTTCCACCTCCAAATATTCTCCCCTAAACTCATCACCAACTAGCTCAACTAGAGGCAGAGGGAAGTGGGAGGGAACTACACAGTCTACACAGACTACACAGTCTGCTCCAGGAAATCTAGTTTCAGTCAAAAGGTTTAAAAAGTGAAAAATACACCAGAAGTGGCTCCTCAGCATCCTCCTCAAAATGCACAAAAGGGCACATAAAGGAACAGTGCAGGTCAAGCTAGAAGCTGATCCTCACCTGTGATTACTAATGAAGTCCCTCAGCAAAAACTGCCATCAAGTGCTAATAAAAGTTCTACTTCCTTAAGGAAAAAAGCAAAGGAAGCTGTAAGCACATTGTAAGGATAAATAAAAATAGAAAGCTGCAGGCTTACAGGCAGACAGCAGTGATTTTGTGCTTTGCATGGCCTGCAGGAAGCATTGATTTCACTGAATTCTGTGGGATCCCATGCCTCACAGATGCCTTTCAGTTAATCACATTTTGAACTGAATTTTGCCAATACAAAAGCAGTGGCTTGATGGTAGCCAGTATGTACATATTATTAGGAGGATAACAATTGAGATGTTATTTCAGTCTTGAGTTCCAGAAAAAAAGTTTCAAAAAACCCTCTGCTGGATAAAGCAGTGCTGGCCAGAGCTCTCTTATTCTACATAATGTGTATGAACCAAACCCCTCGAGTTATTCCATTTGGATTCTTCTCTCCATGTTCACAACAGCTGTAGTGGTTTAGGTTCACTAATCTGAGTTTCCTGGCCAATGCACCAAACAATGTGGTGGGTTTAGTGCTGACCAAAATCACCAGTGCACCCACTAGAATTACTCACCCATTTCCTGTTGTGAATTATGAATTAGGAGGAGGGCAAAACAGGCTCAAAACTTAAAAAGTATGAAGAAAACTTTATTAACAGAACTAGAAGAACAAAAATAATCAGAATAAAACCTTCAGAATACTTTTTCTCCCCCTGCCTGACTCCTTTTCTTTCCTAACTGACAACATAGAGACAAAGCCTGGGATTTTCAATCAGTTACTACCTCTACAATAGTCTTTCATCAGTTTTTGTAGGGAGAGGAGTTTTCTCTTGCCATGCCATGGAGACTTCTCAACAAGAAACAGTTCTCTTGTAGCTTTTCAATTTCCATGAATAGCAGCCGCCCAGGGAAAAAAAAAATCTGCAATTGTGAAGCTCCTCCCATTTTCACAGCCTTCCCACAGCTGAGTGAATAGGTCATGTCAGCTCATGGGGTATTATTTTAAGGATGAGCTGTTCAAAAGCAAAGGTTCTCTTCATCTATCTCTGTGATAATTTTTATTTCTGAGAACAGAGGTCTTCTTCTCTCCCTGGGGGCAAAGGGTCTTCATCACTCTCATCTCTCTAAGCTTCTCATAGAATCACAACTTCTTCAACATCTACTTTGCTTCATCCTAGATGCCTCTGCTCACATCCACAGTTTGAACACTCCATCCCCCCACACTTTCTCATGAATTAAAGGTGAATATTTTAGTGTATCATAGTCCATCTCCATGGCCTTACCAAAAGAACTTTCAGCCCCAATACTAGCGCATCTCCTCATTCTCCTTCCATTTGGGACTTGACTCCTCCTTTACTGACTTTGGTGACTTTATATTGTCTTCTATGTATCTTCACTCTGTCCTTTTCTCTCCTTTGAGAGAGGATCAAAAGGTCTGCAGGTCTGTGCAGTGAAGGAGTGAGTATCCTGCCCAGACCTGCAGATATCCTGCCAAGACCCAGAGCTGCTCCTGGGGCCCAGGGCTTAGTGTCAGTGAGATGTTAGCAGCCGTGGCCCCGCAGCCTCCCACCCCCTGCCCGGCCACCGCTGGGGTCCGGTCTCAGCCCAGCCAGGCCGTGCAGGGGCCAGCCAGAGCAGAGCCCTTCCAAGGCTGGTCACCTTTCAAGGCTGGTCACCTTTCAAAGATGGTCACCTTGCAAGGCTGGAAGCAAGAGAAAGATTTCCTGGCCTTGCCCGTTTTTAAAATGTGGATTTCACAAAGGCGGACCCAGCTTCTAAACGGTTTAATACATTGTCAATTCTCAGAGCTAGCCAGCTATTGGTTTTTTCTAGGTACAGAGGAAGCTTTTAGCAGCCTCCTCCTAAAAAAATTGTCACACTATTGTCACAGTACAGCTGGCCTGGAATGGACAAAGTAAATCTGAGCATAACACAAATCCAATTTGCCTGGCCTGGTTCATGCCTGAACATGTTCCCAGAGAAGTTACAGGGGACCCTCAGCCGTCTCCATTCAAGCTGAGAAGCAAGCACATCACTGGCCAGAGATCTGGGCAGAAAGAGATCCCAGCCAATAGATATCTAAGCCTGGGAGTTTTGAATCAAGTATAAAAGTGAGCTCTGCATAATGAACAAAGCTGTTTTGTCTCATGAGAATCTGGTTCATGAGTTGTGGAGTTTTCATCTCCCCACCCACAACCAGCATGTTACAAAAAATCATTTGTGTGGGTGGCTTCTTTCCTTCTCACCAAATATGAACTAATACAAAACCAGGAAAGGAACATAGCCTGGTATGGTGTCAATGGCACTGCAAGAAGGCTTGTCTGACTGTGGGTTTTTATACAATATTAAAAAAAATCTCCCTCCATATTGCATATAAAACATAACTACAAAATACAAAGTAATTAATGAACAGCACATATGAAATACACTTGAAAAAACAAAAAAACCCAAAAACATATTTTCTCTCTTGCAGGTATGTGGTTTTGGCAGAAAGCTCCACCATGGAGGGCCCTCCTGCTTCAGCAAAGAGTGCCATTTGGTGCACGTTTGATGAGTCCACAGGCCTCCCTCAATATCTGACAGCCAGTCAAGCCCTTCCCAAGAGCTGCCTGTGCTCCTCTCCCAAGTCACCTGGCCTTCAAATCGGTCTTTCCATCTGGCACTGCTGCCCAAGAGTTCTGTCAAAATTGAGATTGTTCACTTATGGAGGCTCCTGCTTTCTCACTAAGGTCTGTCTAATGTTAACCACGATGCCACCAAAGTGCAGTAAACCCAAGAGCCTTAATGGCTGATAGTACAAGCAGGAAAAGATGATAACTTGGAAGGAGTATCATTCTCTTATAATTCTGAACACTGACACCTTTAACATTTAAATGGCAGACCTCTACAAACCTGCATCAGCATAATCTCTTCCATTCAAGTGGACTGTGCTTTTCCAAACAGAATCAGGTGGTGATAGTAAAAACATGGGATTAAAATGTGGGTTTTTTTCAGGTAAGCCTGCAGTGAGCTGTCTGCTGGTGCCACAGACACTGCAGAGGGTCAGAGTCACCCATGAGCTCTAACACAATATACCAGATTTCTGAGTAACAATACACACTTCACAAAGAAAGGTTTTATGACACAGAGAGTGTACATGGTATTCAGGACCAATACAGCATTGAGAAATGAAAAACTGTGGCTTCTCAGTAATCATTCAGCCACCTTGTACCTGCATTATCTTGTCCAGCTGTTTCTGATTTTCCACAACCATTACATCAGTCTTGCTGTCATGAGCAATGTAGTGACAGGCCTCTGGAGAATTGGTTGTATAAATTCCTGTGACAATTCCTCTGCATCAAAAAATTCATATATATTTAAGAACATACATTTATATGCATACACACACATATACATGCATGTATTATCAAAAGAAAATAATAATCAAAGTTTGGAAGAAACCTGAAGGTATGAAGATATGGAAGCAAACAGCAGGACAGCTCTAATGTTTGTTTCACATATTCAGATACACATGAATCTCTGATTTATGCACATTGCAATAACTAATCTCTGAACTATTCAGTAGAAGATGCTGTAGGTTAGGACTCAGTGTTTTAACTCAGTTAAGGTTACACAGGAGTTAGCTCGGGAAGTGATAAAAAAATCTCCACTTATGTCCTCTTTTTGTTCAAGCTGTGCACAGATTCCAATTTGGATTTCATTGGTACAGAACAGTTGAAGAAGTAATATCCCAATTACCAGGTATCAAGACAGAAGAAATCAGAGTAGTTAATAGTATATTATTATCATTAATATAAATGAGTGATTCTCATTAGTTTCCCACATCTTCCATTGATAAGATCCTGTACAAGAGCTTCTGTGTGACTGTCATGGTTAAGGCCATGGCAAACAGGAGGTATTTATGAGTGTCTGGACTATTTGGGATATGAGACTCCAGCAGGCTGCTGAACTGAACTGAACCCATGTTAATCAGTAGCAACACAACTTCCAAGATATGACACAAAATACTTGATACTGACTTGATACATTTCCTAGCAAAACAGAAATCCCCAAATTCCCCTCAAAAATTAATCCACCCATGCACTTCCCCCCCCAAATATCTTACCCAGCAAAAATAGCTCCAACAGCTGAGATGAACCATTCTGGAGAATTAAATCCAAGGATTGCTACACTATGGAATCGTTCAAGACCAAGCTTAAAAATAATACACATAAGGTTATATAATATAGGCCCACAGGAGAGAAACATGCATACAAATATAAACCATGGAAACTTTTGATTTATTATTACAGTAGTGACAAGGCATGTGAAAGCATGTTTTGGTATTCATAGCAAGCCTGGTATTTATCAGCAATTAAGAGGATGTGAATTTTCCACTACCTTCTCCTGTCTGTCTCTGCTTCCCAGAAAGGCCCAAGACCCATTTCAATATGAACAAGAGCATAATGAGTACTAATATTACCCTACATTTAGAATGTTTTAAACATTGTCTTTATCTCACCAAATTCATGATAGCAGTTTTCCCCTATTTTTCTTTCTGGATCTTAAGGCCTCATGCTGAGCTCTGCACCCATGTCCCACAGACACAGTGCAACACAGCAGCTCCTCACTTGCAGTCAAGGTTCCCTGACAGCAGTGTTATCTCTGACCAAAACTCATTTTCATCATTATCATTTCAATGAAGAATATGACTACTGATCTTCAAGCAAAAAACCTCTTGTATATTGTAGAGTTTGGGGTTGGAGTTTTTTAGATAAGTTTTTTTGGGGGGTTTTAAAGAAGACTAAAGGATTAAAGGCATTGGTTTTGACTTCCTGTACCTACCTTCAAGAAGCTCTTGGCTGCTTTCCTAGAGAGGCAATAATATTCTGAAAAAGTTATTTTCTCCCATTTTCCATTCTTTTTGCTGGCCAAAGCATTAAGAGATCCGTATTTTTCCACACTCTCCTTGAACATCTGATGAACTGTTATGGGAGTCTCTGGGCATGAGTTATCTATTCTCAGTCTGACTCTGCCATCAGCAAAAGAAGTCCACAGGGACTCTGGAAGGGAAAGCACCATTGTCAAGATAATCTGTAATTGAAGAATACCATGTGACTGTGTATCAGAAGGCAAGAGGACTGAATAAAAATCATAGGACTAAGCACAACTCTGGCACTTCCCAGCTCTTGAGAGAAGGGCTTTCCAATTTTCTTATTATCAAATATACCATGTAGAAAGCAAAATCTTTATTTCTTATACTTTGTTCTGCATCTTGAATAAAAGTACCATACAGAATTATGTTGATGATCTGTGTGTTGCAGGCACATTTCCAGTTTCAGAAGAATCTGCCTGTGCTCAGCTCTGCACTCCCCCTTGTGCCAGGGGAGTAGCTGGTGAATCAGAAGGCAAAAGAAATACAAAAGATATGAAACCTTCACCCCTGTTCAGTAACCAAGCTCTTTTTGCATGTTATCTCTTCCCTACCTCCTGCCCCTCCAGCTATTCTCCTTCATCCTGTCCCTCTTTGCTGTTACTTCCTACAGTTTTTCCCTCCATCATCTGCCCATGTTCTAATGTGTCCATTCCACTCACTCCTGTCTTGCTCTGGTCCCATGGTTCAGTTTTTCATCTTCTGCTCTTGTCTTCCTCACTGTCTTTATGCCATCCACTTTTTTCTCCCTGTATTTTTTTCTCCTCTTCTTTTACACGACAAAGATGCAGAGTACCAACAAATGTCACTTGGCTCTCACCACGGGTGCCAAGGACTGGGACAGTCCCTGGCAATCACAAGAAATGTTTGCCTCAAAGGCTCTCCTTGCAAGAGGCTGAGTATGAATACACTCCTTTGAGGTTATAAGCTGGCAAAATTCAGGTGAATTCTCACAAGGAAAGCACAAACCCTCCCATGACTCCCTCGTCAAACACTTCCCATACTTATGAACAAAACAGTACAAGAACATTTTAAGAACACTTTTTTCCTTTGATTTTATTTTATAAATGAAGCAACATTTTTAGCATAGGCATAAAAAATGGATATATTCTACAGTGAGCTGGTGAAAAAATTTCAGACCAAAGTGCTTGGGTTTGTCAGAATGAGAGTAATAGAAAACAGTACTTTTTGTAATTCCTAATAGAAGTTCATAAGGATAATTGTATTTTATTATACCTATGAACAGCAAAAACTATAAAGCAAGCTCAGTTAGTATCTGTGCTGTTTCCTGCCACCTCAGTGGCTGAAAAAGAATGGTTTTGGAGTGTTCAGAAGTACAACATGCATCACATTCTTCTCCAATACTATTCTATTTGCTTCAGAGGTCTGGGAACTGCCTCTCTGAGCACTTTTGGCAATACAGGAACTCATCAGCCATAGCTAGATCCACACCAGTGCTTTAAAACACAGTTGCAGCCTCCCTCAAAGTCAGGCTTGCAGTCTGCACTGAGAGCCAGAGGCACAGCAAAATATTGTGAGCTCACAACATTCCATTCCATTCCATTCCATTCCATTCCATTCCATTCCATTCCATTCCATTCCATTCCATTCCATTCCATTCCATTCCATTCCATTCCATTCCATTCCATTCCATTCCATCCCATCCCATCCCATCCCATTCCTGCTCCTGGCTGGCAGACTTTCATTGCTCTCTTGACAAACAGAAGGTCCTAATGACAACAGTAAGTACAAATAAAGCTGCTTCATCTCCATGCACTTTCATTTTCTCATGTGTAAATTGAACATAATGATTTTTAAAACATAGGTGTGGAGCTGTGCTTAGGTCAGTGGAGAAAGGGCATCATAAATTGAGACAGTTTAGAAACAAATAGCTCTGAACAAGTTTAGGTAATAGACAGACTTTATCAAAGTGTAGGCAGAAGGCCCAATAAATACTTCATGAGTCAAGAAGGCAAAGTGGCTGTTTCTGCACTTAATCCCAATGCAGGTATGAAAAGGATGAGAGGTAAGACCTGTCAAAGACAGAAGCTATTATTAATCCAAATGTTTATTGTCTGCAGTGACACACCAAAGCCCAGATGAAAAACTCTATATATAGCTGTTCTGGCTTCTAAAACAAAGGTGTCAGGGACTGTAGGTGTGCTTAGACACAGGCAGGTGACTGCCCTGCTCAAAATAAAATCATACCATACTGAGCTAAAATACAACATTCTGGTCAATGTATTAAAAACATTCCTGAATAAAGAGTATTTCTCTTGAAAGAAACTGAAAATATTAGCAACATTCCTACAATAACACTACAGAATTTGCATTAATAGTCTTTTCACTTCAGATGTGCACCAGATAACAGCACAGTTCCCAGAGAATAATGAAAACCAATCAAATCCCTGAAATACCCATACAAAAAAACCAAAAAAGTACTTGAAAACTGGGTTTCCTTTTGTTTTCCTTATGCAGGTTTTTCTGGTGTTAAAAAGACATCTTGGATTCATATCAAAGACAACAGAATGCCTTTCAGACACTCTGTGCATCACCTTAATAATACTCAAGATACAGCACAAACAAATACAAACCTGAATGCCCATTCAGTGTGTGCTTTTGCACGTATTTTCAGGTAGATCTTAAATCTCAAAACAGTTCTGAAATATCAATAAGCCAAAAAATTCCAAAAATCTAACTAGTCTGTCCCCAGAGTTAGTAAAAACAACAGAACATGAACAATATATTCCTCTGTCACTTTGCAGAGGGATTTTGAGCAGAGGGCTCATTCTTTGTAGAAAGTGTCTGGGAAGGAATGCCTAACTAAATACAAAATGCATCAATTATAAACATTGGGAGAAACAAAACAGGTGTTCTGCCTAAGTAACATCTCAAAGTTAAACTGCAATGTGCAGGCTGGAAATCAATTCAGTACCTCCTGAATCCAAAGTGGAGATGAGAATAAAACCCCTCAATATACACTATTAGCATTGGTACATTATACAACTGTAGCTTCACAGAGTCCAAGATAAAAAACCAGCAATCCAGCTCAAAGCACTTGATGCTACTGAAAGTTTTCTGTATGTAAGCAAAAAACAGTTGTTCCTTTCCTCTTTCTTCCACTCACTCCTGCTACCTGCATTATACTTCATACTCAAAATGTTTTTCCATCCACTACTATGTGACCGTGGTTCAGGTCCTTCATATGAATTCTGAAGGTCAGAGATGTTGCAAAAAGATTTCTGCTTAAAGAAGGCTATATTGTCAAATAAAACAAAAAGAGCAGAGATTTTACTCCAGTAAAAAAATCTGGACTGTCACTGTTTGAGGCTCTGGAAGGACATTTTTTTCCCTATGTCATTCTCCTCCAAGGCCAAAAACTCCATAATCAGACTTCATTTTCTATGTTTCACTGTCTTCCCTGCCAAAGGAACAGACAGCTTGGGGTAGTCTCATTCATTAGTTATAACAGGATGATTGTACTGCAGCCTCTCCTGGGAACTGTTCTAAGAAAAGCTGATCTAAACACCTGGGATTTAGGTGGGCAGTTTTCCCACTAAGATGGAAACTAAAGTGCAAATTTTCAACAAGGAGCTTTACAGGAGGAAAAAAGTAGTTATGAACCACTTAAAAGGTACACCTGGAGTTTTCAACTGATCTGATACAATACAATCCTAAACTTATTCACATGGACATGTGAATACTGTGTTATAAAAGTATATTTGTTACTCAAATATTTTCTACCAAGTTTGAAATGATACATAACATAGAACATATTTTGTATTTTTAACAGCCAGTTTAGTCCTTCCACATGTACAATGGGAAGCTCTGACATGGTACAAGCCCAGATAGCAAAAATTACTTTAAACAGACAAATAACAATTTATTTTTTTTTTCATGAATAATCAGTCTGGCTGAAACTGCTGGACCTCTGGGATACATGAAGGAGACTGTGTAGTAGCTAAAAAACAAAGACAAGCAAAATACACTAATCCTACAGCTTAAAGCTAATATCATTAGTGAAACCTTCTCTCTGTTTACTACCTGACCTGCAAGCATTCTTGTGACTGCCAGCAAGGATTTGAGAACATAAATAAATTCAGATGTTTATGGAAGAACAGCTCTGAGAGTCATAAAATGCAGAAGACCCAAGGTCACCTTTCAGACAGATAAACAGACAGGCTGATTATGGAATGGCCCTGCTGCATGATCTGAGCAACTCCAATTCCATAGATGTGCTCTGCGAATCAAGAAGTAAACCAGTAATTTAACTTCTGCTTGAAAATTAATCAGATTTAATTCACAAAACAGAGTCTTGATTATATGCCAGATGCTGCAAAACATCCCTCTGCCCTAATGACGAGAGAAGGAATTCAGCTCTTTGCTGGAGGCATTCCTGTCATCATCCAAGATTCCACTGCTATGATGCCATCACATTCTGCTGACAACAGAAATACACCATCCCTCCTCTCCCCCACTATTTTTTACTTTTCTTCAAGATGTCTGCGACCCTGAAAGATTAACTTCATTTTAGTAAAAGCTGGAGCTGAGTACAGACTGTTTAGAGTCTGAGAACTTGGCACCCATGTCAAACTTCTCCTTGTGCCAGTAAACAGATTAAACAAAGGTACAGAACTTTGGAATTTTAAATGAACCTGGAAGTCTCAGCCAGTCTAAACACATAGTGATTCTTCTAATAAACTCAAAACCAGCTCCTGTGGCTTGCCTTGCCACGGCTGGGGGAGGAAAAGGGTTTTCTGCTATATTACCAGCTTTCCACAATAAACAAATAATTTTACCCTCTCTAACAGAAAATACAATAAATAGAGGAAATATATTTAAATTTAAATTTAATTTTTAAATTAAAAACACACAGAAATATTTAAATTAATGGAAACTTCTACTTTTTCCACCGGAGGAAAAGGGAACAATTATTAATTACAATAAAATATACTGCTCTTCACATCAGTACACCCCTACAGTGTGGATCAGAGAAATAAGATATCCTCCAAAGAATGCCTCCATGAGCTTATGTGAGGGAGTGGTGCATCAGGACAAGTACAAAATAAGCTTCATAACAATACTGACGCTTCTAAAACTGATTACAATGCACCAAAATGAAAGCGTGTGGAGGGTGTAATCAGGAGGAAACATCACTACAGAAACATTGCCCAGGCATGCAGGAATGGAAAGCCAAAACTCAGAATTTAAATTGGTGAGTAATGTGAAAAGTCACAAGAAGGGCTGTTACAAGGTACAGTGGCAACAAAAGGGAGAACCAGTGATGTGGGCAACTCACTGACACAGGACATGCAAAGGGCTGATGCCCTCAGTGCCTTCTTCACCTTGATATTTACTGGCAAGGTCCAGCTTCAAAATGCAGAAGAAAGAGGATTCAGAAAGCTAAGGGCCAATCAGGTTCACCTCAGTCCATGGAAATGCTATACAACAAACTCTCCCAGAAATCATTTTGAGTTATAAAATTGTGACTGACACCAGTCAGAATGGCCACCCTTGACTTGGCCCTGGTAAATATAACCCACCTGCCTTCCAAGATGAGTTGACTGGCTCTGAATTGCTGACAGCAGTGGCACATTGCTTACTCTACCTTTAATAATGTCTTTGACAGCTTCTACATAGCCCAGAATCCTTGGAAGGTTCGAACCAGCTGCAATTAGAGGAACAGGTAGATAAAAAAATTGACCGGATAAGTAGTTTTTAAGAATGGTGGTCAGCAACTCTACATCTTGTTAGCAGTCAATTCCAAGTGACATTCTTCAGGAGTTACTTGTAAGAATGAAACTGTTCAGTGATGGTTCTGCTGTCCTGGACAATAGAATGCACCCTCCCAAGCTTCAGGGAGCAAACTTGAGGAAGTGACCAACAAGACAAAAGGCAAGGCAGCCATCCAGATGGACCTCAGCACACTGGAAGAATGGGCTGATACGAGCTAAAAGCTTGACAGGGGTGAAGACAAGTCTTGCACTCTGGGGAGGACAGCCCAATGTCACAGATGGGCTGGATGCCAGCTGGTTCAGCAGGAAAATCCCTGTGGTTCTGGTGGACAGGTCAGCTGCCAGTCAGTTGTGTGCCACAATGGAGATGAAGGCTAACTACACCCGTGGCTGCACTGGCAAGATTATAGCCAGTAGATCTGGCTATAATCTTGGAAAGGAAAGGGATAATTTCCCCCTACTCAGTGCTCCTGAGGCTGCTCCTGAGACAGTGTGCAAGAGAGAGATCCTGAAAAGCAAACTGGCACAAGCCCAAAAGAGGGACTCCCAGACAGTCAGGGACCTGGAACACAGCATGTACAAGAATCCCTGCTGGAACTGTGTTTCTCTAGTCTAGAGAAGATAAAAAATTAATCTACCTGCAGTTTGTTAAAGACTGAAGCAGGTACTACACAGAAAACAGATTCTCCTCAGAGGTACACAGCAGAAGGACAAGAGGCAATGGACATGAGCTGCAGCAAGAAAAACTCTTGCTGGATCAAGAATTTCACAATGTAGGAGACTCAGCCTAAGAAGAGGGACTGAGAATCTGTACAATTTCCATCCCTGGAGTTTTTCAACTCTCAGCTGAACAAAGCCACAAGGCTTCCTACAAGCAGAGAGATGTCCTAGTTGCCCTCCAGTGCTCTTTTCCAACATAAATTATTTTGTTTATTCCATCAGTATAAAACCAGCATGGATGAATTCTCTTCTAACTTCACACTGGTTTTAAGTCAATATAATGCCTGCTTCCAACAGTAAGGGTACTCTGGATTTACATATGCTCTGAACTGCTTCCACAGGAATGAGCTTCTATATGTTGGTAGAAAGGAATGGAGAAAAAATTCCAGAACAACCTGTGGTCCTCATTAGATTAATTTACTCCCAAGGCTGCAGAATGTATCAATTACAAAGTGAGGAAATCAGTTCTGAACAAGTAGAAAATATCAGAATCTCCTCCTTTTGGCTTTACATACAATGTAGGCCCCCTGCAATCAGACACTGAACTTCCTTCTCACGAAACATCTTCTGTGAGGAGTTTTTGAAATTCAGCCCTCACTTCACCACTCAGCATCTGCATAGCAGTGTGATGTTTCCAACTTAAACACTGCTTCCCATTTAAATGGATAACAAGTAGTGCCACAGATTCCCAAAGTTAAATAGAAGACAAAGCCTAACAAATTGCTAGCTCCTGATTCATCAGCTAGAAACTTATCTAAACACCAATAAAGGAACTGCTTCATTAAAATGGATGAGGTGTGACTTGTGTTTGCAGGACAATTACAATGGAACAGCTGGAATGGCTTCTACCCTTAGCTGTTCACCTCACCATTGTGGCAGAGGCTGTGGTCACCTCTGCAGGAGTGGCTGAATGACATGTGCATTCCTGCCTGAGCACTGCTTTACAGCCCAGCTTACTTCTCTAAATTGCAGCCAGCAGCAACCTCTGGGAGAGAAGCAGGTAGGGAGCTGACAGCATTAACCACTGTCCCAGATAAATTCTTAGGAAAAGAGGTCAGAGCCTTCACAAGCACACAAGCAAGCACTCTGCAGAATCACAGTCTCAGTGACAATCTACATAGATAATGTGTGGCTCAAACAGTTCAATAAGATAACCTGTAAATTTGAAGACAGGAGTTTGTTATCACCTTTATTCATCCACATTTATTTGCTGCTCACTGAAAGCATATAGCTAGCAGCTCGCTTCTTGGAAAGAACCCTACTGTGTATCAAAGACCTGCCTATTGAAAAGTAACTATATATCCATACAGATAGATATTTATACACATATAAAGTCTGCATGCAAGATTGCTACATAGATCAATCAGATTGCTATGGGCTCATTGCTTCAGTTTTCTCCCAGAACAACTATTCTGTTTCAATGAGCACATTTAGATACCAGTAGCAGCCTCACCAAGGCAACAGGGAGCTCTCTTGGGGCTGCAAACCTTCCAAAGAACCTCAGAAAGTTCTGGTAGCAAACCTCCTTTAAGCCACACAGCAGCACATCCAGGCAAACCATTCAGCACTGCAGTTGGATTAAATGGCACCAGTGTGCACATGCTCTGATGCAACACTGAACAGACCAAAGCACAGATATTCCTTTAAACTCTCCAGTCATTACACACCAAATCCCCCCCAGGTGACAGCTGGTGAGTAGGCTGTGATGCCAAAGGTAACCCAACAATTTCCCAATGGGATCGAGTTACTTTTCATTTTTATCTAGTCATCATCTCAAATACAGACAAACACTGGCAGAAACTATAAAATCCATGCAAATTTACAAGCAACTCCTGGAAATTGTTCAGCAGCCCTGACCCACTTCAGTTTTATTTTAATTTTGTCTTTCATTATTTGAGCCCTGAGAAATTGTCAGTCAAAACCTGCTAGAATAGACATAAAAAATGACATTTAAAAAAAAAAAATCTGGCAAGAGCTTGAATTTCCAAGGATCATCTTTTACATGCTTACCTGCTGGCTCTATGCCTTCACCCTGGGTGTCCTCCAAATGAGGCAGCAAATCCCTGCATACAGTCTGTGCATCTGTAAAGGTTCTAAAAGCAAATAGAAGTATTATCCAGGAGCACTAGTAGGATCTACTACAATCAACTTACAAATATGCAATATAGATATCAAAAGGTAAACGAAAACACAGATTTCCAGCACTTTTAAAATTCAAGCAGGTGGAATTAGAAAACTCAGAGCTATCAAATACATTTTGACTGTGTTGCAAACTCCACTACAACCTAGTTAAATGGAAATGCCTTCACCCTAAGGATGACCCTCTTTATTTCATGCTTTTGGTTTCAACACCATGGAATATACCAGATGAAGACACTAACTTTGAACCTCAGAAAGTGTGAGGTATGAAGTATTTAGAATTAATTACCAGTCTTAACCCTGATCATACTGACACTGCTAATATCACATCTTGTAAATTGTCACTGTTGATACTTGTTGAAGCTCTGAAGTAAGGGGTTTTTTTTATGCCAGGAAGAGAAGGCAATTTAGTTACTAATAATACTAATAACACTAATAATACTAATACTTAGAAGAAGAAAGAATACTACTACTACTACTAATAATAATTTCACCAACACAACAAATTATCATTAACACATGGATGAAATTAACTTTTCCTAAAAGTAAACAGACCAAGTTTAAAGCACAAAGTCCAACCCAAAAAGTCTGTAATGTGACAGACTGCTAAGAATTCCATGAGCAAAATATCTAAACAATAAGCATTTAGAAATTACTGAATATAGCAATGCACTGCAGATTATTCATGAATAGCAGCATAAAGATTTTTTAATTTAACTAATTTCATTTCATAGAACAAGGGGGCTAGAATTTGCTTCATTCCTTCTCCATAGGTACAACAGAATAGTCCTGAGTGAAGCTCGGGAAGTCCTTCCCCTCCACAGTGTAATAAATTAACTCAAAATGTAGAAAAGGAAAGTTGAAACAATGCTCTTCACAGCTTTCAAATAAATAACCTCAAAAGCAGTTTTTACACAGTGGTGACATGGAGCAAACAGCAGGACCAAACACTACACCAGGCACTATTTCCCATTTTATATTAACAAACACTTGTAAAATATTTAAATATGTGGGACACTCCTAGAATTTATTATTATTTATCACAATGAAACTGAACTGTAAAAAAGCCTTAGCCAAGGTGTATCCCCTTTAAAAGAATTCAGCAGACTATGTAACTCTTCACCCATCAGAAGTGACAACCACAGATCTTTTCCTGCCCAGTCCCTCCCAACAAGTCCCCTTGGAGCAGGGCACAGGTCACAAAAGCAGCTAAAGGAAAACAAGGAGTCATCACTAATCTTGCCCGTGATGCTATTTCCTCTCTTGTTAATGGCATAATGGCACAAAACATGAAAGGGCTTGTCTGATAAGCAGAATGGTCACTGGCTTGGTGAAGGCAGATGCTGATGAGAAACTGAGTCATTTAAATAAAGGGATTATCCTGCATTTTGAAAGGTAAGCCTGTGTTTGATATGCGGAAGAAATGGTGACTCAATGAAGTGGGATTGTAAAGACCGAATGGCAGACCAGGAAGACTTATTTGGAAATAAAACCAAAACTAAACATCTGAAATAACTTTAAAACATATGTTTGTCTGCCATCTCAAAGCACTTGATATAATTCTTGATTATTTTCCTATTTTAAAGAAAAAACATATTTGATGTTTAGCAATCCAGTGCAACCTTTTCCTTTAAATATCTTGTGAATATTACAGCTTTTTATTATTTTACAAAACAAATAAACTGAAGTCTTGGTCCAAAGATAACTGAATGTCACTTTTGATGAAAACAAAGAGCAGAAAAGCCTCCTGAATAAAACAACTCTGATTAGTAATGTATCAGAAAAGCCTCACTTGAAGATACTAAAAACTTTAATAAACATAATTACTTTTCTCAGATTAATATCTCTTTAGTTTGCTTTATTCTTATCTGTTATGAGATATTGGTTCATTTTACATTATATTCTCTTTATAGATAAACAGCCAACCAACATCTGAACTTCTGGACTTCCTCTGGTAATGCTTCAATGTGCAAAAGTTCTTTAGAGGATCCCTAATATGTTCAGGATCTTCCTGAGTGTTAAAATTAGTAACACTCCATGCAAGGTTGTTCTTACCTGTCCCCATGAACCAGGCAGCTCATTTGAGAGTGACTTTTTTGCCCTGAAAGTACAAGAAATTTTCTCTTCCAACAACTTCTGTGTATATCCAGACCATTGCTTCTGAGAGAAAGAATGTGGCTTTGATAACTCTACTTTAACCTTTTATTAGGAGTTATTCCTTTAAAAATTAAGTAAATGTCCAAGAATAGTTATGGTATTGGGAATTGCTCAATACTGAACTGAGCAGAATTTGGTGAGGCTGCCTGATCAAGAGCTTACTGAGCATAAATTACAGCAAGAAGAAAAGGCTCTGCAGAACCACGGCGTAGTGCCAAGATGCCCCAGCAGAACCAAAATGCTTTGGAGATCTGGACATTGGCTCTTAAATTTTTTAGTAAGACTGAGGTTCTGCATAAATTATTCAGTGTTATTACTGCAGGGCCAGCATCTTCTAAAATCCAGCTATCAGTTTAAAGCTGGACTTTTTACATCGGATTTCTGCAAGTTTACAATTCCAAAGGCAATATGCAAAACCCTCTACAAATCACACAGAGCGAGAATTTAACAATAGAGGTCACTTGAACAAGTCAATTAGGATAAACTGAGATAATGTTCTGAAACATTGACCAGTTAGAACCAAAACATATTTCTGTACAACTCCATTAGCATGAGTGATTTTTAAATGACAGTATTTCCTGATGCAATTTGGGTTTGAATTTCAAGGTACCACTAGAGCAAACATGAGCTCATGTGCTGCCTGAATTCAACACCCTGCTCTCACCTGAGCAGAAAGCACAGCTTAGGCTGGCCGGCTTATCCAGAGGTCTGGGGCAAAGCCCAACACTGCCCAAGCCACTCCCAGCTCCCACCACTCCCCTGTGCACCTTGGATGCTATTCCACACTGAAGCTGTTCTCACACACCAGGCCAACCTGAAAAGCAAGAATCTCAACCTTCTCTATATTGGATTAACAAAGAGAGAGCTTCCTCTCCCTCTGTGTTTTCCTGACTGTAACAGCTCTAATGAGATTTATTTTTGTGACCCAGCGGAAGCAATGTGTGTGTGAGGTAAAATAATGACTGATGTAACTGACAGCCCTTCCTGGCTGGGCAAGAGTCACCAGAGAAGAAGCATCCAATCTGGATTTGGTGGCATAGCAATCACTGGTTTTATGTGAGTGTATTTGATAGCAACCACTGAATACAGTATCACTTTTATTGTAACTACAGAAACTAAATACCACAGCTAAATCTCTCCACTTCTATCATTACAAAATGACAGTGTTCTTTTGCTAATTGCACACTAGAAAAACTGTTTGTTCTGTTACCATAACGATGCTTAGTGATTAATGGCACTACTTACTGTGCTACTAATTTCCATATTTTTTGTTGTTGTTTTAAGGGACTTTGGAATTAGCCTTTTCCTTCCACAGGCTCTATTTCCTGTTCTGGGAATTAGAATTTCTGCTTACACCTCATGCTCTAGGCCAAACACAGTCAGATATTTGCTGTCCTCTAAATTGTTTCCTCATAGTAAAATCTGGTGAACATACAAACAATAAAACTGAAGAGAATCTACTAAGTCAGTCTTTAATATGTTAATAAACTATTTTCTTCTTTGGAAAAAACATTTTACAGAAATTCTAACTTGAATAAGCCTTACAGGATACACTGAGTGTCCTATATAATTAAGTTGCAGCTTTTCTCTCAAATTTAAAACTATGAAATTTATGTTCTAGGATACATTTTTGCCTTGTTTCTGCAGAGTGATTTCTACCATCACAAACTGCACCACAAGAATATGAACACTGTTATGCAGCCATCATATTACAATGAAATTTAAGGGGAACCTAGTCATTAAACAAATTATGTAAGGGAGCAAATAAAAAGACATCTCATTCCTTTGATATCCCTATTCCTTATCCTATTCCCATTGTTCTACTCCTGTAATCTTGTCAATGTTAAGTTTTTACCAGTCAGCTCTCTACAGGGATTTTTTTATTTCAATTTTAAAAAATCAACCTTTCTATAGAGAGGGTGGCTTTCGCTAAAGTTGCAAAATAAGCAGTTTAACAAATATTACATACATAAATTGTTAATACATTATTCAGAACAAGGTATTCCTTTAGACTTCAGACCACACATTCACCCAGAACCATATTCTGAGCTTCCAGACGTGTGCTGTCAGATTCACAATGAAGATAACATCTCCTCCTCCCTTTCTTGGTATTTCTGTTGCAGAGACTTCTCCATTACACAGCTTCTCCACTCCCACCCTACTTCTGGGTACTGTTGTACCATGTGTGAGATCACCATACAGCAAAATACTTTTATTAATTAATTATTTTTATTCTGGTTTAATGGATGAGACATATTCACTGTTGAAGACACTGCATTCAAAACATCCATTATCAGATAAGCTGAGGCTGTGATGTGATGCCTAAATTTATAAGAACAGTATGTTCAAGGTGCAAAGCTCTGGATGTGGTCAACCATGTTACTGCAGTTCAGGTCCACTTCCAAAGCTTTTATTATAAAACTTGCATGGTTTTTTTGCATTATTGCATTATTTTCTGCTTTTGTCCTTTTGAAATCAATTATCCTGCAGACTGTCTGCCACAGAGAACACAGCCAATAAGGAGGGAATGCACAGTTACACATCTGCGGAGTGCACACAATTTCTCTGCCCCTTCATTAATTTTTTCCAAAAAGCGATCCCATTCAGCTTCTCCTGGGAGTGCTCTCACAGACTCAGTGGCTCTCAGGAAGGCCCACTGCTGTTCTGTGCTCACTGTGATGATCCAAACCAGTGCAGCTCCTTCTTCTGCCTCGCTGCTCCTCCAATCGTAACACCTACAAACTCACCCACTACCAGAGGCTGCATTCATACGGCAGAGGGCACGTTACTTCTTACAACACAGTCCCCACCTTTCAATTAAACTCCTTTCTCTGCTTGCCTTGCCCAAAGAAATATTTTGTAAGACACACATGTTTATCTTAGAGAGCAATGTGTGCAGATCCCCATTTGCACAAGTACTTTTTTCTTAAACACTTCTTTGTTGAATTTGCTTTCCTAACTATGAAATATTAATCCTATTTAATACACACAAAAAAATAGTCCAAAGTGGAAAATATACATTTTTCCAAGACAGAACTTCTTCATAAATTTTGTTTTTATGTTTCACTGCTTGCTTCTTGTGAGGACAATTTAATTAATTCCTTCTCTAAACTCCTACAGCTTGGTGGTTTGATTATTTAAGGAATCCATTATAAAGTGGATGATAAAACATCCTTCTTCCAATCAAGTGTCCATCTTTTGCTGTTTCAATCTTGGTGACAAGTGTCCTAAATATTGATCTGAGAAATTCCCCCCTCCAAGCTTTTGTTACATGTTGTCCAGGCCAACCCACCTATATACATTACACCAGGCTAACTCTCCATTAGAGCTGCTTTGGTGACTGAAAACACTACAGCTGCACATTCTTAAAAACTTTTCATTGGGTGTTAGACATTTTCAACAGCTCATTGGGGCATTTGAATTCAAGATGGAATCATTAAGTATTCATCTGACAACTCTTCTGGCAGCAAAAAGCAGTGGCTTAAATTACCTATGGGTAACCTCTGAAAACTGTAATGATTCTGGCTTTTTGCCTAGAGACTTCAGAAACTAAATATCTTCATCTGGATCCCATTCATGAGAAATCCTTGCCCAAATCCCCATATATCCTACAAGAGCCAAATCCAGTATTTTAAAACAGAACTCTGGGGACAGATTGTAGGAATGAGCACAAGACAATAAATTTAGAATCACAGATCTGACCTAGAGTTCTAGATAAAGACAATAAAGTCACCACAGCTTTGACAGCTCAGCAGCTAAAGAGAAACCGGTGACTGGCAAAGAAATAGCCAAGCAAATACTGTATCTCCAGCCCCCGAGGTGCTGTCAACTGTTACCTAAGATGCACTGAAGATGTTTACTCATTTTTTTATTACATAAAAGAAAAAAAAAAAACAAACAACCCACAGTAATGACACACCACATTAGTTCTTTAAACCCTCATTTTCTATAATGTAATATTATTCCTGTAATGTGTAGAGAGTCACAGGAGGTCCCCATGGACACTGTTGTCTATTATGAGCAGTTATCTTATTTACTAATTACTCCTCTATTCAAATGAGGGCAACATTATAATACATTCCTTATTAATTCTATTTAAAAGTTCCCCTTTGCCCTTGAAGAACATGGGAGATTTTGCTGTTAATTGGTTTCCATGCCCTCATGAGAATTAAAAACAGGGCCATAGATCAGCCCAGATATGTTCCTACTCTTGCAAAAAGGCTCAGCCAATTTTACAATCACTTTGATTTTCATAGTGCACAAGAAACCACTCTTTGTCAAATTACTCACACAACTTCTTCTCTCACAAAGATACATTTAAAAGCTAAACAAATGCTTAATAAAAAACAAAGTACTAGTGATAAAGTTAGCAGCTAAGATCTATTTTACCATATAACACAGCACACCCCTTCTAGTAAAACCTATCTCTTTACTTGCACAAAACTGAACTGAAGCATTTTTTTTCTCTTGTTAAGAATAAATATCCTCAAAAATCAGGTCATTTATTTTGGTGAGCAGACCAGTTTTACAGATTTCATGGCTGGATGGGAAGAAATTAACAATGTAACGAGCCTTTTTTATTCTCCCCCCTAAAAGGCTCTATTCAGCAGTTGGGAGCACACTACAACCCTGCCCTGACCTTGGTACAGATTTTCTGGCTCTGTTCTCCCCTGCGCAGCAAAAACCCAGACCTGAAGCAGAAATCTCCCAGTAGCTGTCTCTGTATGGCTATTTGCAGGGAATGCAGCAAAGTTAGGTCACACAGAACTCATTATTTCACCTCTGCCTCATTTTTTAGGTCACACTGATTCAATTTCGGCCTTATAAAAGGGCTTTTTTTCCTATTTCCATTTGATACAATTTTATTTTCTTTTTTTTTTTTTTTTCTTTTCTAGTCCTTTCTACATGGATTCCTAGTTCCAGCATACTAAAAAAGGGACAGAAGTTTGCTAGCTAACTTCAAATCACCGCACCAGGTAAACAACAGCATTTAACATAGCAACATGCACTGGCATCTTCAAAAACAAAAAAACACTGAAGTTTTAGGGTCTGATATTCTTTCATTAGAAATTCAGAAAAAAACCAAATGCTAAACTCTTTCTAATACAGGAAGCTTAAACTTCCTGTTTGCAGTGGATGCAAACCACTGTACTTTTAAATTCTCTGTTAACTTTTTTCTTTAAGAGAGAAAACACAGATTTTTTTTAATTTTTTTTTTTTGGCTTAAGCAAGTCATAAATAGAAGCATGCATGGACTAAAATAGAGGCATTATTACTAACTTAGCAAAATTCTAACTTTCATGAGTCACAGTGCACATATACCTATACTGATTACAAGTC
Organism: Poecile atricapillus; assembly: GCF_030490865.1. Lineage (NCBI taxonomy): Eukaryota > Metazoa > Chordata > Aves > Passeriformes > Paridae > Poecile > Poecile atricapillus. Next base: position 17,156,976 of record NC_081259.1, read on the forward strand.
AAAGCAACAACAATACATTCAAAAGTTTTAAAAGATTTCTTAAACTTCTTCCTGTTCTGAAAACCTTAAGTCTTTGGATTGCTCCTCATAATTCTTAGCAAGGATTACAAAACCCAGAAAAGAAGAAACCATTATGGCAGAAATTCAGAAATTATCCCAACCAATCCTTTACCTGAAAGGATCAAACAAATCTTCCAAGAGGCACAACATACAAAGTTGTTACCTAAACAAAAGTGAAGTTAGATTTAACTTAACAGAAGACTAAATATCATACAACAGGTTCAGTCTCTGGAAATGGGTATTAGCACTTAGCAATACTGACAAGCTTCTAACAATCAGAAGCTAAAATATTTCCTGTGAGATGTCTTGTTCTAATCTTAAGTACTTCCAAAACTCTAGAGATGGGGAGATTTCTAATTTAGAAGACACCATTCCAGTGATAGATCAACCAGTAGAAGAAACAACGTGTTCTTTTTGTACTGCCTAGGACAGAAAGGAGACAGCACCCAACAGGATTATTTTACACCTAAAACATAAACATTAAAACACTCTTCTAAAATTCACTTCTCCACTCCCACCTCCAAGAGATGGGTTACCTGGTTCTGTTGCCTCCGACAGGAAGAAGACAGCCTATCACAAGAATCAATTATTACCTGAGGATTACTCCCCCAAATCCAGAAGAGAAGAGGCTAAATAGCCTTCATGCTATAAAATAAACATTATACAGGTGCACCCTGTATGTCAATAAGATACAAGCAACCTAGTCCCTACTCAATGATGCTATTAGGTTTAAAGTTAAAGGAGGATTTAGCAGAGGAGAATAAATCTATTTATAATTTTCATTCACAATATTCTCTCATTCTAGCCTCAAAAGATACAACTTATTCTTCATTAGATAGTAGAGACACCAGACAAAATTCTTGTGGATGTGCACAGTAGTACAAGAGAAAGTTAACCTGGGAAAAACTGGGAGATCAGTTTGTTAAAATAAATGCTCAAGCTACTTTACCCATTTTCACAGCTTCCTGAAACATTCCTTGCATTTTCATCCTGCAATTGTTTCGTGGGAGTCTCTCCACTGTAAGGCATGCTGACAAACCCTGCAAAGCTGGTCACAAGTATGTTAAAGAACTGTGTTCTTTATGCCTTATCAGGCATAAATGAGCTACTTGGAGAACCAAAGAAACTAACAGTAACTGGTTATTTGTTAGAAAAAATAACACGTAATACAAGAGGAGGAGACTACTGCTACAAAAGCTACTTCTTTCTGATTTTAACATGCTTGAAATGTCGCAGTGCCTGTGAGCTGCTTACTGTTAAACTTTCCTTTTAATTCACTTTTCTTTAATTATCCATGAGAAGAATTTTAATGAGTTTACAATGCTTTAAGATGCAAATCTTTTCTTTTGCCAAGATTTCCACAAACTCATTCATACAAGTTGACGCAATTCTAATTTTACTAAGTCTAGTTTCAAAAAAGAACATTCAATGACACTATTTTCTTAAAGAAAACACAGATTAATTGCATTAGGAAATGCCTTTAAGTCAATTCTACCTATGAAACCCAGTACTGCAACAGCCAAGCACCTCTTCCAGCACCACAACTACAGCAGCACTTCCTCCACCTCACTAGAGAAGGCCTATGGTATAACGTGGAAGTTTCTACACATGACTGAACAAATTACTTCACAGGATGTAAAGGAGTCCAGTTCAACTATTTAGACTATTTTTATACTGGTAAACAAAACAAAATCCAGAGAATAGCTCAAGCCACCCACTGTGAGCACCTTCCCTGGCACTGTTTTGGTCTGTATGAACTGGCACTTCCCTGGCTGTCACTGGAGCTGGTATTATTCCTCCTCCTGTGTGGAGGAGGAAGAGAGATGCAAGCCAAGCTGTGCCATGGCCTTCAGAGCCAGAGAACATCATCTAAAATGTTTTACTTAGTGGTACAAAGACTGCCAGAGTGATTAGGAGTATCTAAAATAGCAAATATTAATTTTATAGAAAGTGTGGATTTTATTCCAGAGTGTCTTGCACCACATCCAAACATATAATTGTAGACAATGCAATTTTAAATGAAAGAAAACTTTGAAGTGAGATTCTAAGAGCTCTATTCTCAACACCAGACACTTCATTTAAAAATATCTGAACACAAAATGGGGGGTATTTCAATGGTAAAAATGTGTCATCATATGCAGCAAAACTTGATTTAACTCCTTCATTTTGGGATAAGTCTCAAACGTTTTGTTCCAATGATTCTCTGCAGAAAGCTATAAGGTCCATTCCTTGCAACCAACATTCCAGTAACATAATAAAGAAAACTTTGCTGCAAGAAAACTCTTTCTTCTTCAGGTCATCTAAAATATTTTAGATTCCATATGAAGGAATTCAATTAGAGAACTGCTAATTACCTTGCTTGAGTTGCATCTTGGGTGTTTAGTGGCTGGATAAACAGGATGGTCTCATGGAAGGAAATGGCTGCTCACTCTCTAAGTCTTGTACTTTCAGTGAAAAACCAGAAAACCTCAAATATATGTGTCTTCTGTACACACTGTTTATGAAGGATTTGTTTTGTTTTGTTTTTCCTATAATTTTCCTTGAACTTGCTGATGGTTAGCAAATTATTTTGACACAATCAAGCATTCTCCAGTGGCAGATCATTCCCCCAGTAACAAGGACAGCTTGTTGCTGCCAGAAGGGAAGGCAGGCTGTGAAGTAAGGGGAATTTATCAGTGGGAATTGGTGGAGAAGAGTTGCTTTTGGACTCTCTATTGTGTGACTGTAACAGAAAACTCACATCATTGTGATAAACTGTGTTTCCTGCAACTGCCAGCTACAGTCTTGTCACTTGAACAATAGGCTCATGAATGTCAAGCTGTAATAGTTCTAAACAGAACCTGCCTTTGCAGTTCTGGTACATTTCTAGGTTGTCTTCAAGTTTCAAGAAATAAATCCTAAAAAAATGAAGCCAGCAACTTATATATATGAGTTCAGCAGAAAAGAACTTCATCTTGAAAAGGTTTTTACATGTTGCACCTTACAAGATGCTATGATCCTTTTCTTTTATGCCTAAATCTATATATAATACCTGTATGCAAGTTGTACAGGACTGCACTAGACCCAGACAGAATTTTTGTGGTGGGATGGGGTGCTTTTTGCAGCTATGGGTTAAGATTTCTGGGCACTGGCCAGCTCACTAAGCTGTAAAGGAATATAAAGGTCAAATAAAGCTCATATACTGTTCACATTATTTGCTCTGCAATTATGTCTGGGATCTTTCAGAAATTTGCAACTGATACCTCAGAGTTGAAGACACTGTCACTACAAATTTGCACTGTCACGAGATCCCAAACAGAAGTGTCAGAGAGACCAAACCAAAGCCATGCTGTTACTAAGGTCAGTGACCAACAGCACCACAAGGCAGACCATCCTCGGTGTGTTTGGGACACAATGTTTCAGGTGTAACTTAAACTAAGACTATGGAAACGTGAAACTACCCAGGGCTGTGTACTCCCACATCTATTCACTTGTAAGGCAAGAAAGTAAATGTTTCACCATAAAACTTGTATTTACTTAAAATACACAGAGGGGTGTACTAATTCTGGATGCTCCTTGCTACTCATCCCACTTAGTTTAAGTAACTGTATGATAGGGCCCCTTTTCTTATTCTCGTTTTTTTTGGTCTTGTAACTGGTAACAAATAGTGTAAAAGAATACTTTTTGGTGTAAACATTATTAAACTGGTAGTCCTATTTTTACTTCCATCTTCCACTGAATCCAAAACAAACAAAAAAAAACCTTACCTCACAACAGCCACTGGCAAAACATTTCATAACCTTTATTTTTCCTGTTTCAAAGGCTTTGTTACATTTCTTTACATAAATTGCACCACTTCTAATATTTTTTCATTATTTCAAATCAGTTTCTTAGAGCCTGCCATTTTTAAACTTGCTACTAATTGCAGCCCTCTGCTGTGTTATTTTCTGTTAACTAAATTTATATGATTATAATTATGTGATTATATACAGCTCTTTTTCCAACTTTCTCAAAAAAATTAAAAAATTTCACTTGGTGTCTAAAACATTTTAGCTAAAGTAAAAAAAAATGAAAAGTTAAACTCCACAGACCTACTAAATGAGAGTAAGTTTTGGGGTTTATGCAAAATTCTAAATACAAGCATATCTTCAAATATTACTGTGGCAAAGCCTCCATTATGTCTTGCTAAACCAGTGAGTCTCAACACATACTTTAAGAATAAACCAATTTATGCTACCTTGGGCCAAGGAGATGATGCTGAGGGCAGATTCCAGAATGAAAAGCTCCAGGCAACCAACAACTTTTTAAACTCACATATGCTTTTTATACTAATTCTTTTCTAATTAAGGAATTCAGATTAGAGAAAGCTGTGACTGCTAGTCACTCACTATACACTACCCTAAAATAGCTCAAAACAAATGCCATAATTTACATTTTTTCTCAGAGATACAGATCTTTTACCTTCCATCTATGGCAAAAAGATTTTCCAGGGAGTTTGTTTTTGTACAAAATATCCTTTTCATATATTAATTATGGACCCAGGACCATTAAAGATTCATTAAATGAAACAGTCATACTTTACTGCTTAACACATTTTTAATAAGACTAAAAATCATAGCTTAAAAAATATTAATTAAAGGATATTTTCCTAAGATGTTCATAGAAATTGTAGTAACTTTTGAGAACCGGATGCTTGAAAGAATCCAGCTCAGCACGAAGGAAAGTCTGCTGTGATACTAATTTCACCTTACAGAGGAAATCCTGAAGCTCTTTATGCAAATTTAGTGTGACTGGAAAGAGACACAATCCCTCAGATTCCTGACCTTTATTCCTGGTGTTTGTAATAAAAGTTATTTTTGAAACTTCTTCACAAAAAAAAGGGCGCTGCAAGAAGCTGCAGTTCAGCAGATTGTTCTCTTACCTGTGTCCCCAGGATGCTGCTTTCAACAAGAATGAGAAATAGTAATACAGCCAGATAAAAGAAATGCAAGCAAGCAGATTCTAGCAGTGATTTATACAATGGGATTAAAATATAATTCTTGTAGCATAAAAAGATGCTGCATGGTCCCAAGGTCAGGGGGAAGCAGTTTTAACTCTTGTTTTGCGCCTGTTTCAGAACCAGAGTCCTTGGTGGTTAAATAAAACAGGCTCCAGATCTATTTACTCCCCATGCCCAGTCCAGTCCTGCCTCCTTGCAGAGAACAGAAATTCTCTGCTTGTCTTCCTGTTGACACCCATCTGCAAATTTGATACTGTGCAAGCAAAAATGACAAGGTGATTCATGTTACATGTGGCAAAAGCGAACAAAAGAATAGTAAAAGAAAATAGTTGTTAATCTGAAAAATGGGTAAGCAACTGCTGGTTAGCAACAACCACAGACCTAAGAAGGCAAGGTGTGCACCATAAAAAACAGAATTGGACATATAAACCCTTGATCACCAGACTGGTTGAGTACAGGAACCACCACTGTAATTGCTGAGAAATACATCTGCATGTGTAGAGGCTACATCACATTTATTACTAATCATGACAAAACCAGCTGCTGAAGGTTTCCAGTTCCATAAATACAGTACTGATAGATAGAAAATGTCTTGCTTCAGACAGCTACAGGACTGTAATCCCCTCAGGTATCAGAATGACTGCATCACTCAGACAAGAGATGCACATGATGATGCAAAAAGTATCCATGGAATGGTGTCTCTCCTGTTTTTATAATCTCAAACACCAAACCTTACTACTTTTCCCACTAAATCTTTGAATAAATAACGATTTGATTGTACCAACTGGAACCAAAGACGGAGAAAAAAAATACTACATATTAAGGTAAATATAACCTGATAGGTCTCCCTAATAAAATGAAAATAAATTAAATAAGAGGCTCAATTCTCTTAAGCAAAGATCCAAACCAGACAAGTTTTTGGCCATTTTTACAAGTAACAAATGTTAACAGTAAGAAACCATCCACCAGTGTGAGTTCTTATATTTATCAGTACCTACACACACCTACATGAAGATTTCTACTCACAGAAATGTTATACTCTATTAATAAACATACTAAAAACAGATCTTTAAAATTCATTATGTGCTTTGAAAGCTTCTCATCTACTGAAGCATTCAACTACTATAAAGCTATAAACAGATTTATTGTTTCTTCTTAAATGGAAATATTATGTTCAGAACTACAGATTATAGCTTATTTATCTTTAAAGTGAAGATCATTATGAGAATAAGCCTTTCTTTGTCTTAAAAAGGTTCTTGGCCTACAAGTTCACAGAATAATTTATCATAAATATTTTTAGAAAATAGTTTCTGTATTCATTTGTTGATATAATTTCACAATTGCAAAACACAGATTTACATGTCCAGCTGCTGACAATTATGCTTAGGAAAAATAATAGTTACCAACACTGATCTCTTTTGTGTGGTTTTGAACTGTTCCCTTTGTTGATATTTTCTGTTGATTTTCTATAATTAGCTCCCCCTTCTTCAGTAAATTTATATGCTTAATATTATCAGATTGTATAAATTCAGTCTTCCAATAATATTTACCTGAAATACCGTAGGAAGTTCATTATAATGGCACCAGAGCTCTAAATTATGAAAAATTTTCATTCCAATCCCACACTGCTGCTTTTCCTACCCCATTTCTCACTATTAGACAACACAACAGGGCGCTCTCCTTCAGAGCCATCCTGATTCTTTACCTGGGCTGTGGCTGGCAGGACAGGACACTGGAACCTTTGGGTCATCATAGTCACAGGAGATGCCCTGCTTTCACAAGACTATTCCCAGGAATAAGAACTGTTCCCTGGAATAAAAAAGCAGCTTGTAAGCATTTCTATTCAACTCCAGTTTGAGCAAAATCTGTTCTCAGTTCGTGCAGCTTTTCTGTATTTTTCACTTAAGACTTTTCAGTGTAAGTTGTTAACTTCTATGAAAATATGCTTTTGCTCAGGGGCACACAAGTACCCGTTATCTCCTTCCCCCTGAGCAGTAAACAATTAACTGAGGACCTTCAGTTACATGGAGAAAGATGAAAACTATCCCAGCTTCCAAGTCTGCTCCAGACACACCACCTTGAGGAAAGGGCAAATAACAAACAGATACAGAGCAATACTGACAAGCTTCTAACAATCAGAAGCTAAAATATTTCCTGTGAGATATCTTGTTCTAATCTTAAGTACTTCCAAAAACTCTAGAGATGGGGAGATTTCTCATTTAGAAGATACCATTCCAGTGATAGATCAACCAGTAAAAGAAACAACGTGTTCTTTTTGTACTGCCTAGGACAGAAAGGAGACAGCACCCAGCAGGATTATTTTACACCTAAAAGGTAACATAAACACTAAAATACACTCTTCTAAAATTCACTTCTCCACTCCCACCTCCAAGAGCTGGGTTACCTGGTTCTGTTGCCTTCGACAGGAAGAAGACAGCCTATCACAAGGATCAATTATTACCTGAGGATTACTCCCCCAAATCCAGAAGAGAAGAGGCTAAACAGCCTTCATGCTATGAAATAAATATTATACAGGTGCATCCTGTATGTCAATAAGATACAAGCAACCTAGTCCCTACTCAATGATGCTATTAGGTTTAAAGTCAAAGTAGGATTTAGCAGAGGAGAATAAATCAATTTATAATCTTCAGGGTAGAGCAGGGGTACAGCATTAGCCCAATTTACTTAAAAGGCCCAAAATACTGAGGAACAAGGCATCAGGAGAGCCATCTACTAATTAACCCGAACAAGATCTAACACACAGCGTGGAGCAGATTGTACCAGGGTGCTCACCAGGTTCTCCCAGAGTCGAATTAATGGAATTCACAGAGCAGGGAGAGAAGCAGCGCCAACTGAGGCAGAGGCCGTGAGAGGCCCCCTGAGGCGAATCCCGGTACCTCAGGAGGACACCGAGCCCCTGCTGGGCCCACGGTATTTTCCTTTTGTCTAAAGCTAACACAGGTGGAAGCTTTCTGAATTAGACTGAACAGATTATTTTTACAATGAAAAGGTATAAAATATGGGGCGGTTTTTTGTATATTTTTAACTCCCTAGAGTAGTCACATTTTAACTCAAATGGAAGGTGCACCTAAAGCTTCCATATAATAAAGTTATAACTATTTTGGAACCCTTATTGAGAAATGGTATTACATATAAATCTAACAGTAAGTAAGGTGAGAATAGACATGCTTTACCACATTGGCATAGATAATAATTTACAGCTTCCTTCCAGTGCCAACTCCTCGATACTCCATTGCCCGAGTAGTGGTTTGTGTGAGCTGTACTCAGGGAATGCCAGGCACGGCCCCGGGGCAGCCCCAGCTGTACGGACTGAGCGATCAAAACCAGTCCCGACATTTCACCGTGCTGCCCCAAATTAAACACTGACTACGAGACCCAGGCACGGCCCCGGGGGAGCCTCAGCTGTACGGACTGAGCGATTAAAACCAGTCCCGACCCTTGACCGCGCTGCCCCAAATTAAACACTGACTACAAGCCCCGGGCCCGGCACGAGGCTCCGCCCCTTGCGCGCACCGCAGGTGACGTAACGCGCCGCCGTTCTAGACCGTTCCAACCCTGTGACGTCACGCGCGGCGTCATTCCAGAAGATTCGGCCGGGGCCCGTATAAAGCCCGCGGAAGAGGCGGGGCCGCCGGGATCGCTGAGCGGGCGGCGGAGGCAGCAGCGTTACTTGCGGCGGAGTAACCGCGGTGGTGAGCGCGGCCCGCGGGGCCTCGGCGGGGCGCCGGGAGGGGTAGCGCGGGGTGACTCAGGGGTAACGCGGCGCGTTCTCCCACAGGCACCCACCATGGTGAAGGAGACGGAGTACTACGACATCCTGCAGGTGAAGCCTAATGCCTCCTCCGAGGAGATCAAGCGCGCTTACCGCAAGCTGGCGCTGAAGTACCACCCGGACAAGAACCCCAGCGAGGGCGAGCGGGTACGTGGGGCCGGGGCTGGGCCGAGGCCTGTAGGCCACCCACCCAGCCAGCCAGCCATCGTGAGGCGGCCGCGTTCCCGGCGGCACCTGCGGCCCCTGCGCGGGGCAGGCCCCGTCCGGCCCTTCCCTGAGCCGGGCTCACCGCAGGCTGTGTGGGGCCGCCCGCGGGGGCTCCGGGGGTCCCCTGTAGCCAGGCTGTTTTTAAATCCACTGTACACTCAATCGTAGTTCAAATTCTGCTTTGCTCTTTGGGGAGCGTAGTGCGTGAAGGCTCCCCTATTTCCAGGTCTGTATTCAGACCTGTGAGCCTGGCAGCAGGCCTGACGCCTCAGCTGTGGCAAAGAGGATGCGGCATTTCTTCTTTTTGGATGCGGTGTGTACCAGTTTCCCCGTAGTTAGGGTGGAAGATTATCGTTACTGGAGCTGGTTAAAAGAGGCAGAGCTGGAAGGATTTCTAGTGTGCCAGTGGCTACTGTGCTCTCAGACGTTGAAAAGGCTGGTCGTGGATCTAGTTGCCAGCACTGTTGTGCTGGAGGGTTCGTGTTCCTGAACGGGATGGGTTTTTTTCAGAGAAAAATGGACTGCTTACATGAGAAGCATTTTACATGCTACCAGCACTGAGCTGCTCAGCTGCCTGTGTTGGCTTGGATAATAAACGAGCACCACAACTGGAGTGCTGTGGAAAACATGAATGATGGGGTTGTTTATCTAAAAGTGGTCTGCTAATACCTTATTATAGGAATAGGACTATGTTTACATGTCTGTAATGCTAATTTACAGAACTTAAGCAGTAGCCTAGTCAAAGGTAACTTTTTCTGCTTTTGTTTTGGGCCTGCTTTTTTTGCTTACACCACTTTACATGGCCATGAATAAATGAAGTTTAAAGTGGAAGTGGTCATTCAAGTAATAGCAAATTGTGTTTAAAAATTCAGTTGGTAATCTCCGTAATAGGAAATTCTTCATAGCTATTTAAGAAAATTCCGTAATTGTTTTGTTAAAGTGAGTGTTTTGATTTGTATTTACGTCCTTGTGTTTGTGATGAGTAAGCAACGCCAGTGTCTGGTCACATAAATCTGTTGTAGGTGGATGTACCAGCTCAGCAGGCATGGAGGATCCCTGTGTAGCTGTAGGCTGACTGGCACTGCTGTGGCCATGAGCAGCTGGGCACCTGCAGGACTTCAGGGATAGTGCCATATTCCTTTCTAAATAGATTTGTTAGAGGTTATAATAGCTGTTGCAGCTAACACAATCAACACGTTGTAGTTGGCATATACTTACTCGTAAGGTGGATATGACTGAATTAAGCCCACTTAAAACATTGGGAGGTGGGGGGAGAGGGAGGAAGGGGGTGGTTTTCCTGGATAAAAGTACTATTACAGTCTATTACCCAGGGATTTTCCTTTTGGAAACAAATGCTATAAGAGGGTGCTGTAGTGGCTCAATCTGTAGATGGAGTTGTATGTGAGAGGGCTACTTTTCCTCTTGGTCATAGCTGTTCAGAGCTTCTTTTTTCTTTTTAGTTTAAACTTATATCCCAGGCATATGAAGTTCTGTCGGACCCAAAGAAAAGGGACCTCTATGACCAGGGTGGGGAGCAGGCTATTAAAGAAGGAGGCCTGAGTGGCGGCAGCTTCTCTTCACCCATGGACATCTTTGACATGTTCTTTGGTGGTGGAGGCCGAATGAATAGAGAGAGAAGAGGTACACAGTTCTAAACAAGTTCTAGAAACTCTTAACCATGCACTTAAGCATAAAACACCTGTGCTATGGTATTGCTGTTCTGATGAGCTTACATAGTGTGGATATTACTTGTTGCAGCAATAGAATAAGTAAATGATGATTTTTCTAGTTACTCTAGCATTAAGATTCTAATAAAGTAGATAACATGGCTTACTTAGCCATAGCCATCTTTTTGCTAAGTTCTGTTTATTTTTTGTTGAAGGGGGAATGGGTAGTCTGTAGGGGAGGGGGAAACATTAGTAAGTTAGCAGTTGACTTAGACCTGTTTAAGTTACCTTTTTTCCAAATCTGTGCCTCACTTGCTCATATGCTTTTGGGCAACTTGCTTCAAAGGACACCATCAACTTAAATTTCAGTAATTTTAAATCTCATTAAAATACTTGGGAAAAATCACATGAAACCGAGTACAATGTGCTGCCAAAAGCACAGTATGGTTTTTGTCTTTTTCATGCCCAATGCCTGTTAAAGGCACAAGTAGTAACTTGCTGTAAAATGATTGAAATTATGCTATGAAGTGGCATGAAAATTCATAGGCAGACATAAATAGAAACTTCTAAATTGATAGATGTAAAGCTGGTAGTGTCCTTGCATCTTGCTGTTTCAGTTAAGCTTATAAAATCAGGAGTAGGAGCAGGGATAGGGTGGCTTTAATGATTTGCTTAATTACAGCTCAACTTTTATGTTTGGAAATAAATGGGTGGAGCTTAATGGAAGCTGATGGAACTGCACATGCTTTTAAGGGGGCTGAGTTGTGTTCAAAGCTTGGAATGAACTCTGCATTTCTTCAGTGAGACTATGCATGAACATTTGTGTTCACAAGAGCTAAACAAGTATTAATATTTCCCTTTTCTTTTTCTAAAGGCAAAAATGTGGTACACCAGTTAGGTGTATCTCTTGAAGACCTGTATAATGGTATTACAAGGAAACTGGCACTGCAAAAGAATGTTATTTGTGCAAAGTGTGAAGGTAAAAAAAACAACAAGTAGTGGTTTCAAACCCCTCTGCAAGCTTTTTTGTGTGTGTGTTGATTATCTGGGGCTGAGAAAAAAGTCTGAAGGCTTTCTTTTTTTCTTTGCCTGATCCCTGAAAGTCTCCCAGTGTATTTACTTCTTATGCTTATCCAAGAGTAAGTCTCTCAAGCACAGTGTTACTATTTGATTGTTCTAATTGCAAACTAAAACAACTGTGAGTTGCAGTTAGGGGTACCTAAATTAAACCTATCTTCACCCAGAACTTGGATGGAGATGTCTATTCTGAAAAACTTCTTTAATTGCTGTGGGTGGAAGTCTGGCTTGTGTTATGCTACCAGTTTTATGGTTACTAGGTACTCCCTAATGACTGGTCCTCTTTGAGGTAAATTTTAATATGGTCTTCTCTCTTAGTACTCTGTTAAATATTTAGTAAGCAGCTTCTTTTCCAAGTATTAATGGAATGTTTATGTCTTGAATTTGGTATGTTGACAGTTCCTTGGAAACCAGGATTTACTGCGGGGGGCAGGCAGAGTCTAATAGAATAAGCTGTATAAGCATTTTGTTTGTAGAGACTTACAGCTTGTGGGGTTTGTTTTGTGATGACAACTAAATTCCATTACTGAACTACTCTTAAGTTACTCTAAATATGCTCCTCAAGTCAGTGAGTTCCAGCCTGATACTGTAATTTTTGGAGACTGAGATGCAATTTAACTCTTTTGTCAAAGGTTATGGCGGAAAGAGAGGGGCAGTTGAAAAATGTCCTGTGTGTAAAGGAAGAGGGATGCAAGTTATAGTTCAGCAGATTGGACCTGGCATGGTGCAGCAAATCCAAACTGTGTGTCCAGAATGCAAAGGCCAAGGTGAAAGAATAAATCCGAAGGACAGGTGTGACAACTGCAATGGCTGTAAGGTTGTAAGAGAGAAAAAGATAATAGAAGTTCATGTTGATAAAGGTAAGAGCTGTATATTTGTACTGATTCCCTAATAATAGTCTATAATAGTCTATAGTTCTGCAGAGAATAAATTGTTTTCTTTTCTTCAGGTATGAAAGATGGTCAGAAAATAGTATTTCATGGAGAAGGTGACCAGGAGCCTGATTTGGAGCCTGGTGATGTCATAATTGTGCTTGATCAAAAGGATCACAGTGTCTTTCAGAGACGAGGGCATGACTTAATTACAAAAATGAGAATTCAACTCTCGGAGGCCTTATGTGGTTTCAGGAAGACAATTGAAACTCTGGACAACAGAGTTCTTGTCATATCTACTAGGCCAGGTAGGTCTTTTAAGAGTTCTAAGACTATGTAAACTATCAAGTGCTTGTGTGTTTAATTGTACCTGGACTGGAGTTTTGGGGGGAAATTGTTCTGTTCAGGGTTTCCTTTTTCTAACCAGATGATGCAACCAGGTTCACAAGGCAGTCAGTCTAATTGGTTCTTTGTTGTCGCTCTTCCTAAAGCACACAGTTATAACTAAAGCTGTCAAATACTTTCTAATAAACCTCAGCCCCAGCTAGTGGATAGCCAGGAAAATTAAAGAGGCAAAAATCTTAAATTCTGCTAAATTCTCTGTTCATTCAGCCTGAAGGCTGTGCCAAGAAAAGCTGATTTCTCTTAACAGCGGGAGAAATAGTCTAAATGGCCTTAGTTCTGTACAGCTTGGGTTTAGTTCTTTCCTGTGAATTGGTTACAATCTCCCTCAAGTGTCCTGAGAGAGAACGCTGCTTGTGAGTGGCTGTGAAATGCCTGTCCTATCCCAGCAGCCCACTTAAAGTTCTCCCCTCCATAGGTGAAGTAATAAAACATGGTGACCTAAAGTGTATCTACAACGAAGGGATGCCGGTTTACAAATCTCCAATGGACAAAGGCAGTCTGATTATACAGTTTTTGGTAAGCTGCATGCTTTTCTATTGCCAATATACTCATGTTTGCATGTGAATAAATACTCATTTTAAAAAAATGTGTAAAATTACAGGTCCAGTTTCCAGAGCACTACTGGCTGCCAAGGGAGAAACTGTCTCTGCTGGAGGCTCTGCTTCCTTCACGAGAAGATGTTATGGTTACAGATGAGATGGATCAGGTAGACCTTGAGGATTTTGATCCAAATGAGCAAACCTACCGTAACAGTGCGGGAGAAGCGTATGAAGAAGATGAGGAGGGTCCAAGAACAGGAGTACAATGTCAGACATCTTAAAGTAAGGTGGAGTGGATGTCATCGAAGATGTAAATTTTCACAATGAAAACTGCATGGCTGTAATAGCCACTGCTTGTGGTTTTTGTGTTCAGCAAATTGAGTTGCTGCGCTGTCAGTATCACCTTTTTGTAACTAATTTATATTGTGTTCTTGTAGTCTTTCTATATAAAGCAAATGTCATACAGCTGAGAACCAACTGAGTTGGTATGCATTTTCCTTGCTGTGAAGGTTCTCAATTTATTTCACCTGTGCTGTTTCTATAAGACTTCAGCAATATTGATAGAGGCTAAGTGGAGTGTCTTATGTAAATACTTTCATATTGGAAAATTAATTTCATAGAATAAAACATAGCAGAATAACTTCTAATAAATAGTACTTCACCTTTTCTCATGCTTCTCTTGTACTTTTCTAAGCCACTCTAGAACCCCCTTTGTTTAAACAAGTTCTTCTAAGCTCAGACTCCTCACCTAGTCTAGATTATTTTCAATATTAAGCTTTGTGTTAGCTGCACCACTCATACCTGTCTCATTTTGTATTTCAGAAGCATTTTGTGCATGCCCTCGTCTCTGCCTCATAGCCCTCTTCCTGTGTTCTGTGTGTTGAGAGTAGCATTCCTTCAGCTGCCTCTCTGTGTGTGACCTAAGGTTCCAAGCTATCCTCTAATGTTACTTACAAGCAAATACTTCCAAATAAAAGTTTGACCTTTCAGAAGCTCAAGCTTTGTATTTCAGCCTTCCCTAGAAAGGGTTTTGACTTCCTCCTAGGCATTGTATACTTGTGCCTTAATGAAAATGAATAAACCAAAACCACCTGCATTGGGTATACTGCTGCTGTTTTATAACATACATGATCGCACAAGTACACTGATCCCATTAAAGCTTTTTTCCATTTTACTTATTTTCTGGTAGTGTTTGTATTAAACAGGTGCTTCCTTTTAGTGACATTAAAGCATGATGAATGATCTATATCCATGTACCACGCAGTTGTTGAAACAGGTGTTGAACTTAAGTGCTTCTCTTGCAGTCACTGGTCTTAGCATCAGGACAAGCCGAGGCTGTCATTTCCCAAATCTATAACACAGCCTCAGTCATTTTCCTTCTGCTAAAATAAGCTGCTGTGACACTTAGCCCATGCTTTCCAGCTCTGGTCTATTTATGTTTAAAGGCAGGGGCGATTAACTGAGCGGTTACTTCACCCATGACTACATATTTCCAAAAATACTTTTTTTCCAAGAATCAAGACACAAGGACTTGGAGCTGTAGCTTTTATTTTAAAAAAATTAAGGCTTTATTTTCTTATGCTAAACAAAATCAAAATTAGATAATATCAGGTTTTGCAGATCAGTATGAAATGCTTTTATCTTACTAAAAATTTACATAAGACAGGAGCAGTCCCTTGAAACTGCTACAAGAGATTTACTGAAGCATCTGAGTCAAGACATTTAAACTGGACAGTCATAAATATGAATTTCTTGGTCATCACCAACAGACACAATTTTGGACCCACTTCCATTGTATTTCACTCCCCAAACCTGTAAATAAGACATATGCAAGATTATGAAGAAAGGACAAAGAAAAATAATCTTCGTGGCACTCATATTTATTGCAAGCAGTAGAGGAAGGATTATTGAACAGTCACCAGATTAGAACTGGTGCAGTTCTAATCAGCTAAGGCTGCCGAAGCAGAGCAGGACACTGCCCTCTAGGAGCCTGACGAGTTCCTACAGCCACTCCCACCCACAGTGGGTTACACGTGGTTACACTGGCCAAAGATACTTGATCAGGGCTGAAGAGTCCTTGCCCCAGTTTGCATAAATAACCCAAGCATCTTCACGCTTGTCCATCCTCTAGCCCTTTCTGAAAATAGTATTTTACAGTACATGAAAGCAAGAGAGGAGGTATTTGTCATGACACATCATGACAGACTGAAGAATGACCTAATTTATCCTGGAGCTCTGTCAGAGAACTGTTTACCTACCAGTACAAAACTTAAAAAGAATTCAGGTCACTCCTCTGATTTAAGACAGTTACACAAGCTCTTAAGTGACACCCATCTCCATCAGAATGACATCGGGAAGGGTGAAAGCTACCCAGCACATTAATGTGAAGTGCAGAATGGGTGCCTTGACAGCAGTATGTTTTGGGCAATCTTGTATATTGTTTTGCATTAATACCCAAACCCAGCATTCCCACTAACTGATACATCTCTGTTTGCCACAGACTGAATGAGATTATACACAACAGCCAAAACAACAGGGGAAATCCAGGACCACTTGGTACTTGAATATTAAAAGCCCCATAGCTATAGATAACTGAAAAGAAGGTTACCAGCAAGAAAGTAGTAAGGAAGAAAACATTCAAATAAAATCTGGAAGAATATGTTGTGTTTCTTGCTCAGTGATCCATTAAATTATTGTTCTATTTATCACCTGACATTTGGACAAAGAGTAAATGGGTAAATGTCCTTCCCTCACAGATAGCTATCACTGAACAATAAATTAAAACCCCACAGTATTAGAGACAATGGAGGAGGAAAAACTCCCAAGTTTCCAGGCTGCTTTAAAGCATCTGTTTAGGTAATTCCATCCTTTTAAATAAGTATTTCCACCATTACATATGCACATGCTGTGCTTATTTCTGTCACAGAAATAAAGGTAACAGAGTCTGGTGAGACTTAGGCCACTCAGGATTGCCTTTATTTGGGCTTGAAAAACATTAATTACTTGGAAGAGATTAGCATATACACTTGGAAGTACTACTTCAATATTAAGTGCTAAATAACCACAACTTCTAAAATTTCATTACAGCAAGCTAAAGCTGCATTACTGCAAGTCTGGAGCTGAAGCACCAAGATGAAGCACAAATGTGCACAACTACCCAAGCTCTCCTGGGAACATGGTGACTTAGGGAATAGTAGCCATACCTGATCTTGGTGGTCAAAGAAAGTATGGACACAGGTCCTCGTTCCAGCATCCCAAACTTTTACACTTTTATCAGATGAACTGAAAGAAAAATAATAATGATCAATGTTTAAATTAATAGATTAACTAAAGTTTAATGCAAACATTAAAGGGTCTCATATGGCAGATATAAGAAACCCTCCTTCACCCATCAAATACAGGGATGAAGTAGCAAAGGACTGCCTCTTCTACCAGGTTCCATTACCTTTAAAATCAATTTACTCTTCCAACATCTGCAATGTGTAAATGAAGACTCCCATTCTGGCCAAAAAATTATTTCAGGCAAGTTCTTTGGATAAGGAAATTCCTGTTACATATACTTGGTCCCCCAGCTCCCTCAGCTGTTTTAAGAATTAATACTGAAGTTCAAGTAGATTAATGTACTACTAGTTTAGGTTGTAATTCTTGATTCAACAGCAATTTCTCAGCTATTTAGAATCAAACTGCCCTTCTCTTAGGTTAGGTGTTATTCACTTGTCCGGAACTACACTGCAGTGGAATGACTTTGTAAAACGCTGTCACTGCAGCTGGTATCACATCACAGATTGGCTTGAACCTTTAAATTTTATTTCATTACAGACCCCGCTGCACACACCTAATTCTTATGATCCATCTCCCCTTCTAAAATCTTTTTTTTTTCAGTAATCATAAACAATTAAGAAGCTTCAATACCTGGAAACAAAATGGGTATCATCTGGACAAAATGCTACATTTAAAACCCAGGAGCCGTGACCACTTAATGTGCCAGCCAAGTTTGCATGTTGCCTGTGGAAAGAACATGTTAACATTTGCTCTGTGAATTCCAGGGAAAAAGCAACAGGAATGTACTCTAGCTAGCACAATCAAGAATGGTTCAATGGAAGGTGACTTCTGGACATTTTTTCATCCAAGCTGATCTGGTGTTACAGCAGATCCTGTTTTTCCATTTCAAATAGTTAACATAAAAATAAGACACTAAGAAGATACACTGGAGGACAAATAGTTTCACCAAAGCCAAAGCAATGCAGGTTTAAGAGGTGAAGACCACTGAATCAGGGCCTTTTCCTCCCCAGGGTCTTCCAAGGTATTGCAAGATGCAACAGAAACAGGTCATAAATATAATTTCTTGTCTACAGAACAGATGTTTAGGAAGGGTGAACACAAGTTCACAGGACAGACACATGGAAGAATTAGCTTATTGCCTACAAGCAAATATGAGGAAAGCAATTTGTTTTCAAGTTACAGCTTTTTTCTACCTCTACATTTTTAAAAACTATCTAAGGATGTAGTATTTTACAATTCAAGATTATTTTTTACATAAAAAAGTCACCAAAAGCTGAAAGGAATTCTGGAGAGCTGAGGGTTTGATCTATGTTTCACAGTATCAGCTTCTCTAAACAGTTGTTCTCCTGCCAGCAGGGCTGGCAGTCCCCACTCACACGTCGTAGATTTTGATGTAGCCATCGTCGGAGGCGGTGACGAGTAACTGGGAGTCAGGGGAGAAGGTCAGCGAGCGGATGGGCATGGCGTGGCCTGCAGGCACAGGGACACAGAGCAGGACTGGCACTCCTCTCACTGAGGCCAGCACTCAGCAAGCTGTGCCACAACAGCACTGCCTGCTCAGAGACAGCAGCCTCTGAAGCCTCCTTCTCTCTAGAGGCTTCTTCCCACAACAGAAAGTGGAAACGGAAAGCAGTTCTCAACTGTGTATGTTAAGGCATGTCTGCAACACAGAGTAACTAGGTTCTTTCAGCTATGAGTATTAGAAATTATGTCATATTTTATACTATGGTTGCATGTTTATGTGGTTGGGGTTTTGGTTACAACTGGGCAGAAACTTCACAGACATTAAAAGCCCATTTATCTCTTAGAAAAAAATGCACGTCTTCTACAACATAAAAAGGTGAGTTATTTCTTAGAACAAAAACTTGCTTCAGAACAAATACCCAAAGAAAAACAAAAACCATATGCATGGCAGCACACATTTGGATTGGCTTCATTCCCTTGTACTTTTCTGCAATACCAGGAGCTACAATTTAAGAATTTAGTTAAGCATTATTGACTGTATCTTTTTAAAAAGGCATTTATGATGGAAGCCTGAGTTTACAGTTTGCCTCTAATATTTTAAGCGATTTAGGTTAGAGCACACTAAATAACTAAATGTCTAATGGACAAAAAAGTAAACACACTTTTGCCATGGCTGTTGTAGCTTATTCTGACTTGCATTATATCCTTTAATTTTGTCAGAAATGAGGCCAGAATTTGGGTACTGCAAATAACCAAACCATACCTTCTAGCGTATGCAGAAGTTTTCCAGTTGCAATATCAAAAATATTGATAATGCCATCTATTGCTCCACTGGCCAAGTATTTTCCATCTGGACTCTGTAATAAAACACAAAAAATGTGGTTCAACATCTGTGTGCATTTATGCTGTGTAAGCCCTGACATTCCCTTGGCAGCTTTTCACAAATAATGATCTTTGCAAGATACCTGGGCTCCAAAAATCCTGAAGACTATAAGCAAGATCCAAATATATTTTCCAGCTGTTCAGAGGGGAAATGTCACACAATTTGTATTTGGAACTATGGCTGTCACTTAGTATTATTGTAGAGATAAACTGATAGAGGGAAAGAAAAATACCTATTTACAACATATTACAGCAATAGCAATTTCTCATAAGGAATTATCAATTGTGCTTCTTACATATGCAATGCTAAGGATGAACTTTCCTCTGGTGTCCAGAGAATATTCTTTCTTTCCAGTTTCAACACCGAAAATATTTACTTTCCCCACGTGACTTCCTGTTGCAAGATACTGGGAATCAGGCGAAAAAGCCAGGGACCAAGCATCAACTGTATTAAAAAATAAAAACCAGTTAGCTGGATCCAGTTCTTGGCTCTTCTTCAACAGTGGCAATTCTGTCTGCACCTGTTTAGCTGTTTAAGCCCCTAAGAGTGTACAAGCCCATCAGTTACCCCTTCTATGGAGCGTATCTTGAACCATTTACTTACATTTAGTAAAAGATTACATTTCCAGTAAGACCCTGACCTTATGAGACCCTCGTGTAACAATAAATTTAGAATTTAAGACTGCATCAGTTAAGTCTAAATTCTTACTTTTTTCCTGGTACCAAAAGATTGAAACTACCAAAAAAGTAATACTAGTATGTAGCAAAGCACAGAAGATGCAGGAGAAATGCAGATACACAAATGTAACACAGATAACATTCCTGCAACTGAATGTAAAAAAACATCATTCTTCATAGCAATGCAATGTATTTATCCGGCACAATGCAATTCACTGGTTGTTTTTTTTTTCTAAAAGCTTAATATTAATTGCCTAAAACACTGTAAGACTGTTCTTAAATTTTTGACTCCCAGTGAACTCATGAAATACTTGGAATAAGACCTTAGGCCCTGAATTCCAGCTTGGAGAACATTAGCATTGTTACCATTGATAACTGTTTTGACTTGCTTGCTCAGGATTGGACATGCTGGATAAAAAAGGATCACATCCACGGTTCAAATTCACTGCACTGTTATGAAGAATATCCAGATCTCCTTTGTAAATCTATCTGAATAAGCACTTGAATTATTTCTTCCAAGTATCCCTTCACCAATACATGTGTAAGAGTAAGCTGGTTTCCATTCTTTATGCATACAGCAAAAAGCCAACTATGTGTACCTGAGAAAGCACCAGAAGTGTGTAAAAATAAATGTAAAATTGTCTGATGCTGCTTTGTGTTGAGTTCATAAAACCTTTAAGACTTCTGCAAATATAGAAAAGATTAAAGTCCCCAAAGACCTTAATGTGCTCATACACCCCAATCCCCCAGTGTTCAGTATTTGCCAGGAAGAGTCACACTGTTCTCCTGCAGAGCCAAGCTCAGCACTGTGTCTTACCAGGACCAGCATCTATGGACTTGATCTGTTTGCCAGTCTCTAAGTCCCAGAGGCGAATGTGGGCGTCCAGGGAGCTGGATGCTGCAATGGCACCCGTGTGGCTGATGTCTACAGACACCACCCCCAGCTGGTGACCCTCCAGAGTCCACTGCAGATCCAGCTTTTCATCGTTCCTTGGATGCAAGGGAAAGAAAAACCTCGTTAGGAAGTGCTGGGAGTGCTGAATGATCCCCAGCCTCACACACAACAAACAATTCACATTCCTTCATTTGTTCAACACAAAGCAATCCAAGTCCTCCCATGCATTGTGAAGGGCTACACACAAATGCTCTGTACTTAAAGAACTGACAAATCAATAATTTACAATATTCCTGCAAAACAGGTACTTCATTCTAAGTTTGGAAGCCATCACACACCAGTCTGTGGGTGCTCACAAAGCTGATGTTCACCTGTGAGCTCACCATGAAGTGCCATGATTGACATTTTCAGTCACCCCAGCCAAGCTAAACCTGTCACAGAAGTGAAGCACATCCTCCACACTGCTTTGCCTGAGAGACAGAATAACTTCTTTGCAAAAGCACACTTCCATAAGGATTAACAGGATCTTTTTTTCAATAAAAAAGAAAGATGTCATTTCCTCTTTCTCACTATTCCCATTACTGCTTTCACAGTACACATCTCCAAATGCACTGTCTCATCAGAAAATGCATTTCTTATTCTTTGGTTTAGAAGCACATAAAGTATTCTCTAACGTGCATTTTCAACAGGAAAATTTTGAATTCTCATTCTTTGAAAATGAAAGCACACCAGAATGCCACTACTCCAAGAGAAAGCACACACCAGTGTGCACACAAACCAGATAAGTTTGCTCAAAGAAGCAGCTGTGTGCCAGGCTACCTCTTCCCTAAGGTAACTTCTAACATCCCTGCAGGCTGTGGAAATTCAAGACTGCTCCACACAGACTATTTCCAAGGCCTAACACAGGTTATCATGGAGCACTTACCACTTCCAGACCTTCACCAGATCATCCAAAGAGCCAGAGATCACTGTTTCAGACCCATCATTTTTATTTTTTCCCCAGGCAACTGACCAAATAGCATCATCGTGAGCTAAAAGAGAATATAAACACAGTAATTAAAAACTAAGTATTTTGTTTTGATAGAAGATCACAGACAGATTTGGTAATGCTGAAATGGCTAGCTGTGATGTTGCCAAGAGACCCCCCAGCTCCTCAGGTCTATTGAGTGCTCCGAGAGCCTTGTCACTGTTCACTTTGTCCCAAAACATGCGATGTATTATGCGACCAGCATCACTGCTGAAAAAGCAGCACAGATACCTCTGAGTTACTCAGATTTATGCCTAACATAAACATAACCAGGTCTCCTCACACAGGAGAGCTCCTCACATACCTGCCTTTACCACCTTTATATCACCCCAGAACACCAACACTGTTTCATACCGTTAGCGTTTGCTCACCTTGCTCTTGCTTGAAGAGAATACCGTACTAGAAAGAAAAAATAATTAATATTACACATTACCAGCCTACATATATATATATATTCACATACACACACACCTCAAGCCGGCAGTTAGCTTAGCTAACTAATTACCTGTGTGGTCATCTCTTTCTGAAAACAATCCCGACGGCAGCGCTCTGAAAGGAGTTGGACACAGCTCCTTCCGCCGTCGCGCCTTGATGACCTCAGGAACCACCGAGAGCGCCGCTCCCTCCGGCTCCGCGCCCTCTGCCGCCGCCCTGTGGCCGGGAGGACCAGGCGGACTCGTCCCGCCGGCGGGAACGGCGCGCGCCGCCCTCAGCGCCCTCAGGGCCAGCGGGGCTGAGATCCCGGCGCCACGTTCTGACCCTCAGCGCCCTCAGGGACAGCGGGGCTGAGTTCCCGGCGCCGTGTCCTGACCCTCAGCGCCCTCAGGACCAGCGGGGCTGAGTTCCCGGCGCCGCGTCCTGACCCTCAGGGACAGCGGGACTGAATTCCCGCCGCCACGTCCTGACCCTCAGCGCCCTCAGGGACAGCGGGGCTTATCCCCCGGCCCCGCAGTTGCGTGCCACAGTTTATATCCTCCTTGCCGCCTCTCGCTCATTCCCTCCCGCTCACCCATTGAACCCCCGGGCGTGGGGCCGGCGCCACCTCTGTCAGAAGCCCCCAGGATGTTCAGTGTGTGGTACCAGTGCCAGCGATGCCCAAGGATGCTGCGATGGCAGTGATGGTGTAAGCTGTGGGACATGGCACAGACTGAGGGGTGCGTTCAGGTCCGCCGGCCCAGCCGTGTACGAAGCTCCTGAGGGAAGGCTGAGCTGGCTGCTTCTTGTCCGAGGTGTGAAGGAGGCAAAGGGGCAGGCTGAGCACAGCGCTCACCGACCCCACGCTCCTGGGGCTGCGGCACTGCACATGGCTCTCACCACGGCACAGATGGCTTTAACTTCACAGAATCACAGAATCATTAAGGTTGGAAGGGACCTGCTCATCAAACTCATCAAGTCCAACCTAGGTTGACCACCTTGTCAACTGGACAAGAGCACGAGGTGCCACACCCGATCATTTCTTGAACACTTCAGGGATGATGACAACACCACGTCCCCGGGCAGCTCGTTCCGATGCCTGACCACTCTTTCTGTGAAGAAATTCTTCCTGATGTCCAGCCTGAACCTCCTTTGACACAATTTGAGCCTGTTTCCTCTGGTCCAGTCACTTGTTTCCTGGGAGAAGAGCCTGATCCTCACCTGGCTACATCGTCCTGTCAGGGAGTTACAGAGAGCAAGAAGGTCCCCCCTGAGCCTCCTCCAGCTTGAGCCCAAATAGGGCCCTCAGCCACTCCTTGTGCTCCAGAAAGGAAGTTTGCCTGCTAATCATCTGTGTCAAACCAAAAAAAGAGGTACTTTTGTTTTGGAAACTGAAGTTTTTCAAGTTGCTGCTTCTGCTTGAGTTAGAAGTGGAAAAAATGTCAGAATTAAAGTTCAGGAGAATAAATCAGATTCCCTGAGGCTTAAAATTAAAGACCAAGAATCAGTGGTCTTTCACAGCTCTTAATCAGTTTTCATGTGTACACAAAGCTCTTTGAAATCAACAGAACTTGTCTGAGAGAGCAGAGTAACAACCAAAACAGGAATTCTGAATGTGTCTTAACACAGTTCTGCAGTCAAGAATGAAAATCTGGCTAAAACTCCTACACATAATTACAGACTTACATATAATTACAGAATCTTTAGTTCTCAGATTAGGTTGAGCTTTGAGAAGATTTTAAAGCATACAGCTTTAATGTCCTGAATTTCAGAAATCCTCATTTTCTCGTTGGTATTGGTGCAATGGTAAGCATTCTCCAAAAGTAAAAGAAGTTATTCTGTTTCTTACCAGGGTTCTTCTAAGAATTCTTCCATTTAAATGTACACTTAGAATGTACTACTTTCACCTTATGTTCAAAGAATCAAGCTTGGTCTTGCAGTTCTGTATAGAGTACTGCAGGACTGTAATGTAATCTTTGACTGACAAAGTGTTTCTAATCCCTCCAGAGGTTCCATATCATGCAGAGTTCCCTCTGTGCACTGGTATTTACTCTGTACAGTGAACACATGAGTCCTTCATGGGAAAAGATTGTTTCTGTTCTCCTGTGAGAGGGCAGAGTGAGATTGTGGGTTATCTCCTACATCACTTCTGACACAAATCTGTATTTGTTAGAGTGAAAGCTGATTAGATGCTGCTTTGGTGCATCAAGAGGATAATGTGAAGCAAAGTGTTCCACATGTTTGATTTACAGATAAATTGCCTCTGTGGAATAGTAACTGAGAGCAGGTTTCTGTATGTCTGTCCTTTTTCTGGAGCACTGTGTCAGTATGGGTATTTCAGCCCTAATCACAAGAATGCCTTGGGAGTGCCTCTGGGTTGAAATGACAGCTTTTAAAACAATGTTACAGGAAAGAAAACTGACATTAAAAACTATTATGATCACACTCATATTGTACTTACACATAGAAGTGAATTAGGTCAGGACTTTGGATGCCACACTAACATTGCAAAAGGCACTTCCCAGCACAAAGTCCAGTTGCAGAGAGCACATTGAGGGCAAGACAATTTAAAAATACAGGTTGAGCACCATTGTGGCCTGTTCCAGTCCCAGTTCAGATCAACATTCACAGTTCAAGACCAGGTTGACACACAAGACAAATGCCAGGTAAGCTTTGATTCATTAAGTCTTGAAGGCACATAAAACAAGAACTTCCATAAAACAGGAAGGCTAGATAATTAAGTGGAAGCTCCAGCTCTTCAAGTACATGAACACTTCAGCCTTCAAATACCAGACATGTAAGCTTCTCTCCCTGCTCCACACTAAATAATTGTTAGTGGGTTTGAGGAAGATGAGAATGGTATTTAAGTTATGTGGTGATGTTTGCCAAAGTGAGTAATAGAGTAATATGTATTTTTGTGGTTACTAATGTCAGGCCATGTCAGTTTAGAAAAGGGACTGTGTATTACAACGGTACCTGCAGAGAGCTGGATTCAATTCCAGGCTCCTTTCAGGACCGATCCCTCAGTTTTGGGTTTGTTTTTCCATCTTAGGGTTCAGTGTAGGATCGGTCACCTACAGGTGCTGCAGAAACAAAGGGTGACTTGTGACAGAGCCTGTGTGCTGATTTATATATGTATATATGTGTGTGTATGTGTGTGTATGTATACCACCTCCCTGCTGTGGGGCAGCAGCAGCAGCAGGAGCATCTCTGTCCTCTTTCCAGGAGGTTGGCATTCACAATGAAACATTAATCATTTCAAATCCTTCTGTGTCTGGACTGTTCTGAACAGTTGTGGCAGGAGTGAAAAATCCTCTGCTTCTGTTGCTTACCGTGTCTCTAGGAAATCATTGAGGCGCTGCGTTCCTGGGAGTGAACTGGAATGGCATTTGCACTGTTTGCTCATTCATTTCAGATCTCTGCCTCCATCAAGTCACTCAGAGTACCTACAGCTTTTTGTATTGAGTATGTCAGCATTGTAGTGCATCAGCATGGGGGCAGTTGAGGCAAAAGACAAGAGCCACAGAAAATCCAGTCCTAATACAGTCTTCAGTTCCACTTTTGACACAAGTCCAGTTCCTTGCATGCAGGTTTGATGAACTTTGAGCTTTTGTTAGTTTTCCTCTGCTCACTTATTTCTTTATTACATCTTTTTTGTTAGCTGCTGTCCCCTTTCTTCCCTTTTCTTGTAACTTCATCTGCTTTTTTTAATGATAGGTTTCTCTTTGATGGTCCCAAGCAGCTGAATTGGGGATCTGGAGTCAAGTATAAACCTTCCTGAAGTTTGAAGAGTTTCAAACAAAAGCTTTGCTTTAAAAAAGTTCTTGTTTTATTTCCAAAAACATCCATTGTAAAGGGCCTGCATGTTGCAAGTGGTGTCACCAAACCCAGCCATCACACCTTATAGGGTATAGAGTTGGAACTACAGTCACATCTGTACTCCAAGGGCTGGCCAAAACAGGGAAATGATATAATGGAAAAGCTCTTCTTCAAGAATCTGAAACCAAGTCCACATAGTAATGACTTGCCCTGTGAGTTAAGGAAGGATCATTATCCCATTTCACAAATGGGTGAAATTTGAAGCACGATGACGAATTTAGTCAGTGGTAGATTGAGGAATGGAACCTGTTTCTCAGCCTCTTGGTATGTGCTCTAGCTCAGTGTGTACCTACACACTGACATTGCTTTAAGTTTACATTGAAATACTAAATTGTTTTGCTAAAAAGAAAGGAAGTATTTAAATGTATTTATTCAACAAGCAAGGAAAAGTACTTGGGACAGACAAAAATGGAAAGGAAAATCCAAACTGCCAGAGACTCGGCCTAACAGGAATGAAAATAATACTTGCAGGAACAATTCTTTCTCTGGCTGGCACTATGCAGTTCCAGCAAGGTGTCCTGGTGGGCTTCTGGTCAGGGGAAAGCTTGAGCTGGAGAGTACTTTACTTCAGAATGGATCATATTCCTTTGGAATGGATAAGGTGGGCAGTGAGATTGGAGAGAATGAGCAGCTGCTTTTAGGAAGAAAAGAAAAAAATAGAACAGTTAATTAAATAAATCCTAAAAACTAGACTTACTTCCTCATGGGAGGAACCTCATCCTCACTGTCACCTGAAGAGAATCTAGAATGGTCAGATGTAATTACAGGCCTTTTAACCTCCTGCTCATGGCATGTATAGGTCAAAGAGAACCTTTCAGAGCACAGTTGTTTTGAAAGGAATAATAAAATAAGCAAAAAAAGAGCAGAAGTCATTGTTCTTCATGAGGGATTTTCTAACAATTGGTCTGTGCTTGATGATAACTGAACACAGATGTTATTTTCTACCTATCATCTCTTTCTCCCAGTGAAAAGACTTCAGTTGTTCATTTATTTACTTTATCAGAATTATCGTATTTTATTCTTTATTTTATTCTCTCTCACAGCTTTCTTTTTTTAAAGAGCAAGAGGTGGATCAGAGTTTCTCAGACCTTAACATGAGCCTGAAATGTTGAATGACTGTATAGAATGCAGCTACGATAAAAGAAACATCTGGTGCTTGTTTGTCAGGATTGAAGTAAGGCTCTTTAAAACATCATGCATGCAGTTTGGACTGACTTATAGAAAGCACAAAGTTTCAACCCATACATCAAGTCTAGCAGTAAAACTCTTCTCTCCAGGATGATGAATTTCACGTGTTTTACCAAATTTAATGTATATCCCTTGCTGTTGTGGCTTCAGATACACTTGACAGCTGGAGGTGACCTGATGACCTTATGCACCAAAACTGAACCACTTGAGCTCTAGGAAAACACTTCTGGCTGCCAATTAATAATTGGCTGTTAAACTGTGAGCTACTAAGTATTGACCAGGTAATCTAAGGCACTCTTCTAAGCCTGAATTTGTGTCCTTTTCACTTTGGTACCCATACATTATGTGTAATGGGAGGCTCTTCTGTGCCATCCTCAGCCAAGTGCTGTTTAGTCCTAAAGTGCCAGTGAATGTCTGCAGTCACAGCCTGTGTGAAGAGTGATGCTGTTCTCACAAAGCAGGAGGAGGAAGGCATCAGGGATGCCCTACACTTCTCTACGCAGAGTGCTGGCTCTACCTGCATCTGGGTCACTTGAGCTTATGATGAGTGATAGTAAAGAAGACAAGAGAAAGCACCTTTTTTTTTCTTCTTTTTTTTTCTTTTTCTGATCCATACAGACAAAGGCTTGAATAGGCTGCTGAACTGGGAGACAGAGAGGAGGGAAGGGGTTTCCTTCACCTGCTGTGTAACATTCTCTGCCTGACCAAGCTATTTACAATTCACTAAGGATGAAATGAAGGCACCATGGATCAAGTCTCTGGATATGTTATTTGCTCCACTGTAAAATGTTATTAACTTTATGCTTCTTAGAGACTCTCTTTCTAAATTGATAGTCCACTTAGTTGCTAAAATTGGCTGTTAGACAATTGTTTTTTCTGGAGTGGGGATCCAGAAACTGGCCTGTTGCACCTTTATAACATCAAGTCTTTTTATATATAGGATATATATATGTATGTAATTATATATATATATTGTTTATATACAGGATCAAATGTAGAGGACACAACTCTGGCTTTTTAGAATAATTAGTAAGAAAAACCAGGAAGAAAACCCATCATTTGTTGGCAGTAGATACTAAGAATGTTCATAATAATTAGCTCAAATACTCTTAAAAACTTTTAGTTGTGTTTACTCAGTATTTGTTCCTATGTATTTTTGTGTCACCATTTGGAATATGTTTACCTAAATAGGTACTTAGATCTTCAGTGCCTGGTGTCCATTTGCATGGGTTGCTGGCAGACAGACTGTATGGATACACTTGGCTCAACCAGACAATTACTTTGCCACTTATCTTCATGTCACTGCCCTGATTTGTTATTGCAGCCTTCAATGCCACTTCTGTCTTCATCAACACTGTCCCATTCATGCTGTTTGCTTTGATGACTTTGCTGGGCAACCTCTTTCATGTCCTTGTCTCCTTGTGAGAGAGGCTTTTTCTTCTTCAGTTTGCCTGTCTGGCTCACAAACCCTTTTGAATCAAATTGACGGTATTAACCTTACGCAGAGGAGTTGTGCTGGAGGATAAATGCCAGTGCTCTGCAAGCTCCAGCTCCCATGGAAGTCAGAGAGAGGAGGACTAAGTATGGCACGTCATAAAACACTGTGTTCAGCTAGCTCTGGATGAGATGCTTGACTCAAACCATACAAGTTGGTTAAATCATTATGTCGTTGCTGGCTGTGAAAGCCCATTTTCCAGTGGTGATTCAACAGCGAGACCATGTGTTCATGTCTCATGGATTTTACTGGGTCCTGAACACATGTTCAAGCCTCTACTGAATCAGTCCCATAAATACTTCATATAAAATGCTGGACACTTTTGTGAGTTCCCATCGTAAGTACTTCATTCACATTTGACATTGTATCAGTGATGGGTGTTTCATATAATGAAAAAAATCTTCAGACATGTAATGAGGTGATTGTTTGACTGCTCTGGTCCACCTGTTTTTAGTGATGTGTTACTGACATTAGCAGAAACATGGCATGAGGAAATAAGAGATTTTGTATGTAAGGTAATTGTCTTCTGGGTTTCAAGCTTTCTAAGTCAAACATAAAACCAAAAAAAAACAAGCGAGGAAAAATAATTCCTGATTTCCGTGAGCTTCAGATCAATTGCCGTGACTGGAGGATTGTTGCTGAGATCATAACATTGTACTGGAATTTGGATGCTATGATACCAGGAAATCTTCAGTTCTTTGTGCTTTCTGTGGCAAGAAAACCTTTCCTCTGACACTTTTGACATTTGAGTTAATTTAAAGTGGCACCTGGAACCCCGTGCTTTTTGAATTTTCAGGTTTGGTGGTTTGGAAATGCTGTCTAAAATGCAAGTGTCCCTTCCAAACTGAAGTCGCAAATTCTCAAAAACCATGCTGGGAAACTGCTGAGGGAAGGTTTGCTTGCAGAGATTGATGTGTTGAAAATACTGAGAGTGTAATTTTCCCTGTGGTGTCTTGGCCCTTGAGAGTAAACTCATAGGTTCTAAGGGTGAGGAACACCTAAATGTGTTCATCATATGATGCTTGACAAGTGCTAGTGAAGAGGCTTTTTTGGTGCACAGGAGTCAACGCTCTCTGTGCTCAGCTGAAAGAGAACAGCGAATTTAAGCAGCTGCACTGAGCTCTCTTCGCATCTGTGACCCACTTAGCCCTTGATGCTGCCTAATGGAGGGAAGTCATGCACATCTCTGTAATGACACCTAGGCCAGAGCTGATCCTGCATGAAAACAATTATGCATTGACCCCTAAACTTCTGAAGTCAGGAAGGGAGTGATCTTTTAGGCCTTTGCAAGGTACCACCAGATTCCAGGAAGTGCAGTCAGTAGCTCTCATTTATTAGTCTTAGTGTGTAAATGGCAGAGGTTTAGCAGGTTATTGTTTGAAGTGCTACAGTCATCATAGAAGTAACTGGGATATTTTGAATTTGAGTGCCACCACTGGATGTCCCTGTGACATTCAGTGATCACAGCAGGAGTGTATGGGACTAGTGCAAGCCCCTAACTGACAGTTTAACAGCAAAGTCTTTATCCTAGAGGTTTAAACACCAAGCAAGGTGGTAGTAAAAATGTGAGTGATGGCCAGCACAGCATTGACTACTCTAGTGCAAACAGACAACAAATACACAGTCTCAGAAAGCAGAGAACTAGAATTTTGGCCCAGAGAAGGGACAGCAGTGGTCCTGTCTGGACATTATAAACAGGGATTTTATGAGTGTTCAGAAGGTGGAGGGGTTTGTCTGGCTCTTTCACACTGCTGAACTGGATACACACAAGTGGGATCAAATCCCAATCCAGCACAGTATTTAAGCATATACTAAGTGGTTTAGCATTGAAACACAGATAATTGGAATCACGATGTTTAAGTTTTTTGCTGGTTCTCAGTCTTAATTACAGGAGATGAAGGTAATAAAAGCCTTCTCCCACCTCCTCAGTGAAGATTGTTGCCCAAGTCATGATGAATCAGTTTTAAGGGGATATTTTAGACTGATGTTTTGCCTAGGTCAGACTTGTCAGTTCCTGAGATGGGATTACTCTTAATAGAGTCTCCATACATTTTGATAAAATATGTGTGGGCTGTGGGGCCCTCTCTGAGAAGAGTCACTTTTCAATATAAAAGGTGCTCTATCAAACGTCAGAAGAGAAAATGGAAAATTCTGCTTCACAGCCGGTGGTCTAAATATTGGCACATGATCCTCTGCAGCAGTTTTAGATTTTGAAAAGCAGCTTTTCCAGCACGTGTTTAGAATTGGAATAATTTACAATGTGAAGAAAAAACAAATTACAGATTTCTACTGTAAGTATGAAGGACCAGTCGTCTCTTGTTTCCATATACTGCTTCCTGTGCCAGGTTTTATCTTCTGAGAAACCGAGCAAGGCTCGGGAAAAGGTCTCTTCTGGGAGAGGAATGCACAAAAGCTGAAGGACGCTCAGTAATGTGAGCTGGACCCTGATACCCTTCAGAGCCCTAAGCCCTGCATAGCGAGAATCTACTCATCCTCCTGAGCCTGTGTGTGGCAGTGGCAAGCCAGGCTGGCTGCTTGTCCCCAGTGCGATGGCAGCTGTGGTCAGTGATGTTGCATTGTGTATTCACCTCTTCTGAGCAAATCACAGTAAGAATGGCCTCTTTTCCAGAGATGGGAAGTTCTTGGGTTTATTACATCTGAAAATAGAAATATATTATAGTTACTGCTGATCCAGGGATGATTTAAAGACATGCAGACTGTATATCATGGTCTCAGTGGGCAGTTTTACCCTAGAGAGACTGAACAAAAGCAAAAGTGTTTTTGATTGCCTTGAGTAATGCTCATCTTGAATTTGAGAGCTAGATTTCTGCCAAATGCAAGTGGGCTGTCTTGGTTTGGAAGACAGGTGTCTGCTAGGGAGGACAGGGGCCTCCCTTGGAATGAAAATGTAGATAGACCCCCTCCCTTCGAATTACTGTAATTTTGAAACCAAGGGGCTCTCAGGCAGAGATTTGGGGATAGGAATAACAGTTCTTTACTAACAAGGCAAACAAACAACAATAACTACAGCGTTAACAACGAAACAGAACCAGGGACCCCGTGATCCCTTCTCGGCCGGGACGGGAAGGGATGGAGGAGAGGCTTTGATTCACAAAGGAAGGGATGGAGGAGAGGCTTTGCCCCACAAAGGAAGGGATGGAGGAGAGGTTTTGCTCCACAAAGGAAGGGATGGAGGAGAGGCTTTGCTCCACAAAGGAAGGGATGGAGGAGAGGCTTTGCTTCACAAACCCCTCGGGCTGTCAGTCCCGGTGCTCCTGCAGGGCTCTGAGGAACACCCAGCTGGAAAGGCAAGGATGAGCAGAGATCCTGGGCCGGTGGCTGAAGTGGATCAGCAGCTCTGTGGTGATACCTGGCATTGCCACATCCTGGCAGGACAGGGGGTGCGAGGCCCACAAACGAAGAAGAAAGAAGGAGAAGAGGAAGCAGCAGCTCCATCTGGATGATGGCAAATTCCCTTCTCCCCACAGCAACAGCTCCGAGAGAGTGTCTCGCTCTCTAGCCCAAGAAACCATCCAGCCCCCAGCTGCCCCCGCCCTCTCTCTCACCTGCTCCCCTTCCCTCCTGGGCCCAGCCAAAGCTCCCTGTGTTTCTCAAGCACCCCAAAAAGTACCAGCAATCAGGTTTCCCCTCAACTAATAGGCAAAAAATTCCATAGGTGAGACGCAACAAAAGGAAGGACCCAATCCCCAATATAGGCAAATCCAGATTTAAGAGTGGCCTTGCCTTTGACGATTTACATTGTCTAGCTCCTTCAAGAAAGTATCAGATTGCTAAGTAAATACAATCTCCTCTGCTTTTCCATCTCTGCATTTCTGTCTGCACAAATTCATTTTGTTATTGCTAGTCTGTTGGGTTATTTTTTCTTTTTTTATGAATTGGGTCACTTTCCAGTCTCCTTGCATTAGTGCATGGTAACAAAATCCAATGTGACAGTTCCCCAAATGTTTAAATGGTTTCAAGAGGGAGGTGTGAGGCAGCAAAGGAAGGCTCTGCCCTTGAAGCAATTTAATCTCTTGGAAAACACAGTCTCAAGTCCTTCCAGGCTCTTCATTGAATGACTTTTCAGCAAAGTGCTGAAAACCTAATTGGACTACGTTTCGATTGATAAAGAGATCTGGGAGGCAGTGCATAAGCAAAGGGGAAAACGAGCAGGGAGGTCTGAGATATACAGCAAGTTACTGTTGTAAGGAAAATTAATCCACAAACACCAGAGGTTCATGTCCAAAAAGGAGACAGAGGAGTCCTTTTACTTTATTCGAATAAAGGGAAAGACCATGGGGCATTCTCTTGAGGTCTCTCAATTTTTGGAGGGTGCAGCCTCCTTTTTATCCTAATTTCCCATCTGCATGTCCCTTCTCTCTTTCCCCATAGGCTGAGGTACCTGAGAGGTACAGAGTTCCCGGAATGCCTGATACCTAAGGTTCCCCTCTAATGTATAACCCTCCTCTTAATTCTTAACTCTTGTGGAATTTGTGGTGTTTCCCCAGTGTCCCTTTCATCTTTCACCTGATCAGTGGAGTCCATCCTATTGTTTCTGTTATCTCTCAGCGCTGGTTTCATCTCATCAGCAGCCCCACAGCTTGTTTGTAAAGACAAACCCGTCATTCCTCTCACTTCGGAAAAGACCATCCTGCCAGGCTAATCTGAACTTTCTCAGACTGCTACATTGTGCAAGAAGAGAGGAAACAGCCCCTGTGTACTGCTTCTTTCTGTACCTGCTTCTCTCTGGTGATATCCAGCTAGTGCAAGCCATGTAAACCTCTTTGCTGAGGCAAGAGGAGATGAACTGGGCAGTATGGGCAGATACTGGGCTCCAAGGAACCAGAACTTCGCCACATTTAGTGGTGGAGAGGAAGGTTGGAGGGAAAGGCAGCAGGGGAGCTCTCTGCTACCCATGATATTACTGCCTCTTGCTCTCCATGAACTGATAGTGCTGCATACGTGGTGGCTGGGGAACATATTTAGCACTTTTCCAGAGTTTCCTTCAGCCCCCTCTACTCTTTCACATAATTACTTACAAAATATGAGAAATCCCAGTATTTCCTAGGGGATCCTGCCCTAATACAATCCAGTTAAGACAACAAATTTTTTTTATATATCATGCCAAATTCCTTCTGTGAACAGCTGTAACCTTTCCTTTTTTGAGTGGCTATATTTTGTTTTCATCTCTGATGAAACCAGTCTCCATGTCTTGTGTTCTGAAACATTACCCATGTACTGAATTCTGATCAGATGTGTTTTAATCTGAGATTGCAGTGCATTCAAGGCAAACACACATGCTCAGAAAAATTATTGCTGTAGGCATAGTACTTGTTGTTTAGGTGCATATTCCCTTGAAAAATTGTTATAATTAAAAATATTGATATGAGAAGTCCAGGAATGTGGAACTGGCATCCTGCTGTATCCTGTGTGAGGCTGTATGTGATAAAGGATTCATGTGGAGTGTAAATAAAGTCACACCACAATTCTTATTAAGCATTGCAGAAAAGAGAACTCTAAACATATATCTGAAAAAGAGAAGGAAGATCAAACTTGAGGATTCAGAATGAATCCAAGGACCCCACTCTAGTAGGTGACTGTAGATTTCTTCTGGAGATCTTTTTAAAGGTCAGTCCCCTTGGTGTTTCTGATTCCCCACTATTTCAGGGAAACACATTCTGTGTGTAGATCTAGTTGTTCAGTTGTGTTTGTAGGTAGAAGTGACCTTGTAAAATGAGTGTAAAATTAATAACAGCTTGTAATTATCAAAGCATATTTGTTGAAATAAATCTCTTCTCTTACATATCTCTGAGTAATGTAATTTCCCCTTATAATTTCTTTTGGAATCACTGTACTTGTTTCTGCCTTTTTTCATTAAGGCCTCACAACCAGCTGAAGTTAAAGCTAGCCAAAAAGAGCTCATTATCTTCCCTATGTCTTTCCCAGTCACTGAGAAAAACACAATAATTCAGTGTATTTCTCAGGTCTGTTTCTCAGACTTGGACATCATCTCTGGCTTACCTCTTTCCTGTGTTTTTATCTGCCTGTCTCTAAAGCCTTCAGAGATTTTCCCCATAACATCTCTATGATAATGACAGGCACAGGGCTAAACTTTCATCCTGGGGCTTGAGTCTCTGGTGCTGTAATATTCTTCTGTCTTGATGATTTGTATTGTTCTATCCATAGTTTTCCTATCACAATTCTGACTCATCTGCACAGACTCACTCGTTTTTGTAACTGGATCTTGCTAAGCGTAAGCTACTTGTCTTCACTCTCAAGCCTGTTCCTAGCTAAAAATGCTGGCCCTTTCATCATCTGGCACTCAGTACAATGGGTTCTGCAATAATCTTGTAACAATGGGCTGGAGTCTGCTTCTCTTTTTCACATGCAACAGTACATTACTCCTGGAGCAGCGTCTTTGGTTTCACTGGGCACACTTGAGAGATTGCAGACAGCCCAGCCTCAGTCTGTTGGGTAGGAAGATCTGCTCTGAATTATTATTATTATTATTATTATTATATAATAAATTATCTCCAGATGAAGTAACTGGATCAATGTCAAAATCGGTGTCCTTTGAAACAGTCAAGTAACAAGAACAGATGTATCAGCATGTTAGCATGCATTAAAAATGAAGTAAATAGATGCCTGTGCATGAATGCCCAGACTGTTGTAACATCCATCAGCTCATGATTTGTGTTATAAATACATATTATAATATTGGCTTTTTGCAAGTATTGAGATAAATGCTATATGCATAATATTAAAATGTCTTTGCTGTAATAGTCGATATAGTATGTTTGAACTGTCTGCTTAGTCAGGATAACATTCAATGGACAGATGATGGGGACACTGCTGATTATCAACACTCAGCACCTGGGGAAAGAAGGAGCCAAAGCCCAAATTAGAAGATGATAAGAGAACAATTAAAACTGCAAGCCAGGAAATGCACATTCTCTAAAAAGGCAGATCCAAGGAGTGGCCATGCAAAATAGTTCCTAGAAGATGTTAAACTAGTTAATGGCAAAGTTTGAATATGCATAAAGTCTATGAATATGCATCAAGTTGATGCAGTAGAAATGGTATATAAAGGGTGTTTCCAAAACACCAGGTGTGCTCTTGGCAGAGAGACAAGCACCCGGCCATTTTAACCCTTTACTTTATTGTCTTTGTCTCCTATTGTCTTTTTTATTAATCCTTTAAAAATATGCCAGAACAGTGAACGTCATTTTTCACCGTTTGTAGCAACCAGGGTAAGAAAACTGTGAATAATTAGCATAATTAAATAAACTCAAATGCAATTAGAACTATAATACTGCACCATTAGCAAATTTACAAAGTTTTCAGAGAGAGTTATAGACAGATTTAAAAGTGCCTTGATCAACCAATAAGCTGATTTATTACTCTTTGATCTTTCAGTGCCCAGGACTACCCTCTCTGCAGTTAATAGCAGTCATTCTTGGTAATGATGAAATTGTTTTAGAATAAGCATTAATGAAGACTTAATTAAATATCATTAAATAAAATAGAAATAGCTCTTGTGGCCGCAGAAAATCATACAAGTCACGGAGAGATGATTTGATTTAACAGTTCCAGTGAACAAAACAACTCCTTTCAAGTCCAAGATTTAGACTTACCTAGAATAGCAGTTGAGATTCATTGCCATGATGAAGAATAGTACTTCTCTGTTTGGTTTGTCTATTTGTGTGGTGTGTTGAGGTCTTTCTGTCTGTATCACGCTTTATCAGAAAGTCAGAGTGGATAATAACTAAAATCTTGGAGATAATATAGTTAATTTTTAAAATGTTGTAGGGTGAAAAACAATGTTTTATGTACACTCTGATGTAAAAAAGTATATCTAAAATTCTGAAAGTGGCATAAATTAGTAATTTACTGCTTTTCTTTATCTTTTCCCTAAGAGTAGATTCCCCCATTTTCAATTGGATTAGGAGTATATTCTTATCAAGCCTTTCCAAGCTTTTTGGAAAACACTCTTTGTGTATGAATGTGACATGCATTTAATGGACTTGATAGCAAATAGCTGAATTTTCATAATGTTCCAGATAAAACAGTGCCTTTTCCTAAAAGCTTGTGTAACAGTGAAATCACCAGATCACAGAATAGGTAAGGTTGGAAAGGGCTACAGTGGGTCATATGGTCCAACTTCCTTGCTCAAGCAGGGTCATTCTAGAGAATATTGTACAGGATTGCATTCAGTTGGATTTTGAATATCTCCAGTGAGGGACATCAATCAATCTCATAGATAAAGTTTCATTATTCTGTCTTGCACTATTCTGTGTGTTAGGGAGAAATGGTGAGAAGGTGCTGTTTACAGAAGTGTATATATGTGAAAGACATAAATTTGGGATGAAGTTCTTAGGTATCAGTACAGTGACATCCATTCTGGTATGAGTTAATATGACTGATCCAAGTAGTAGAGAAATAAAGATTTTCTAAAGCAGCAGATCATGTTAGCATCTGCAGTGAAAGTCTGTGTTTCTGCCACATTCCTCATGCAGAGCTTTATGTCATAGGGGTTCCTCTACAAGTGTGAAGTGCAGTAGTCTCATCTTTATTTTCTATTTTTGCCTGACCCAGAGCCTTATTCTGACACTGCACTTTCATGTTAAGATGGGGATATAACAAGGAGTTTAAAATTTTAATTTCCAATTTTTTTTTCCTTACTAAATCCAGCTCTGGTATCTCACTTTAAAGTGTGAGCTTGCTTTCATGCTGTTGCTGAAAATAGGCACCCTGGTGAGATATAGCTGGCAGAAAACCAAATCAATTTAAAGCAATGAGTTTAA
Organism: Poecile atricapillus; assembly: GCF_030490865.1. Taxonomy (NCBI): domain Eukaryota; kingdom Metazoa; phylum Chordata; class Aves; order Passeriformes; family Paridae; genus Poecile; species Poecile atricapillus. The sequence goes on from NC_081259.1 coordinate 17,194,582, forward strand.
AACTGAAGTAGGTGCAGCAGGGAGTCCTCCTGCAAGTCTGTGGTTTTGTTACTACTTATTTTTTTAGATGCTTTTCTCTGTACTGTTTATTTGATAAAAATATAAAAGGGGATCTGGAACAGCTGAATGATGGGGCACTGCTACTGTGTGCTTATGGGTGACTGTATGAACACACTTAGTCCTGGCAAGATTTTTCCCTCCCATGTCCAAACAGAAAGTAACCCTACAGGGCAGAGATGGCTCCAGAGGGGATTTGAGCAAAGCACCAGAATTTACTGGAGACAACATTTCACGGACTAAATAAGTTGAAAAGAATATCAGAATAATGTTCTCTCTCTGATTCTTTATATTTACAGGAATTTGCAAGAAAATGACAGATATGATCTGTTTTCTTGGTTTGTGGCACCTCTAAATTATATCAGGTTTATGTAAGCACAATACTCAGGTAGTAATAAAGCATTAGATTCCTACAGTAGCATTCTTTGAAGCTGCAGACAAAGGGATGTGATTTTTCTTCATAATCTTCTGATAAGATTCTAAATATCAATTATTTCTTTTTGTCCCACACATGAAACAATTAGCCTGGAGAAGATGACAAGAACTTAAAAACTGTTTCAATATGTTGGCTTGTATACCTGCTGGCTTTGTGAAGTAAATGTTTCTAATACTCCCAGCATCTTTCTACACATGCACACGATGCTCTCCTCACATTCTCATCCACTACAACATTCCATGGTGTCTAGAGATCACAGAGTCAGTCCAGCACATCTATTCCAAAACAAGCAGTGGTATCATGAGTACATGACCTTCTCTTTTCTATTGTTGTCAGTGCCCAGGGCCAGGAAATGAAAGGTTTTAATCTATTCTGAAACCAGGGTTGTTGGTGTGCTGCTGCTGGGCTGTGACAAACAGAAGTAAACAGGCTTCTGGATATAATAGTCACTATTATTTACATATATAAATATGTATACATATAATATAAATATAAAAATGTATATAAATATATAAGCATATATAAATATATAAACACATATATATAAATATATATAAACAATTATATAATAGCCACACTATTTACATTCCATTTTTGCTACACATTTAGAATTAGGACACCATGCTGTAGATCTTTTCCAGTTTACTGGTGAGTTTACTGTGAAGAGTTAAGATCTGTCCCAAAAAAAAAAAAAAGAATCAAGTTTTACAGATCCTGCAAGGTACTGCTGAGGGATTTTAGTTCTTGCTTCAGGATACATTGGGTAAAACTTCAATTAGAATCCCACATAGGTAGCCAGCTGTCAGTTTATCTTTTCAGTGTATCACTTATCCTTCCTGCTTCCATCTCACTTTTCATTGCTACTGTAAGTCTGTTTTGTATTTAACATGGTGGCCCACCTACTCTCCTTGTCAGATGTAATTAATGTCACAGCATCCACAGGAAGGAATGACATGTTGGAGCTGACTGCACAGGCTGCTTCCCTCATCAGGATCATACAATCTGGTCAAATACTTCACCTATTTTTTGCCTACCCTTTTCCAAGGTTGGGGACTCCATGTGAAAAGTGTGCCAGCTGAACTGACAAGACAGTAATTTCATATGTGGCAGGGAATAGCTTAAGCCATTAATATATTACATGTATTTGTGGGGTTTCTTCCTCCCCAAAGTGACTCGTGGTGGGCACACTGATTATAGCCAGTGTCACAGCCCTCACTGCATGTGAGTATGGTGTAACTAGGTCTTTAGAACTGTCAGATAAAACAGAATTTGAAACCTTTAGCTAGCAGCAAACTATGCTGTCATAGTCATTAGTCTAAAAAACATGGGAAGCACATTAGAGATTGTTGTGAAAGTATATTCTGTCTAATCACCGCTACAGGCAGTGTCTTTCTGAAGCAAGAAATAAATCATAAGAATGAAGGTCCATTTAACAGCAGAAAGTCAGGAGTTTATATGCTGTTTACCTTCAAAGGGATGGTGAACCTTTTTTTTTCATTATTATAATTGTTCTAATGAATGAAATGTTTCATTATTAAGTCCATGATGTTTAAGCCCACATTCCAAAGGTAAATACTGCTTCTAGAACTGGGACATCTCAAAATCATAAGCAGCAAGGTTCTTTTGCAGGGAGGTTTGTTTTGTTTGAGGAGACCAGCAAACCTGTTAGTGTCACAATCTGTCCTTGTGTGCTGGGCTGGAGAGTGTGAGTTCATTGTGACTGAAACAAGGTGCTGAATCCTATCCAGTTCTTAGTTCCCTCCTTTGATCAAGGCTTCTGCTCCTCAGTTTCTTGCTTTGCAGGTACAGCTCCCATATGTGGCACGTGGAAACAGAGGTATTTGGTATCCCATAGGCTTCTTAGGCATTCTGCCACCTGTGCCACACCTGTGCCACAGTCTACTGAAATCTGTTGCAGATCAAGTCCTTACTGGACAGTGAGTTCAGATTCCTGGAGCACAAGAAGCTCCTAAATACAATTTAATTGCCTTGATATAATTCACTTTTCCTGCTGTTTTAGATCACAGACAGGCCTCCCAGTAAGCTTGCTTCTGATACTGAAACATCTCTTTGTTCACAAAAGTAGCCTCCATTACTCTTTAAGTTGGTTGGTCTGTCTTTTCATTACTAGCACCAGATCATGGAATTTTAGAAACAAATCCAAAAAAACATTAGAGAGACCCCATTCAAAGTCAGTGGTATTATGAGCAGAACCCCTCCTGTTCCAGAAAGAAAGATGCATTCATCTTAGTGGCTTTCTGTCATAGCTCATTAAGCAAAATCAAAATTAATCAATATACCACAATTTCTTCATTTCCAGCTGTGATAATCTGAAGTTGTGTCTCTGACATATGGGCTCCATTTCTCTTTAGAGATTCTGCTTAGGCTTGTAGCCTTCATTTTAGCAGAGATTTAACAGCTTGGGTCCCAGATATGGACATTGATTTGTTTCTACCAAGAAAATAGCATTCACCATTATTTATGAATGGAAAAATGTAGACAGAATTACATCTATAGCATATGACATGATGGGGACTTTAATCTTGGGAGGGCCTCTTAAATGCAACATCAGAGAACAGTGCATAGTTGAAAAATATGTTGTCCGTGGTCATCAGCCCTTTTATGATTTAGGTCTGGTTGTTTACATGGAACTATTAATTTTTTTCCTTTAGTTGTAGACTGTTGCTTTTAAAATGTGCAAGTAATGACGTTTCTGCTTTCATAAAGTATCTTCCCAGTCACAAACACTCGAAATGTTATGAAAAACAATGCCTTTCTTTTTGTCTTCTCTAAAGGGAGAATCTCTTGTATGGCTGGAAAGCCATAGCCATCTGACAGTCTGGTGGCAGAAATTGAGTTCAGATGAGAAGAGTGATCTTTACCCAGTGAACCACAGTACTTAATGGTAAGAAGGAAGTTTTTAACTTTTTGCTCTAAAAATTTGTGGTTTGGGATTGCTGTTTAGGTTTCTGGCATGGAAAGATGTTGCTGTTCTTTGCAAAATAAACCAATGCTACATTAAAATAAAACTTTTAATATCCCTGCAGCTTCACTGTGGTCCCTTTTTCTGTCAGCTCTTCTGAAAAGTAAAGAGATTGCATCAGCACAACCAAGTGTAAAGTTTAGCAATTCCCCTTTAACAGTGTACCTTATGTAATGAACCTTTTATTTGTCAGCTTTTCCAGAAACACCCTCCTGGAATTCAGCTGTAGTATTTCACCTAGCCTTACTTTAAGAGCTCATGTCTCGAAATTACTTGCCATAACATCCTGTCCCTGTCCCATGTTTTTCCTGTTAACATTGTTGATGGGAGATGTTCAAGGCTGACTGCATCTGGGGTACAGATGGAGGAGCTCCGTGGGCGCAGGGACACGGAGCGTGCCCTGCACTAGGTGGTGCTGCTGGGAGGAACTGCAGCCTGCTCAGGGAACCAGTGCATTTACTGCCGTCATCTTTGAAATAAGAGGGGTTCAAAGAGGTTTTAAAACGTAGAGAATTGATTCCCTAGATTGTCTTTAATGGCCTCCTGTGAGGGAGGGACTCTTGGGAAAAGTGAGACAAATGCTGTACTAATAGGTTGCATGAACATGGTCTGCTGTTCCTGAGGGACTGAAGCCCATAGAAGTATGCCCCTGTATCTTGCTCAGAATTTCTGTTTTTCCAGGATGTATTATACAAGGATTTCGTGGATCCTTAACTCCAAACTTAGAAACCTAATTACAGAATCTTCTTTTGAGAAACTTGTTCCCAATTTCCAAATTTGATTGCTTTTGGCTATTCATCTAAGTATACAGTGAGGGACATAAGTAAAAATACTGCAATTCATAGGGGTGCTGAGTACCCTCTCTTTTGACTGACATTAGTTCAAATTATTATTAATTGTGAAGACTGAGGTTCTTTTATTTAGATGCCTCATGATATAGTTTGCTACAAATTTCATCATCCAAGTTTGAAAACTGTGGCCACAATCACTTAGGTCCCTAGAGATGACCCCTCAAATCTTAATTGGCGAGGAAGTGGCTTGAGTTATCTTGATGCTTTCCAGATAATGTTTAAACAAAGAATGTCTGCATTATTCTTTTTCAGTCTGAAATCTGCGGATCTGGTACTAGGGAGGAAGCCTGGAAAACAATGACCTCCTTGTCAGGGACTCTGGTTTCTGTTGGGAACGGTCACTTGGCCTGTTCAGTTAATAAGCCCCAGAAACCTTCTGAATTAAAAAGAGCAAAGGATGTTAGTTTAGAAGGTCAGAGGGTTAACAACAGAAGGAGCAGTTGTACTTGAGGTCATTTTCTGAGCAAAGTTTAACAGGACAAATAAAGCTGAGAGAAGAGTTGATAGGTGTTAGATCACCTACTGTCATGGTGACACTGCTGGTTGGGTTCTTTTTCCCCAGGACCAAGATTGACGAGAGAGAGGCAGTTTTCTCATGTTCGGGCTTAGCTGTTTATTCTTTCTTTATCTATATTACATATATACAGGGTACAAGGAGCTACATACACTAAGATAGAAAGGTGCAAAATGGAGAGTGAAGAATCTCTCCAAGGTCTTTTATGTATTTGTTTGTCCAATAATCAAATGCTAAGTAAGTTATTTTTTCTAGTGACCCAGTGAACTGACACCTGTGTGCTGCACTGTGGCATCTTCTATCCAATCACTTATTATTACCCAAAAACCCTTAGAAGAAGATGAAGAAGGAAGAAGGAGAAAGGGACAATGCCCTAAATCCTCCATGTTGTCTCTTATTCACTAATATAGCTTACACCCTAAACTCTAACTTTCTCACCCAGTGACTTAAGAAATCTCTAACTTGCACACTCACACTGTTAGTTTCTTTACTTAGCTTTAAAAGCTGTCTCCATGGTTTTAGGCTAAACTCAGTGCTCTCTTGGGTGTCAAAGCCAGGCACCATAGATAAGGGCCTAT